>NC_044318.1:20110491-20710491 GCF_007474595.2 Lynx canadensis
CATTAGGAGGGGGGCAGGAAGACACGCGCTGTACCTTCTCACTGCTTACTTACAACTGGACTTCGAGTCCTGGTCTCTCATGACAATTTCTGGACCATAAGCTCTCAAGAGGAAGGTTGTTGCTAATTCATCTTTGCATCGCCACATTATTTGGTGGCAAGTACGGCACAGGCTATGGCACAAGAACAGCCACTCAGATCAATGGCACAGAATAGAGAACCCAGAGGTGGACCCACGAACAGATGGCCAACTCATCTTTGACAAAGCAGGAAAGAATAGCCAATGGAATAAAGACAGTCTCTTCAGCAAGTGGGGCTGGGAAAACTGGACAGCGACATGCAGAAGAATGAACCTGGACCACTTTCTTTCACCAGACACAAAAATAAACTCAACATGGATGAAAGACCTCAATGTAAGACAGGAAGCCATCAAAATCCTCGAGGAGAAAGCAGGCAAAAACCTCTCTGATCTTGGCCACAGCAACTTCTTACTCAACACGTCTCTGGAGGCAAGGGAAACTAGAGCAAAAATGAACTATTGGGACCTCATCAAGATACAAAGCTTCTGCACAGCTGGGGCACCTGGGTGGCTCAGTCACACGTCCAACTGCGGCTCAGGTCATGATCTCACGGTTTGTGAGTTCGGGCCTCGTGTCGGGCTCTGGTGACAGCTCAGAGCCTGGAGCCTGCTTTGGATTCTGTGTCTCCCTCTCTCTCTGCCTCTCCCCCACTTGTGCTCTCTCTCTCAAAAATAAATACATTTAAAAAAATTTAAACATAACTAGTGTAGTATAATAAAAAATTACGGAGAGCCTGTGTGGCTCTGTTGGTTGAGCGGGACTCTTGGTTTCAGCTCAAGGCAGGAGCTTTGTGAGTTGGAGCCCCACACAGGGCTCTGTGCTGGCAGCACGGAGCCTGCTTGGGGTTCTCTCTCTCTCCCTCTCTGCCCCTCTCCCCCTCTCACGTGCTGTCTCTCTCAAAATAAATAAACTTAAAAAAATTATATTACGGTCAAAAGACCCTAAATTTAGGACCTAGTTTTCCCACTTTCTAGACCTGTGACCAAGGAAAATTTCTTAAATTTTGTCAATTTTTTTCTTTTTTTATTCTTAAACGAGGACAGTAATATTAAGTTCTGCAAGTCCTTTCCAAGTTCTAATGTTCTGGGAATCTACTGCAATAAATCACCTCTCCAAAGGCAAAAATAAATAAGTAAACAAATAAATAAAAATAAAAAATAAATACAAGAATGGCACAGGCAGGCTGATCCCAATGACTCTCAAAAGTCATTCAGACCCTCCAGAGTAGAATCCAAATTTGACCCAGATCATCCCCACCCCACCTCTCATCTTCTCAGAACAAGGAGGAACTGGAAACGGGGGATGTCAGAGCTGGAAACTCCATGACGGTAAAATGCAGTGGCTACGAGTTTGGATTCTGAGCAAGATCCGAGCTTAAATCTTAAGACTGTTCACGTCTTTGCTGCGTAGGCTTGAGAAAGGCAACTTCACGTCTCTCCGCTGCTTTTTCTGTACAGCGGAGGCAGGGCCACAGAATGCATGGGAGTATAACTTGCCGTTTGTAGAGTGTTCGCACGATGCCCAGTACAGGCGAAACGGAAGACGTGTCAGCTCGTGGTACGTGGTGTGATGTAATCAAAGGCTCTGACTTTGCAGGTACCAGAGTCATGGTGAGGGGTGGTGGTCTAGAAAGGAGCGTCTAAATGACCTTCGCACATGTCTATTTTTTCACCTACCTTCTTTGGGCCTCTCAAAGGGGAAGAAGTTGGGAACCACTCACGGCTGTCTGACCCCAAAACCCGGCGCAGCTGAATAATTTGATTAAATCACAGAGCGATCTAATGGCAGAGCTCAATAGAATCCAGGATTTGGGACACACAGTCTAGTTTTCTTTCTTTAAAAAAAAATTTTTTTTAAATGTTTTATTTTTGAGACAGAGAGAGACAGAGCATGAACAGGGGAGGGGCAGAGAGAGAGGGAGACACAGAATCGGAAGCAGGCTCCAGGCTCTGAGCCGTCAGCACAGAGCCTGACGCAGGGCTTGAACCCACGAACTGTGAGATCATGACCTGAGCCGAAATCGGATGCTTAACCAAGTGATCCACCCAGGTGTCCTTTTTTTTTTTTTTTTTTTTTAACTTATATATTTAAATCCAAGTTAGGTAACATACAGTGTAATAACGGTTTCAGGAGCAGAACCCGGTGATTCATCACTTACATGTAACACCCAGCGCTCATCCCAGCAAGTGCCCTCCTTTATGTCCATCCCGCCTCCCCTCCAGCAGCCCTCAGTTTGTTCTATTTAAGAGTCTCTTCTGCAACTCTCCGTCATCAGCCTGTCCAAGAACCCTGGGAGTTGCGGCAGCCCCGAAGAGCAGAATGCCGGTCTCCTACCCTCCTGCCAGGCGTCTGTCTCCGTGCCTGCGGTGCTGCCCGTGTCTCTCTGCCACGTGGTGCTGCTGTTGGGGCTGGTCCTCGGACGTTGTGCGTGCCCAGTCGCGCTTGTCCAGGCCAGGGTAGCTTCTTGGAAGAGGGATCCCTTACTGCCACTTCCACACCTTCCATGTCAAACACGCTAGCATGACCCGCGGGCCCTGTGCTCAGGTATCCAAGCACCTTACGCCTTAAGGCTGCGGGCTTTCGGATCTTGTCCCCCTTCCTCCATTCTCAAGTGCCACCATGTCCAGGTGGGTTTCGGTATCCACCTCTCGTGCAACCCAAAGCCACGGTTTCCCTTCGTGTCCTCGTACTCATCATGAAGTTTGGGCGGTGTGT
Organism: Lynx canadensis; assembly: GCF_007474595.2. Classification (NCBI taxonomy): domain Eukaryota; kingdom Metazoa; phylum Chordata; class Mammalia; order Carnivora; family Felidae; genus Lynx; species Lynx canadensis. The sequence continues at coordinate 20,113,286 of NC_044318.1, forward strand.
GTGTGTGTGACTAGCTGTAGACCTTTTTTTTTTTTTAATTGAAGTATAGTTGACACGTGTTATATTAGTTTCAAGTATACGACAGTGATTGGGCAACTCCGTCCTTATGCTGTGCTCACAAGCGTATTCACACTGCCACCTGTCACCATACAACGCTATTACATTGACAACGTTCCCTGGCCCTTCATCCCGTGGTGACGTACTCATTCCATCGCTGGAAGCCCGTTCCTCCCACTCCCCGGCCCCCAGCTATGTTCCTTTTAGTCCTTAAACACAAAAACGTTCATTCACCTCCCTTCAAGTCTAGTTGATTTAACCGTGTCTAGAAATTGCAGATTTGTAGCCCTTACAGAATTGTTTTTCCCCTTAGAGCTCTAAAGTCTCTCGTGTCATTCCCAGACCTGGGTCTGTTCACAGACCTCGATGTCTGTGAGGGAACGGAGGCCAGAGGATGACGCATTCGTCTTCACTTCCTCCCAAAGGGTTGTGCCCATTTACTCAAGGAAAACACGGAAAATTTCCAGGGATGCTTAGACACTGACCCGGCAGTTGTAATTCGCGAGGACACCGGGCACCGGCGGTCCAGCACAGGGCAGAGGCTTATAGAGCCCGGGGAGAGGCACACGCGGCCCACCTCACATTCAGGTGGATGGCTCCCAAACCCCAGGACTCTTCTCGCAGTGCCTGCGACTTTAGTTAGAAACACGTCCTCGCCCAGTGGCAAAGTGTCTACACTGACTCTATGACCGTGGAGTTGAAATTGTTGCCACAAGAAGGGCAGACGGAGGCCGCTGGAACTCTTCCAGGGAAAACGGTAAATCTAAAGCCTCCCTGTGTCTTTGGGGAGATCGTCCATACTTGTTCAGGCCGCCAGGAGAGGCCGTGCGTGGGGGCCTCCAGGGCGAACTCCACCCTGGAACCAGAGCCATTCCTTGGGACTTCTCTGACCGTGACAGAGAACAGCGGTGGCCTCGCAAGCCCCCCGGCCCCTCAGGGCAGGGAGAGCAGGGAGCTGCAGTCACTCTGAAACTCTCTTGACACAGCCACTGGGACCTGCTTTTATTACCTCTGTAAGTTCTCTTTTCCCTTAATAGAACGCCTCCTTCAAATGATGGCAAAAACCAACGGGAGTCATTTATTTTAGACATTTATTTCACAGACAAGTTTTCAAGAAGACAGCTAAGCAAACGCGGATACAGAACAACGAAGAGACGCACGCTGACAGGTGGAACGCCCTCGGTGGCCGAGCGAACAGCTGCATGGGCGGCCGGCACTCCTTGCTTTGGGGACTGCCCCCACTCGTCACAGCCCAGTCCGGCCCGGCCGCCAGACCTCCCACACCGCTTCCGTCACCGCAGCCACCTGCCACTGGCTACCGAGGGGGGGAGCCGCGGGGGCTGCCTGCTGGTGGACACGAGTGACCTGACCTTTCTCCGCACTGCGCAGGCTCCTGGCACCCCTCTTCCCAAAGCACGCAGCGGTTCCGTGTGGCCTGCACGTCGCACGCCGTGGTGGGCCAGGCTGGGCACCTGGCCTTATGACCTCTTCCTCATCTACACTGTGCCCCGTCATCGCAGTAAACATTAGAGCCACAGCAGTCTTGCAGATCAAGTTCAACGTATCTCCAGATAAGGAACACGGGCCAGAGAGGCAGAGATGTGTCACACGACACTCAGTGATAGCGACAAGACTAAAACGTGTCCCTTTTGGTTTCTGGTCTAATGCTCAGTCGCCTGGGGCAGGTGGCCCTGAGGGGCTTAAGCGTATGTGTGAAGTTTCCCTCTTCAAAGAAGGTTTATGAATAAATTAGGGCATACGGGTAATAAAGTCACCGGTAGGAACTGGAGGTATTTGTGGGGATAACAAAGCAAGTGTAGGCAAGGAATACAAGCCAGTCTCCAAAGTGCCTTGGATAAGATGTCAGAGAATAAAATGTCTGCTAATTCGAACTACTCTAAAAAAATAGGACTGGGCATAATTTTTAAAGAAACACAGTAGGGTCAAACAAATACGGGTTTTAGGTAGTTGGCTGAGGTGGCCTGTATGTTTTGTTGAGCTTTCCAGCAGCCGGAACAGAGAGAGAAAAGGAAGAAGTTATAAAAATCACAGTGTTTGTAATTTTTTTTTTTTTTCTGCTTAGGATCAGAGGTTTCCCTGGTACCGAGACCCAGAAAAAAACCTTTTCCTATGGATCTTCATAAAGGCAATGTAATGTGATATAAAAGACACATCACTACTCATTTTGACTTTCATGCTCCAGTTGGAAAAAGACAGAATGCAAGATGTCTTGGCCTAAGATGGTGGGTGGGACCTTCTATTTCCTCAGAACAGAGACAGAGTTCAGGAAGTCAGTTTAACCCATGTCCAAACAGCCCATTTACCATCAGGAATACGGGTAGGGGAACCCCGGTTCCACCTCTGCGCGACCCCAGATGTGTGAGACTTCCACAGGACCCGCGTGTTCCGCTCGAGATGGAATGAATCCTGCACCCTTCCCGCCATCGGGCACGTCTGAGAGGCGCAGGTACAGACACAATTTGGGGCAATTCGGAACAACTCTTTTGCAGGTGAAAGTGATTTTCTCACAGTCGAGTCACTGACCTTCGGCAAGTGACACGAAGGTAACCGGCACTAATGACCTTTTGCCGCGACACTTCCTCTGTCAGACTGCAGGTTCCTGGAGCATGGGCACCGTGTCTTCTTCCACTTTCGCATCCCCTCACTGTGCCTGGGAGACGGCCTTACACATAGCAGTACTTAATAAATACGTATGAATAAATCATCTACTTTCCTGAATCATGCTTCAATATAGTTATCAGTCCCGTGTACACATTGCTAAGTGGTGATTCCTATCAATGTGCATCTTCTCTAGCACTGGGATTCCAGAGCATCTACGCACTATCAGCACACGCCCACGGGCACGCACGCGTCTTACTGTGCTAGGCACACTACCGACAAGACACTGCACTCACCATTAAAAGTCTATAACTCGGAACACACGCAGGAAGTCAACCTACTGAGGTGTGAACAATCGTAACATCTCCAACCAATGTAAATCAGAAACATCTATCAATGCGTACCTGAGTCACCTGCCTTCCGGCAGGCCACACCCTATTCTGGCACCACGAACTCGACGTCTTTCTACACCGCCCACCCTCCTTGGTATTCTGCTGAACAGGCTTGGAAAGATTCAAACGTCCTCAAAGGAAAAACATGATCTCCAGATGTCTCCAAGTAAGAGGACACCTGACACAGGAGAGGAGGTAAGATCAAAAGTATAATCTCTACACAGCCCTGACTCTGGCTGTCCTTCCACTAAAGTCGGGACTTCCCTTCCCTAAGCCAAAGCCGCCCCAGGTTGCCTATGTACTAAGAGTATAAATGTCACTGGTCTCATCCTGGAGGAACCAGCCTTGGATGACCAGGTTCCCTGGTTTCACCTGTAACTTCCAGGAATGAATTAATTACCTCCCTTCCCACCCCCACCTCCCCATTTTGACTTTTCCTTCAATACCCGTTGGGCTAGTGTGAGGGGGTTATTGAAGAGATTTCTCAGACCAACAGGTAAACGAGGAAAACAACAGTGTTCTGGATTGGAAGTTTCTGCACATCTTTCCACTTTTCACTCAGTAAGCTACAGAGTATATAAATTACTCCGGGCTCTACAGTTAGGTTGACGACCCTAGGAACAGGGAAGAAGCCTCAGAGATGGAGGGTGTATTTAACAAACAGCCTGGAGGTGGTGCTCTGAATGAGGTGGGGATCTGATCTACAGCAGGCCCAAGGGGTCTGACTGCTGTTAGAGAATGTTTCCGGTTTCTACCTCACTTCCTCCCTAACCTCTTAAAGTTTTAGAAAACTATTATTATGTAATGTCATACTAAGCCGTGGGGTTGGGAGGCATAAAATGTGCCAACATGCCAGTCGCGTTCTAGGTAAGACCCAGAGCAGGTGGAGGGCAGAACGTGTCTGAATGAAGATTCTACTTTATGTTAATGCCACACACCACAGGCATGCATCCTGTTCAATCTGGAGAGGGCCCAGTAGTTCAGGAGAGTCAGATAAGAGCACCCGGAACAACTAAGAGGTAAGTGTGGGACTTACGAGAAATGGTAAAAGGAACCGGATGATTACGTAGCGGCTGGAGAAACCGCAGCCGGGGGCAGAGGGGTTCAGTCTTCAGGTGCAGAAAAGGTCAGCCTGGTGGGTGGTGGGTTGCTTCTCGTCTCCACGGAGGGTGAGGGGACAGTAACGTGGTTTCAGTGGCAGAACCTCCACCCTCGCTCTGTGGGTCAACCGGCCACCAAAAGAGCACAATTGCAACAGACTTCTGAAGGGGGTTCAATCTCCTTAACGACTGCCTTCAAAACCGAGATGCATGCGATGTCATCCTGATCAGACTTCTGAAAGTTCTACCCCCCAAAGAAATCTGGGATCAAGTTGCATCCAGGATCCCACGCGGTGGACAACGGGAAACCTTCGGCAGGTCGGGTCTGCTCGAAAACGACTTTCACAGCGCGGAGGGACCTTGAATGTTGCTGGACTCGGCGGTCCCGCAGCAGAGGCCTTGACATGCCGAAGGGGCCGCCGTTCTGAACCCTGACAGATGTCCTCCCCACTTGGCCAAGGGAGACGTTGAGACGCACAGAAGGAGAGGAACGGATAGGTCAAGTCAGAGGCAGAGGTGAGGACGCGAGGCAGGCCCTTGGTTGGTTTATTTATATTGTCAAGCTGGCCTCGGGAATCACCCTCCCGAGCTAAGAAAAGATCGCTTCCGAGGATGAGATCGGGTGAAACGACTAAAGGGGCACGTTAGGAGGAGGAGACGTCAACGTCAAAACGTTTTCCTGAAGTCATCAGTCTTTCCCTTAGGCGGGCTCTCCAGGGCACGGGCGGGCGGTGGGTGTGGCAGAAGCTTCTCTCTGGAATGAACCTCCCGATGCTTGGCGAGGACAGAGCTCTTACTGAAACGTTTGCCACACTGGGCACAGCCGTAGGGCTTCTCTCCGGTGTGTATCCTCCGGTGCTCGCGAAACCTCGTACAGTTATTGAAGCTTTTCTCGCAGTCCACACATTTGTAGGGGTTCTCGCCAGTGTGCACCCTGCGGTGGGCGCTGAAATGGGAGCTGTTGGTGAAGCTCTTCCCGCACTCCCCGCACTGATAAGGCTTCTCTCCCGTGTGCGTCCTCTGGTGGATGATGAGGCTGGAGCTCTGACTGAAGCACTTTCCACACTCTCCGCACCTGTAGGGCTTCTCCCCCGTGTGGATTCTCTGGTGGGCACCAAAGTTGGAGGAGTCGTTAAAGCTTTTCCCACAGTCAAGACACTTGAACGGCTTTTCTCCCGTGTGGATTCTCTGGTGTCTGATTAGGCTCCTGCTCCTGCCGAAGCACTTCCCGCAGACACCGCACTGGTAAGGGTTTTCCTTCTGGTGGGTGACCCGGCACATCAGACGAGCATTCCGCCCCAAGCCGTCTCCGTATTTGAGAAGCCGGTAGGGTCTCCTCCCCACCAAAGGCCTCGGATGCGCTGCGGCTCTCCCTAAATCTCGAGGCTGAGACATCAGCTTTCCCTGCCTGACCGCTTGAAGGCTTTCCCACTGTCTTCCTGAGATGCATTCCCTTTTCCGGTATTTACCTGGATCAGTGTTCTGGGAAACAACCCTCGTAGACTTTCCTATCAGTGCCCGATGCTGTTCCATGTCCTTGTAGATTACCTGCGTTGCATCCTCCTTGATACTACGTCCAATTTCAAAATCTGGAAAGGAAGAAAGAAACGAAAGACGAGAAAGATTTCCGAGCGGTCCCATATTAACACAAACAACACGGCCTACGAGGCTGTGTTAGGATCCCTGTATTGTCCTCTGGCCTCTTAAGTCCTGTTACCCTTCTCTGATTCATTACGCCTTATTTGCACTCTGTTCCCCCCACAGCCAGCAACACCTCGTACAAAGGAGGCTTCCAGAAATGTTTTCCAAAGCAAACTGTTATTCCCCATCCATGTCCTGAGTCACACGGGACCAGCTCAGCTTTCTCCCCAAGTTCCACTCCCTCCCACCCTGCTTTCAAAATTTCACATCTGCGCTCACACACCCCGTGTGGCACTAGTGTTCAGAGCAGAGTCCAGTGCCCAGGTTCCTCAATGGACCTCCAAGTTCATCAGTATCTGATCACGTTTCTTTCTCCTCCCCAAATGGTCTTTGTCACTGCTTTTCTCTGGCTGTCTCGTACACGGGCCACACGGGCTCAAATCTTGCTTCTCCCCATCCCCTTCCCCAAACTGGAATTACCTTCCCTCACGCTTTCACCCACGCCCCATACACACTGCAAGGTGCATCCTGGATGCCAGCTTTCCAGGAAGTCTGCTCGACAGACAAGAGTGAGGTGGTGGAAAGACACAGGCTTTGGAATCACACAGCCCTGGTTCAGATTGCATCCTGGTCACTTATTAACTATGTGGTTCTGTATTAACTTTTTATTATGGAAAATTCAAACATGTAGCAAAGTAGAGACTACGGTATGTAACATGAACCTCCACAAACCACTCACCTGGCTTTGACAATGACCTACTTCTGGTCAATCTAATTTCACCTCTATTCCCACCTGCTTCCTGCTCCCTCTACCCAGATTATTATTATTATTATTATTATTATTATTATTATTATTATTTTATTTTTTTTAAAGAGAGGGAGGCAAAGAGAGGGAGAGCATGTGCATGCACGAGCAGGGAAGAAGGGCAGAGGGAGAGAGAATCCCAAGCAGGCTCTGTGCTATCAGTGCAGAGCCCAACGCAGGGCTCAATCCCACAACCCTGGGATCATGACCTGAGCTGAAATCAAGAGTCGGACACTCAGCTGACTGAGCCACCCTGGTGCCCCTACCCAGATTATTTTGAATCAAATTCCAGATATCATATTATTCCATCCAGGTTTGTCTTACCCCCAAACCCTCATTCCTCAGCACTTTGCTGTGCTGCCTTGTTTCTACTTGCCAGTTTCAACACGCCTCTCCCTGCACACATCCCTCTCCTTGCACGCACCCCTCTCCTTTCAAGCACAGAGTTGAAACTGCAGATATCCTTCCCTCCCAAGTTTGGTGGCTGTGGCATGGGTTGGGGAGAGGAGGGCACCCATCAGTTGGTCCATTAAGGGAAAGCCCTAACCATGCCATCATCTTCTTTCATTCTGCAGTTCTTCTGAAGCAACCTCATTGGGTCCAACATCGTCCCGGGGTTTGGAGGAAGTCATAGCCTCACGGTTGGCTCTGACACAATCTGACAATTCACGGACAGGTCTGTAGCTCGATTTAAGAAATGAGATTCATAAGGGATGGCACCAAAGGACTTTGTTTCCAGTAATCAAAACCAGGGTTATGTAGCGCTCAATGATTTCAGCCTTCAAACTACAATTTCCCACGTAAATACTAGCAGAAAACACATGTATGTTCCTTCTCTAGCGTTTGTTTTGAATAAGCACAGAGTGCTGGAAGGAAGATGGTAACAGGTAAGCACAGAAAGAGGAGCTCAGACTGAGGATGGCTGTGGAACTTAACACAAGACTGATGGGGGAACCTGGTTTGGAGACTTTTACAAAAGTCTAGGCCACAGACAGAAAAAGGCTGAACCAGGGCAGTGGCTGTGCTGACTAAAGAGGGAACAGAAGTTCCAGAACCGTTGACAAAAAAGTGTTATCTGCTTCGATGTATATGAGGGAGAAAGCATCAGAAACGTCTCTAATGTGTTCAGGCTGGATGTGAGAGGACACAGGAAAGACCCAAGGTGTGGGAAGAAAGACGGTGACTTAGTTTTGAAAATTTTAGGTCTGGGCCACTGCAGAGGTAGACGCCCACGAGGGTACCAGCAGTCAGCAGGGAAACACGCAGGTGGGGCTGCGGGGCTGAGAACCAGAACAGAGTCTCTCTCTCGTTTTGTCGCTGCCTAGACTCTTCCTCACGCACATCACAGAGAACTGAGATGTCTGTGTTTTCGGCCTACTTGCTCTGAGTTTTTTCTCCACATATGTCATGTGTAATTCCAAGTTCTTCTTCCGCACAGGATTTTCAGAAGAGATGAAACATGGGCCCGTACAGACCAACACTGAGGCTGAGACCCCACAGACTGAATCCCTAGAAGGTAAGCTCCTTCCCCGAATAGAAGCACCGTGAGAAAAGAGACTGTGTTTTATTCGCTGCTATATCCCCTGTTCCTCATGTAACACAGGGCACTCAAATATTTGTGGAATGAATAAATACTCACAAGCAAAATGCCAGAGCTACTGATTTCTCAGTAAATCCCACTTTCCCCTGATGGTCCTTACCGCTCGGGCTTTGCAGTAGACCCGGGGGCCCCTGGAATTCCGACTCGTGTACGATTTCCTCCTCACTCGTTCTCTCGCTGCCAGAATCTTCTCCCGTTGCCTCCTGTGAGGTCTCCTCAGGTTCCCAACCTGTGGGTTCCTGGGACTCCATCTCAACCTCCTCTCTCTCTTGCCCTGAGGGTGATGGGACTTCCTCTGGAGTGTCGGCGGAAGGGGCAGCGGCCCGAGAGTTGATCAGCGCGTCCATCTCCTTGTAGAACGCACAGGACTCCAGCACGTGACCGTTTTTCACTTTGCGGTAGCTCTTCTGGAGGCTTTTGAACTTGGTCCGGCACTGCTCCGGCGTCCGGAGGAAGCCGCACTCCCGGAGTTGTTCAGCCACGGCCCCGTACAGCTTGCTCTTCCGATGACAGGCTTGGAGGGCTTCGTAGAACCGAGTCTCCCGCAGGATATCAAGAAAAGTCTTGGTTTCCTCGTAGCCCCAGTGCACACCTGCCAGGGAAGGATAAAGTTCAAAGATGTAAGAAAAAGAGTCTATAGCCTCTAAATATAAGGAGTAAAAGAAAGCAAATCCCATTCACTGTGGCAATAGGAACTATGATATGCCTGGGAATAAGATGTGCAAAATAAAGGAGAGGGTCTATATAAAAGAAAAAATCGGTAATTTACTGAAAGACATAAATGAACTATAAAAAATGGAAAGACACTCCGTTTCTGGATAGGAAGACTCAAACTGTACAGACATCGATTCCCAAATGAATCTGTAAGGTCTAAATCCCAATGGGATTTCAAAATTGAAGTTAATAAACTGATCTCAAAGTTTCCTTGGCAGAGGAAGAACACAGTCCCCCAAATCTGCCATGGCTATGGTGGTCAACTGAGGATACAGCTATCTTCTCTAAATGGCTAAGAATAACAGATCAGGACACGTTTTTAGCCAGCCTTCCTTGAAGAGTACAACTGTGTCCAGAGTAGTCTTTGATGTCCCTGAGTCCTCTACTTGGAGAGAGGAAATGATCTGCAAGACAGGCAGACGCTGTGCTGTTACAGCAGAGTAAACCTTTCCAGGACGTGTCTGAACACAGTTTGTTAAACTGCTTTCTGTGCGTTTTGTAAGATGAAGTCACTTCTGTCCTCAGTCTCACCAGGTGGCCTCCTCCAGCGTGGGCACTGCTTTCCCGAGTCTGGGCCCGCCCTCGTGTCTATGGATTTCCAGATTGCTGAGCACCTGTATGTGTACGATGTATCTTCCCGTCTTTTCCTGAGCTGTCTCCCTTGAACAGATGCGGTCATGAGGACACCCCCCTGCTCTCCTTCCTGGATTTATCTTTCCACCCTAAGAATTCACCATCTTTTCGTCAGGCGGAGTGGAGAAACTTTCCTGGTAACAGTGACACCGGGCAATGCCTCCCCGCAGTTAACATTTGCGGAATGCTGTCATCGATTTTTTTAATCTATTACCTCATTTCACACTAACAACCCTGGAATCCTCAGTTGCAGTTTACTGATGAGAAAACTGAAGCTCCAAGTTCTTACATGATGTGCTTACTGTCACACAGTCACTAACTGCCACTTTAGTTCTGCATGTTCCCAGTCCCCAGATTTCAACGCCAGCCTCCGTTTACATGGTATGTGGTGTATCTTTTTCTATCTTTTAATTTCAAGGCCTCTGGTCTTCACATGTATCTCTTATAGGCTATATTTAATTGCCTTTTTAGACGACTGATCATCTTAGCCTTTTACGTTTGTAACGAATGACGTATTTGGATTTACATTTACCATTTTCCTGTGTTTTGCATTTGACTCGTCTACTTTGTGTTCCTTTTTCTTTCCTTTCCTGCCTTTTTCTACAATTCCACTTTTCACGTTTTTTCGGTTATACATTCTTATGCTACTTATCCTAGACAGTGCAACACCGTATCTTTGACTTATTATACTGCAATTCTGCTAGCTGCTTTATACAAGGCTCAGATGCTGGATTCCTCACAGTCCTTGGACTCCACCTATCTTCCTTCCACAGGCTCCAAATACGCAAATCCATGCTGCGCTCTAGCCCGAGAACGGCCCTTTGCAGCAACAACCCCCCCACCCCACCCAGAGTACTTTCAGCGATGGGGGGCAAGAAGCGCAGGCCAGCGCTCCCCAGGTTTGGCTGCCTCTGGTCTACTCCTGCTACCACAAGCCCGTATCATCCATTTTCACACCCAAAGCAAAGAGCACAGTCCTTACCGCTCAGGTTCTGGAACAAGACAGGGGCGCCACGAATCTCAGACTTCCGGATGAACGCAACACCCCTCTCGTCACCATCGGATGCCTCTGCGGCTTCCTCCTCCTCCAACAAACTGGTCTGTTCTTTAGCATTGACATCAACTCTCTTCAGTCTGGGGAGAGAGATAATCTCCTTTGGCTTATCAGCGGCTGAAGCATGGGCTGCGGGGTTCAACAGGGCGTCCATGTCCTCAAAGAAGGCACAGGGTTCCAGCACGTGGCCGTTTCTCACCTTCCGGTAGCTCTTCTGGAGACTTTTGAACTTGGTCCGGCACTGCTCCGGTGTCCGGAGGAAGCCGCACTCGCGCAGCCACTCGGCCACGGCCCCGTACACCTGGCTGTTCCGGGGACAAGCCTGCAGCGTTTCATAAAAGCGAGACTCCTTGAGAATCGCGAGGAACGTCTTCGTCTCCTCATAGCTCCAGTGCACGCCTGCTATTTTCTCATCTTCCAAACCCCAGTGCTGCTGCTCGCCCCACATTCGCCCCGCACTGTGTGCGGGGATCTGAGTCGCGTGAACCGGCTTTTCCTTGATGTAGTTGCTTCGGAGAATACTCCTTTTGTTAGAAGAGTGTATACCTAGGGTCCATGGCTCCTTTCTTTGCTCCAACCGGGCAATCTTGTTAGACACGGACACGGCACTTCCTACAGGGAGAGAAATACATTCCATGCTGAACACGGAGGCCGTAGCCGCACAGCCTGCTCTGCTGCCATAGCGCGATGTCCTGGACACCTGTTCACGCCTATCCTTGAAAGGTCTTGTCCAACCCCCTCGTCTTTTAGAAACTTCCTCAACCATGACAGTGTGCAGTACAGATATTCCTCCTACTTACGGTGCAGGATATAGTTATTCTGACCCCTCTCTTCTTTGTCACAACCATCTAGGAACTTACATTATCATTTTATTTCTCACGTATGCACCACCTCTTTCTCCAGCTAGTTCTTAAGGGAAAGTCTTTAAGGTTAAGAAACATACAGTTTATTACCTTTGATTTCCTCTCAGTGTCTAACGTTGTATTAGTTTCAGTGTCTGCTCCTAACCAGTATTTGTTACTTATAAAACAAAGCGTGTTCATATCTGCCCACCACATACCCCCACCCCAACCCGCACGTGCACGCATGCACGCCTACACACACACACACACACACACACACACACTGGGGCTAGGACAGGCGAGAAGGCAAGAATTTGTGGATACATCTGACAAGGTTAATAGGAAGAGACAGAAGGCCAGGGAAGCATACCGACAATCTGTTGCATTACAGCACTATGGAGATCAACGGGTAACGGGTCTTAAACGTGAACCCTGGCTCCATCACCTGCTTTACTCTTGGGCCAGGGGAACTCTCTCAATCTCTGAGCTTCAGCTTCCTAGGGAATGATGGCCTCTATTCACAGAAGTGCTGGGAATATTAAATAGATGATCGCCTGTGAAGTATCCGATGCCCAATAGGTATCGTAATAAAATTCACTTTTCTTCCTCTAGGTAACACACACAGAAACTCCATGGAATTCTCAAGGGAAGGAGCATCACAGCAAATCCTTTCTGAAAGAACCCCGGGGATGGAGTTCTGTATTTTTACTTGATATAGGAAGTGTAGGAATAATGAAAGCTCAAATATCCACAGTAAGGACCAGGCAGGCAATGCAACTGAGGGAGAAATGTGGCAGTTCAGCACCAGCTCCTTGATTCAGCTCTGGCGGATTGTTGCTATGTGAGAAGGTGGGCTCGTGGTGCCTGACATTTGATTTTTCAAGATACACAGGAAATCCAGATTTACAAACTAATTTTAAATTAAAACTCTGTGCAAGGCCAAAATGTGTGTATAGGCTAGATTCGGCCTATGAGTCATCCGTTTACAGTCTATGATAAAAGATTGGGGCAGCTGTCTCCGGGCCTGGGCCTTTCCACATATAATCACCACTGATCCTGAACAAAGTGGGGGCTGGGGGAACCAACGCCCCATAGTAGAAAAATTTGTGTATAGCTTCTGACTCCCCCAAAACTTAACTACTAATAGCTTAGTGTTGACTGGAAGCCTTACCGATATCATAAATAGCCTATTACTATGTATTCTGTATGTTATATAGATTACATACTGTATTCCCATAATGAAGTAAGTCAGAGAAAAGAAAAGGTTATTAAGAAAATCTTAAGGAAGGGAAAATACATTAACTAAGTTAACTGTGAGTACTTTGGGTAGATACTGGACTGTATTTATCGAAAAAAAATCCCCATAGAAGTGGACCCATGGAGTTCAAACTATCTTGTTCAAGGATCAGCTGGCTAAATCTGAATTCTCAGAGGATGACCCCCAGCCCGCCAGCGGCACTTTACTCAGGGCTCTCACACGGCACCCTCCAAGGCCTGGATGCACGCTCCAAGGTCACGCCAAGAAAGGCCTGTGTGAAACCCTGGCAGGACGCTGGGTGCCTGCTGCTACGGGAAGACTGCTTTGCCACCAGGGTGTGGCAACCTATGTTGGTCATTCTCAGAGGACTTAGTTGCGTTCTGATTATAAACAACTGTTGGTGTTATCTTTTTTATTCGGTTTGATATAGTCCATTTTATAGTCTCTATACTTCAGTGTCTACAGGTAGTGTGTCCAACAGAACTTTCTGTGATGACAGCAGTGACCTCTAACTGTGCTTTCCAACATGGCTATCAAATATCTTAACTGCGACTACTGCCCCTGAGGAACTAAAACTTTTAACTTTATTTAATTTTAATTAATTGTACAAATTTAAATAGCCGCTACCCTATTAACACATATCTATAACGTGTCTAGTGTGGATCAGTGCACATTTCGGGCCTGTAATTTTATTAACAAGCAGTCTTCGACTTTCAGCTTACGTATAAATGAACTGTACTTGTCCCCACTACTAATGCAGGTGACATAATCCTTCAGAAGTCTGCTTGTAAAGTGACACTTCAGTGGTTACTTGTGCCTGGAAATTCGTGCTATTCAAATAACTCACAACACACTACCAAGGTATTGAAATTGTATTGTGTTGAATTGTACTGAAATTACTTTTTTCCTTTCATCTGTAAGATTTCCATCCATCCAACAAATATTTGCTGGGCACCCACCTGTGTGTCCAGCTATGTGCAAAGTGTTGGGTTGCTACAGTTAAACAAAAACAAATCTTACAAAGACCTTGTGACTTTATGGTACTATTAGTCTAGTGGTATCTGTAAGCTTATGTTTAAGTAATACAAATATGACAGTCCTATATAACCCCTTGCCAATGTCTTCACCCCTAAGTTAGAAGAATATGCATATATTCTAAACTGGAAGGGAGGAATGAATGACTGAGTTAAGACAGCATGGACAAGAGAGGACTAGGTCTGGTAAACCAGGCCACAGAAATGATTAGACAGCATGGAGGTCCTTTAAGTGTTGACATTTTAATTATTGTATTATTGGTAGAAATAAAGATATAAAAAATCCCCAAATCTTTTATGTGCAAAGGGAAAGAATCCTTACCCAGGGAGACCATATTCCCAGCACTCTCTTTCCTAATATCCCGGTACAGGTCTCTGTGAACGGGAATCTGATGTACGCTCTTTTTGTAGGAAAAGCCTCTCGCCACGCGGACATCTTTCACCGGCCCCTGTAACAACAACAGCAATGACTACCGAGATAACCACGTGGGTCTTTAAAGGGTGAATGGTCGTGGAGGAAACACAGAAGGGAGGGCCCTAAGGGAGAATTAAAATCAGGGAACCAAGTGTGTATGATGTGCCAGATGAAGCAAATGTTATAAAGGATCATAAGACAGATGATCCAGCAAGGAGTCTCATTACTCAGAAGGCTGGGTCCGGTCTTCTCTGCAAAAGGGGTAAGGGGTAGGGGGTGGGGGGGGTAGTCTCTTTGAGGGGGTGTAGAAGTTTGAGGGCAGTGAAGGCACGGAAGTCCTTGTGACTGGATACTCTAGGAAAGCAGAGAGAAGATCTACAATTTACCTGAGACACAACAGGTAGTGGTGTGGTTGTTCCTTCCTGACCTATGTTGTTCCATTCAGTAGCAGGGACAGGAAGCCAGGGAGAAGGCCGAGCTGTAAGAAGAGAGAGAAACAATTAGGGTTCTGGGCTCCGGCCCTTTAATTTGTGCAGCTTCTCCTTTTAAGAAATGAACATGTGTGTGTGTGTATACGTACATATACATGTGTATGTATATATATATATACACACACACACACACACATATATACAGACACATATACGTATATATATATGTATATACACACACACACATATATAAAATAAAAAAAAAAACAAACCAGTAAATAGAAATTGATCATTTCATCAGTGAGTTCAGAACAAATGCCCGAAACCAGGGTACCCTAAAGCAGGGCTCACAGATGCGAACGCTTTCAGGGAGTTAGCAGGCAAAGTAGATTATGAAAGGGGCCAGGTAAGGAATGGGGGACCTGGAGAGCACGTACACCACTGAAAAGGTGTGGCCAATGCCCAGTCCCAGTTGATGCTTCACTGTGATAGTCAGAACTTCTAATATTTTTCAGGAGAAGCCAGAAATCTGGACTTTTCTATGAAATCTCAAAAACCTTAAACCTGGGAGGCTCAATTGGTTAAGCGTCCAACTTCAGCTCAGGTCATGATCTCATGGTTTGTGAGTCTGAGCCCTGCTTCGGATCCTCTGTCTCCCTCTCCCTCTCTCTCCCTCCCTGGCTTGCACACATGGGTGCATGCGTACTCTCTCTCTCTCAAAAGTAAATAAATATTTTTAAAAAATCTTAGGGGCGCCTGGGTGGCTTGGTCGGTTAAGCGTCCGACTTCGGCTCAGGTCATGATCTCATGGTCCATTGAGTTTGAGCCCCGTGTCGGGCTCTGTGCTGACAGCTCAGAGCCTGGAGCCTGTTTCAGATTCTGTGTCTCCCTCTCTCTCTGCCCCTCCCCTGTTCATGCTCTGTCTCTCTCTGTCTCAAAAATAAATAAACGTTAAAAAAATTAAAAAAAAAATCTTAAACCTTAGAACTAAAAGCAAACAAATGCATAAAACCCCAAACCAAAAACACATTGCAGGTGAAACAAAAGAAGTCTGACCTGGCATGTGAGTTACCAGTTTGCAATCTCTAGTATAAGTCATTCAATGCTTCAATATGCTAAACAAGTTAGCACACATAGATACACAGTCCTGGACAGGCAAACACACAATACACTCCCTCAAAAGTGTGGTCTAACTTCTACTCTGCAACTCACTACGTAGGGAAAACTTCCGGAATGGATTTTACTGTGGTCGAGAACTCAAAAGCTTGTTCCACCACTTTCTAAAGAAGCAAACTGAACCACTTCTTTGGAAACACAGTACAGGTATCCCTTGCTTTTCAAAAGTTCATGTCATGCCACTTTACTTTTACAAAAGACACACATCAGTACCTATTTTTGCTAACCGGAAGAAATCCAAAAAAGGATCTTCACTTTTACCAAAAAAGGGGGAAAAGCAAAGATATTGTTCAGAGTTTGTTTTGCAGCGAGCTATTAAAAAAAAATTTTTTTTTAAGTTTACTTATTTATTTAGAGAGAGAGTGAGCAGCGGAGGGGCAGAGAGAGAGGGAGACAGAGACCCCCAAGCAGGCTCTGCACTGTCAACGCAGAGCCTGATGCAGGGCTCAAACTCACGAACTGTGAGATCATGACCTGAGTGGAAATCAAGAGTCTGACTCCTGACTAACTGAGCCACCCAGGCGCCCCTGCAGCGAGCTATTACAGAGGCAGTGTGCACCTGAGCAGGGGGAGAAGCACGACCACAGTGTCACTGTCCCTGTAAGCACCTCGACAGAACCCAGAACACACTTTTCCACTTTGTGAATTATCACCCTGAGCTGTCAAAACCCAGAAACACCATAAATTTACTGTAGCTTATCAGCTACAGTAGTAACTCAGAACATGTAATCCATGTGAACTTTGAAATTCAGAAAATATTAATATTTGCAATGAATTCTATCACAATGTGAATTTCAGGAAAGGTAAGGAGGTTGGGTGCACAGTAGTGAATCTTGCCACTTGGTGAGGG
This sequence comes from Lynx canadensis, assembly GCF_007474595.2. Lineage (NCBI taxonomy): Eukaryota > Metazoa > Chordata > Mammalia > Carnivora > Felidae > Lynx > Lynx canadensis. The sequence goes on from NC_044318.1 coordinate 20,129,907, forward strand.
ACTGTGTAAGCCAGACAGATTTGAAGTTTAAAGATAATTGCGCTGTTACGGGAGAAAGGAAACTGACATTTACTGAGCACCACTGTGTACTGGTCTATTTACGTTGCCTCATTTAACCTACACTAACCACCTTATTATTTTCCTTTTACAAATGACAGAATGGAAAGTTTGAGAAGCTTAGTAACCTGACCAAGGCCACACAGATAAAGAATGGCAGAGCTAGGTTTTGAGTCGGGTTGTCTTCCTCTAAAGCCTAATTGCTTCACCTCTATGCATTAATGTGCCCTTCCGTATTACTTGCCCGAGGACAGATGGAGACAGGTGCAGAGACAAGAAAATATAAACCCAAGCCTCCTACTGTAGGTTCAGTGATCTTTCCATTCCTCTCTTTCGGCCTGATACCAGACTACAGGGATGGTGAGATTACAGTGGACGGGGAAAGACAGGGTGTTTAATTTCCTTCTACTTGACTTATTAATGCCCAGGGTGGCTATGAAACCTGTGTTCCCTTGTCTATGAAATCTTACTGTTTACCTCTCTCATATGCCACTTCTGGGATGCCTCACTTGTAATTTAAAAAAAAATTATGTTTATTTATTTTTGAGAGCAAGAGAGACAGAATGTGAGCAGGGGAGAGGCAGAGAGAGAGGGAGACACAGAATCTGAAGCAGGCTCCAGGCTCCGAGCTGTCAGAGCAGAGCCCAATGCGGGGCTTGAACCCACGGACTGTGATATCATGACCTGAGCTGAAGTCAGACGCTTGCTTAACCGACTGAGCCACCCAAGTGCCCCTGGAATTTTTAAAAAGTAAATATCTTGTTTCCCTTTCCAAACAGTTTTGAAAGTTGTTTATAGCCAGCCAAGAACATATACACATATACACACAGCAGGACTGAAAAACACAAGCTGATTACAGAAAGGAGATTCTTAAGTTACACTGCAAGACCTTGAGGCCAGTCTGGGAAAGCCAAGTTTTCCCAGAGTCCATCCCTATGAGGGCTTTTACTTATGCTGCATGTGTTCCCAACTCTTGAAGCTGATGAAGTCTTGCTCCCCAAATATTTAATTTATTCTCAAATATGTACTGAGGGGATCCTAGTCTGAACCAGTCACAGTGTTATGGCTAGAAAATAAATTTGGTCTCTGCTCTGGGCATGCTCTGAGTCCTTCTCACCATTCTTGGGTAAGGGCCGATGCTCTCTCTTCCAGTTCAGCTGCTCCTCCCGTCCTGAGCGGAGGCTTCCAGCTTCCTCCAGAGACACCAGTCTGGGTTGGGTCTCCACCTGCTCTGGCTGAAAGTCCGTTACCTCCCATGCTGCTCCCAGTGGTACCTGCTTCTCTGAGTGCACAGGACTGCTAACCTGGGAAATAAAACCAATGCCATAATGGAAAGAGGGAGGAAAACAGGGCCCAAAGAGGACCAAATTTCCCCCAGGAAGACATCAAAGAAGGAAAGATGTGAGAAGGAACGAAAATTTCACTCCATTCACAATGGAGCCTCCAAGGGCATTGGGTGAACAGTACCGTCCAGGAGTCTAGGCGAAAGGGAGCAGGAGAGTGCTCTTTATTAGTATACAGAGGGGGGAAATCTAGCAGGAGTAAAATACAGAGCCTCCTTGTTATTAGCATAGATATGGAGTCCTCACATCTATTAGGTTCACAGAGAAGCGAAAGCTATCAGAACAGAAATAAATTCACTAGTGAACTGAAAACAGAAAATTAATTTCCACATGTAGTGTCTATGCCTGACCAACACAGCAGCCTGATAGGCAGGTCTTTATACAATGCAAATCCCGTGCAAGGTGAAACTGCAAGTCTTGCAAATCTTGCAGGATTTCATGAGGTTAATGAAAAGGCTCTTGAAAATGACTAGAAGACCATGAAATGCCACCGACAAACAAAGATCTGGCAGTTAAGCTAGACAAGAGTGACAAGGATGGTGGCATTGAGGGCACTTTGGAAAACACACATTGAAATATTAAAGGACTAGAGAGAGCCCTGGGATAACTGATGAAGTCCGTCCTTTCTTTTTTCCTTTCATTTTTTTCTCTTTCTTTCTTTCTTTTTTTTGGTTGTTGTTGTTGTTGCAAAAATAGCCCTCTTTAGGATCAAACTACAAAAGTCCAACCCTGCAAAGCATAACGTGGCGTTCCCTTATATAATTTTTTTGGGAACGATAATGCCAGAGATTTATACAAACACTTAGATGTATAATGTTTAGCTTCCTTTGCAAAATAATATTTTAACCAAGGTGTTTTTTTTTTTTCTGTTTAATATGAAATTCTGGTCCTCTTTCAAATTGATTCGCTTTAGACGTCTCTCAGTACCATTTATCCCTGCATAATAAGCCCTATCTGCAGGGCACCCCGGCCCCCCTGCCTTAGCCATCCCCTTCGTTCTAAAAACAATTTGGAAAATCCTCTCTCACCTGCTGTCTTAGTCTTCCAGTCTCTTTCTCCAAATGTATTACCAGGGCCACCGCCTCCTCTCCACTTTCCGGACACTGTTTCTGAGCCCACGCCTGAATCTTCTCGGGCAAAATGGTGAGAAACTGTTCAATCACCAGCAGCTCAAGGATCTGCTCCTTGGAACGCATTTCGGGCTTCAGCCACCGGCAGCAAAGTTCCCAGAGTTTACTGAAAGCTTCATGGGGTCCAGTCACATCCTCGTAACAGAATTGCCTGAAGCATTTGCGAAAGGTCTCAGACTCAGAGCTCTCCGATCCTTCCAGAGTGGGCTCCGATGCCCACTCGGGGTCCTTTTCTACCTTCATTATTAAGCATCCCTCAACCTCCAGGGGTGCGTCCATCTGAGGGTCCAGGGATGCATCCATGCTCTAACCCCGGGGTCAACCTCACGTCTAGCTCAAAGTAGACGCAAATAACCCAATCCTCGGAACGCTCCCTGCTTAATGATTTTGGAAGTGTGGGAGGGTAGGGACGTGAAAAACGGCAGTGTCAGCAGGAACAGGATACCCCAGGCTCATTAATCAAATCTATCCTAGACGCTTGAAATGGTGAATGTGTACCCTAAGGTCCCAAACCCGGCCTCTCCTCCAAAGAAGATGGGGTTTTCCGGGGTGCATCTCTTTAGTGCAGTGTCCAAGACCCAGGGCAGGGGATTGGGAGAAAATCTGGGGAACTGAAGCAAGGGTGGGCGGGGGCGGCCGCCCGGGCCGGGAGGGGGCTGGGCTCTGCGGAGGCGAGACCCCGGGTGGGTGGGGCCGGATGTGCAGGCCCCGCCCGGCCCGGGGATCGGGGTTCGAGGCTCAGCCCCGCGGCGCTCCCAGGCCGCTGCGGGAGCCGGTGAGGCCGGCGGCGTTCGACGCCAGCGCCGGGCTCTTCCGGGCCCAAATCGGTCCCGGCCGTCCTCAGGAAACCTCCGCACGCCGAGGAAAGGCCGCGAGGTGGTTCCGCCCCTGAGGGGAGAGAAGCCGCGGGGACCCAGCGAAGCTTCGCGGGGGGCGGCTGTCGGCTCGGCGCGCACGGCCTGCTCCGCTCCGCCCGCGGACTGCGCGGGGGGCGCTGGGAGCCGCGGCCACGCATGCGCCGCCCGCGACCGCGCGCCGCGGGGTCCGGGGAGGCTACCTCGCGGGCGAGGGGCTGGGGGAGAGGGCTGCGTGGTGGACTCTCGCGAGAGCGCGCAGCGTAGCGACTCGCCGCTGAGGGACTTCAGGAATGAGGGGGGCGCGGAGAAACTGCCCGGGGGCGGAGGGACACAGTCGGGGGCCGAGCAGACATTTTGCGGGAGACGGTGGAACTGCCTGGAAAAGGGGGGTGTCCCTCAGCGGTGGATCTGGGAGGCGGGGAGACGTCTCTGAGGTGAAGGAACACTATTGGGGAGGGGGTGCAAAGGTCGTTCTGCGGCGGAAAAGGGAGAGAGACGGGGGACTCCTTTGCCTGGCGGAGGGGTCTGTGGCAGAGGGATGGGACGCGTTTGGGGTTGCTCTGCTGGTACCCTTCGCCGGGGGGCTTGGGCGCCAACCCCTCCTGCGGGAGCGTCTGGGCGAACCTGTCCAGGCCCCCAAGAGTGTCGTGGGGGCGCCCTTTCCACCGCTGCGGGAGCACCTGGGCAGCCCCCTTCAGGCCCCCAAGCGTGTCGCGGGGGCGCCCCTTTTGTCCCTCGCTACGGGAGCACCCTCTCAAGTCCCCCAAGGGTGTTGCGGGGGCGCCCCGTCTGTGCCCCGCTGCGGGACCGTCTAAACAGCTCCAATCAGGGCCCCAGGGGTGGCGCGGGAACACCCTGTCGTCTGGGGGTCCTACTGTCGCACGCTCTGGGAAAATCTGGTGTGGCTGACCGTGAACGGGGGGGGGGGGGTCCTGGCCCAGAGTCCCCGCTCCTCCTCCCCACCCGCCACTGTGGTGCTAGAAGGAGCTGTTGACGCCTCCCAACTTCTGTGAAACTCGGAGCGTTGCCTGCCTGCCCATCCATCTGTTCCTTTATTGATGAGGTGCCGGGCAGTGTTTTAGGCACTTGGCATACATCAGCGGGCAAAACAAAAATCCCTGTTTAGGGGTCGGTAGCCTATTAGAAAAGAAAGCTTAGTGACTTATTTTTCAGCGGAAATCTAGTTAAAATTCGACCTACATATCCTAGCAGCCCAGAAGCTAGGAGTAGCGTCTACGTCACAGGGAAGGTCCGAGAGAATCTGTCGGGCAACCAATGTGTGCAAAGGGGTTGTCTTTGCACAGTTTACTTTTCTTTCTTTCTTTCTTTCTTTCTTTCTTTCTTTCTTTCTTTCTTTCTTTCTTTCTTTCTTTCTTTCTTTCTCGTTAGTACTTTTTGAGCATCTATTTTGGGCCACACGTGATGACAGGTGGCGAGGGAAAACAGCCCTCGTCACTGTTGCACTTTCAGCCTGCTGGGAGGGGCAGGCATTAATCCCGTAATCCACGAGCTAAAGTACGATTGTGACTGCAACAGGACCACGAAGAGGAATGTGCCGTGTAGATTAGAGGGATTTAACCTCGCTAGTCAGGCGTCTGGGAAGGTTTCTTTGAAGACGTAGTGATAAGGAGATCCAGAGACGGAGTGAGAACTGATGGGGCAATGGCTAGTCCTCACAGCAATCCCATAAAGCAGATACCATTGCCTCCACTTGACAGTTGAGAACATTGAGATCTCCATGAGGTGATCTAACCACCCAACGTTACTTCAGACTAGTGGCAACCCAGGATATGGATTCAGCTAAGAATAGGGTCTTTAATATGCTTGTTGGGCCATTTGGTGGTTTCAGGAGAGACAAGCGTCACAAGCAGCTCAGGGGCGTCGGAGAGCATGGGTCACAAACGCACAAGCCTGCAGAGCTCAGGCAGATGGCATAAAAGAGTGAAGTCGGCAGAGTGCAAGACAATAGGGAATGGTGGGGACTGCAGCAAACTGGAAGCCACAGTTTCTGCCTAAATGAAACAGCCAGTTGGAATTCACACGCCTGGCAAATACATTTATTTGTCTCCCTTACCAGAAGGTTAGCTCAGTAAAGCTGGATTTTTTTTTTTTTTCAATCATGTTCTCTGGGGACTTAGAGCAGTGCCTCACACATAGTAGGCCCTCAACGTTATCTGCCACCCATAGTCTCTGAATGGTTCTTACCATGAGTGTGCTTACATTCATTCTCTTATTTTATCCACCAGCCTCTCTCTTGGCTTCTTATTTTCTTCTGACATGGCTGCTGCATGAAAAATCCCTAGTTGGGGCGCCTGGGTGGCGCAGTCGGTTAAGCGTCCGACTTGAGCCAGGTCACGATCTCCCGGTCCGTGAGTTCGAGCCCCGCGTCGGGCTCTGGGCTGATGGCTCAGAGCCTGGAGCCTGTTTCCGATTCTGTGTCTCCCTCTCTCTCTGCCCCTCCCCCGTTCATGCTCTGTCTCTCTGTCTCAAAAATAAATAAAAAAAAAAAAGTTGAAAAAAAAATTAAAAAAAAAATCCCTAGTGGCACCCCCCCCACACACACAAAATATTTAGGTGCGTCTTCCTTTTGTACCTCTCCACCCTCTTCATATTTTAGCTCCTTTCCATCCTAATGTGCTTGGCGTTATATCTCGGTTCCCTCTACTTATCTAGCCCATTGAACACTTAAACAGTGTTTTTGTTTTTGTTTTGACTTAGAACTTTAGTGTATTGACCTTGGGCCCACCCAGAACTTCAGTGTGTGGACCTTGGGCTCACTCTCACAACCACCTCCTACACTCAGCCTCATTCCCTGCAACCCTAGGCCGCAGCCCCCAGCTGCTTCTTATCAGGGACAGTGCATGAGAGGTTTCATTTCTTAGAAACTGCTCTCCTGAGACATCTTGCTCCTCAAGAAACTGATCGTCTATAGACGTCTGAACTTCCTATTCCATCACGCCGACTTCCGCAAGACAAATCTCATGTGCATGGGAAAGTTACAGCCTAGCCTTCTCAAAACTCCACTTGGAACAGAGGGTACTGGGGCTTATTGTTCATTATCTCTTACATGTAGGATCCTAAGGTCTTTAGGAGTTAATTTTTTCTTTCTTTTTTTTGGTGGCCTCTCAGTAACACACATGGATATTTTTAATGGAAATTTTCAAAAATAAAAAAGTAGAATTAATTCTCATGTTCTCCCCTCCAGTGTTAACAATAAGCCACTGTCTTTGACTGATCCCCAGAGAAACATTCACACCAGTCTTTCTGAGATCGCAGCTGTCCTACAAGCTGCCTTAGAGCGACCTTTCACGTGCTATTCCTCTGTCCGTGGTGCTGATCCACCAGCCCTTTGGCCAGCAGCCACACCAGCTGCTATACCTTGCTTTTGGTCAATGGGATTAATGTAGTGTTACCACAAAAGTAAACATTAACTATACATGAAATAGTCCCAAGAAGTGCTATCTATGGCCTATGCTAAGTTAAAAAAAAATCCAAGCTACAGAATCTCCTAATAATGCTAGTTACTTCTCATTTCTTTTATGCCCTGAAAATTTAATTCATTTCTTTAAAAATCAAAAAGTGTTCGTGAAGAGGTTGAGTATATCTATTGGTGTGCCTATTTTGGACACAGAATTTTCAGCTATGGTTTATTAACCAAGCCATAACTAGTTGAAATAGTTTTCCTTTTTACAAATTAAAAATCACCTCTCCCACTGGTTCATTAATGATGGGCAGATAGCTGACAGAATAACAACTGTTAAAATGTTCCAGTGCCTTTCACTCCACTGAGAAATACCATAATGAAAAATTCTTAACTATATATTCATATATAGTAGTAGTCAACAATTTTTTTCTCTGCATATATCTCTATGAGGCACCATGCTAGGCACTAGTGGGATAAGTATAAGGCATAATCCTTTTACTCAAAGTATTAAGAGTAAAATGGGGAAAATTAGTCCTAGGATTGTCACCTGTTAGAATAAATATGGTAGAGGAATGTATAAAGGCCTGTGACTCTACAGGCTAATAGCCTCTCTGGCTACCAGGAAAAGCTTCATAGAGGGAATCTGGAAGGATGTTTGGCAGGAGGAGAAAGAAAGGCATTCCAAAGAGAGGTAACATAAACATGAGTGGTATTTTCATGTAATGGTATGAAGCTAAGTGTACCATGAACTTACTATAGGGGAAGGAAGTGGTGGAAGATAAAGTTGTACAGACAGGTTGGAAGGAATTTGGACTTTACAATGAAGGCAATGTAAAGTGTGCCCATTGTTGCAAGAAAGTGAGGGCATCTCTCTGTCTCTAGGAAAAAGAATTCTTCCTCATCTAGACTCCTGGAAATAGTGTGCTAAGAGAATACTCAGCATACAGGGATTTGAGTAAGAGGGTTTCTAAGGCCTATTTTTCTATTCATCTCCCCATCCATTAAACACATATATAGAAGTTAATTCTGTTTCAGGTAAAGTATTGAACACTGAAGACATAGTGGCGAAGGACACACCTGGTTCCTTACATTCTAGCGGAGCTTGGAGAAGGAGGCAAAGAATATACAAGTACCTATATAAATAAACAGGATAATTTCCGGTTATTGTAAATACTAGAAGGAAGATAAATAGGGTGATAGAACAGACAGTAACTGGGGCAAGGGTTACTTTAGAAAGTCTGATCAGGGAAAAGATTCTCTGAGGATTGATATTTGAGCTGGAGTGTCAAGGATGAGAAGGAAGCACATATGTGCAGAATCTATGGGAGAGCTTTCCTGAAAAGGGGATTAGCAAGTGTATAGAAAAGCCTTGAGGTGATAAATTGTGTGAGGTGTTCTACAAACCAAGGAGACAGCATGTCTGCAGCATAACGAGCAAGAGGAGAGATGGGTCCAGAGTAAAGATGAAGGCAGGCAGGGGCAAGACCATGTTGAAAGAGCATTGTGGGCCATAGTAAGCAGTATGTCCTTGATTCTAAAAGTTGGCATTTAAGGATTTAAAGCTACTGAGTATTGTGATCAGATGTATACTTTCTCAAAATCACACTGATGCTGAAGAGTGGACTGGAGGCAGGTAGAGTAAAGAATGGTAAGATACGGGCCTACAGATTTAGTTCTGGCAAAAGATTGGTAATGGCTTGGGCTTTGGTGTGACAATAGAGGTGGAGAGAAATGGATGTGTTCTATATATTTTGAATACAGAGCTGTTAGGACTTGTCTTGCTTGCTGTGGGGCATAAGGGAAAGGGAGGGATCCTCAGTTTTTTATTTGAGCAACTTTGATGGTACTATAGTTTTTGACGTGGGGAGACCTCATAGAGTCCAGTTTGTTGGAGTGGAGTAATGGTGAATATTATTAATGCTGTTTTGGATGCCGTAATTTTGAGATCTTTATTAGATATGTAAGGTTCAAATGGACAGTGGGTATGCCTCAAGGGAGAGGTCAGAGGTGGAAATATAAATCTGGAAGTCATCAGCATTTACTTAAAGCCGTCAGATTTGATGAAAACATATAGGGAGAGAACACAAATGTAAAGGGAAGAGAAGGAAGGTCCATGCTCATTGTTAAGTAGATAGCAAAGGAGGGGAATTGTAAATTGAATTCTGTGCCCCCCAATTCATATATTGAAATCTTAACCCTCAGTACCTCAAAATGTGACCTTATTTGGAATTATGGTCATTGCAGATAAGTTAAGATGAGGCTATGCTGAAATAGGATACCTAATTCAATATGACTGGTGTCCTTATAAAAAAAGGAAAGTCCATGTGAAGACTGTACTTCACTACCACAAGCCAAAGAATTACTGGAAGCTAGGAGAGAGCCTTCTCTAGAGCCTTCAGAGGGAGCACAGCCCTGCCGGCAGCTTGATTTCAGGCTTCTGGCCTCCAGAGCTCTGAAATGAGAAGCTTCTGTTAAGCCACTCAGTTTGTGGTGTTTTGTGATGGCAGCCCTAGAAAACACATAGAAGACTAATTAAAAATGACAAGAAATAAAAGGAAGACCACCACAGTGTGGTGTCATGATGGCCAAGGAAAGCATGTGTTGCAGGAAGAAAGGAGTGGCCATTTTTATTGAGAGATTTTATTGTTTTATTGTTTTTTTTGTTTTATTGTTTTTATTGTTGAGAGATTAAATGAGAGAAGGAGAGAGAAAGGGCCATTGGATTAGATTTTGCAGTATATTTGGGGATTCTTGCTCCTCCCATTTCTTGTGCTTGAGATATTCCATATCTATCTCTTGATGATGATTTTGGTTATATTCAGCTGCTAGAAGGCAGTGGGTATGCCACCAGAAAGAGTGAGCTGGTAGCTTTTCCTCTGGTTAGAACGTTTCCTGTCTCTCCTAGGAGCTGGAAGGTGCCGTGGCAGTATCCTGTGCCTTCCTTCTTTGCGTCCATAGCCACTGCTTTATTCTGCAGAAAAAGGTGCTTGCTGCCTACTCCCCCATGGCATGAGTGTCAGTAGCTGAGTTGACCATCCAGTTGCTCCGAACTCAGTTCTCCATTTACTCTACCATTCACTACCCACTGCTTGCTATTCTGAGTTTGGACTTCCCCCAGAACCACTCCCCTTCATAGCCGATCCCCTCCTGCACATGTAGGAGTAAGCTCTTCTCCTTCTGTTCGGAAGATCCATTGTGTACCTTTTCTTGATTTTCATCAATATTGAATATTTATTATTTAACAGCATCTTTTCTTGGGTCATTTCCAAGAATTTGGACTAGGAGCAGAAATAGGCACTGGCATACGGTCTGACATCATGTCAGTGCTCTGATATATTCCTTTTGTTGTGGATTAATATTGATTCCATCATCATGCCATGTTTGTGCTCATGAAGCACATATATCTTTCGGCTGCCAGGGTCTAATCAGAGCTCACTGGCAAAGCTCCTTAGACATTTCTTCTGAGCTATGCTCTTTGAATCAATACCAGGAGTGGTAGTTCCCAATAAATGTAGCCTTTATTGACTTAACAAATAATTTGTTAATTATTTACTGCGCACATATCACAGTTGGTGATATAGAGACATATAATGTGTGGCCTCCATTCTCAATGAGTGTACTTGGGAAAAAGAGGCATTCACATGAAGGATGCTAAATAACAATTCATGAATTAAGCAACATGAAGACTTCTTTGACCAGGGCTAGAAATCTAGCTTACATTGTATTAAGTAAAAAAAAAAAAAAAAAAAAAAAGTGTATCCCTTGTATTCTAGTGTTTAGAGCAGTGCCAGGTACACAATAGGCCTTCTGTAAATATTTGTTGAATGAATGAATGAAGGGAATTTATTGTCTCACATAATTGAAATGTCCAGGTGATGTTGAGGTTTAGGTGTAGCTGTATCCTATCGTGTCCTTAGGCGTCTGATTCTCTCCTTTTTTTTTTTTTTTTTGGCTCTTCTTTTTTCTGAATTGGCCTAAGTTTTAGGAAGTTTGTCTCCATCCTATGGTGGTTGCTGGTCTTTTGAACGAGAGATTCCTCCCTCCCCCTTTCTCAGTAGTTTCAGCAAAAATCCTGGAGCTGAAACTCATAGCATTGATTTGGGTCATGTGCCCAGCCCTGAACCAATCGTTGTGACCAGGGGATGGAATACTCTATGCATCAGGCCTAGTCACATGTGCACTCCCGGAGCTGAGCCTTTTGAGCCATGTGGACCAAGAGTTTGGAAGGGCTTTTTTTCCTCCAAAGAAAAATTGGGTAAGTGTTACTACCAGCAGAAGGAATGAAGGATGCTATCCAGGCAAAACTAATGGATGTTTGTTGTTCTGCAGGCCCCAGTATAAGAGATGTCATAAGGCAATGATAATTCCACATGATTGTATCAGGAAATGAGTATCAGCTCAGAGGCTTTGGAAGGGGTCAAAGCAAACCTCAAGGAGGAGACTGAAATTCATTTATGCTTGAGAAGTGAGCAGGAATTGACTTGATAAGGAAAAGGAATTCTAGAGGTGAGTGGGAATAGAGTATACATAGTGGCCCAGAGTGACTTGAGTGGGTAACTGGTGAAAGAGAGGGAGGTTGGGAATGCCAGAATGTGAGGGTGACCTGGACAAGATGACCGTGGGCACCATAGCTGCAGCCACGCTTTAGGCAGACCGTGCTTGAGTCAGCCTATAGTGCAATCTCTACCCTCATCTCTCATATCTGGGTTCTAACTTGCCTTTGCCTTTGGAGTTCCAGGAACACCTGTTATTGACCCCAGTGCCTGCTTGTGATGCTGCTTCCCAGTTGTTAGCAAAGGCTGATGTCCACTTAAGCCCTTCTGTGATCAACCCAGCTCACCCTTGTAAGTGACTGTGCCAAGTCTTTTCAGCCTAGGGCAAGAAAAGTACACTGCAGACCTTTCCTTATTTTCAGAGTAAGCCAATGCAGGCTCATTCCAACACTGCCAAACAGAAGAAAAAACCCTTTGCATCGGAATCAAGTGCAGCGACAGCAAGTAGCAATTTGTGAACAAATCAAAGCTCCTTGGGTGCAAGCTGCACCCCTCTTGGGTACCCCCACTTTGCATCTGTGAATCTGTAGAGAGACTCAACAACGCTTGTCCTGGGGTAATCACCCAATCAACCATGTACATGTAAACAAAGGGATTCCCTGAAGGAAGGGAGTCCAGCTTGCTGTTTGTATAAAGCCAATATATATGCAGTGTTTATTATGAGCCAGGTTCAGTTTTAAATAGTTTATGGATATTAACTAATTGCCTTCTCAGGCCAATCCTGGGAGGTAGATGCCATTATTTTATCCTTATTTACCAATCAGGAAACTGAGGCTCAGAGAAGTTAAGTAACATGCCCAAGGTGTCCTGTCTACAGAGTGTAGGATCCTAGGTTCAAATCCAGGGGATCTGAATCCAGAGTCTGTGCTCTTCACCATCACTTTGTGCTGCCTCGAACTCTGTTCCTTTAGCCCACAGGGACCGGAAGGGCAACTAAGCTCTGTTCGTTACAGACAGGACTTTGATGCTCCTCATAGCCAGTCAGGAAGAGATTTACAGTCCAGAAGCTGCTACCAACATTTCCTTTCTGTTTTATGTGTCCTTTCACAGACATCAGCAAGCCCCCTTGATCTTGATCTCCATCCCCCCATCCTTTTCCAACAAGAGCCACCAGCCTTCTCGTGCACTTGATTCTCTCATCTGTCCTGATAAGACCCATTTGCCCTGAATTCTCACATGTTTCAGAGCAAAGTACCTAAAAACTTCAAACCCTTATGGCTAATATTGATCAACTCTGCTAGGGTAACGGATGCATTATCACACTAAAGGACTCTCTTCAGAGCAGGGGAGAAATTGAGGAGGAGGGCCAGTGGAAATGAAGGGGCAGAGGATCCCATCTTGCCCCCGTAGTGGATAGAGCAGGATAAAAACGCTAAGTGATTAGGTAGACTGATGGGCCCTATACTTTCAAGACCAGCAGTACTGGTGGGGATATTAAGAATTTCTTGTAGGAAATGCCGTAAGCCTGCAGAGAGGCTTGGAAACAGAAAATGGCGAATGGTTACCTTGGCCAGATGTATCTGGGTTTGGGTCTATGAACCGCCCACTTTTCCCTGTTGGCCAAGTACTGAAATGGAGTCAACAGATGTGAGCATGTGTAGGAAGGGCTGACCAACTGCTCTCTCTGAGTTGAGCAAACTTCTCTTTCTCTCTCTCATTTCTCAGTACATCTGCTTATATGGAAGATTGAGTACCAATCCTGGAACTCCGATCCTGACATCAGAACCCCAGTGTTTCCTCTTACAAGCACTGGCAAGTGGGGCTGGCTGTCCTTCAGACTGTCTTGTTTGGGTTTTGAGACGAGATGTCCAGCTGTGTCTTCATATATGTGGCTGGTGCTGTGCATATCTTTGCAGTTTGAGCAGGGTCTATGTGAGTCCGCACTTGACCGCGCCCAAACTGTGATCTGGGAACGGACTAGCGGGCCGTTTTTCAAGTGAGATGCTATCCATGCCAGTTCTCTGCAGTCGCTGGGAAGAGAAGATCTGTGTGTGGAGCTCTTGATTGGTCTACCAGCTTGCCATAAATAGAGTCTGCTCGACAAAGAGGTCTGCACAGAGGAAAGAAGAGGGGAGGGTGTCATAGAGTTCCAAAGTCATTATTTGAGCGTCCAGACCCACTAGCACCTGAATTCAGAGCCCCTAGTCTTAATTTTTTTTAGCCGATACATCTCTTGCTTTGCTTAAGCCACTCGGGATTAAATTTCTGTCACTAACACCCCAAACAATTCTGACTAATATGCAAAATAAGTAATTTACGCGCTCTCTCGGGTGACTTGGCCATTATCTCCATTTGACGGATGAGGAAATGGCAGTTTGGAGGTTCAGGTAATTTGTACAGACCTTGTGGGTAGTCGGTGGAAGACCTAGGAACTGGTACGAGGCTGATCTTGAAACTAACTTACGAGAATGTTCTTTACCAAAAGCCTTGGAAAATGTTTTCGGTTTCGGTTTCTCCGAGGAGCACAAACACCTGTGATTCAAAGTCTCCTTTGGAGATGCCCTGTCGCTGCTTGCTCCGTTCCAGAGTCGACTCAGTGAGTTGTCGGGCTGACTCGAATTGTTGTTTATACGGTCTGTGAACTTGCAGTTATGGTATTTTGTAATTTTGTTTTCCCTGCCGTTCCGCCAGTGCGGCTTTGTGAGCAAACATTGCCTGTGATTTAAATTCACCACAGTAATGAAACGTGCGTGCGTGCACACACACACAGGCACACACGCTTCTTCAGAACAGCCCACAGCTTTCTGATTAATCACATGTGTAAAGTACAGTGTTTACAGGAAATCAGCAGGTGGCAATTAGCATCTTGGAAATTACCGGGGAAACAACTGGAGCTGCCACTTCGGGAGGGAAACATGGCGGAAATCGGCAGCGCGACAAACCCCGTCGGAGCTGGGCGTGGGGGGCTGCCGTGCCCACAACAGCTGGTGGGGGCAGCCTGGTGTGGGTCACAGGCTGCTTGCCAGCCTCTTTCTTTTCCTCCCAACACCGACGAAGCAGTCTTCGGGTTGAGATAGTTGGAGTGAAGCAGTTGCCTGACAGGCAGACCGTCTTAGAACAACCTTTAGAAAACACGCAGTAACAGCAACCACAACAAAACTACTCAGACCTCGGTCTGGCACAAGCAGATGCTGGCATTACTGGGCTGGTTGTTAAAATACGAACTTTGGGGGTGCCTGGGTGGCTCAGTCAGTGAAGCGCCCCACCCCTGGTTTCAGCTCAGGTCATGAGGCTGAGCCCCACGTCGGGGTCTGTGCTGACCGCTCAGATCCTGGAGCCTGGTTTGGATTCTGTGTCTCTGTCTCTGTCTGCCCCTCCTCTGCTCATGCTCTGTTTCTCTCTCTCTGTCTCTCAAAAATAAATAAACATGAAAAAAAAAGATGTAAATAGCCATTTGCGTTGTTTGGTGAGTTCCTTTTTTACTTAGAAATAGGTCTGTCTATTTGGACGATCTCTCCATGTCTGTAGATACAAGTCTACTTTGTTATTTTAATGATTTCATCTATCATATGAAGAGTTGGGTGCACCATAAGTTACTTAACCGCGCCCCCATGCTAGTGGGCATTTTAGAGAGTTTCCACATTTTCGCTCTTCCAAATAAATCTTCCGTAGACACTTTTGCACGTGCGTCTTTGTGCATGGGGGGCAGGAGGTGGGAGGGGGAGAGGTGGGGGGGTGTGGGGTGGGGGGGTAGTAAGTTTTCTTTAGGTTATACCTACAATTGAAAGCGCTCTGTCACAGGTCATTGCATGTAAAATGATGTTAAATTTTGCCTAATTGCTCTCCATAAAACTGTGCCAATTAGCATTCTTAATGATGAAGGAGACTGCCTGCTTTACATCTCTTTTATTTCCCACAGATTTTTTTTTTAACGTTTTATTTATTTTTGAGACAGAGAGAGACAGAGCATGAACGGGGGAGGGGCAGAGAGAGAGAGGGAGACACAGAATCGGAAGCAGGCTCCAGGCTCTGAGCCATCAGCCCAGAGCCCGACGCGGGGCTCGAACTCACGGACCGCGAGATCGTGACCTGAGCTGAAGTCGGCCGCTTAACCAACTGAGCCACCCAGGCGCCCCCTTTCCCACAGATTTTTAAAGGAGGTATGTATTTTTGTTTTAGGAGTGTATGGCCCAGGGCTGGGTAACAGGACTTAAAAACAAAGAGTCTCTGTCTTTTAGATTTCCCTAATGACAGGGAGCACCTTTTCATGTGCTTATTGGCCCTTGAAGTTTCTGTTCAAGTATTTCGTCCATTAAAAAAGTAGGGCTTTGTGTCTTTTGCATTTCAGTGCATGGTCCATTTCAAGCACATTTTTGTGTATGCAGTGAGGTAGAGGTGGAGGTTCTTTTGTACTTTTTTCCTATATGGATATTCAGTTCTTCCAGCATCATTTGTTTAAAAAAACTTCTGCCCTCTCTTTTGCATTGACTTGGCACCTTTGTTGAAATGAGTGGATTGAATACATGTAAGTCTTCCTGGATTCTATTGGACTCTATTCTATTCCATTGATTAGCCTATCCCTACTCTGAGTCTTTGTCTTTTAATTGGAGATTACTGATGTAGTTTGTTGACTCCCTTCTATTGTCCGAATTTTTAAGTCAGGCCCAGATTTTCTCGGTAAAAGCAAGGGATAAGAAAAGCAAACAAGAGAACTGTCAGAGAGCTAGGAAGCCAATTCACAAACCCATCAGGAGACGGAGCCCTGAGTTTTACCTGTGGTGGTGTCGCCTGCCACTGATCAGTGGCTTTCAGGTGGCAGAATTAGGCAACCTGGCTTTCCCAACATTCTCTGCCTAAGTCATGCCCATGTCAGTGTAGGTAAATAGGGCTGCGGTGATCAAGAATTTCCCGAGCGTCCAGTCCCTTAAATGTACACCCCGAGTCCATTTGCCACTCCTATCCTTTGCTAACGGCCGAAAAACCTTCCAAACTATGCCCCAGACCTCCTGCCAAAGTGGAACCTGCTAGACCCGTGTGCAATTCTGCCTACAACCCCTGTTTATTCTGTCCACTTCATGTGCATGTGACGTCTCTAATCGTACTATCATTATCAAGAAGAGGAGATCCTCTGTGCCAGTTTGCTCGGGCTGTCCTAACAAACTACCATAGGTTGGGGGGCTTAAACCACAGAAACTTCAAGGTACTGGCAGAGTTGGTTTCTTCTGGGGCCCGTCTCCTTGTCTTGTGGAGGGCCATCTTCTCCCTGTGTCTTCACACGGTCCATCTTCCCTTTTCTTAGAAGGACACACCAGTCAGCATTGGATTAGTGGCCTCATTTTAACTTCTTCACCTCTTTAAAGACTCCATCTCCAAATACAGCCACATTCTGAGGTCCTAGGGGTTAGAACTGGAACATTGGTTTGGGAGGACACACTATTCAGCCCACGACACTCTCTCTCGGAATGGTCAGACATGGGCTGGCCCATTCAGTCACTGCTCGACTCAGCTATGATTTTGGCTCACCTCACTCCTGTAGCCCCAAGAATATACAACCTTCTGTTCCCTCTTTTCCCAAGGGCCTTCCTGAATTCCCAACTCAATTTGATTACTATTAACATGACATACATAATATATCCCAACCTTTTGTAAATGTATTTCTTACATTAATATATTTCTCTTCTTTAACGCAGTCGATTGTAGCCTTTGATCAATTTGCCTTTTTAAGAGTTTTGCTTCCTTTTCCTCCCATGATATTTTATATTTTCTGTTTATTGTAATTCCTTGTTCTTTGCCCCCCCCACCCCTGATCCCCATTCTCCTGCATAGTGTTGCATTGATTGAGTTTCTTTGACTCATTTTTTCCATATTGGGTTTTGGAAATTATAGATCTTATTCTATTTTTCAGTGGTTGCTCTAATGTTTTAACACATTAAAAATCATTACAAAATTAGAGCACAAATACGAAAAAAAAAGAAAAAAGCAAAAAGCAGAGCTATATGGAAAGGCATACCATGAAAAACGGAAGTCTTTCAATTCCAATCTTCGGCCTCTCATGCTACTCCCCGCAAATAATCTATTTTTTAACCACTTCCCTTTTTAAGTATTCTGGTTGTTGCTTCCTTAACTTAAATAATATTTTTATACTTTTACTTTTTTAATTTATCTTACATAGGCAGTATTTACTGGTGCTCAACTTTGAAAGGTAAGAAGTGATCTTTTTTAAAATCCCACCACCAGATTTAGCTAGCTATCTTTTTTATTCGTAGTTCTCCTAGCAATCATTCCTATAAAGTCAATATGATCTTTAAAATTTAATTTCTTGTTCTGTTATCTTTAGACAGTATCTCTTGGTACTATCAAAACTGTGGATATTAGTATTCTTACAATTTTTTACTTCCATCTGCCCCCCCAACCTTCTGTACGTTGCAAGGTTGATAACATTTACATTTTGCTAATAGGTTTAGCACAGAAATTGAAAATGAATAAACACCACTTAACAGTGTTATGATGATACAAATGTTTTTCATTGCAGAGCCAAGTGATATGATAGGACTTGTAGAGAAGTCTGTTCTTAGAATCCATGAATCAATTGTGCAGAATCACTTCCTGTTGTAGTTGGCTTCATATTTGATCCTAACTTTCTTATATGGCTTTTTTCTTTTTGGTCCTAGAATTTCTAATTTCCTCCCCCAGCACCCCTCTGCCCCCCAACCCAAGAAGCATGTCCTTGTGATTTCCCTAAGATTGCCAGTATTTCTTTCTTTTAACTTTTAAAATTTATTTTAATTTTTAATTGTTTTTAGAGACAGAGAATATGAATGGGGGAGGAACAGAGGGAGAGAGAAAGAGAGAATTCCAAGCAGGCTCCACACTCAGTGCAGAGCCCAAGGTGGGGCTCGATTCCACAACCCTGGGATATTGACCTGAGCTGAAATTGAGAGTCGGATGCTCAACCGACTGACCCACCCCAGCGACCCTGATCATATTTCTAACAGATTTCTAACTCCACCTTCTCTCTGTTTAAAGACATCTACCCTCGGACCCCCAGCTCAGATATAAACGACGTGCTACCCAAGTGGCTGGTGGGGGGGGGGTGTCTCCCGTCCTTGTACTCTTAGGTTAGTTCCATTCTATCTTGGAGGCTGTTTTTGTTTTTTAGGAATGAAGACTTGAGAGGTCAATTTTCTGAATTCTTAAATGTCTGAAAAGATAACTTTATTACATTTTATGCATAGTTCGGCTATTCATAGATTTATATTTTTTCACCTGGGGGAACATTTGCTCACATTATCTCTTTTCTTATTTTACCCCCTCTGTTCTCTATGTTCCTTTCTTCTTGAGCTACTGATAGACCAGTGGTGGAAGGTCTGTATTTATTCTCTATGGCTCTGAACTGTGTTTACCTCAGACCCTTTTGTGATCCATTCCGGAAATCTCCCAGCTCGATCTCTGAGATCATAAATTCAGGCTTCACCCCATGATGCTATGCTGTCCTGATGCTGAATGTCTTAAACAATAGCAAATACGGTTTTTAAAATTTCTTTGTTTTTTAAGAAAAGATTATTTATTTACTTATTTTTAAGTAATGCCTACACCCAACGTGGGGCTCAAACTCACAACCCTGGGATCGAGAGTTGCATGCTCTTCTGATTGAGACAGCCAGGTGCCCCAGTTTTTAAAATTCCTAAGTCATTAAATTACTTATATTTTATTAACATGATTTTTTTAATGGATGTGATTTCTTACTGAATATTTCTGAAATTATCAAGTATAGAATTTTGACTTTTGCTTCTTCAACTAATTTTTTTTTAGGGTTTTTCCCCTCTTACATGAAGATTGTGCTTTTCTTTCATGGCACTGGTTTTCTTCAGAGGTTAGACTAGAGCTTGAAGTCTAGATTCCACATAATTTTCCCTCATAACTTCATGGACATTTCTTTTCCACCTTCTGATATTCAGTGCTTAACAAGTCTGATGTTGTAATTATATTTTCCCTCTGTGGGAACTGGCTTTATGTTTTTTTATTTCTCGGAATTTCTTAGTGCTTCTAAGTTATTCTTTTTTGTCAACTGAAAGATAAGCACACCTTCAGGAATCACCAGCTATTTGGGAAATAACATTACTAAAAGGTTGATAACGATTTGAGTGAACTGAAAAACCAGCACACAAGGAAACGGGAAAATAAGAAATATGGAAGAGAAGGCCTTTAAATAAGCAAAGCTCATGTTTTAATAGTCGTTAGACAAATCACATTCAGAAAATGTTTTGCAGGGGCACCTGAGTGGCTCAGTCGGTTGAGCGTCCGACTTCGGCTCAGGTCGTGATCTCTCGGTTTGTGGGTTTCAGCCCCCCACCCCACCCAGTAGGGCTCTGTGCTGACAGCTCAGAGCCTGGAGCCTGCTTCGGATTCTGTGTCTCCCTCTCTCTCTACCCGTTCCCCGCTCATGCTATGTCTCTCTCTGTCTCTCAAAAATGAATAAACGTTAAAAATTGTTTTTAAAAAAATTTAAAAAAAATCTTAAAAAGAGCACACTGCTATAAAAAATTCAATATGCATTAAGTCATTGAAAAGACACCATTGCAAATATAATCTGTGATGGTTTGTCCCAGCATGCAGCATAAAAAGACAACAAAAAGGAAAGAAAAGAAATTGAGAGAAAAGTTAGGAAGTAGGAAGGATAAATCCAGAACTCCCTGGAAGACAATACAATCAGCACTTTCAAATTTGTGAGGCAAAATGATTTTGAACTGAGAATTTTATGTTCCCCTAAACCAACATTCAAATGTCAAGTTCTCTTCCTGCTTGAACAAGAATGAGAGTTCTCTTCTGTGAACTTGGGGTTTCTTTCCAGTTTGCTGGAAAGATCTGTTTTTATGCCTGTGGGACCTTCTTCAGGCTCTCGTTTTCTCTCCTTTTTTTCCTCTCTTTCTTAAATCAAAAAGACCAATCCATAGTCTTTTTATGTCTCAGAAACAGAACTCCCTAAAATGTCTGGTTTTTAAAAGATGAACAATTCTGAAACTATTTTATGTGTATCTTACTAAAGAAATGTGTTGTGGATAATGAGAGAGAAATTTCTCACTGCTAGAAAAGGGGAGAATGTGGAAAAAGGAAAGGCTAGAATAAACCTGGTGGTGTTGAATTAGAACTGGATCCAGCAGTGTGAATTCGTGGTTTTAACTATTGGTAGATAAATTCCAGAAATAGACATATTGTGTGTCTGTCCATCTGTCTCTCTGTCTCTCGATGTATCTCTGAGGTGGGCTGGAAGCAATGACACCCCAGTAACTAACAACGAACGTGCCTAGTACCCATGTCGTGGTGTGTAAATACCATTCTCCAATGAAAGGAGGAGTCAAAGTGGCTGAGAGAAATGGCTGATTCCAGGGCAAGGGCAAGGAAAGTACAATACTTTTTTTTTTTTAAGTTTGTTTATTTTGAGAGAGAGAGAGACAGCGCAAGTGGGGGGTGGGGAGATAGAAAGAGAGAGGGAGAGAGAATCCCAAGCAGGCTCCTCACTGCCAGCGCACAGCCTGATGTGGGGCTCGAACTCACAAAGCCGTGAGATCATGACCTGAGCTGAAACCAAGAGTCAGACGCTTGACGGACTGAGCCACCCATGCACCCCTGAAAGTACAAGGAAGTAACTCAAATGATGGGGACATGTCAAAAAGACTCAGGAGCCCATGTTAAGGGGCCCCCACTGGCCAAACCTGGGATAGTTTGAACGCCAAAGTAAATAGTAAGTAAATAGTGATGGATGATGATCTATAGAATTACATAAGAATCTATGTGTCCATATAGATTTAAGTACATACATGGATGAGTAAATAAGTGGAGAGGCAGGAAACCTTTTGCTCACAGTTGAATTCCAAGTAGGAAGTGTAGAAACACTGAGAGAATTTAAATAATCGCCATTTGGTAATCGCGACAGTCCTGTTTCTGGCAAAAATCACCAGTGGATGCTAAAACCAGTAAGCAAATGTATGATGAGAAACTGAACACTTCACATAATCTCAGAGTACCTCCCCAAAAGAAATGTATTATTTACAAAAGGAAAAATAGTAACTTTAGAGTGGAGAAACCCAGCAGAATCCCCTTAACTCAATGATCATATCTTTCTGCACTGACTGTAAATCTCCAAGCATGGGGATTTATTTCCGTTGTATTAACTCTTATGCCTGAGCGCCCAGAACAACGTTGGGCACATAGTAGGTGTTCAGTAAACAGCTTTTGACTGAATATCCATAGTCATGTTTATGCCTATATTTATCAGCTCAAATTCATTAGCTACATTTTTTTGTGAACTCTGTATCCTTACTTATATTTTATTTACTTGATCTGTCAGGGGCCAAGAAAATGGAATGAATGCTTATTGCCTTTGCATTTTTGTCTAATTCTCCTTATGAGTTCTGCCGTTCCTGTTGTAAGCATCTGAGGGCATGTTATTTGGTATGTAAACATGTATGATGGTTCGATCTTCATGTGGGTTGTACCTTTGTCATCATCAACATTGACTTCTTTGTTTAGTTTAATACTTTCTTCTTGTTAATCCAATCTCACAGTTATGATGCGACTCATGATTTCTTTTTTTCTCTGCATTTTCTTTTTTAGTGCTCTAATTTATTGCCTGTTCATTCATTTCAGCCAATACATTTTTCCTAAGATTCTGCCCTCTTTTCCTGTGTTATCCCCAGCAGTCTAGAGAGACATGACTATTTTGAGGCAGATTCTATTAGCTCTAGCAGAATGATTTCCTCTTTACATCTCCATCTGTCCGACTGTCGTTTAGCATATTTGTTGGATTAAATTTTAATGATTTTTGCAATAAAGACGTTCCATTCTCTGTAGTTTTGAATGTCCTCAGGCCAAGGATGCCCCCATAGTCTGTATACTGGCTTCTCCTCATGGATCACTGCAGTTTTCACCTTGTGATACAGTTAAAGCAGGACTTGGTGTTTCTTCACATCCCCTGAAAAAGAAATCACACTTCCCTAAGCATTAGTAAGCAGTGCAGATCTCACTGAAGATCTCATAGGGAAGCAACAGAGAGTTTTCAGCGGCACTTCATACGGCACACAGCTTCAAAAAATGCCTTCCGTGGGGCGCCTAGGTGGCTCAGTCGGTTAAGCGTCCGGTCTCTTGGTTTCAGCTCAGGTCATGATCTTGCAGCTTTGTGGATTCGAGCCCCGAATCAGGGATCTGCACTGGCAGTGCGGAACCTGCTTGGGATCCTTTGTCTCTCCTCTTTCTCTGCCTCTCCCCCACTCATGCTGTCTCTGTCTCTCTCTAAATAAATAAACTCAAAATAAAATGCTTTCCTCAAGGTGTCTCCTAGCCTGTTTCTCTTGGGCTGAAGCTTCCAGAGCATCAGGCTCCAGCCACCCTTCCCCCCTTCTTTCACCTTCCTTGAGAATTGTCTTTCCCTATCTCAGATCAGATAAGTTAGATCCCTCCCAGCTTTTGTACCCAAACTTGCAAACCATTGCCATTTATCAGTACTGCCTTCCCCTTTGCCAGAGACCGGTATAGAACGATGAGAATAGTTGGCTATTAGCAAACAAAAAAGTCCTTTGGTTAACACCTACTTTAGAGTGGGGTCATATGATTATTTTTTATTTCTTTTTGAGAGAGAGACAGCGTGAGTAGGAGAGAGACAGACAGAGAGAGAGAGAATCCCAAGCAGGTTCCACACTGCCAGCTGCACAGCCGGATGTGGGGCTCAAACCCACGAACCATGAGATCGTGACCTGAGCTGAAACCAAGAGTCCGCCGCTTAACCGACTGAGCCACCCGGGCGCCCCAATCGTTTCTTGAGAGGGGTCGCACTTGTCCCTCTGGTGGCTGGCCAAAGTGGACAGTGTTTCCAAGCAGGGTCACATTCCCTGCTTCATGGGTCCTCAGCTGAACCCCTTGAGGTATCGTGAATGTCAAAGAAGCCAAAACCACAAGGTTGAGGGATTTGTCTCAAACCACTTCCATGTGTGTGTGTGGGGGGGGGGCAGGACTAGAAGGCAGGTCTTTTGAGCTGAACTTCAGCACTGTTTCTCTTCTTTTTAGCGGGTACACTTTTCTCGGGCTGCAACCCTCCAGTGTGCAAACACGTCACCTCCTTTGATCTTTATACCCCAGCTTGGTTTCTATTCTGAGTCCCGCTGTGCGGAAGGTGGGAATGTAATCTTAGTCAGTTTAAACTAAGTTCTTTTAATTCTAGCTTTTCTGAGTCCGTTCCCATCACTCTCAGTCAATTCCCTCATGTTCTCTCTCCCCCTTGTGTCGCTGTCCCCAGGGGGGGGGGTGCTCACGAGGTTCCTTGGCATCGGTGACCCCACCCACCCACTCTCGTCTGTCCCCTCTGGCATCCAGTAATATGGCTCATGTTCATCTGTCCCCAGGTTTCCTCTGTGTCATCCTCTGCCAAACTGCAAGGGCTCCTTGGGGGCCCGCCATCCATCCCTCAGCTACCCATGGATCCTTCCTGAGCGGAGGTAGAGGCAGGGAAAGAATCAGATGGGGACTCAGAGCAGGGGCAGGAGGGGCGTCCTGGTAGGGGTGGTGACGACTCACAGCTCTTTATCCTGGATTTGCTGCTTCACGTTTGTGACTTTGAGCAAAAGGCACCTACCCTTTTGTTGGGCTTCGGTAGGTCTGGAGCAGCCGGGAGGCCCGGACTTTTGTCCTGATTTAACCATGCACTGGCTAATGAGATGGAGTGCACGGTTCACAGCCTCCCAGCATCCATTCTCTCACCTGCAGAATGGGCCAACAGTGTCCACACGGTTTGTGAGCGCGTGGGTAAATTTTGAGTCCTTTAAGAAGTGGAATATATGGGCGGACGATGAATGGGTCAAGATGGGGAGGGGTCTCCTCTCCCCGCTGTTAAGGGCTTCCTGACATAGTCGGGCTTACCGGCAAGGAAAACAGGGGGCTTCTGTCAACTGGTTATCTTTTTCCCCACTGGGGCAGCGACCTTGCTCCTTCAGGCGACGCTTGTGAAGGTGCCAATCCAGAAGCCGACAGCAGAGGGCAGCCCGCGCCCAAAAATGACGGTACTCTCGTGCAGGCTCCCTGGAGTTCTGAGCCTGCATGGCCACGGATTATGATAACGCGTGTGGAGTCCAGTAATACTGGAATCTGGGAGCTATTTGGTTTTGCTCTCTATACTTCTTTAAAATTACTGTTTGAGGGGCACCCGGGTAGCTTAGTCGGTTAAGTGTCCGACTCTTGATCTCAGCTCAGGTCATGATC
This sequence comes from Lynx canadensis, assembly GCF_007474595.2. Taxonomy (NCBI): domain Eukaryota; kingdom Metazoa; phylum Chordata; class Mammalia; order Carnivora; family Felidae; genus Lynx; species Lynx canadensis. The sequence goes on from NC_044318.1 coordinate 20,154,459, forward strand.
TCACCCTCAAAGGTTGAGCCCGGCATGGGGCTCTGTGCTGACAGGGCGGAGAAGCCTGCTTGGGATTCTCTCTGTCTCCCTCTCTCTCTGCCCCTGCCCTGCTCTTGCTCTCTCTCTCTCAAAATAAATAAGTAAATAAATATATAAAAAAATATTGTTTGAAAGGAACAGTTGGTTAAAAAAATTAGACATGTACGGGAGTTTACAGCAGACTCCTGATAAGACCCACAGGGCCTACACAGCATCCCACCCCACCTCATTTCACATTTCTGACCTCGAATCCTGCCCTCTCCTCTGGCTCCAGACTGCTTGTTGTTCCCTGTCCCTGGAAGATTCTTCCTGTAGATATATCCGTGAGACTCATTCTTCACCTCCTTCAAATCTTTGTTCAAATGTCACCTTCTCACAGAGGTCTGGTCTGGCGGCTTTCTCATGTAATGCACGCCACCCCCCCCCCCCATCCTTATTTATTTATTTATTTATTTATTTATTTATTAAAAAATTTTTTTTTCAGTGTTATTTCTGAGAGAGAGAGAGAGAGAGAGAGGGAGATAATCCGAAGCAGGCTCCAGGCTCCGAGCTGTCAGCACAGACCCCCACCTGGGCCTCAAACCCACAAACCGTGCGATCACGAACTGAGCCCAAGCCCAACGTTTAACGGCCTGCGCCACCCAGGCGCCCCGCCCCGTCCTCATTTAAATGGTGCCCGGAACGTGATGTCATACGTTATTATTTTCGGTCTCCAGAGTGCTTGGTACCCTTGGTCAAACAACATATTGTACTTGGTCATTATTAAAATCTGGCTTACTCCTAGAATATGCGCTTCATGAGGACAGGAACACATTTCATCTTTTTCCTTTTCGTGGGTACGTTGTCAGTGCTTAGAACAACCCTGGCAGGTCATAGTAGGGGTGTAGGAGGTATTTGTTGAGTGAAACTGCATGGTAGCTTTACTTCTGAAAGACACCCTTAGGAGAATATGATAAAATGAATTGGCATCTTTTAGCCGCTCGTTCTGGAATTCTGGGATTTGGCAATGTGGGCCGGGCTCTGCTGGGTGGCTTTTCTGTTGTAGGCCAGGCGTGGCTGATCGCAGCCGGCCTCGCGTCTGTCTACACAGGGCCACTGACGCACCTTGACTTCTTCTACCTTGACTTTCCTCTCATCCGATAGCAAGCTCGCTGGCTCGGGCTCATCACGTAGTGGCTTCCAAGCATGTTGGCAGAGGCAATTCTCAAGCGTACAAGTGCCGTTAAACCTGCCGTGTGTCACATTTGCTGTGGCCTAGGCAGGTCACGTGACCAACCCACACTCATGGCGGGAGGAGTTGCGAAGTCACATTGAAACGGGGAGGAGAAAGGGCGCCTGGGTGGCTCAGTCGGTTCAGCGTCCGACTCTTGGTTTCAGCCCAGGTCATGACCTCAGGGTCCGTGGGATCGAGCCCCGTGTTGGGCTCTGCGCTGCTTGTGCAGAACCTGCTTGGGATTCTCTGTCTGTCTTTCTCTCTGCTCCTCCCCAGTTCGTACGCACGCTCTCTCTCTCTCTAAATAAATAAATAAATAAATAAATAAATAAATACACATTAAAAAAAGGGGAAAGAGAAGAATTTGGGGCCATTTTGGCCATCTTCCACAGTAAACGTGATTCAGTTATCTTCTAAAAAGATAATATTCCATCAGTAGTGTGTTAAGGTACCTGTTTCTCCAACCCATTTCAGGACTGTGTATTACCACAGGAAAAGAAAAAGAATTCGCTAACCAGATAGGTGAGAAGTAATGTGTTATTTGCTCAGAGAATTTAAGAGACACCCCTGGTAGGAGGCAGAGCCTGACCTCTAAATACAGGCTCTCACCTGGCTTGTGGTACCTGCCCACTGTGGGGAGGTGCACCAGGGCTGCCCTTGGCTCTGGGCTCAGCCCCAAGTCCTCTGGATTTGTTTGGCCAGAGGAGTATTTGCAGATGTGATGCGAGCAGTCTTGCTCGCTGTCCCTTGTACCTTTCTCATTGCCACAAGACCACGCTCAGGGTAGCGCAGCTGGAGAGTGAGAGACACTTGGCACAGAGCTGACTTAGCCCAGTCACCCGGCAGAGGCCGTCCGGGTCAGCTGACGGCCGGCCGACACAGCAACACTCGGGCAGGCCCAGCCAAGATCAGCAGAGCTGCCCGGCTGCTCCTCTGCTGACTCTCCCTCCAGGTGTGTGTTCGTCGTTCCCATCTCCCTGGTTTTCCCTGGCGATCGACGAGTTCAACGCATAGAACGTTGGGACTCCACAGTGCCGGGTTACAGAGGAGCCCGCTTAGACCCCAGGGTCTTCAGGCCTCGGGGAGCCCCTGTAGCTACGGCTGGACCTGTGGGCTCAGGCATTCCGTGGGAGCGTCCTCTACAGCCCTGGTCGTCCCTCCCTGGGCTCCGGTAGTTTCTCCAGCTCTGGAGAGCTCTGATGGTGAGGAGGCTGTTTGGCTGGCCTAGGAAAATCTCCAGTCGTCAACAAGGTGGCCAGAGCCAGACCCGACATCTGATGGAGAGGGTCATGAATGGCGGGAAAGGAGGCCGGCCGCGGCTGCCCAGAGCCTGACTGGAATGATGGATGGGAGGCCTAGCACGCCGGGAAGGATAGAGATGTTTATGTTTCCAAAGGCAGGGCACTTTCTCCCAGGGCACAGGGCTGGTGGAAACAGGGTCGGAACAAATCACTTTACATTTTCTCTCTTTGATTTTTTTCTTCTGATGAGAAATAACTCTTGCTCCCAGGGCACGATAGACCAAGGGAACTGTGTTGGAGCTATTACATGTATCCCATGAAAATATTTGTTTCTTGAATTTTCATCTTATGGGACTCTGACCTCTCTGAGAATATGATGAAAGCTATGGACCCATTCCCCAGGAAAAATACTCATAGGTGCAAATTTTTACTTATAATGCCAGGGGATTTATAGTTTTTCTGAAACCCACTCATGGAACCTAGATTAGGGGATTCTAGGAGAGAGGGAGGGAGAGAGAGAGGGAGGGAAAGGGAGAGGGAGAGAGAAGGGGAAGGGGGAGGGAGGGGGAGTGGGAGAGAGAGGGAGGAAGAGAGGGAGAGGGAGAGAGGGAGAGAGGGAATATACTGGAAGAGAAAGGAGGAAGGCCATCGTGAGGGTGGTGCAAAGAAGTAGGGGGAGTTGAAACAAAATGTCGAGGAGTTTGAACCAAAGATTGAAGATTCCTCTGGTCCCAAATATATCCCTTTCCTTTCTTTCTTTCTTTCTTTCTTTCTTTCTTTCTTTCTTTCTTTCTTTCCTCTTTCTTTCTTTCTTTCTTCTTTCTTTCTTTCTTTCTTTCTTTCTTTCTTTCTTTCTTTCTTTCTCTTTTTTTCTTATTTATTTGTAAATTTACATCCAAGTTAGTTAGCATATAGTGCTCTAATGATTTCAGGAGTAGATTCCAGTGACTCATCCCCTATGTATAACACCCAGGGCTCATCCCAACAGGTGTCCTCCCTGATGCCCCTTCCCCATTTAGCCCATCCCCCCTCCCACACCCCCTCCAGCAACCCTCAGTTTGTTCTCTGTATTTAAGAGTCTCTTGTGTTTTGTCCCCCTCCTTGTTTTAATATTATTTTTGCTTCCCTTCCCTTATTGTTCATCTGTTTTGTATCTTAAATTCCTCCTGTGAGTGAATTCATATGATATTTGTCTTTCTCTGACTAGCTAATTTCACTTAGCATAATACCCTTCAGTGCCATTCCACATAGTTGCAAATGGCGAGATCTCATTCAAAGTTTCTCTTTGAACTGTACCTGGAAATTCCTGGGTTATGAGACATGAATATTTTTTAAAGATTTCTGGATGCCATTGCCTTGCTCTCTGGATTCCTGGAATCAGATTTCAACTCCCACCAGTGATGTCTGAGGGCTGTGTCCCCCACATCTTTTCAGTGCTTGTGATTTTCTGACTTTTGCATATGAAACTAATCTGGTGGGTGTAAGGTGTTATGCATATAGATTTGGTGGTAGGGTGTGGGCAACAGAACATTTAAAAAGCCCTTCAGGCAAATTATTGAGTAGCCAGGGTCAAGAGCCACTGATCTATATACTGAAGATACCCATTTTCACTTAGTTGTCCGTCAGCAATTTCGGACTTAGTATGTCCAACACTGAAAGCTTGATTTCCCACCTCCTCCCCTCTGCTTACCCATTTCTCCTGGGATCTTACCATCTTGGCAAACAGCATGCATCATTGTTCTTCCAACTGGTCAAGCCACTGATTGACCCACTTGCTCTGTCCATTTTTTTTTTCCCCCAATCCATCAGTCAGTCCTGCCAATTCTCCTTCTAAAATCCATCCATACCTTTCCCTTTATTGCCACCACCCTAGCCAAAGTCACCACCACGTTCTCTTCCCGGGATATTTACCACAGTGGTCTCCAACCCAGTTTTTTGTCTGTTTGTGTTTCTTTCTTGCCTTTGTTTTTACTCCTCTCCAGAGCATTCTCTACAGAATGAGCTTTCAAAAATGTGAACCAGATCATTTTATCCCCCTTCAATTGTTTCCCCAGTGTGAAATACTTTATTGTGTCTCTTCGGGGTCCTGTGGGGTTTGGCTTCTACTTACCTCTCCAAACTTCTTCCTTTGGTCATTCTTCTGTCTTGCTCGCTTTGCTCCAGCTGCTTTGCCCTTCTGGTAATTCTTGGAACACTCCAAGCTCAGCCCCTACATCTGAGACCCTGCCACATCTTTTCCTTTGATCATCCTTACTTCAGTCTTTTTAGACTCTATACTTATCACGTCTCAGCATGTCACCTTGCCTGAGAGCCACTCTCTGACTGTCCTGGCCTAGAATCAGTCTCCTATATTCTTTATTATAGAACTGTTTTTCCTTTATTTATTATTTTGTTGCTTGAAGACTTTTTGTATTCTCCTTCAACTAGATTATAAACTCCATGAGGGCAGGGACCATGGTTGTGTTGCCAGATTTAGCAAAACAGACAACACAAAAGACCAGACAGGAATTATGTCAAACTTTATCACTTTGGGGAGAACTGACATCTTTATTATCTCAAGTCTTCGAATTCATGTACATGGCATGTCTCTCTGTGTATTTAGATCTTTGATTTTCTTTCTTTCTTTTTTTTTAATGTTTGCTTATTTATTTGGAGAGAGAGAGAAAGAGAGTATCAGCAGTGGGAGGGGCAGAGAAAGAGGAGAGAGAGAATCCCAAGCAGGCCCCGCTTGAGCATGGGAGCCTAGGTTCCCTGGGCTGCCATCTGTGAGATCGTGACCTGAGCCAAAATCAAGAGTTGGACGCTTAAGCAGCTGAGCCACCCAGGCACCCCTTAGATCTTTGATTTTGTAAGTTTTCAGCTTTATGTAATTTCTGAACATGTTTCTTTATATTTAGATTTATACCTATATCATTTTTTGAGCAATTATAAATGGTGTTATATTTTAAATTTTGGTTTCCATGTGCTCATTGATAGTACATAGAAATACAATTGAATTTTGTATATTTGTCTTGTATTCTGTTAACTGGCTGAATTCATTTATTAGTTCTAGTTGTTTTTTTGTGGATTCCTTGGGATTTTCTGTGTAGAACATCATGTCATCTGCAAATATAGGCCATTTTATTTCTTTGTTTTTAATAGTGTTATTTATTTGAGAGAGACAGAGACAGAGTGGGGGGAGGGACAGAGAGAGAGAGGGGGAGAGAGAGAATCCCAAGCAAGCTCCATGCTGCCAGCACAGAGCCCGATGTGGGGCTCAAACTCACGAAACCACGAGATCATGACTTGAGCTGAAACCAAGAGTCGGTCCCTTAACTGACTGAATCGCCAGGTGCCCCTGTTTCTTTTTTGATTAGTATATTCCTAATTTTATTTTCTTACCTTATTGCACTGGCTAGAACTTCCAGCACTATGTTGAACAGCAGTGGTGAACAATAGCCTTGTTCTTGACTAGCTCATTTGTTTAAACACAAACCTGCAATGTTCCATGGAGAGACCAAGCATAGGTGTTAATGTTAATCTCGCAGTCAAACCAGGCCTCACAAGATGCCACCTGTGTGATCTTAGAAGAGTAGCTTTTGCCTTCCCCATATTCCCTCATCCCCAAAGTTGAGATACTTGTGCCTTGGCTTTGTTAGAGGGCACACAGGATGCAGAGGTTGGGAGCTAGGTTCCCTGGGCTCGGATCCCAGCACCACCACCACTCCCAGCTGTGTGATCTCAGGCACGTTTCTTACTCTCTGTGCATCTGTTTCCTCCTCTGTAAAGGGAGGAAAATAAGATTAACCACATCATAAAGTTGTTGCAAAGACGGACTAAGTTGATAAGTGTAAAGTGCTTAATACCCCGCACCCAGGAAGAGCCAGGGAAGTGTTTGTTCTTGTTGTGAGGTTTGAATGAGGTTTGAACGTGTGTCAAATGCTTGGCGCAGGGCAGATGCTCAGTAAAGCTTTTTCTGACACTAAGTCTCATGCTAACTAAAAATAACTAAACAGCACTGAAGGGCTTGTAATGAGAAGCAACAACCTCCTTCCTCTTCTCTGGAGGCAACCATTTTTACCTTTTTGAGCTATTTTCTAAATAATGAGCTCCTTTACCTGTTCCTTGATGTATCAACTTTAGATATTATCTGTTTACATCCTGAAATAATGGTTGAGGGTTTAGCTCTCTTATACTTCCTATCTCCCATCCTTTTAATATAATGATATCGCTGTTTATAATTCGATCACTAGCCAATACTGTTCACCGAAGAGCCAAAAGGTGTGTTGTGATTATATTTCTTTTCCTGAAAAATTTTCCTATTGCCCTTCTTTTTTTTTCTTTCATTTGTACTACTTGCCTTTCTCATACACATCATTTTTTCAAGTGCTCAATCCTATCAGTTACTCTATCAGATTCACTTTTTTTCTCCCCTAGTGACTTCCATGTCTTATATTATTTTCTGTTACTGTCATGACAGTCACAAAAAAAATGAGTCTTTTTCCCTTTCACCTCCAGCCTAATATCACCCCCCAGTCCCCACTGGCCGTTGTTACCTGCCTGCGTCTCTCTTTGTTCCTTTCCTCTTCCGTCCATTCTTCTGGTCATCTCACTTCTCTTTCCCAGCCATGTTCCTTCTTGGTCCATCCATGTGGCCTTCTCAACAGTCCACTCATAGTAAAGTATTATTACTCTGTCAGTCAACTTTTGGCTCATTATAAATCAGCATTTTGAAGTGTTCTCATTTACATAGGGCACCCCAAAGATAACTTGATCCACAGCAAAAAGGGCAATTGTTCTAATGCATATGTGATTGAGGCAGAGCCCTTGCAGGGAGTAGCTAGCTAAGGGCAGCTGATTATAATGAAAGGCTTAAGTAAGGCAGAAATGCTTCAGACATGACAAGAACACAGGCTGAAAGACCTGATGATCTATTTCAGCAGAAAAATATCCATCAAAAGAGAAACCTCTCCTAAAGGAGTGCCCAGCCAAGGTGTGGGTCTTAGAAGAGCTGGATCCATATTTTAGGAGCAACAACCCACTTTGTTGACAGGTCGTAAGTCAAGAAACAAGTTTAATAAAGAATTCATTGAAAAACACTATTTCAACACCAGGCTATAAAGGTGGCCCCAGAAGAGTAGGACTTAGGGTTTTTGAACATGTTACTGGTTGATATCAGATGTTGAACTTAAAAGGCTACTTCCCTAAGATTTATAGAGCAGTGTCCAAGCATCATGACCTTGGACCTACCCCAGAGGCCCATGCATTATCTAAAGGAATCCATTCGGACCAACTCGGTACCTATCTGGCTTTCGCTGGGCGTTCTCTGCTCGTTAATTCCTGTTGTGTACGAACTCGAATTACCTCTAGACAATGGCTCTCACACTTTCCCCACCTAACTTCCGTATGACTGTTCAAACAACCGGATGGTGTGGAAACCAATTTGACATACATTTCATATATTAAAAATAAAAAATAAAAAAAATAAAACAACCGGATGGTGGTCCCTGGAGCCCATGTTGCTTCATGGATTTAGGCTTCCACTTCACCTTCTCTTGGTGTCCTAGTCATTAGTTAGGATTTTACCTCCCTCGTTCATCTTTGACCCGTCCCGTGGCCTATGCAGCTTGAATGGGCACTGCTTCTCCAGCTCCTGTTTTATTAAACCAACTGCTGATGCCGGTTCCTTGTCTGGTGTCTGAGTTGGGTCCACCCCAGGCCTTCTTTCCCCCGACCGATCCCCGCTTTCCCTGATACCTAGAAGAGGGCGTCTGGCAAGTCCTCTCATTCAACCTCCCTGCGTGGCATAATAATTTCTCTTCTCTCAGAGGTGTGACCTAAGGGTCATACTCCGAGGCCACGCCCATTATGAAACTACAGTGCGGGGCAAGGGAGGGGGAGACTCTATGTAGAAACACACCCACCAGCTTCGGAAGTGCTCTTTATTTCCACCTCACCTCAATCTCATGAACTGTTGAACTTAGTTGCCTTTTCTCTCCTTCTCAATCATCCTGCCAAATAGTAGCGGAGATGAGATGACCCTGGACAGTGGGGAGGGCTGGGTATTGAAATCAGCTTGTTGGGTGCTGTAGCAGAAGCGGGGGGGAGTGGAACAGAGAGGTCACAGCCGATGCATTCACCGGGGTGAGTTATGTCCTCAGTCAGCATTCATCCTCTCTATGCTTTATGCACAGTCTTTTTTGACTCCCTCAGCTCACTGGGGCCACACACATACCTGTGTCAGCCCTGAAAGGAGCCTTCTGAGGAAAAAGAAGCCCCTGAGGAAGGTTTTCCCCGGCCAGGTTCCCCTGAGACTTCTGCCATCATTGCTGCCGCATCTATTCTTCCTTCTGGTGACAGAATGCGTTATTCTTCCTGGGGAAACGCTCCTTTCCCTGCACTAAGCCTGTGTTCCAGGTAGCCTATGACCCAGGTGTGCTTAATCCGGGTTCCAGTCCCTCTGGCTGTGGTGTTCACTTAGGGATGGCATGTGACCCAAACTCATCCAATCACTTGTGATCACTCCTCCTGTCGGAAGAGTATCCTCTTTCCGTTAAGGTTGTTGGGAGGATAAAACCTAAACCCAAAACTGACGTCAGCCATCATGCTTTGATGAAGGGTCAACTTGCTTGATAAAGCAGCCCACATACAGGAAAGCAGAGTCAGGCAGAGATGGGGAGAAATGAAACTGAACTGGGTAGCCGTCATTTGAGCCCCTGGATCCAGTCGTGCCTGAAGCTGTATTTGCCACCCCTTGACTTTACAGCCATTTGAGCCAACAGTAGTCCCTCCTTAATTTTTTAAAAATTGATTGAATACTTTTATTATTGTCATTGTTATTATTATTATTATTATTATTATTTTTTACATAAGTCAGTTTGAGTTTCTGTTAATTGCAACGCAAAGAATTCTGACTCGTACAACCGGTTATTTTATTGAAACTCCCATACTCTGAGGAACATGTTTGCCAAGTTTTACGGTGCATTTTCAGATATTTGTTTCCCCAAAGTTCTGTCATGATGTTTTGGGATTTCTCCTCTTTTCTCTATACTCTTTCCCTCAAGGAATCTTTCCATCTCAGCGTTGGAACTATGATAGGTCATCCATGCTCCTCAGCGTCAGCAACCTATTTGGGAGTCAGAAACGTACTTCACTCACATTTTCCAAAAGCAGTTGTCTTTTAGGTGGAAGAATTCATGACGTACAACTGGAAAGATACGGAGGTTTCCCATCTTATAATATCCTCAGCTTGTGAACGGGTGTACATTTTAGCAGGGAAACAACAGAAGGTGCTTAGGCTCCCAGGCCAACCCACAAGACCAAATTCACCCCGTAGCGTAGGTGAACAATAGTGCTATCCCTGATTATCCCATAGGATCAGTCACCACTGATGGGGTTATATGGGGATAGTTCATTCAACATTCTACCCGGAGAGAGAGTAAAATCTGTTTCCCACCTGTATTCCTACCGTCTCTCACCCCCGACTGCCGGATACCGCGGCAAAGCTTCTACTAAAATTCTGGGACCTACCATTTCAGCGGGGTCCCCTGCAACTACCATTTATATGAAGAGACTCTTTGGTCTAACCCAGATCATCTTCACTGGCTTGCAAAATTCAATATATACAGAATTGAACTCACTCCTTCCTCCCCAAACTGTCACTCATATTCCCTAACGTGGTGGGACAGCTACTGGCCCAGTTGCTGAGGACAGAACCCAAGGAGTCATTTAAGACACACATCCCCTCTTAGTTACTTGCTATCGTCAACCAGTCGCTGTGTCCTACACGTTCTCACCTCAGATGCTCATTACTCCGTTCCTTTTTCTCCACCCCTCTAGTCGCCTTCGTCATTAGGCCTTCGTAAGTTCTCATTGGGGGCTTTCGCCTCGGAAATGGTCTTGCTGCTTTTTCTGGGCTCCCTTAGTCTCAGTTGCACGCTTCGGCCCGGGAGAGTGTTCTTCAATAGGAGTCTGGTCAGATTGTGGCCTGCTGACATCCTCCGTGGCCCCTCACAGGATTTAGGCTTAGATTCACTGGCCTTGTCTTAGCACACAGGACTCCATGTGATCTGGTTCTTGACAACTTCCCTTTTGCTTTAGCCATTTGGGGAGTGGCCACATTCATTCTTTCCATAAACATTTTTCCAGTGCCAGGGACTGTCCTTTCTCGGCACTGGGAATACAGCGGTGAACAGAAACAAAATCCCTGACCTCATGGAGCTCATTAAAAAAAAAAATATTTTATTTATTTTTGAGAGAAAGAGAGCAGGCGTGGGTGGGGTACGGGGAGGGGCAGAGAGAGAGGGAGACCCGGAATCCGAGCTGTCAGCACAGAGCCCGATGCAGGGCTCGAACCCATAGTCTGTGAAATCATGACCTGAGCTTAACCGAGTGAGCTACCCAGGCGCCCGGCATGGGGCTTCATTTTAATTGGGGATGGTGTGTGTCAGAGGCAGTAAGTACGATGGAGAGAAAGCAAGAAAGGAGTAGAAGGTGACAGGTGAGGGCGGCATAATTTTAAAGAGGGCCCTCAAGGAATAGCTCAGTGAGGAGGCGATGCTTGAACCTTGACTTGAAGAAGGTGAGGGAGCAAGCCATGTGGATGTCTAGTGGAAGATGCTGTAAGTGCAAGGGCCCTGGGGTGATTTCAAGGATCGGTAAGAAGGCTAGCATGGCTGGAACACAATGGGAGAGTGAGAGGGAGTGGGTTCAGGCGGATCACATTGGGTCTCGTAGACCCTTCATTGTAGCTACTTTGTTATCCTGAGTGAGATGGAAAACCACTGGATTGCCCTGATCCTAAGAGCAATGTGCTCTGAATTTATGTCTTAAAAATGAATGATTTGTTCCCTAGAATGTGTCACAACTCCTCCTCCATCCTGACTGTGATTGACATTGTTCTCCCTGCTGGCAACAGCCCTCCTCACATCTTTGTTTCTCTGAGTCACCTCTTCATCGGGACCTTCCCGATGAAGGTCGACGTAGGTGCATCTCTCGGGTCCTCATAGCCCCGTCATTATACGTGTTTACGGATTGAGGAAGTGAATGAGTAAAGGTGCAAATCTGGTGGAAAGTGAAGAGTGCCACGGATGCCAGGGGGAGGCAGAGAAGGAGACGCTCCTCTTAATAACTAACATTTCCCGAGCTTGCTATCTGCCGAGCATTACGCTAAGTGCGTCCCACGGATCGTGTCCTTTAGTGCTCTTCTGCTATTGATGCTGTTTCGAAACCCATTTCACAAGGAGGAGACTGATCATGGAGAGGTGAAGTGACTTATCTCAGGTCCTATACCCGGCAAGGGATGGAGATGGGACTTGAACCAGGCAGTCAGGGTCCAGTGGGACTTCATACCCGGATAAGGGGAAGTAATTCATTTCCCCATGGGCTTGCTTTCTGGAAGATTGCCGAGCCACATAAAAACTACAGAAAGCGGGTCTGGACAACCGAACTGCTACAAAAGTCCAGGACAGGCAGTATATCCAGCTTATTCTGGGTGGCGCCTTGTTGCTTCTCTGAGACAGCGTCTGCACAAGTCAAGGTAGAAAGAAGTGTTCTCACCAGAGGCAGTGGGAGAACTAGGTGGAGCCTTTAAGAGCAGGGCTTTGTGTCAGGGAGACCTGGGGGTGGCTCCAGCCGCCCCCCCCCCCCCAGTTGTCACCTGTGGGACTTGGGGAAGTAGCTAAGATACCCTGGACTCAGCTCCCTCATCTGTAGAATGGGAATGCGATTGTTTTGTACGGATTACATTTGATGAGTCTGATAAAGATCCTCCAGTCCCCAGTTCATGGCTCTTCATGTGTTTTCTCCAGTTCTCCTGTCTCACAGCAAGACGGCCAGCAGACCCAGCCCTAGCAGCCAGCCTGCCCCATCTTTTTTTAAAAAATTTTTTTAATGTTTATTTATTTTTGAAGGAGAGAGAGACAGAGTGTGAGTGGGGGAGGGGCAGAGAGAGAGGGAGACAGAGAATCTGAAGCAGGCTCCAGGCTCCGAGCTGTCAGCACAGAGCCCAATGCAGGGTTCGATCCTACAACCCTGGGATCGTGACCCGAGGGGAAATCAAGAGCCAGACGCTCAACCGACTGAGCCACCCAGGTGCCTCTTCTAAACTATCATTTTAATGGAAAGAAATGAGTATCTACTGGGGGTTCACGCAGAACGTCACAAAAACGTAGAGAGGTGGCCTTGGGATAACTGAGGCACGGTGACGTTATGTGATGTGCTCCTACTCACATACGGGATTGAGGCAGAGCTAAGCCGGGGTCCTGGAGTTGTCTGACCCTGGGACCAAATCGTTTCCTGCCTGCCCAGTGGCATCAGATAGAGGAGGCTCCTGCTGGACCGATGAGCGAGGCTGCCCCAGGGGCTAACGCTGTCAGACAAGTACTTTGATTAGCTTCTCCAGTGGCCAGTGATACAAACCCACTATCAACTGGCTTACGTTAAGAAAAAAAATGTCCTAGAAGGGACACTGGGATGTTTGACATAAGAAAAAACGAACAGTTAGAACCTGGGCAGGCTGCAAGCAGGATCTGTCGAGTCATTGAGATGCCACAGAGCTGTCTCTTGTCTCGTTCCCAGGTCACATATTCCCACCTCTATTTGCTGGTCGGTATGTATGCTTCGTACCTTTTCAAGAGACTGGCTCTGTCTGCTTTTACAATCCCGGCGGACCCTGAACTCCCAAGTTACAGGTCTAGCATCCAAACAGCTTCCCATATTCCCTAGCATCTATCCCTAATATCCTCAGCTCCAAAGTGAGAAGAGATCTGTCCCAAGCTGAACCTGTGTCCACACTGACCCACTGAACTATGCTGCGAACCAGGGCCAAGTAGGCAAGTCAATTTGACTGAAGTCCAAAAGGGAAAAGGTAGTTCTCAGAGAAGAGGGTGGGTCAGGGGCTCTTGGGTCAGTTATGCTAGAAAAAAGTTCTAAGTAAAATAAATGACAATGAACTGATCATGAATACGAACACCTAAAATATTTTTTTAAAAGCAAAATTTTAAAGAATATGAACACCTTTATATGATTTAGCATTTTTCTTTATACAGGTAAGCTGCTCATAATGAAATTGAATCTAACCCTAATTGTACTACTAGGACTCAAAAGAAGGATATGTTTCTAAACCTGAAATTCTACAAGATTGCAATCAGCTCCTGTGGTTTGAACTTCAGAGAGTCTACAAAGTCAATAGTCTTTACAGGGGACTGTCATCCTAGTTCCCGAAAAGCCTCTGATGCCTCCTTTCATTTCTTTCACTTCTAAATTTTCTATTTTTTTTTTTTTTTACTGTTTATTTATTTTTGAGACAGAGAGAGAGAGAGAGAGAGGGAGACACAGAGCACAAGTTGGGGAGGGCAGAGAGAGAGGGAGACACGGAATCTGAAGCAGGCTCCAGGCTCTGAGCTGTCAGCACAGAGCCCGTCCCAGGGGCTCGAACTCACGAACTGCCAAGATCAGACCTGCTTCCTAATTTTCTAATTACCATTAGTACCCATAGCATCCTGCCTTCTCTGAGACTCCTTTCCAAGAAGAAGTGATTCCTCACTAATCAAGTTTCCTTTTTCAGCAGATCAGCATAAGCTGGAAAAGGAAGAGAGGCATGTTTCCATAATCTCGATGCCTTTCTTCCTAAAACTCCACTGCCTCTACTCAACACCAAGTATTTATTTATTATTTATTATTTTATTTATTTTTATTTATTATTGAGCACCTGTGAGGTGCCACGACTTGCAACGGAGACAGGTTCTAGTGGCTGCTGTTTTATTATCTTGCTGCCCTGATAACAGATCTTCTTAAAGGACAGAGTCACATTTTCTCGGGCTTTCTAAAGAACATATTAAAAATTAGCTGGGGCGTCTGGGTGGTTCAGTCGGTTAAGCATCTGACTCTTGGTTTTCGGCTCAGGTCATGATCTCGTGGTTTCATGAGTTTGAGCCTTGAGTGGGGCTCTGCAGCACAGAACCTGCTTGGGATTCTTTCTCTCTCTCTCTCTCTCTCTCTGTTCCCCGTCGCCCCCCTCACCTGCACTGTTTCTGTCTCTCTCAAAATAAATAAATACATTTAAAAAATATTTAAGCTAGGTTATACATGGATATCTCCAAATATGGATCTGGAAAATTCAAAATGAGTTGAAGATTTAATACAGGTTGCTTCCCCCCCCACCCCCCGTTTTAAAGCATATACCAGAATTTCTTCAGCTTACATGTTTTCAGTACTCTTGGACTGACGACATGGTTTATACAGCAGGTCATGAGTCCGAAAGTATGTTGTTCCCTCTCATAAGCTAACTTGTAATTGAACCTTAGCTGAAGTGTGTACCAAACTAACACTTCCTGTTAAGGATGTTGAAAAGTAGTAACGCATTCTTTGATTGAGCCAGCTGAGACGGTTTTGGGGGGAGAGACGGCTGGGGTCTGAGATGCGCCCGCTTCCTGTTTGTGTGTTTGATCCTGGAGCAAAGGCCAGCCTTCAGGACAGCTGCTGGAGCACCCCAATCCACATTTGTTCACGAGTTTCTTTTGGTCAGGAGACGAACACCATGAACTCTCCCAGTCTCCTTGCTGAGAGGGGAAGGATGCTGCAAAACCTGGCTTGTTGCCAAACCTCCTGGAAATGTCTATTTACCGTGCTTTGCAGAGAGATGTCGATGATTGAATAATGATGCTTGAGTTCTTGACTGCAGCCTGTGGGGGATGCCTCTCTCGTTTGCCACCTGAAAAGCTGCAATTACCAAAATTGCTTATAATGCCTCTCTTTTAGGAGTTCCTATTAGGAACCCCTTCAGGAAAATTCGTGCATGCATTCATTCATTTCTGTCTCCTCATGGCCCGTTTGAGCAGACCTGTTCTACCGAAGCGCAACGGCCCTGCCTACCAGAAAAGACAACTCATAAATTTGGATGGCTAAGACGAGCTGATCACCTGGGATGAACCCAGTGGCATGCTGGGAGATGTTTGGCAGACAGCTTGCTAAAAAAAATTAAAAGCTCTGATTTGTAGTGTTTGCCGATGTCCCTGGTGTAAATACGGTCTCCGTGGCTGAGTTCGAGCCACCAATGTGATGCCACTCGAAGGCGGATCTGGTGGGAAGTTGTGTGCCATGGCCCCCGTGGGTCCTACGAGCTGGCTGTGTGTGCGCTACACCCAGATGTTCACACCCCTGCTGCTGATCTTCTTTTCCTCCTCCCCCCTCCCCTCCCCCTCCTTCTTTTCTGACCTCTTAACCCCAGCATTTGCTTTCTTCTCCCTTCCTTGTTCCTGGCTTGAACTCTTAACCTGTTCTGCAGCCCTGACTCAGTTCTCACCTCTGGCTCCTTTGGATTTCTTGTGTGTGATGTTCTCTTCCCAGCCCGTGGGGCTCGCCCTCCTCCTGCCCGGCTGCTGCCTTGGCACTTGCCATTTCGGGACTCGTGGACAGAAACTCCTTCCCAAAGGCTCCACTCTGGGAAGCCAAGTCCCTGCCCTCATTCACAAGGCAGACAGGCTGCGGCTCCCGCAACACAAGCTGGGGGTGGTGGCGAGGGCAACATTCACGACGGACAGCACGGCCATTATCAAGCGAGGGGACTGCGTCAAGGGCACGCCGAAATTCGGATCTCCACCCTGCCGCTTCTTGTATCATCCTGGGCATGGTACTCATCTTGCCGTTTCTGGCTTCTCATCTTTAGCACAGAGGGCCTCATTGGGCTAGTCCTTGATGGAACAGATTTATATTTATAAAGTGCTTAGAATAGCGCCAATCACCCAGTATGTGTCGTGCAAATGGTTGTTAAATAAATAAGACCCATTCCACAAATATTTACTGGGTACCTAGTTTGGGCCAAGTGCATGTAGGAGGGATTGTGGGCACTTTGGAGACCGAAACGGTTTCTTCTCTTCGCTGTTCCCAGTGTAGCTCAGGGAGGGGACTAACGTGTATACACAAATTGCCTTGATGGAAAGAAGAGAGGAAAATAACAATTATTGAGAATTATGTGGTAGATACTGTGATAGGGACTTAATATCCATTATTTTACTTAATATAATTTGGTTATTATGTAAGAGATATCATCTTTATAACATTTACATTAAAAAATTATTAGAAAGACCATGGGGCCCCTGGGTGGCTCAGTCGGTTAAGTGCCCACTTCAGCTCAGGGCACGATCTCACAGTTCGTGGGTTTGAGCCCCCCCGTCAGGCTCTGTGCTGACAGCTCAGAGCCTGAAACCTGCTTCAGATTCTGGGTCTCCCTCTCTCTCTACTCCTCCCCTGCTCATGCTCTGTCTCTCTCTGTCTCTCAAAAATGAGTAAATGTTAAAATATTTTTAAAAATTATTAGAAAGACCAAACATTTAAAATCATTTGCCTGCATCTTTTTCATGGATTATCAACAGTTCCTTTTGATTATACAGTTGTTTTTTTTTTTTCTTTTCCTGATGGGGCATTCATGTTTTTAAATGAATTTTTCCTTTTATTATGGATATTTCAAACATACACAAGATAGACGCAATGATACAACGAACTCCTAGGTACCTGTCATCCAACCTCAATCATTATCAACCGATGGATGATAATTGTTTTGATTTGTTCATATCCCTGCTCACTTCCCCCATCTAAGTTATGAAAAAGGAAAATTCCAGACATCCTATCATTCCACCGGCACCGTTCTCATTTTACAGGTGAGCAAAGGGAAGCTTAGAGACTTCAGATGATTTGGTGAAGGTCACACAGCTAATAAGTGGCAAAGCCAGGACCCAAACCTTGGTCTGTTTTACTCCAAAGCTTTTAACTGGAATGCTAAAATTTAAGAGAGGCTACAAGAGCTCAAGGGAGGGAAGAAAATGGGAGTTAGAAGGGAATCCGAGACGGCTTTGCAAAGAAATGGCACTTTAGGCCATAAAGTGGAGGTAGAGACTTTTAAGAGAAATGAAGAGCTTACATTAAGGCACAGAGGAAAGCGATTGTGCGTTGAGCAGTGGGTTTGAAGAGTATTATTATTTAATGCGTGGCAAGCAGGTTAACTTGATCAGAATCCTCCAAGGGGAGGGCCTTGTTTAAAATGCTGATTGCTGGGACCCCACCTTGAGGGAGGGACTGACTGTGGTTTGAGGCGTCCAGATCTATTTTTAAGAAGCTTCCCTGGAGTGTCTGATGTGCTCTGCAGCTTGAGGACCACATGGCCGCATTAGGCGCATTAGGCAGGACCAGCAGGACTCTGGAGATAATCACTCAGCAATTTGGCTTTTGTTTTCCACTGTCTGTTCAAATCCATTCCATAGCCCTGAGGGAAATCCCAGAGAAGCCCCACGAAGTTCCAGGTCATTGTTAATCAGGTCTCCACTCATCTCAAGCCGAAGAAAAGTTTTATTTCAGCAAATACATCCCATGCAATACTTCAAATTCAGCCGAAAGATTTTTGCAAGGAGAGTGAAAGCCTAGGCCATGCTTGGGCTGGCAGTCTACATTGGGGAAGCAGAAAGCAGGGATCTTTTTCTCCTCCTGGTTCAGACTTCTCCTCTTGTCCCACTCATCAGATTGCTTCCAAATTTTCCAGAGCAGCAGTGGAAGGAGGGAGAGTGTCAGGTATAGAAAAAAATGCTTTCTTTTACTTTAGCACTGCTCTCTGGAGAATCAACTATTTTGGTTTTGCAGATTCCTAAATTGGTCTTCGTATGTGTTTGTCCTGTTATTCAGCTTTGATGCCGAGTTTTTAATTTTAGCAAGCCATTATTTAAATTTCCAAGAGTTCTGCTTATTTTTATGGTTGGCAGCCTAATTTTGATTTAAGAATGCGACATCGACTTAAATAGCTCTTAGTACATTCATTAACTATACTCACGTCCGAGTTCTCTTTGGATTCCCGTGTTAACTTTACTTCATTTGGTGTTAGTTTCTCTTTTACTCAGCCTCCTACCTCTCTTTCATGCTGTTTGCCTCAACTGTTTGGTTATCTGGATTGATCAGTGTGGGTCTTCCAGTGCAACTGAAAATCACTGGCTCAGGCAGTGAAAGTGGATTATGATCACAGGGGATTTGTCGTGGGAATACATAAGGACAACTGAGTTTTCCTGAAAGAATGCAGAAGATGCTTGCATTCTGGACAAGGGGACTCCTTATCTATTGGGCCATCTGGAAGCGCCTGGAGGCACTGATTTGCTTCTCGCTCCAGCCCTAATCCTTCCTCATGGGATCCACCTGTGGCAGACCCCCTACTGCATAAAGAGGAATGTTCTTTTACCCGGAGAATCAATAATGCGAGGATGATTCAATATTAGGTTATCTAAATTACCATGTTAATAAATCAAGGGAGAAAAACCATACAATTTAGACAAATGCAAAAACACATTTAGTAAATTTCAAAGTCCAATGCTGATATTAAACATTTGGTTACATTACAAAAATGGACATGTACCCAACACGACAAAATATGTAAAATTCACGCACCTTTGTACACATAGCAAAAAAAGTCGTTTTTCTTCACAGTAAAACATGAAAGGGAAGGGAAAAAAATGACACCTACAGTCACCACTATTAATATCTTTTTAGTATATAGGTAATAAATGTTATATATAAAATTTGAAAATAACAGAAACATACAGTGGAAATTGAAAGTCCCTCCTCCCATCATATCATGCTCAGGAAATAACCAGTATGAGTATTTTGATGACTTTTCCCCAAATTTTACTTTCTTTAGCAAATACTAAGACTCATAATGTTTTTCAGATGGATTACAAAATAGGATCAAAGAAGCAGCCAACGCACTTAGACAGGAGTGTAGAGTAGCATGATAGTTTCAGTTCAGGACACGAAGCTGCTGTTGTTTTTAAATTCAAATCTATTTTTTTGAAGTTTTTATTTTAATTCCAGTTAGTTAACATACAGTATGACCTTCGTCTCAGGTGTACTGTTTAGAGATTCAACACGGTCATACACTGGGTGTTCATCACAGCAGGTGCACTCCTTAATCCCTAGCATCGGTTTCACCCATCTCCCCACCCACCTCCCTTCTCAGAACCGTCAGTTTGTTCTCTATAGTTAACATTCTGTTTCTCTCTCTCTCTCTCTCTCTCTCTCTCTCTCTCTCTCTCTCTCTCACCACCCCCCCCCCCCCGCCAACGTTGTTATTTACAGATGTTTCAATTATTTATTGATGTGTAACAAACCACACCAAGACTCTGTGGCTTAAGATAACAACCCTTTTATTTGCTCAAGATTCTGCCAGTTGGAGTGGTTCTTTCTCCTCTCTCTTTCCATGTGGTCCCTCCAGCAGGGGAACCAGACTTCTTACAGGGTAGATCCAGACTCACAAAAGCACAACAGTAGAACCTTCTAGGCCTCCTTAATTCTTGGCACAGTGGAGTGCCATCTCCACTGCAGTCCATTGATTAAAAGGAAGTCACAGGCCCAGTGCAGAATCAATGGCAAGGGACTACACAAGGATGTGAATACCAAGAGGCGTGGTTTGTCGGGACCACATTTTAACAGACTGCCACCACAGATGATATGCTTTTGGTTATAGACAACCCAAAAGAATCAACTGGAAGGTAATTAGTAAGAATAGGAGAGCTCAGTGAAATGACCGGCAACAGAGCAGTTAACAACAATTATACACCTGGGGGGGCCCCCGAGTGGCTCAGTCAGTTGGGCGTCCGATTTCAGCTCAGGTCATGATCTCACGGTCCATGAGTTTGAGCCCCGCGTCGGGCTCTGTGCTGACGGCTCAGAGCCTGGAGCCTGCTTCCGATTCTGTGTCTCCCTCTCTCTCTGCCCCTCCCCCACTCACACTCTGTCTCACTCTCTCTCTCGAAAATAAATACACATTTAAAAAAATTTTTTAAAAAGCAATTATATACCTAAGCAATGTTGCAAAGTTTAATAAAATCAGAGATAGTATTTACCATGAAAAGTTTACCATAGTTATTTTTCATGAACATTTATTTAGCCACTACTACATAATGAGTATTATGCCAGGCTCTGGCGATATAGAGGGACACAGAATAGACACAGATTTAACCCTCATGAAACTTACAGTCTAGAGAATTGGACATACATTAAACAAAGTCGCAGAGGTAGGAGAGAACTGGTGCATTAGTTAGCTATTGCTGTGATGAATGCTGTGTAACAAATAGCTCCCAGGTCTTAGTGGCCTAAAAAAATAAATACCTATTGTTCTGCTCAAGAGTGTCTATCGCTGGTGAATGCTAGTTTTGCATACAGGGTGGGCTCAGGTCTGTTCCACTCATGTCTCCATGTGAGACCAGCAGCTAATTAGAGTGCTCTCCTGCCAGATGACAGAAATCCAAGCCAAACTGTGCCTGCCCATTTAAAGCCTCTGTTTGCACTGTTTATTTACATTGTGTTGGCTAAAGCAAATCACATGGCCGATTCCAATAGCAATGAGACTAAAACGTCTAATTCTATTACAGGGAGGAAGTGAAGAAATAGACATGATGACCTAATCAACCACCATCAGTAATTTCAAAAACCGAGGTAAGTCCACTGGGGCTTGGGTGTCACGAATGAGGACAGTGGTGGGATATTTAAGGTTGAAGTGATTGATAGGTACGGGCCAGATCGTTTACAGCCTTGTTGGCCTTGCTAAGGACGTTGAATTGGCATCTAAGTGCAATGCAAGGCCACTGGGGCTTTCAAGCATGAGAGTGATTTGGTCAATTTACCTTTTAAAAAATGCTGCTGTGTAAAGAACGGAAGAAGAAGAGAGAACAAAATAGTTATCGCGTTATTGTAATGAGTTAAGATGGTGGCTTGGCGTGGACAAGGAGACTGATAGTGTAGATGAGGAGAGGTCAAGGCGTTGAGATATGGCATCCTTAGATTTGGTCAGGAGTTGGACGTGAGGTCGAAGGAGAACTCAGGAATGACTCAGGTGCTGGACAACGGCACCAGGTGAATACAGGTGCCCCGATTGCACCAGGGAGGATCTGGCAAAGGAACAGAATGTGACGAGGTAGATTAAAAGTTCAGTTTTGGAAATACTGAATTCCATATTCTTGTGAGACAATAGCCATAAATATCTAGGGATAAACTTAACAAGCATTGTGAAGGATCTATACGAATAAAACTATAAACCTCTATTGAGAGCCATAAAAGAAGATTTGAATCAATGGAGTGTCAAACCTTGCACTTGAATAGGAAGACTCAAAATTGTAGAGATGTCAATTTTCACTAGATAAATCTATAAATTCAATGCAATTTCAATCAAAATTTCAATAGCATTTTTTTTTCAGAACTGGTAGTGATTACCAGGGACATTCTCTAGAAGGAGAGTAATGAGAAGTAACCTTCTCCATTATATATTAAAATACATTATCAAACAACAAAATTTATAACAGCAGAACATAGACCGAGGGGGTGCACTGATAGCTCAATGGCACGGAATAAAGTGTGGAAATACGGATCCAGGAACGGATGAGGATTTAGTATGTTACCAGGATAGCATATCCAGGTAGTGAGAGAAGAGACTCTTCAGTAACTGGCTTAAAGGCAACTGGATAGCTGTTTGGACAGAAAAAGAGACAAGGCAGCATTCATGAAGCTCTACTTTTCTCTTTTTCTCTGCTGTGTACTATTCTATTTCAGTATAGCATGGGTTAGTAAGTTATATTCCTATCGATGTGCTTTTAGGCTCTTCCTTTTTGTTATAAACAATAACGTGAAGAGACAATTCTTATATAGCATCTTGGGACAAATGTGTGAATTGTTCTCTAGTGCAGATGCAGAGATGTGAAATTGCTGGTTCAGAATGCACGTACTTTTTTTTTTTTTTTAAATGTATGTTCTCGGGTTGGAGCCCCCAACCCGGGGCTTGAACTCAAGACCCTGAGATCAAGACCTGAGCTGAGATCAAGAGTTGGATGCTTAACCGACTGAGTCACCCAGGCACGCCTACTCCCCCCCAACTCCTTACTATTATTATTATTTAAGCTTAATTTTTTTAATGTTTATTTATTTTTGAGAGAGAGAAAGAGTGCAAGTGGGGAGGGGGGCAGAAAGTGAGGGAGACACAGAATCCAAAGCAGGCTCCAGGCTCTGAGCTGTCAGCGCAGAGCCCGATGCGGGGCTCGAACTCACAGACCATGAGATCGTGACCTGAGCTGAAGTTGGACACTTAACCGACTGAGCCACCCAGGTGCTCTGTTATTATTATTTTTTATTAAGGACTGCTTCATTTGCATTTTGAAATCCCAGACGAACTCCAGCAACAGGAGACAAGAAAACAGGCATGAAATAAGCTCAAATAAAATGGATGGATCAAGTTAATAAAAATAAAAGCAGAAATAAATGAAACAAACAAACAAGGAACAATAGTTGAGATGATCAATAAAACCCAAAGCTGGAGTTTCTGAAAGAATGATACGCACATACCAACTTCCTGCACGTATGATGAAGGCAAAGAGAGAAGACACACGTGATATGATGCAGGACGAGAGGGCACGGACACAGAGGAGATTCTTAAAATTAGGAGACTTCTTCATGCAGCATCCTAGCTGAAGTCAGAGGGTGAGGTAAGAACCGCAAATAAGGAAAGTTGCCAGAGAAATTCTTTTGTAAGCTGGGCTGATGTTGCAGGTAGATATGCTCTTGCAAAAATCTAACGATTTTTCTTCGGCTTTGAATCCCATCATTATTTTTTTGGTTCATGGCCGACTTATATGAAAAATGTCTTTAAACTATTGAATTACCCTCAGAGCGAGATGCTCAAAGGTAGAAACGGACTGACTGCGTGGATAGCAGTCACGTCTTGCTCGTGTGAGGCATAACTTCTTTAACTGGAATAACAAGAGGAATTATCCACGTGGTTTAAATTGTTAGGCTCCCTTTTCCCTTCTTTTCTTTAAAAAGATTTTTTAAAAGAGGTAATAGAGCATACATAGCAAATTCACATAATAAATGTATGAATGATATGATCCAGCTATATAACTTCATACCAATCCATTTGAAAACCTAGATAAAATGGACACAAATGTCAAGGAAATTATAAGTTACCAAAAATTGGTCCAAGAAAGCCAATAGAAAACACTTACAAAAAATAGAAATGGTGGTTAAAGGCCCATCTACCAATATGCCCCTCCCTCCCTATCACCCAATACTCAAGCCTTTTGTAGTTATGAGTCAAGTTCTACCAAATCTCGGAGGGGAGCTCGCTCACATCTTATATTTCAGAGCTTAGAAAAACACAGGGACCCACCAATCTTATTTTGTAAGGCTAGTTTATTTCTGATTTCAAGACAAGAAACTACAATTACAGGCTAATCTCACTTATGAATGTAGAGGCCAGAAGTCTAAATAATACCAGATAATTGAATCTAGTCGTGTATTAAAAGAATAATAGATCTTGATCAAGTAGGATTTATCTGAGAAATTCAAGTTGGGGAATCAATGGAGATATCAATGTACCTTACTGTATTTAGGGATTAAAGGGGGGAAACCATTCCGTGGGTACTGGGGAGACGGTTGCTAAAATGCAACATCCTTTCTAGATAGAAATAGAAATAGTCATAAAGGGTATCTACCATAAATATACAGCAAATATTTTTTTATTGAAGTGTAAATGACACGCAATGTTACATTAGTACAACATTGTGACTTGACAACTGTATACATTATGCTATGGGGCTACCATCTGTTCCCATGCAATGCTGTTACAATACCACCGACTATATTCCCTGAGCTAATATACAGCAAATGTTACACTTAATGGTGAATCTTTAGAAACATTGTCATTAAAGTAAGAAGCAACACACGGACGCCTGCTTTAACTACCAATGATTGCAATGCTACTGAGGGCCTACCCAATGCAACAGGATGAAATAAATGTGAGGAGATAAATACTGGACAGGAATATAGAATTTACAGAATGGCATTAACTGAAACGTGAGCACAAAGTTCTCTCTGCTCTCTTTGCTGTCAGTGACACTTAAAAAACAAACACACAAACCCAAACCACATAAGGAGCATAATGTATTTCCTCTTCTGTAACTCGATTATATACATGGAATATCTCTGTATGGGCACACATACCTTAGGTGAGTTAATGCAGTTTGTTTAAGTAGGTCCCTACTGATGAATGTTGATTTCTTCCAATTTGCAAGGTGGGAGGGAGGGGTGGTGGAGGAATATTGTAAACACTTCTTTGCCTTTGAGTCATTGTATTTGAGGGTTAGATGTCTAGATCTTGAATTGCTAGATTAAAAACAGCCCAGATGTCTTTCAGCAAGTGAATGGGTAAGCAGATTCTGGTTTGTTTTGCAGTCCAAGCCATGGAATACACCCCCGCGATAAAAAGGAACAGGATACAGGGGTGCCTGGGTGGCTCAGTTGGTTAAGTGTCCACCTCGGCTCTGGTCATGATCCTTGCAGTTCATGAGTTTGAGCCCCGCGCTGACAGCACGGAGCCTGGAGCCTGCTTCAGATTCTGCGTTTCCCTATCTCTCTGCCCCTCCCCTGCTCACACTCCGTCTCTCTCTCTCCCTCAGAATAAATAAACATTAAACAATTTTTTAATTAGAAAAATTTAAAAATTAAAAAAAATGAATAGACTACACAACTGGGAAGAAACTAAGGAATTACGTTGGGTGAAAAAAGCCAATCCCAAAAGGTTACATGCTATGTAATTCCCTTTATATATAACATTTGTAAGTGACACAATTTAGAAATGGAAGACAGCTCAGTGATTGCCAGGGGATGGGGTGGGATAGGATGTGGAGAGTCATGGGGGGAGGTAGGGCGGGTCAAAAAAGGCAACAGAGATGATCCTTGTCGTGATGGAACTGTGCAGTGTATCTTCATTGTCGTGGTGAATCCTAATGGGGATAGGTGAGTCCAAATGTGAAATTGTATAGCACTAAACACACACACACACACACACACACACACACACACACACACGTACAAGTAAGAAGGGAAATCTCAGCCTCAATGCCAATATCCCGACTGTGATACTGGACTCTAGTTTTGCAAAATGTTCTCACTGGGGATACTGGGGTAAAGAGTACACGGGATCTCTTTGTATTCTTTTGTGTGAATCTACAATTACCTTTAAATATATATTAAAAAACTTTAAAAACACCTCAGTTAAAAAAGGGTATACATAATGTTCAATTTTTATTTTTGGCAAGTTGCCCTCCTGAAATGTGCTTCGCTGTGTACTCTTAATGCCGATAGGGCATATGGGAGAGTCTATGTTCCTCCAAATTTAAGCAACAAAGAGATACTACTTTTGGCATGTCAAACTGGAAGGAATTAAGAGTGATATGTATCCCGCTGTTGGCCAGAGTGTGGAAATAGTTACTCTTCAATGTCATTAGTGTGTGCTGTATGTTGGGGTCCCCAGGAAGCAGATTCTGAGGCAGAGTCATGGGTAAGGGCTTTTTTAGAGCACGTTAATGGGACCCACCAGGAGGACAGGTGGAAAGCAGAATTGGGCACAGGGAGAAATTGAGCTAAGACGCAGTCTCAGCTGGGGCGCCTGGGTGGCTCAATCGGTTAAGCATCCAACGTCGGCTCAGGTATTGATCTCACGGTCCGTGAGTTCGAGCCCCGCGTCTGGCTCCGTGCTGACAGCTCAGAGCCTGGAGCTTGCTTTGGATTCTGTCTCCCTCTCTCTCTGCCCCTCCTCCACTTTTATTCTTTCTCTCTTTCAAAAAACAAATTAACATTAAAAAAAATTTTAAAAGAGACCTCAGCTGACCCTACAGATAGTCTTGGTGCGTGGATGACCCTTCCGAGGTGTGTGGGTCAGTTATTGGATGCACCCATTGTGCCAGGACTAGGGTGGCTTATGACAGATACTGACTGATGTCAAGCGGCTGAGCATTTTGTCCCCTAAAGTGTGTAGTGCTTTGTCCCTGGTGGATGCTCTGTAATGAATAGGAATATACCAGCCTCTGTGTACTTCCAAAATGCACCTACCTTTTCTCTGATGTATCAATCACTCTCCATTTAGGCCAGGCCATTCTCTTTGCTCATTGGGTTTACATATATTTACACCTCAGTTCCCTTCTCTTTCCTCCCAAAATAGATGACCAGATGCACCGGTTTGTATTTTTTTGCTGTGCAGACATTGAAATTTTTTTATGAGGTCAATTTATTTATCTGTATTTAATCTTTTCTTTTATGGCCTCTGGATTTTGTGCCACAGTTGGAAAGATTTCCCATTCTGAATTTATTTTAAAATCCGTCTTTGTTTCAAGTAATTTTTTTTTTTACTTAAAATTTTTTTGTCCTTTTGAGATTTGTTATGATATAAAAGATGAACAGAGGATCTAGAAGTATTCACTCAAAAGGCTAGCCAGCGGTCTCGACACCATTTACTTAATAATTTATAACTTAACCACCAAACTGAAATGTTACCTTATCATATACTGAATTCTCTGATGAAGCTGATGAATAATTTCTTAAATCTTCTTAATACTAAGCTGTCTTTGCATTTTTGAAATGAATCCTACTTGCTCCTGATTTATTATTCTTTTATGTTTTGTTGAATCCTATTCACTAATATTTTATCTAGGAATTTTGCATCTATTTTCAACCATGAAAATGGCCACTCCTTTTTATTTGACTGTGCTGTAGTCTGACTGTTTTGTATAGCAAAAAAGGATTTGGAACTCTTGATTCCAGGCTTAGCCCCCAGGATAAGCTGAAAGTACACCTGTTTACAGTGTGTGTGTGTGTGTGTTTCCTAGAAGGAAACTCTCCAAGTGGTCACTGAGGATTGAGAAGTGGGCTAACACACCCAGTTAACCAATGTCCCCAAGAAGAGAAGGGAGTCCTTACATCGGGAGGGCAAACACTATGTTAGGCATCTACTGCTGCATAACAAACTAGTACAAACTTAGCAGCTTAACACACATACACGTTTCTCACCGGTTCTGTGGGTCAAGAGTCTGGGCATAGCTCAGCTGGTCTTCTGTCTGGGGTCTCACAAGGCTGCAATCAAGTCATCAGCCACAGCTTGCTTCTTATTAGAGGCTGGACTGTGGAAGGTTCTGTTCCCAGGTCCCTGAGGTTGTTGCCAGAATTCATTTCCTTGTGGCAGTGGGATTTATGACAGCTTGTTTCTTCAAACCCAGTAATGGAGAGAGAGAAGAAAGACCCCGAGTCTGCTAGCATGAAAGAGTCTTAACTTTATGTGACATCATCAGGGGAGCCATCACCTTGTCATATCCTATTGGGTGGAAGTCAGTCACCACACCCAGTGGGATAGGGTAATGAAAAGACCTGAATGCCAAGAGGCAGGGACCATGGGAACCACCTTGAAGTCTACCATGCCACCACGTGTCACTGCCCTACCTCTAGCCTGCAAAATCACCCGAGGGAGAGCTTTTATGATCAAAACCTGAATTTGCCGCCAGGTAACTAGAGATCTTACCTGAGCTGAAGAAATTTAGTCTACCTGCCAAATATTTTCCTTCAAAACCCTCGTCTGCAAAATACAAGGGGAAAAAAACCCACCAGACACGTGAGAAAAACCAACATCACAAGAGAGGTATGGAACCCACCAAACAGTGAAACTAACTTCTGAGAAAGGATTAAAGAGGGAAGGAAGAAAAGATTGGCCTTAGTATGAGTTCCTCAGAGAGATTCAGGAGTCTCTCAGAACCGTAGAAAGCCACTAAGAAAAAAATGGGAAATCAGAGGCCCTGAAATTTTAAAGTAGGATTGTAAAACAAAACTCGAGTCAATAAGAAGGCTGAAGACTGAATTAGAAAACCGGAAGTAAGGGACTCTTGCAGAACGTGGAATAAAGGATCCAGAAGCGCAAAGCATAAGAGACAGATTAAAAGGGAAGATGGTCCTTACAGTTACACAGTGTATTGACTAGCTGTTCTAAAAGGGGCCAGAGAATGAAAGGGGGAACAGATAACAGAAGCGGTAGAAGAACATCTCCTAGAGCTGAAGACAGATGTACAGAGTGCTGAGCAGGGTGAATAATAACAATAAAAACCCACTAGGACACATTAGGTGAACTTTAGTACCCCAAAGATAAAGAGAACATTCTTGAAACTTCCAGAAGGGAAGAAACGAGATTTCCAAGAGAGAAAAGAGAATTAGATTAGCATCAGACTTCTCGGATCCTCAGAGAAAATAGAATTCGAAATTCTGAGAAACTCGTGTTGAACCTGAAATTCTGTATTCAAACTATCAGTCAGGTATGGGGAGAGTAAAGACATTTGTCCTCTCTACAGATATTTAGGAGTTTTATCATTGAGAGTCCTTCTCTGAAAGCATTATTTCAGAATGTACTTCAGCAAAAATGAAAATCGACATTCAAAGAGAAAGGAAGATCTGGGACCTGAAAAAGGCACAGTGATAACACAACAAACATTTAAGGGTACAAATTTTGATGGGTAATGCAAACAGGGCAACAATTTAGAGTAAAAACCCCAGATGCTTTCCACACGGGGAGTGGGATTGGGGAGCTGGGGGGACAAGTGAAAGGTAAGGGTCTCATCAGAAGGAGGGTATAAACGTTGATTAACTATCCCTGTGGAGAGAAAAATAAAGTTTAAATTTGTATCTAAGTATTCTCTATATATTTGGAGATATATAGATATAGGCACTCTACAAGTAGAAAAGTTGAGCAAAGAAAACTTGATCAATCCCACAAAAGTTAGAGGAGGGAAAGGGGGAAAAATTAAGACAGACAACCGTAGAAAACATGAAATACAGTGGAGAAAATAAACTCAAGTATTAGCATTTGGATTCAATGTAAATGAAATGAAGGGATGTGTGTGTGTAGATTGTTCGAGTTATTGTACAACTGCTCTTTTATTTGTGTGATTGAAAAATCTTTTTTTGGTGGGGCGCCTGGGTGGCTCAGTCGGTTGAGCGTCTGACTTTGGCTCAGGTCATGATCTTGCAGTTTGTGGGTTCGAGCCCCGCGTCGGGCTCTGTGCTGACAGCTCAGAGCCTGGAGCCTGATTCGGATTCTGTGTCTCCCTCTCTCTCTGCCCCTCCCCTGCTCATGCTCTGTCTCTCTCTGTCTCAAAAATAAATAAAATAGTTAAAAAAATTTTTTTTAATCTTTTTTTGAATATAGGGAATAAGCCCTGTTCCTGATCTTGAAGAATTTATCAGTGTAGCTGGGGAATAGGCAGGTACCCACCTGTAATGCAAACCAAGACGGAAAGTAGGGAGAGAGGCTGTGTACTGTGTTGGATGAACACAAAACTCAGCCTTAAAGGTGATAAAACAGGGGATGCTTTTCAATAGAGATGTCCCCAAGCACCTTCTCTCATCATACTCTGACAGGTCCCCCTCTCTGTCAGGTGGTGGGGAGGGAAGAATCAGGAGGCACTGGGTAAGAATGACAGTGTCAGCCACGTGCCTCCGTTTCAAAGCAATGGAATGTTTTCAATCAGAAAGAAAAATGGAAAAAACAAAACATAAACAACTCGACTTTTCTTATTTCATCCCAACTGGGTTGTCTGTCCCTTTGCAGTTGCTATGACAACAGCAGCTCTCCTTTCTCTTCATTTAGCTCTCTTTCCAAATTGAGAACAATGAATGTAAGAGATCAGAAAGTGGGAAAAGCAAGTAGGCATCCAAGGCATTACTATTATTTACCCTGGAGAAGAGAATGCTAAGAAGTAGCAATTATATTGTTCTGGGCTATTAAAGGTTACTACTACATAGGTAGTTCTCTGCTTGGGCTCAAGATAAAATCAGATTTATTTGCATTGGAGGGAAATAGCTTTCGGGAGAAAAAGTCCCTGATAGAAAGTTCCGCGGGACTGCTTTTCCTCTCCCAGGGTAGATGGTTGAGGAGGCAGTGGGATTTCACATCTTGCAGTGAGGTCACTGTCCCCAGGAAAGTTCTTACTCAGTGAAACAATGTATCATGACAACGACAAACAACAAACACACAGAACTGACTCTAAGTGTTTTTATGTTTAAATATAGAATACCACTCTAAGTGTTTTGTGCTTATTATCTCACTTAATCTTTGCACCAATCCTAGGAGAAAGAGACCTTTATTTTTCCCATTTTATAGACAAGGAAACAGAGGGTTAGAAAGTGTAGCGTCCTGCCCAAGGTCACACAGCTGATGAATGGCAAAGCTGGGATTTGAACTCAGGAAGGCTGTATTCTTTTTTTTTTTTTTTAATAAATGTTTATTTATTTTGAGAGAGAGACAGAGAGAGAATAAGAGAGAGTGCACAAGCAGGGGAGGGGCAGACGGAGGGGTGGGGGAGACAGAGAATCCCAAGCAGGCTCCATCCATGCTGCCAGCACAGAGGCCGACGCGGGACTCGAACCCATGAACCATGAGATCATGACCTGAGCTGAAACCAAGAGTTGGATGCTTAACCCACCGAGCCACCCACACGCCCCAAGAAGCCTGTATTCTTAACCAGAGATAGATAATCTGTCTCGTGACAGATTGCCATTCTCTTGAAACAGATCCAGTTGCCCTGGGGCCTGGGAAAGAATCCGTGTCCAGCCCTAGCAGACGTGAATTAGCTCTAGTCTTACGGGTCCACTCATTGGGTCCTATAACAACCACTTATTGACTGCCTACTATATGCAGTACTTAGGTAGTCACTGGGGAAAGAGTGGAGAGCAAGATGGATGAAGTCTTATAGGGCTTACAGTCCAGGAAAAGACCACAACATAGAACCAAACAAATGAAGAAGATAATTTCAGGTACTAATGCATGCTATGAAGGAAATAAAACTGGGCAATGAGACAGAGGTTAAAGGATGGGTGGGCTGCTTGGGCAGGATGGTTGGGAAGGTCTTTCTGAGGAGGTGACGGCTTGAATTGAGACCCGGTTGATGGGAAGGAGCTGGCCATGTGGAGATCTGGGAGGAGGACCCTCCAGGCAAAGGAGCGGCAAATGTAAATTTGGGAACAAGCAGGACCGTGGGGTCATATCGTGGTGAACGAGGATAGGGCAAGTGTTGGAGGTTGGGGGGTGGCCTCAGATGGGTTGGATTGACCGGCAAGGTCACCATTCGGGGTGCGGGTATACTACCGGCATTTAAGCATCCCACGGTGCACAGGACAGCCCCCCGCCGAGAGAATTCTCCAGCCCCAAATGTCCCTGGTTGCGAAACCCTGATCTCTGCGTACGGGACTATAGCCTTAGAGGCCAAGGAAAGGAGACTGAATTTTATTCTAAGTGAAAGAGAATCCATCAGATGACTTGAAGCAGTGGAATGTCTTGACGGGATTTGCATTTCAGAAGATTAACTGTGACTGCTGAATGGAAAATGCATTGTAGGGAGATGAAGAGTAAAAGCTGAGATTTTTGGATTAGCAGCCATAATGGAGGTGGTGGCTTGGTTTAGGGGAGTAGCAGAGGGTAAGAGAGGCAGAGGTGACCAGGCTCACTGATGGGCTGGAAGTGGAGCTTGGATGAGAGAGAGGAATCAGGCACCACCCTCAGGTTGTGCACAACCTGAACAACTGGGCAGTGGATGCTGGCGCTGCATAATTATATGGAGAGGAAGGAGGTTGGTGATAAACGGGAGACACTAGACAGGCTAGGTGTGACAAACCTATTGGCTATACGGGGAGAGATGTCACATAGGCTGTTGGAAATATAGTTACATAAGCGACTTAGGTCACTAAAGTTTCTTCCTTTAGAAAATGAGCAGTGGTCCTAAACTCCTGTGATCCTGGAGCGATACAGCCTGGACAGGGGGGATTGGATTTGATGGACTTTGGCAGCATCATCCAATTCTACATCTCCCTGAATTTCCTCCTCGGGATACTGCTATGCAAATAGACAACACATGAGGAAATTAGTCCTATTTTGCAGAAACTAAATTATGCGGCCTAACAACTAATCCTCCTAAGGAGCCAGAGTAAGTTGGTAGTTGAATCATCACCTGGGAGCATCCCAAAAACCAGGGGTGGGATCTCCCCGGCAGCCAAGGGAGATTAATAGAAATAAAATCGCACCATGCCACGAAAGTGGCTGTTTTCATCGGCTGAACCTCCAAGGAGGGGACAGGACCTCGGACGATTGTAACCTGTGATTCTCACCAATGTCTTTCCCAGCAGCCCAGAGGCTCTGTATCTCCTCCCAGATTCACTGTGATCTTTCCAACAAGGTTTGGAAAGACCGGAAGCAGGTACAATGCCGTGTTTTAGATTTGTAGCTGTTCCTTTGGTGTCTATATCCACGGGCTGAAAAGGGGCTCATTCTTTTGAGGTAACCCGGAGCCAAATGAGCTGAAACATTTTCTGGTTTTTGTGGAGAAAATGAAATGACATGAGCGGAAAAGAAGAAGGCTGGGCGTTAAGTTCCCTTTATTTGTATTGTTACTGGGGGTGGGTGGGGGCAGCAGGGTCCCAAGGAACCCACCCCGCCCTCTGCTCGCGTTGAGTGGCTTTCCCCGGCTGTGATGAGGTAACGCCCAGGGGAAATAATCTGACTGTGTTACTGGTAATTAAATGGAGAATGTCGAGTCTCCCAGAGGACCACTGCTTATTGGAGAAGCAGAGAGCAATCTCTGCTTGCAGCCCCTCACTGGTGGAAAAGTAAAATGAGCCTTGTTTTGATGAAGTGTCCTAGAGCTAGGGGAACCTCCCGCGAAGGGCACGGTCTCCAAGACGTGCAGAATGTGTTGTATGGAACCATAAGGTAAGGCAAAAAAGAAAAAAAGAATCTTGGCAGTTAGTTTTGGGAGGGGGGGCTGGATATTAACGTGGATAAGTAATTTCTCAAAGGCTTGACACATGCCAAGTTCAGGAATATGGATGTGATGTTGAAATAAGAGTCTTCAGAAACTATTTTGGGCTTCTGGGCCATACGGTTTCTGTACAAGTACCCAACTCTGCCTTTGAAGTGTGGAAGCAGCCACAGACCTATGTGACCGAGTGAGTGTGGCTGTGTCTTGATAGATCTTTCTCTACAAAAACAAATGGAGGATAGGATTTGGCCTGTGAGCCATAGCTTGCCAACCTCTGCTTTAGAGAATGGTTCTTATACCTTACTGTATACTGTGTAGGGGCTTTACGATAATACTGATGCCTGACCGCCCCTCCAGACGTTCTGAGGGTGGTCTGGAGTGGGCCTGGACATCAGTACTTAAAAAAAAACTCATCAGATAATTTTTTGTGCAGCTAGGGATTAGAATCAATGGTTTTAGAGTTGTGGCTTGCACTTGGTCACACAATGGAGTTGTGTGTGTGTGTGTATGTGTGTGTGTGTGTGTGTGTTAAGAATACATCTTTATAGATACTGACTTAATCGGTCTGGATATGGTTTAGGGATCAGATTTTTTAAAAAAGCTTCCCAGGTGATTCACTTGTGAAACCAGAGTTGAGAACTACTAGTCTAGAAGGCGAGACAAACGGGCAGTTTCCATACAGCGTGATGATTGTCCAACAGGAATAATTTTAGCAAGTGAACTGTTTATTTACTCATTGAATAAGCACTTACACAGTTTTGCTCTGTGCTAACCAAGGGTCTGAGGCATTTATAGATATTAACCCATTTAATTTTTACAACATTCTCTAGGGTAAGTACTATTTATATCCCATTCTATAGTTGAGGGGACTGAGGCACAGAGAATTTAATTGGGAACAGAAGGCATGAAGGTATTTTAGGAATGGCTCCCAGAAAAAGGTGATGTCTGAGTGGAGACCTGAAGGGCATGTTCAAGAGGGCCCGGTAAGTGCAGGGTGAGACGGGGCATAGAATGAGCAGTGCTTCCCGGGGCGGGGGTCTGTGCCGAGGTCTGGGGGCGAGTGACGGCACGCAGCTTGGCGTCTTCTGTAAATAGCAAGTAAATTGTGTGGATGGGGGGGTGTCGAGTGTGTTCTTTTCTTGGAGACTTCAAGAGTTTTCTTTTTTTTTAATTTAATCTTTTTTTTTTTTTTTTTTTTGAGAGAGAGAGAGAGCACTAGCAGAAGAGGGGCAGAGGGAGAGGGAGAGAGAGCATCCATGCTGGGCACGGAGCCTGACATGGGGTTTGATCCCACAACTGTGAGATCATCACCTGAGCCAAGATCAAAAGTCGGATGCTTAACCGACTGAGCCCCTCAAGAGTTTTCTTTAAATGCAAGATGAATGCCTAGACTCAGCAATCCGGTATGGTGCTCTTACAAATTTGCTGAGAGTGTTGCTCTCCTGCGCAGTGTATTTAACACACACACACACGCGCGCGCGCGCACACACACACATACACGCACACACACACGCACACACATACACACGCACACACACACACACACACACACACTAAGAACAAAAGACCAAAACAAAGGGACATAAGGAAACTCTTGAGACTGACAAGTATGTCTATTGCCTTGATTGCAGTGATGGCTTTGTGGGTGTATACATATGTCCAAAACCATCACACTGTATTCGTTAAATATGTGCAGTGTTTTGTACATCAATTATACTTCAAGAAAGCTGTTTTCAGAAAAGAGTTTTCAGTGAAGTGGGGGGGGGGGGATGAAGTTGTTTTTAAGGAGTGAATGAAAGGGAATGACATGGAGGTGAGACTGAAGATAATCCCCGCTAGAACCTTGAAGAAGACAAGAAAGATAGGGAGGGAGCAAGGAGGAGAGAGAGTTGGGGTTGAGGGCACCAAGATTTATTTTATCTTATTTTATTATTTATTTAATTTAATTTAATTTAATTTTTTTTTTAATTTTTTTTTCAACGTTTATTTATTTTTGGGACAGAGAGAGACAGAGCATGAACGGGGGAGGGGCAGAGAGAGAGAGGGAGACACAGAATCGGAAACAGGCTCCAGGCTCTGAGCCATCAGCCCAGAGCCCGACGCAGGGCTCGAACTCACGGACCGCGAGATCGTGACCTGGCTGAAGTCGGATGCTTAACCGACTGCGCCACCCAGGCGCCCCTAATTTAATTTAATTTTAATATACGTATGTACGTATTTTTAAATTTAAATCCAAGTTAGTTAACATATAGTGTAATGATGATTGGAGGAATAGAATTTAGTGATTTTTCAGTTATATGTAACACCCAGTGCTCATCCCAACAAGTGCCCTCCTTAATGCCCATCATCCATCTAGCCCATCCCCCACCCAACACCCCGCCAGCACCCCTCAGTTTGTTCTCTGTACTTAAGAGTCCTTTATGGTTTGTCTCCCTCTCTGTTTCTATATTATTTTTGCTTCCCTTCCCTTACGTTCATCTGTTTTGTTTCTAAAGTTCCACATATGAGTGAAATAATATATTTATCTTTCTCTGACTGACTTATTTTGCTTAGCGTAATACACACTAGTTCCATTCATGTTGTTGCAAATGGCAAGATTTCATTCTTTTTGATCACTGAGTAATATTCCGTTGTGTGTGCATGTATGTATACACACATATATGTGTATATATGTATATACACGCACATACATACCACTTCTTTATCCATTCAACAGTCAATGGACATTTGGGCTCTTTCCATACTTTGGCTATTGTTGATATGCTGCTATAAACATGGGGATGCATGTGCCCCTTTGAATCAGCACTCCCGTATCATTTTATAAATACCTAGTAGTGTAATTGCTGGGTCGTAGGGTAGTTCTGTTTTTAATTTTTTGAGGAACCTCCATACTGTTTTCCAGAGTGTCTGCACCAGCTTGCATTCCCCCCAACAATGCAAAAGAGATCCTCTTTCTCTGCATCCTCGCCAACATCTGTTGTTGCCTGAGTTGCTAATGTTAGCCATTCTGACAGGTGTAAGGTGGTATCTCATGGTGGTTTTGATTTGTAATTTCCCTGATGATGAGTGCTGTTGAGCATTTTCTCATGTGTCTGTTAGCCATCTGGATGTCTTCTTTGGAGAAGTGTCTATTCATGTCTTTTGTCCATTTGCTCACTGGATTATTTGTTTTTTGGGGGGCATGGAGTATGATAAGTTGTTTGTAGATTTTGGATACTAACCCTTTATCTGATCTGTCATTTGCAAATGTCTTCTCCCATTCTGTCGGTTGCCTTTTGGTTGTGCTGATTGTTTCCCTTGCCGTGCAGAAGCTTTTTATCTTGATGAGGTCCCAATAGTTCATTTCTGCTTTTGTTTCCCTTGCCTCTGGAGACATGTTGAGTAAGAAGTTGCTGTGGCCAAGATCAGAGAGGTTTTTGCCTGCTTTCTCCTCGAGGATTTTGATGGCTTCCTGTCTTATGTTGAGGTCTTTCATCCATGTTGAGTTTATTTTTGTGTCTGGTGTAAGAAAGTGGTCCAGGTTCATTCTTCTGCATGTCGCCATCCAGTTTTCCCAGCCCCACTTGCTGAAGAGACTGTCTTTATTCCGTTGGATACTCTTTCCTGCTTTGTCAAAGATGAGTTGGCCATCTGTTTGTGGGTCCATTCCTGGGTTCTCTATTCTGTTCCGTGGATCTATGTGTCTGTTTTTGTGCCAGTACCACACTGTGTTGATGATTATAGCTTTGTAATACAGCTTGAAGTCAGAATTGTGATACCTGCAGCTTTGGTTTTCTTTTTCAGGATAACTTTGGCTATTTGGGGGCTTCTCTGGTTCCATACAAATTTTAGGATTGTTTGTTCTAGCTCTGTGAAGAATGCTGGTGTTATTTCAACAGGGATTGCACCAGGATTTATTTTAAATGAGAGAGAGTTGAGTAGGCTTAATACTGATAGGCAGGGGCCAGAGCAAAGAAGGGAAAGAGAGCAGATTACAGAGCAGGGTTCTTGAGCAGACACAGGGTCTAGAATGTGTGAGGACCTGTTAGCAGCCAGGGCCTCCTTCTCTGGCAAGAAAAGGATGATGTGGATGCGTGGACTTTGTAGGTGAATTGGCAGGTAGGAGGAGAAAGTTCTATCTGATGTTTTATTTTTCAGTTGTGGCTGTTTTGGACACAAGAGACAGAGATATCATCAAAATCCAAGTATAGGTGTTTAGTCTAACAAGGGTTCTCAAACATTGAGAATCTAGAGATGGGCAGTTCAGGGGTGAATCAGCTGCCTGTTTCACCACACTCAGCATGTAGCTTTTGCTTTCTTGGCCACAGGATGTTTTACTGTTCCTCAAGCATCATGCCTTATCTCCAGGCAGGAAGGAAGAGTAAAGGTGCATGTCAGTTGAGGCTTTTTTTTTTTTTTTTAATAAAAAAATTTTTTCCCCTAGAGGCACCAGCAATAGACTACAGTTTATCTCACTGGTCAGACCAAGTCACATGGCCATCCATCTGCAAGAGGTTTGGAGAGGCAAGTATATTTAATTGGGCATGCTGTCCTCCAAACAAAGCCAGAGTTGTGTTATTCAGGGGGGAGGGGGGAAAGGAGAAGGAAGAGTGGATAGGGAAAAAGCAAGGTCTACCACAGACTACACGAAGACTCTTAAGGGCCCAGGCAACCAAAGGAGAGCCAGCCTTACAGAATTTGGCACTGAGAACTAAGATTCTCCCATTCTAATGGATGGTAGAGAATTGCCGTCTTCTCCCCGTACCTCTGCTCCATTTTCCTTTCTCTGCCGACCAGCTTCTTCTTTTCTGTTTTGTTTCTACTTGATACTAACTTCTGTGTACCCACAGATCATACTTGCTACACAACTGACCTTCATTCAGCAGCTTCAGTTTCTCAATTTCACATTCAGGAGACTGGATACTTTTCTGAGCCAGGCTTACAAATGATTGGCTATTGGCCGGTCAATGGATGATCTGAGTTTGGCTGGACAGTGGATGGACTCGTGTGAGGTGAGTCTTGGCCATACCCTCACTGCAGGAACTGTGAGGAGTAATTTCCCTATGAAGGAGCTCTATGAAGGGAAGGTCATATAGCATTTCTGCTTTCATGGGAAGTAGAAGGTGAGGTCTTAACCCAAGGGTATACAGAGAAGAGGTGGATGAGAAAGTTCAGGAGACTAAGCATCTGAAGCCTAGAAGATATTCAGAGCAGCTGGAGGGGTCCTGTTGAGTTTTCCGGCCAACATTTTGCAAAGATTTCATTCTTTGTGATTGTGTGTTGTCTCTCAGCAGAGCTCACAGCCTAGTGTAGATACATGGGATGCAAATGTGGGATTGACCCAGGGTTGGAATTTTCCTAGGTAGGTGAAAAATTCAGACATTAGTAAAGAGGATTAAAAGATTAAAAAAAAAATCCAAAGCTGATATGATTATCAGCCTGTGGCCAAAGAAAACTTTTAGGATTTGAGACTTCAGAGTCGTAGCGTTTCTTGTTGGATGACTATACAGTCTAAGGTGTAGTCGTGGAGACTCATGGAACAAAGGGAAGCAGGGGAGAGGGCCATGGAGTTGGGAAGGCACAAGATTCAAAAGGCACGGGTAGTGGATGGGTTGTTCACATAGATACTGAAGTTGCTTGGGATGGTGGCAGCATTTGGAATGGAGAGGGAAATGGTTTA
This sequence comes from Lynx canadensis, assembly GCF_007474595.2. Taxonomy (NCBI): domain Eukaryota; kingdom Metazoa; phylum Chordata; class Mammalia; order Carnivora; family Felidae; genus Lynx; species Lynx canadensis. Next base: position 20,193,225 of record NC_044318.1, read on the forward strand.
GTAGGGTATGGATTATTTACTGATGGAAGAAGGTGTCTAGGAATGCATGGGTAGCTATGATGTGAAGGTACGAGAGTCAAATCTTAGCCTCATTTGTTACTTCCCTCTCTCCCTCACTATGCATATGCAACAAATCATCAAGTCTTGTAGATTTCCTCTCATAAGAATGTTCTCTAACTCACCTACTTATGTCTGTTTCCGCTGCCATCACCCTAGTCTAAGTCATCATTTTTCTCCCACCTTTACCACCATCCTAACCAACCAACATCCACTTTGGGCTGTCTCCGAGCCTTCTCCACACTGTAGCCAGAGTGATCTTTTTAAAAAATGTGTCTTATTACTGCTAAGGACACTTCAATGGCTTTCCATTGCTCTGAGGATAAAATCTCTGTAGGAAATTATATTTTTGTGCAAAATACTTGATGTCCCTCCCTAGCAAAGGGTTCTAATTCCCTGCCTCCCTGATATTAGGCTCGGTCATGTGCCTTGCAGGGGGATTATGTAGTCCTACCCCATGGAAGACGAAAGTAGCCACGTGACTTGCTTGGGCTAATGAAATGTGGGCCAAGGTGATATATGTTACTTCTCAGCAGAAGCTTAAGAGCCATATATATGGCTCCTCCTTTCCCTCTTTTCCTTCTCTTGTAAGAGTGTCATTGGCCCCAATAAAGGCTGATCCATCAGGCTTGAAGACAATGCAGAGACAAGACCCACAATGGGCATATCACATGAGTTAGAAACAGATGGCTATTGTAAGCTACTGGTATTACTATAGCAAAGCTTAATATGGTCTGTAAGGCCTTGAATGATTTAATGATTTGGTCCAAGTTCTCCAGCCTTATCTCTCAAACATTTCCTCACAGCTTAAATGTCATTTCCCCAGAAAAGTCTTTTATAACTCCCTTCCTCCCCTGGCAACACGGGGCTAATTTAGATCGACTATTATTCTACCTCATAACATCTTTTTCATTTCCTTCATATCACTCGAATACAGTCTGTAATATTTTTCTTTTGAGCATGATTATCTGCCTACTGCAGGAGAATGTAAGTTCAGAGAGGGCAGAAATTATGTATGTGTAGTTCTTCCTCACGTCCCGGCGTCTGGTACACAATAAGCACTCAATGAACATTTTTTGATCAAATGAACGTATCTGAGCGCAGATCACAGGTGAGCCCAGAAGAGATGGGTGGAAAGCAAGAAGACAGAAACAGGTTGTAGGCAGGGGCTTGTGGTGCATGGAGAAATGACTGCAGACAAAAGTTCACAGGGGAGGGGGGGGGCTCTTATAAGACGCCAGTCGCCATTTCTACAGGTAGAAGGGTAGCCGTTCAGGGCAAAGAGTGGGCTTGTACATGAGGCTACCACCGTGCCTCTCCTCTCTCCATTCCTTGTTTTGGGATTTCTCACTCCATCTACTTGTTGAACACCTTCTGGATGTCAGGTATTATTGGGGATGCAGTTAGTAGATAAACCAATGCTTAGTTTCACGAGGGGAAGACAGACATGAACCACATAATTACAAGAGTGCCAGATGAATCCTTCAAAAGAGAAATTCAGCGGCCACAGGGAATCCCACAGAGAAGCAAACCCATGTTTACGTTTCTGTTCTCTGCCTCTTTGACTCTTTCTGTATGTGACGTCCTTCCCCTTGATCTTCGCTTGCCCAAATTTTATCCATTGTTCAAGGCCTTCACTCAGGAGGTATATTATTTAAAAAGACCATAATCCCATGGTCAGGGGATTTCTGTTAACTTGCCAGCAGTGGTTGTGAGATGCTGTGGTCCAGGGTCACTTTATTTATTTTTTTAATTTTTTAATTTTTTTTTTAAATTTTGAATATTTTTTAACGTTTATTCATCTTTGAGAGACAGAGAGAGACAGAGCACGAGCGGGGAAGGGGCAGAGAGAGGGAGACACAGAATCAGAAGCAGGCTCCAGGCTCCGAGCTGTCAGCACGGAGCCCGACGCGGGGCTCGAACTCACAAACTGCAAGATCATGACCTGCGCTGAAGTCGGATGCTCAACCGACTGAGCCACCCAGGCGCCCCAGGGTCACTTTAAATAATGGTATTTCTGTTCAGGTCCTTCACCTTTATGTGAAGAGTTACAGGTGTTCTCAGTGGGATGCTGTCAGCATTTACTGGGGTGGAGAGAACTAAGGGGGTCTGGGTGTCACTGGCAGCGTGAGCGATATTTCCTCATTGCCTTATATTAAATCCTGTAGCCGGACCTTCCTCCCAGGCCCCACTGTGTTTTGATGGAACTCTATGCCTTTAGTCCATTCTACCTTATCTTGTGTGTTCGTGTTTTCCTCTTACTTTTCTGTAAGCTCCTGGAGGCAGGAGCCATGTCTGATTCATCTTTTTATCCTCCCTATGGCTTAGTAGAGGTCCTGTCACAGAGAATCTATTTACTCAATAAATGTTTGCAGAATTGAATTGTGGGGGATACCATTGCTCCCCAGGGCGCTATTAAATCAGATCCATTCTTTTTTAACACCATCAAAAGATATTGTCATAGCATTGTCATTGATTCAGAGAATCCATTTCCAGAATTTTACCTATTAAAATTAAAAAAAAAAATTTTTTTTATCATGGGAATAGATCCACATGGTAAGAAGTCATATAATCCAGAAGCACTTATTGGCAAAAAGCAATAATAGCCTTTCACCCACCTGTTGTCTTCTCTCTGGAGAAACTCTTTTTAACTATTTCTGTTTGTTTCCACCAGACTCTAAACAATATACGGTTGCCTTGGACAATGTGGGGAGGTTTGGGGCTTGGAACCCCTGTGCAGTTGAAAATCTGCATATAACTTTTGACTTCCCCAAATACTTAACTACCACTAGCCTACGGTTGACTAGAAGACTTACCTATAACTTAAACAGTCGGTTAACATGTATTTTGTATGTTATATGTATCCTACACTGTACTTTTACAATAAAGGAAGCTAGAGAGAAGAAAATGTTATTAAGAAAATCATAAGGAAGAGAAAAATACAGTACCATTCTGTATTTGTCGAAACACATCCACATCTCTTGTTTACTGCAAGCAATTTTTATTTCCTTTTTTTTTTCTATAAAAAAATGAAGATTTAGTTTGGGTACATGAACACTTTTCCTTCTGTCTTCTTTTCCCAATAGTTGGTATATTTGTTTTTAATTCTTTAAATTTTTTTAAAAAGACTTATTTTTGAGACAGAGAGAAACAGAGCACAAGCAGGAGAAGGGTAGAGAGAGAGAGGGAGACACAGAATCCAAAGCAGGCTCCAGGCTCTGAGCTGTCAGTGCAGAGCCCTACTCAGGCTTGAACTCATGAACCGTAAGATCATGTCCTGAGCTGAAGTTGGATACTTAAGCAACAGAGCCACCCAGGCGCCCCTGTTTTTAGTTCTTTAAAAATTGCATGTATACCTTTGTATAATATAGTTTACACGCTATTCCTCTCTTCCCATTTCTTGTTTTATCAATGTTATTTTTCTACATTCTCTGTAAGATGAGGACCTTAGTGCTTCCTTTTTCCTTTTATCTCAGCTTACCCTTCTACCTCCCCTTTTCTGAGGACTACCTTTTTATTTTAGTTGCCAAGACAGTTAACAGCTACATTCTTTCTTCAAACACAGTCAAGTTGTTCTTTGCCATTAGGTTGACAACAAAGTTGAATACAAACCAATGCCCTCATTATCACAATGATGTAATTATCCTTTACGCCTGGACCAAGGATTGAGCCAGGATTACATTTTCTTTTCTATGGGTATAAAGTCACAACCCTTGGCTCATTCAAATAAGAATGTCAAAGCATCAAGGTTAAAAGATTTTTATATTCTTACGTCAGTTGCTTAAAATCATGACCCATTTATTTACTTTCATGTTTAGACCATGGCTTCCTTATAATTTTTTTTAAGCCTGGAGTTTCTGATTGTCTCCTTGTTGCCAAAAAAATAATGTTCCTGTATTGTATTTTCAACCTTCCTACCCTCTCAATTAAATCATTACTGAGACCTCTTGGAAGGAATGGGATGGGGGAGGGTTGGGGAGCCTAAATATATATAAATATATATATACTTATATATATTATATGTATATATAAATATATATAAATATATATAATTATATATACATATAATATATATAAATATATATTTATAATATATAAATATATATAAATATATAATGTAAATATATATAAATATATATAATATATATAAATATATATTATATAAATAAATATATATATAAATATATATATATAATTCTTTTAACTGTGATTATGACCAGGAATAATTATACCAGGTTCTGAACAATTTTCATTTTCACGCTGGGCCAGATAACTTCTCTGTCTCATGTTGGACTTACTTATAATTTCAGTTTTGTTATTCTCGGTCCCTTCAATTTCTTATCATCAAAATGATGGGATTCCCTTCATCAAAATGGGGATAAGAAATTCAAACTATGTCCCAGGAAAAATGACGAGGAAGTATAATTCTTGGCCATTCAATTCTTGGGGGAAAAAATCTATATACAACAGCTATATATATGCAAATTAAATACATGAGCTATATATAAGGTTATTAGGTTTGTAAGAGAATATAGATCGTGTAGGAAAGCTCTCTGTCTGAAAAGTACAGGGATATTGTAAAGTACATGTCATTTTTATTTCTGTGGTAGGAGCTATTAATTCATGATCCTCTGTCCTTGGCCTGGAGCACAAGATATCAGCTTTAGGATCAAGCCTTCTCAGTTCCTGAGGGTGGAGGCTGGAGCCTCAGTAGGCTTAGATGTCATGTGAAACCATACACCTGACCTTTGGAAGGTGCAAATTCTCTCTCCTACTTCTTAGTATGGCGAAAAGACCTCATTGGGGTTTTCCAAGTGGAGAAGAGAAACTTCCTGACTGTCCCAGGCTTTCTTCATCTGAAAAGGAGCAAAAAAAATCTCATTAAATCATACTCTGAGGCTGCCCAGGCAGTTTTGGGTTACTCAGAAATTAAAAAGTCTTGGAGGTTACTTCCCCCTAGCCCTACCCCTTCCAGTCTCAGTGTAAAGGGCCACTTTCTTAGGGCGCTGCCTCCTCGTCCAGAGATGAGGTCAAATCCTCTTGCTACACACTCTCTGAAATGGTCAGGACCCTCTTTCCTGCAAAGAAGGGGCAGATATTCAAGTCAAGCTTGTTTAAGCAGAAACACAATCCCCTGAATCACGTAGCTGAGGAGACCCTGTAGCACAGCTAAAAACTCTTCTACAGAAGAGTCTTCCAAATCTTTTATTTTTGTTTTTATTTTATTTTAGCATTTGTGGAAGGAATACGGTGGAGCTAGAAGCTGAGTTTATGTCATGAAGTTTGTCTGCCTGTCATCTCGTCTTACCTTTCCTTCTCTGCTGCCTCTCCTCCTCCCCCGCTTCTCCTCTCTCTTCTTCTTCCTCCTCTTTTGTGTCTTTTTCTTCCTTCTTTCCTTCTTTCCTTCCTTTCTCCCTCTTCCCTCCTTTCCTTTCTTTCTTAAAAAAAAAAAAGATTGTTTTTTGTTTGCTTGTTTTTTGTTTTGTTTTAGCATTGTATACCATTGAAGTTCTAGTTCTCGTTCACATTAACCTTGTAACCCACAACCATAGAGGCAGCAAGTACGTCATTCTCCAGGATTCATGTGTCAAACTGCAGGGAAGACGCTCATTGGCCTTTTTCATATTAAGTGACCACCCCTGAACCATCAAGGGGATGGAGTATACTAGAACTGACCATGTCTACTACACATGTTCACTCCAGATCACAGGGAAGAATATTTTGTTGTCTGGCAAGAGGGGTTCTGTTGTGCAAAGAAGTGGGGAAAGATGCTGGACATCCAAAATAGCAGTATCCATTTCCATCAGACCGTGAGATTACTATTTTATTTCCATACCATGAAGCCAATGAAGCTTAAAGCTTTAAGGTCCTGTCCTTGCATGCACCCCCTCCCCCATAAAATTTATAAGTAAAATATTCTAAGTGCAATCCATTAAGACTGATGTCTACTCACTCCAACTTTCCCTCCCCCTCCCCACACTGCATTTCCTTTATGTTGAGTAGTTTTGGACGGATTGCAGGCAATTTTCTATAACTAAGATGGGGATGCATTTTAGTTTGAGGTTAATGAAATAAATTTATGTAGTTTGCAGTCACCTACACATATGGCTACATTATTGCTTGCAATCCCGTGATAGAAATGGCTTTTAGGTATACCTCTGCTATCTACTGTGAAAGCTGATGGGGTGATAGGATATGGCAGTGGAGGGCCAGGACTGAATCAATATTTGGAATGGGCCATTCAGCACCCAGCACCATAATTACATGGGCAGGGATTGAGAAGGAAAGTTTACAATGTGCACAGCTAAAAACTCTTCTACAGAAGAGTCTTCCAAATCTTTTATTTTTTTTTCTTAAGATTTATTTATTTTTGAGAGACAGAGTGTAAGCAGGGAAGGGGCAGAGAGAAGGGGGGGAGCAGAAGATCCAAAGCGGGCTCTGCACTGACAGCATCGAGCCCAACTTGGGGCTGAAACTCACAAGCCATGAGATCATGACCTGAGTCGAAATTGGACGCTTAACCGACTGAGCCACCCATGCGCCCCTGGGGCAAAAAATTTAAACAATTTTCTCAACATACCAAGAATAAATTATGAAGCTTAAAGGAACAATTAAACATTTTTAATTAACCATATGAGGAAAATGGAATTATCTTTCTAATTCTTTCCATAGGAAACCATGTTATAAAAGTGTCATCATATTGAAGAAGAAATCAGAGTATAAACCAAAATACATGGGGAAAGAAATAGAAATATTATAACATTTTTTCTGGATTAAAAAAACTTATAATTTATTGTGATTTTTTTTTACTCATTCTTTTTTTTTTAAATATATATTGAGACAGAGACAGAGAGAGCAGGGGAGCAGCTGAGAGAGAGGGAGAGAGAGAGAATCCCAAGTGAGCTCCATACTCAGCACGAAGCCTGACGAGGTGCTTGATCCCACAAACCATGAGATCATAACCTGAGCAGAAATCAAGAGTCAGACGTTCAACCAACTGACCCTCCCAGGTGCCGCTTTTTTACTCATTCTTAATACATATTTATTTTTTGCTTTGGAGGAAGTAAGGCAATATCACATTTAATGAGTACTTACTCCTGTGCCAGGCACTTATTTTTGCTTTCTTTTAGAATTTATTTTATAATTTATCTATTTTGGGGTGTACTATTCTGTGGGTCTGGCAAGTGTTTTTGTATCTAATTTTGTATTTACTTTTGTTTTTTTTTTTATGAAAAAAAGTTGTTTAACGTTTATTCATTTTTGAGAGACAGAGTGAGAGAGAGTGCAAGCGGAGGGGCAGAGTGAGAGGGAGACAGAGAATCCAAAGCAGGCTCCAGACTCTGAGCTGTCAGCACAGAGCCCTGCGCGGGGCTCAAACCCACAAATTGTGAGATCATGACCTGAGCCGAAGTTGGATGTTTAACAGACTGAACCACCCAGGCGCCCCTGTATTTACTTTAGTATCTAATTTTACCCACTTTTGTATCTAATTTTATATTTATAATTTTGTATTTTTAATATTTATTTTATTTTATTTTATTTTTATTTTTTTACTTTTGTATTTTTTAAAAAGAGGGATCCAGGCATCAGTGTGCAGCCAATGTTGAGAATCACTGCTTTAGGAGGTGGTCCCAGAAGCCCAGGCAAGAGATGACAACCATCTAAATGAGGAGCATGGCAATGGAGAGGAATTTGAGATCTGTTTTTGAGTAAAAATAGACAGGCGTGGCTGAATGTGGGGAGGGAATGAATGGGAAGAATCAAGGATCACTCCCAGGTTTCTGGCTTGGACAACTATTAGCGATGGTTCTAAAACTCCATCACACTCCAGAATCACCTGGAAGGCTTATTAGAACACAGATTTCCAGGGGCGCCTGGGTGGCTCAGTTGGTTAAGCGTCCAGCTCAGTCAGGTCATGATCTCACGTGATGTGGGTCCAAGCCCCGCATCAGGCTGTGCTCTGATGGCACAGAGCCCGCTTAGGATTCTCTCTTTCTCTCTGCCCCTCCGCTCTGCTGGTTTCTCTGTCTCTCCCTCTCTCAAAATAAATAAACTTAAAACACACACACACACACACAGATCGCCAGACCCCACCGCCAGAGTTTCTTTTCTTTTTTTTTTTTAATTTTTTTTTTTCAACGTTTATTTATTTTTGGGACAGAGAGAGACAGAGCATGAACGGGGGAGGGGCAGAGAGAGAGAGGGAGACACAGAATCGGAAACAGGCTCCAGGCTCCGAGCCATCAGCCCAGAGCCTGACGCGGGGCTCGAACTCCCGGACCGCGAGATCGTGACCTGGCTGAAGTCGGACGCTTAACCGACTGCGCCACCCAGGCGCCCCAAGAGTTTCTGATTCAGTATGTTTGCGTGTGGGGCTTGATAATTTGCATTTTCAATGGGTTCCCAGGGGATACTGTTGGTCCAGGGACCACATTCCAGTCTAACAGGAGAGCTTTTAAAACTCCTCATCAGGCCGAAAGCCAGTGAATTAAATGAGAATCCCTGGGAGCAGAGTCCCCAGCTGTCAGTCTTTGGAATCACTTGGAATTCCTATTCTGGGGTAGGGCTTGAACACTGATGTATTTTCAGAGCTTCCCAGGGGATTCTTCTGATCACTCGTCACCACCCTTGAGTGTCACAGAGCTAGGTGGATGGTGATGTCATGTGCTGAGATCTGTACATGTGTTCTAACTCTCTACCATGGTTTCAGAGGTCACCCCACCTCAGAGGTCCTTGCTGTCATTGCCCTGGGCATGTGAGGCTCTTAAAACATCAGGTCTAACAGGAAGCTCTCTCCTTTTCCTTTCTTGCAATAAAGTCATATAATGTACGGTTTCCAGAAAACTAGCTGTCAATTCAGTCCCCAAAAGGATACAATAGAAAGTGTCATTATTTAGGAATATCTATGCCCTGTTGTATCCTCAGTGCCTAGCACAGTGCCTGACACATAAAAAACATTAAATGCCCGTTTATTGACTCAATGAACTACAACTTTACGACCATGAGGAATTTATGAAAAATGGGAATAACGCTCAGAAGCTTTGGAGCTTTCAATGTTAGTAGTATCCAAGGAGTTCAGTAGATCTCCGTGCTGGTTATGAAGCATGAGGATTTTGATACAGGTCTAGTGGCAACATACTGTGGTAAACTCAACATTGACCCAACTGCTTCCAGGCCATGGGGAGGCAAAGACGTGCTTACACCGCCCTTGAGGAGTTGAGGGCAGCCTTGTCCTGACTCCAACGTAAGCAGTCAGGTTTCACATGCTCTTTTGTTCTCTGTCAAGGCGTTCTGATGACGCAGCCAGTGAATTCACAGCCACAATCGGGTTATGCAGGAAATGTCACTTCTCTTTGTCTTCTTAAATTCTGTGAACCACCAACCTTCCCAGCCAATGGGAAACTCTACTGGCTTTACTGGAAGTCACTCTACACTTCTGACTCGCCCTCCTGGAGCTTTGGGTGGGGTTTTAGGTGGAGTTAAATATTTGGGGAAGTCCCTTTTAGTTTTAGTTTCTCCTCTTTGCCTGTCAAAAGCCCATAGGGTGCCTTGAAATTGGGAAGCTTAACTTCCATCCCGTGCCTGGGCCTGAATATTTCCACTGGGGCTGGAAATCTGGGTGCGACCAAGGCCCAGCCTTCCTGGCTGCACCACACAGTCCGTTCCCTGAAAGTCCTGCCAAGTCTTCCGGGCTCTGTTGGGGCGTGGTTAATAATCCTACTACTGAGGATCCCATCCCTTTCTTTTTGTGATGCAGTCTCTCTCCTCTCTGTGTTTCCTCCTTCTACTCCCCTCCTTCAGGCACTCACTAAACTCCTCCTCCACAATGCTTAGCATCATCTTCGTGGTGGTCTTAGGATTTCACAAATGTCAGGGAAGGAGGCTGCCTTTCAGGAACTTTGGCTGTCTGCTCTGAAAACACTTTGAAGACAGAGAAAACAAAGGCCTGGCTACCTTCCCAGACAGGGGGATGTTCAGATTCCAAAGCACAAAATGCACTTTTGCTTTTGTAATTCTTACACTCGTTGATATTTCAACAAATTACCCTGCCACAGTGGTAAGTCAGAATAGGATGTATCTGGCAGCCTCAGTCCATTATGGGTGTCAGTGGCTTTCTGGGGCTTCTGTGGCTACAGGGGAGCTAGTCCACGAATCTCCTTGCCTGTGTCAGTAAGGAGATCTCTGCTGATTAAGAAAACTTGCAAACACAGCAGTCGCAAACCTTGACGAGTGAATGTTTGTTTGCACGGCTCTGTGGAATGTTCCAGAACCTTTCTCTTAGCATTAAATTGGCATCTCATTAGAACATCTCTTACTAACCAGAATTGTTCCTATTCAAAGGCAACACAATCTAATTCTCTCTGCAAAACAGGCCAGATTACACTAATGAATCTCTTTAGAGGGAAGATTTATCCTAATTTCGATGCCATTAGTAAACCTGGCCTGAATAAACATTTACTGAGCTTCTACTGGGTGCCAGGTGCTGAGGACTCACGGAGAGAAAGAGCCTCAAGGAACTCAGGGAAATAGCAACAAACTTTTATAATATGAGGTGATAAAATATGAATAAAAGGCTCTAAAAGCATGGCGGAAAAGCCAATAGAAAATTCATAGAAGAAATGACATTTGATCTGGGTTGTGAAGGACACATGAATATTTTTCAGGTGGGGAGGAGAGAGAGGGCATTCCAGAAGAGGAACGGCAGGGGCACAGGGACAAGGGCAGAACTTTGCATGCTCCCACGTAGTGTGTGTGTGTGTGTGTGTGTGTGTGTGTGTGTGTGTGTGTTTGCACGCGTGCGCAATGCATGTATAGGAAACGGGGTAGGAGCTGGTTGGAGTTGAGTTTGAGGAGGAGAGCAGGAAATATAAGAAGTTTCTTTAAATCTAACTTAGTTTTATGACTGACATGTAAATCTCTTGCATAGCTTCTTAAATACTATTAGTACTGCTGTTTTTCTACCACCACAGAGATAACATTTGTTGCACTCTTCCTAGGCCGGGATGTATTTTGGGGATTGTCTCATCCTCTTGTCTCTATGAGTAGATTCTCCTATTATCCTCATTTACAAATGTTCTCCATTTTCTCACATCTTACTCCGTGTTCTTCCAAATATTCCAGGCACCTGAGAGACTCACATGTTTCTGTGTAACTGACTTCTTTCTTCCTTTTTTTTTTCTTTTTTGCATTTTCTTTTTCTTTTTTTTTTTTCTTTTGGTTGGGAGTTTTATTTTTATTTTTTTTAACATGAAATTTATTGTCAAATTGGTTTCCATACAACACCCAGTGCTCATCCCAACAGGTGCCCTCTTCAATACCCATCACCCACCCCCCTTCCTCCCACCCCCCATCAACCCTCAGTTTATTCTCAGTTTTGAAGAGTCTCTTATGGTTTGGCTCTCTCCCTCTCTAACTTTTTTTTTTTCCTGACTTATTTCTTCAGAGGCATATAGTTTAAAAAAACTTTTTTAAAGATGGTCAAAGGCTCTGTTTTGAGGCCAACTGAAGTCATCTGGCACGATGTCCTCTTAAATCTGTGGCCATACTACTGGGTGTTGTTTTTTTTTTTTTTTTTAATGTTTATTTATTTTTGAGAGAGAGAGAGAGAGAGAGAGAGAGAAACAGAGCACAAGCTGGGGAAGGGCAGAGAGAGAGAGTTAGAGACCCAGAATCTGAAGCAGGCTTCAGGCTGTGAGCTGTCAGCACAGAGCCTGACGTGGGGCTTGAACCCACCAACCACGAGATCATGACCAGCCAAAGTCGGAGCCACCCAGGCACCCCTGGATGTTGTGACCTCACCATGTTGACCCCTAGGTTTTGACTTTAGGATGCTTGCTCCTGCTCTTTTGACCCTGAAACTGTTTTGAATCCAAGATTTTTATTTGGAATTATACCAACTTGATGGACTTTCTATCCAGAAAGTGTTTTCTGGAATGAATTCCATTAATGTCAATTTAATCCCTTATCAATTTTTTCCATAGAACAGTTAGATCATCTCTAAAAATGTTGCTTCTACTGAAATATTTTCATCTCCATTTTCAACACTTTTCCATTTAAAATTTGAAAACATTTGATGTATTGATTAGGTATTGTCTATATCAAATTTTATCAAGACCGTTTTTTTTTTTTCTGGGTCAAAATTTGCAGATCTAAATGTTTTTGAGAATAAAGTTTGATTCTCCTGTCAATTTGTAGTCAATAACAAGGTTTGTTCTGTGTAATTTTAGCTGTTATTGGTTTTATTTAGGATTGATTATTTATACCAATAAGTTATCAACCCATCATAAATTGAATTACAATAGTAATGCTTTGTATTTATTTCTCATTCATGGGAAATTGTGAACATTTTTGTAAGCATGTGTGTGTGTGAAGAAAGAAAGGTAAAAGAGAGAGGGAGAGAGACTGAGAGAGAAGAATATCGTTTGCAAAGCTCTCAATGTATGTCAGAGTTTTAAGTGCCCACAGGGTCAAAATGTCAGGATATGACAGCAATGTTTGTCATTGATCAGTGTTTGTTATCCTGGGCAGAGGCAGGATCTGAGTCCCTCATTAGCTTTAGGGAGTAGCCTGGAGGAGGAGTCTGAAGCCAACAAGAGTATCAAGAAAGCATCATGCAAGATACCGATCGACAGTTATGGCTCTCCAGATGTACCACAAAAATAGAGACTACTAAATAGCACTCGCCTTATGCATTTCTGTTCACATAATTAATATCACTTGAAGTAACCTGCAGTTGAGGGTCTTAGACTCTTGACATCATCAGGATTTTCAAGACAAGAGGCCATTGGTATGGATTTCCATTGTATCCTCTGACTCTGGTACAAAAGAGGGCTTGTACCTTCCAGAACCTTCTTTTCGATGACCACCCATTTCTTATTATGGCCAGCTTTTTTAAAGCGTAAATATCGGATCCTTCCGATTTGGTTGGTGCCCACCCTCAAGCCTCCATGCCAATGCACGCGTCACTCCGGTCACTCTGAAAGTTTTCTTTTGACGCCTCCCTGTCAGTTTTGCCTGGAATTCTATTTCCTGCCCTTCTCCCTGGGAGACTCCTACATAGCCTTCTAAGCCCTTCCCAAAAGGGCCCTCCTTTCTTGAATTGGAAAGAAGGAAGAGACATGGGGGGGCTGTTTTGGATGCGGAGCACATGGGAGTGACTGGGGCAAACTGTGTATGGGGCAGACAGAGATAATCAGGGACTGAGAGGGTCTAAGAGAGGCAGGCAATTGGGAGGGACTGGGGAAACAGAAAGGTCTGGAAGGACCAGGGGAGGTGCGGGCTCAGACTCAGAGAAGCTATAGACCCTGTGGGGAATTGGATATGATTAAAAGTAAGTGGAAGGCGGTAGAGGTCAGGGTTGGGGAGAGTCATTTGTGTGCCCCTTTGCTCTCTACAGCACCCCATGAAGACCCCAGTACAGCACTGGATACATCCGGTGCTGAATGCTGTGTCTCTTGCCCCCTCCCGTCTGTGAGCTTTTCTCTCAGTCCTGGGGGACTGAGTGGGGGCTGAGCCTCCACTCCCTTGGGAGAAACTCTTCATTAGAGAGTGAGCTGGTAAGGGGCGCCTGGGTGGCTCAGTCGGTTGAGCGTCCGACTTCGGCTCAGGTCATAATCTCGCGGTCCGTGAGTTCGAGCCCCGCGTCCGGCTCTGTGCTGACAGCTCGGAGCCTGGAGCCTGCTTCGGATTCTGTGTCTCCCTCTCTCTCTGCCCCGCCCCCACTCATGCTCTGTCTCTCTCTCTCTCTCTGTCGAAAATAAATAAACATTAAAAAAAAATTTTTTAAAAAGAGCGAACCGATAAGCAGGGCCTCTCCAGTCTCTTCAGGAGGCACCTACTTATCTTTCTCCAGGACAGTCTCCACCACATCACTAAACCATGCTGTTGAAGCACCAAGAAGACTACTGATTCTGATTGGAATTTCTCTCAATGGTCTCCCCCATGGTCTCTGTTCAGAGAATGTGTGACTCCCATGGAGAGGACCCAGGTTGTAAGACCATCCTGGGCTGGAGGTGGAGATCATTTGCTAAGAGTTATGAGCTAGGTTGAAAGAAAACCATAAGGTAAATTCACCTAATGGGGGCATGTGGAGAACAAAGTGTCTGTGATCCTCTGTGAGTGGCTGGTGTGTGACCTCAGGTAAGCCACTATATGTCTCTGAGCCTGAGTTTTGACACCTTCAAAATGGGGATCAAATAGCTATCTTTTAGGGCTGTTGTAATAAGTAAGTGTGCTATGCTACCTTTAGTGTTTATTTTTTCCATTTAGATTTTAATTCCGTTTCAATTGATTTTTGTGTCTGGTGTAAGGTTGGAATTTAACTTATTTTTTCCCTGAATGAATAGACAATCGTACCACAACACCATTTATTGAATAACCCCCTCTTGCTCTCATCAGTGTGAAATTCCATCTTTATCATACACCGAATTCTGATCTGTTTATTTCTAAACACTCAAATTGTGTTCTGTTAATCCACTGGCCTATTTCTGGACGAATATCACACTGTTTTATTATTGTAGCTTCACAATATGTTGTGATATGTGGTCCCTTATCATTATTCTTCTATTGCAAGATTTTCTTAGCTGTTCTTAGGCATGTGTTTTTTTTCCCCCCAGAAGAAAGTTCTTTTCAAGTTGCTAAGTTCCAAAACATATTGGAACTCAATCCTAAGTGGGTACAAATTCATAGGGATTCGGGGAATGTCTTCGTCACCTTGAGCTGCTATAACAAAATACCTTGGATTGGGTGGCTTAAACAATGGGAACCTATTTTTTATAGTTCTGGAGGCTGGAGGTCCAACAAGGTCGGGTCCTGGTGAGGACTCTCTTTCCAGCTTGCGATTGTCTACTTTCTTGCTGAATCCTCATGTGGGGGAGAGATAGAGAGAGCGCTCTGTCTCTTCCACTCTTCATAAGAGCATTAATTCCACCATGAGGGCCTCATCCTTGTGACATCACCTAAAGACCCCACGCCAAATCCCATCACACTGGAGATTAGGGCTTCAGTATATAACTTTGGGAGGCACAAATGGTCACTCCATAGCGGGGATGGATGGCATCTCTTTAAAATAGTGACTTTTCCTAATCAGGAGAACGGCATGTATTTCAATTTACTTAGGTTTTCTTTTTGTCTTTTGGTGTTTTCATTATATAGTGCTTTCACATTTGGTAATGAAAAGTTTGCCTGGGCACCATATATTGTGAGGGGTATGTCTTTCATTTTTCTTTGCAATGAGATTCTAATCACATTCATGCTCATCTAAGGCAATCGGATGCACACACTGTTAATCACACTCCCTCTTCAGCCACCACACTCAGGTCACATGGTTATTGTAGGGACTGCCATATGAGGACGACATGACCCTCTTTCCTGGAGCATTTAATTAGGCTGGTGGAAGCTGGCCAGGCCTGACCTCTCTGGGACTGGCAGCGTCATGTGGACATCTGGACTTTTCTAACACCAGGGTCGCAGCAGCAAGGGTCAGCTATGGAAATGGAATCCGGGAAACACTAGTCCTTTAATCCCAGGTAAATTAGGGTGACCTGTGAAACCAGGGATAAATCTTGTTGCAGGCCAGGTGAGCAGAAAACTTCAACTCAGCAACGGCATCAGGCACACAAAAGCGACTCGGTGAGGACTGGAACGCAGAGAGATTTTCCATGGCAACACTACAGGGAGGTGGCGTGGAGGAGGGGTTGATGCCTGCAGCTGTGTGTTCCTGTGCCATTGAGGTGACCAGTCAGTTTGGACAGCATGGGGGTTAAGCAAGTAACGCAGGCAAGATTAGAACTAACATTGGCCTAACTTCCAGGGCTGGGTTCTTTCTTTACCTCTGGGGACTCCCCAGACACTGCCATCCGCTCTGCTCCTCACACACTTTTATTCTCTTTTTCCCCCATGCGTCCCTCCACTCCTTGTCCTCCACATACCCCTACATTCTCCTTTCATCCTCCACCTGGCCCTCCACTCTGTCACACTTTATTTTGGTGGCTTTGGCTGAACATGAGGCTCCCCAGTTTGCTGGAGTGGGGGACAGTCCCTAAGACTGAGGAGAAATGACTTTCTGCTCTGTCTCACTCCCTCTCCTTGCAGCATAAAAGCTTCAAGCCATCTGTAACATCAGATTGTTCCATAAATGACACATAACATGAAAATAGGCTTCATAAGCCGGAATAGCAAATAGGCACATTCCCTCCCCTCTCATGCGATGTCCTGTGTGAGCTGAGTCCTTTTATCTAAATCCAAGCAGATGGTGCAATTTTCTTGTCCTTCCTCATGTCCACAGCTCAGTCCTGGGGATGAGGGTCCTTGTCATTTCGGCTGGGCTCTTTGCTTCAAGTTGTAATTGTTGAGGTTAGCTTGACATTTGATGGAACATCTGTAATTAATGCGTCGCTCAGATGGCACAAAGGAAAAGGAACATGGAGGGACCTTTTTATTGAGATGGAAATTCTGCAATCAATTTCAGCACCCTTTGGACACCTACTATGTGCCAATTACTGCTTGGGATTGGGGCTACAGAGCTTAGCAAACGATCCCCAGCCTCAGGGACACGGCCTCTGCAGAGGCAGCGATTGTCAGCAAAGGACAATGCGACATGGTAAGTGTGATAAGGAAAATGTTCACAAAATGCTCTGGCAATAGGTTGGAGTTAGACAGAGAAAACATATTTGTAATACATATGACAGATAAAACGGTACAATGAGCTGTCACAAACTGATGAGCAGTATACTAACACCCAACAGGAAAAATGGAAGAAGGCATGAATGGGATCATCCAAGTGGCCAATAGATATATATTAATCAAAAGAAAATACTGTTTTACCCCTGGCAGACTGGAAAAAATTAAAAATGAGGGGAAATGCCTAGAGCTGGAAAGGATGCTGGAAGAAACATGTAATCTCATATATCATTGGTAGAAATGTGAATCATCAGAGTCATTTGGGGACCATAGCCGAGCCGTATTTATTCAGCTTAAAAATACACATATTGTTTGTTTTGACCTGCCCTGCTTCTGGTAATCTAGCCTACGTAAATAAAATTATTTGTTGAGGCGATAAAATTAAAAACAACTTAATTAAGTGTGGCCCTTCCATATTATGGAATATTAAGTAGCTAATAAAAAGTGTGAGTTAGATCTATGACTATTGACTATTGACCTGCAAAGGTGCTCATTATGTATTATTAATGAAAATAGCAAGTTGCGGAGAAGCTTATATAACACGATTTTGTTCTGGCAAAACACCATGAGGAAAACTCAGTGTGTGTGTCTTTTGTGTGTGTGTGTGTGTGTCTGTAATTGTTTAAATAAGTGTGGAGAAAAGTGGAAGGAGACACTCCAGCTTGTTAACACTTAGAATCTCGGTGGGAAAGAAGGTAGGAAAGGAGAGAGAGGATAAGAGCGACTATGTTTTCTTTCCAAGCTTTTTCCCCCCTAAAAACTAGTTTTGGATTTTCTGCTTTGGAGAAGATGGAGCAGATATCCTTTTTCCTATTTTTCCTGCTGAGCCAAACCAAAACTCCTGGGCGCTGCACATAAAATGAACATAAGAAGACTCTGAAAGGTGGAGAGAAGAAGGCAGACAGGCTAGGGACCAAGGAATGATAACGTTGGTAAACTCGTTTGGTTTCATCTTCGCCTCCTATTCCGGACTTGGAGCTGAAGAAGCCAGTCACCCAGAATGCTGACAGAGCAGACAAAGAAACCATCCCCATAAAAGCCTGACCTCACTAGCCAAAGCACCAGGAAAAGAACAACCTAATGGAGACAAAACTTTAATTGCTGCTCTACTGTAGCCAAACACCACAGAAACTGTGGCCCCACTCCCAACCCATCAGCAAAGGCTGAGTGGGAAGCCTAGACTTCCACTTTTTCGAGAATCTAGCAGGGTACCCCAGCTCTCACAGTGGGCGGCGTGAGAGAACGCTGATGAGGAAGCTGGGACTTCATCTATGCCAACAAGTTCCCCCATCCTTATCCTGTAGTATCAACGGAGACCATGTGGAGAGTCTGGACTTTCACCCTTACCTGGGCATAATGGAAGGCCTCTCCCCTCCCCCTCTGGGGCATGCCACAGGAGACCCAGGCAGAACCCTGACTTCACCATTACTTGGTAGGTACAGGCAACTCCCACCAAGATGTCCATGGAGACCATGAAGAACAGGAACTCCCACCCTTTGCAGTAACGAGGAAAACTCTACTTGGATGTTAACAAAGACCAAGTGGGAAGCCTGCACTTATACCTCTGTCTGGCAGGAATGAGGTGGCATGCCCTCTTTTACTTTCAGTGTGGTATCAGAAAAATCCATAATATGAAAGGTTTGATTAAGATCTGAAGTCTCATAACATAATATGAAAATGTTCAGCTTTCAGTTGAGAATCACTCATCAAACCAGGAACCAGTAAAGTCTCAAACTGAACAAAAAAGACAATCAGTAGGCGCCAACATTGAAATGACAGAGATGTTGGTGTTGGAATTGTCTGACGAAGACTTTGAAGTGGCCATGATAAAATGCTTCAATGAGCAATGGTAAACAAGGCTTAAAGCAAGTAAAAAAATGGAAAGTCTTAGCAAAGGAACAGAAGACATAAAGGAGAACCAAATGGAAATAATGGAACTTTACAAAACAATAACTGAACTAAAAAGCTCAGTGAATGGTTTACCAGCAGAATGGAGGGGACAGAAAAAAGAATAACTGAACTGGAAGATAGAACAATAAGAATTACATAGATAAAAATAGACTGAAAAATATGAACAGAGCCTCAAGGACCTATAGAACTATAAAAAAGGTCTAATAGCCATGTCATCAAAGACCCAGGAAGAGAGGAAAAAGAGGATAGACTTTTTATTTTTTAATTTTTTAAAATGTTTATTTATGTTTGAGAGAGACAGACAGAGCACGAGTGGGGAAGGGGCAGAGAGAGAGGGGGACAGAGGATCCAAAGTGGGCTCTGTGTGAACAGCAGAGAACCTGGTGCAGGGCTTAAACTCGTGAACTGCGAAATCATGACCTGAGCCAAAGTCGGATGCTTAACCGACTAAGCCACCCAGGCACCTGAGGATGGAGTTTTTAAAAGCACTTGAAGAAATAATGTGCTGAAAGTTCTCCAATTTGGCAAAAGGCATAAACCTAGAAGGTTTATGAACTCTCAAAAGGGTAAAGTGAAGAAAACTACCAAAACATATCATGGTTAAACTTTTGACAATTAAAAACATAGAAAAAATCCTGAAAGCAGCCAGAGAAAAATGAAAACTTATCTATAGGGGAAAAAGGATTCAAATGGCAGTAGATTTCTAGTCAGAAACCATGGAGGTTAGAAAGATGTACGGCAATATTTTTCAAGTACTGAAATAAAATAACTAGTGACTCAGAATCCTATACCAGTGAAAATATCCTTGATAAATGAAGGAGAAATTAGACACTTCGGATGAAGGAAAACTAAAAGAATTTGTAATGAACAGACCTGTTCTAAAATAATGACTAAAGGAAGTTCTCTAAACAGAAAAAAACATGATAAAAAAAAAATCTTGGAATACCAGGAAGGAGGAAAGAACCCAGTTAGAAAAAATGTGGGAAATACATACACTTTCTTTCTCCTCTTGAGTTTTCTAAATCATGGTTTACAGTTGAAGCAAAAATTATTACACCATGGGATGTGGCTCTAAAACATATGGAACGGAAATACTTAAAACAGTTATAAATTTTTTGTTGCTAGGTAAAGAAACATAAAGTGTCAATAAGGTTTCTACACTTCACTTAAATGGGTAAAATTATGACCCCAGTAGACTGTAGTAGGTTATGTATATATGCATATATATGGACTGTAACACCAAGAACCACCACTAAAAAGCTATACAAAGAGATATACACTAAAGGACACTATGTATAAGTAAAAATGGAATTCTAAAATTCTCAAATAACACACAGGAAGGCAGGAAAAAGTAAACTGACAAACAAAAACTGAGAACAAACAGGAGGCAACAAATAAAAGGGACTTAGCCCTAAGATATCAATAATTACACTAAATGTAAGCGATCTAAATACAGTAACTAAAAGAAAGATATTGGCAGAGTAGATTTAAAAACATGACTCAATTATATGCTGCCTATAAGAACCTCACTTCAAAATAAAAATATAGGAGGGCACCTGGTGGCTCAGCTCGTTGAGTGTCTGACTCTTGATCTTGGCTCAGAAGGTCATGATCCCACAGTTTCTGGGTTCAAGCCCTGCATTGGGTCTGTGCTGGCAGTGTGGAGCCTGCTTGGGGTTCTCTCTTTCCCTCTCTCTGACCCCTCCACTGTCTCTCTCTCTCTCTCTCTCTCTTTCTCTCTCTCTCTCTCTCAAAATAAATAAATAAACTTTAAAAAACCCAAATAATAATATAGGGAGGCTGGAGTAAAAGAATGGAAAAAGACATATCATACAAATATTAATCAATGAAAAGCAGAAGTGGCTGTATCATTATTAGATAAAGAAAACTTCAGAGCTAGGGCACTGGGGTGGCTCAGCTGGTTAAGTGACTGACTGTTGATTTCGGCCCAGGTTATGATCTTGTGTTTCATGAGATCAAGCCTTGCATCAGGTTCTGTGCTGATAGCCTGGAGCCTGTTTGGGATTCTCTCTTTGTCCCTCTCTCTGCCCCTCCCCATTTGCGCATGCTGTCTCTCTCTCTCTCATTCTCTCAAAATAAACAAATAAATCAATATAAAAGAAAAAAGAAAACTTCCCAGCAAAGAAAATTACCACATACAGAGAAAGTGATTACATAATGACAAAAGAACTAACACACTTACTTACTTAAATGTGTAAGCACTAAACAACAGGGCTGGAAAATATGTGACATAAAAACTGAAAAGAAAGGAACGATAGACAAATTCACAATGACAGTTGATACCTTGAATATTTGTCTCTTAACAATTGACAGAAAACTAGAAAGAAAATCAACCAGGATATAGAAAAACTCAGTAACCTCAGTCAGTGAGACCTAATCAACACTTACAGAACACTCTTTTCAATAATCTTTTCAAGTGCCCATGGAACATACACCAAGATAGACCATATCCTCAGCCATAAAACAAACCTCAACAAATTTAAAAGAGCTGAAATAATACAAAGCATATTCTCCAATTTCAATGGAATCAAACTACAAACCAACGTAATGCTGAAAGTTCTAGCTAGTGCAATGGCAAGAAAAGGAAATAAAAGGCACACAGGTTGGAAAAGAAGGTGACAATGATAGTCTACATAGAAATTTCCAAGAAATCCTACAATAAGACAAACAAAACTCCTGGAACTAATAAGTGAATCAGCAAAGTTCCAAGATTAAAAATAAACATAAAAAAATAAATTGTGTTTGTATACCAGCAGCGAACAGGTGCGCACTGAAATTAAAACTATAATACCAGGGCACCTGGGTTAAGTTGCTGAAGTGTCCAACTCTTGATTTTGGCCCAAGTCATGATCTTGGGGTTGTGGGATCGAGCTCCGAGTCGGGCTCTGTACTCACAGCACGGAGCCTGCTTGGGATTCTCTCTCTCCCTTTCTCCCTGCCCCTCCCCTCCTCTCTCTCTCTCAAAATAAATAAATAAACTTTAAAAATAGTAAGTGTTTACAAAGTGAAGTAAAAAGCGTAGACATAAAAAATCCTTATTCTTTTATTGTCAGTTTCCGCAGGCATAAAATTTCTATAGACGTTTCTACGTTCTCACTCTCAATGTCTACATATTGTGATGGATTGTAGACTGGTACCAGTTGAGCTGGAGCAGTGTTGTGTAGCCCTGCCCTGGGGGATGGGAAGCTTAGTAAGCAGGGGTGCAAAATGCTGCATTAATCAGAGTAGTGTGGGCCAGTAGGTTCTCAAAGTGTGGAAAACTGATTCCAGGGCATCCCTGGAACGCTTGAAGGGGACCTGCAAGTTCAAAACTATTTTCGGGGCACCTGGGTGGCTCCATTGGTTAAGCATCCGACTCCTGCTTTTGGCCCAGGTCATGGTTCGTGGGTTGGAGCCCCACGTTAGGCTCTGTGCTGACAGTGCAGGGCCTGCTTAGGACCCTCTCTCACCCTCTCTGTCCCTCCCCCATGCACGTGTGCATGCACTCTCTCTCTCTCAAAGTAAGTAAATAAACTTTAAAAAACAAAACTATTTTCTTAATCCAACTGAAGTCAAAACTATTTCATAATGGGACGCCTGGGTGGCTCAGTCTGCTAAGCATGTGACTTCGGCTCAGGTCATGATCTCCCAGTTGGTGAGTTTGAGCCCCACGTTGGGCTCTGTGCTGACAGCTCAGAGCCAGCAGCCTGCTTTGGATTCTGTGTCTCCTCCTCTGTCTGCCTCTCCCCCATTCACACACACACACACACACACTCTCTCTCTTTCTCTCTCTCTCTCTCAAAAATAAATAAACATTAAAAAAACTATCTCATAATAAACCTAAAACAACTTCTTAATAAAACTGGCACTTAGCATGAATCAAGACAATGGCACCAAAATGACACTGATAGTCACTCTATTCTTCATTGCTACACACTTGCATTAAAAAGGAGAATGCCACCTTCAGTTATAAATGTCCTGATGTGGTAGTAAAAATTATTAATTCTGTTAGATCCTGAGCCTTGACTACAAGTCTTTTTATTTATTTTTTTAATTAAAAAAAATTTTTTTAACATTTATTCATTTTTGAGAGACAGAGTGTGAGCGGGGGAGCAGCAGAGAGAGAGGGAGACCCAGAATCCGAAGCAGGCTCCAGGCTCTGAGCTGTCAGCACACAGCCCGACACGGGGCTCAAACCCACAAACTGTGAGATCGTGACCTGAGCTGAAGTCAGACACTTAACCGACTGAGCCACCCAGGAGCCCGTCTTTTTATTATTAATTTGTGTGATCAAAGGGGATGTATGCATTAAGCAGTTCTGCAAACCAAGATATGATGGTTGTCTTGAGAAAATGCAATTGAGTTGCAGGCCCAACATTAAATGGATTTTTCTAAGTGTAAAATGATGCCATTCATCTTACTAAATTTTTGTTTTGGAAAATATGGTAATTTTTAATGACGCAGATTACTTGAAAGAATGACTGACCAACTATGGTTTTTTGGATTTGGGTATTTGACTGAAACTTTCTTGAGAATGAATGGAGTGAGCCTATCACTCTAAGGAAAGCAACTGATAGTATTCGTTGTAGCCAATAAAGTACATCTCCCAGGAGAAAATTAGAGTCTGAAAAATTTGTATCTGCTACCATGAGCCTGACAGCTTTCCAATTCTTGGAGACGCTTCTGATGAAATTGGTGATATTAATTGATGTGATTTTTTAAAAATGTATAATGTCATGCACCAACATACGGAAGATCTGCATAAGTCAGTGAACGAGTATTTTCCGAACGATCCGTGCACGATGTTGCAAAATCATGCAGGTAAAAGATCCATCAAACTGTACAATCGACTGATGTATTTTAATGTAGCAGAGTATGAAAAGTTCATTGATAGGATCTCGTAGTCTACATTGCAAATAACCTTTAGGAAAATAAGCGCTTGTCAAATTTTGGGATAGTGTCAAAAAAGAATATCCACAATTATCTGAGAACATTATTACAATATTTTCTTGTTTCAATTCTCTTTTCTTTTTTTTTTTTTAACGTTTATTTATTTTTGAGACAGAGAGAGACAGAGCATGAACGGGGAGGGTCAGAGAGAGAGGGAGACACAGAATCGGAAGCAGGCTCCAGGCTCTGAGCCATCAGCCCAGAGCCCGACGCGGGGCTCGAACTCACGGACCGTGAGATCGTGACCTGAGCCAAAGTCGGCCGCTTAACCGACTGAGCCACCCAGGCACCCCTCAGTTCTCTTTTCAATCACACATCAGTGAAGGCTATATACTCTTCATCTAACTTCAAACAAACAACGTATCGCGATAGGTTGAAAGCAGAAGCAGATAAGAGAATCTAGCTGTTTTTTTTTTAAGTCATATGTTAAAAATATTTGCAAAAATATGTAACACAACACCACTCACCACTGAATTTTTTGTTTTGGAGCAAAACATTCTATTTACCTATTTATTTTATTATTTTATTCTTCATATATATTACCACGTAAAGAGTTATTATCATGTTTTACTAGTTTTAAAAACAATGTTTATTTTGAGAAAGAGAGAGAGCATGTGTGCATGAGTAGGGGGGAAGGGCAGAGGGAGAAGGAGAGAAAGAATCTCATCACAGAGCCTGACCCGGGGCTCGACCATTAGATCGTGACCTGAGCCGAGATCAAGAGTCAGATGCTTAACCAACTGAGCCACCCAGGTGCCCCCCAAATAGAGAAAGCTTTCAACATTTTCTGTTTTAATTTCTAACATGGTAAACTTTGCTAGTCATAACCCACACAAGCAGATTTCTTTAGGACTATGAAGTGATCCTGAGATCAAAGTTCGAGAGCACCAGGTCATGAGGTGTGGATGGGATAGCTACAAATAAGGAAGCGGCTTGGAGAAGAGTCATCCCATTCACATTGGGTTGTACTGTAAAGAAAACGGAACCTTCGTTGTGGTAAACCCCTGAGATCTGGAGTTTGTTATGTAACATAGTCTAGTGTCGCCTGCCTGACACACACACTGGGATCTGTGTTTTAGGGACGTCATCTTGGCAGCAGCATAAAGGGTGGGATAGGCGTTGGGGATGAGGATGCAGGACGAAGCCGAAAATGCGGCCATAAATCCTGAAGTTGTTTCAGGGGATCTAGCTCAGGGTCTGAATGAGGCAATGGCAGAGGAGTAGCAGAGAGGAAGGGACGCATATGAGATGTTTCAAAGCTGTGCTTGGTTATCAGTTATAGTATGTAGAGGGAGGAAGGGAGAAGTCTTAAAGAGGCTGGGTTTTGGTCCCTGAGGAAATGGTGAAGTTATTTACGAGATCAGTAACTCAGTATGCCTAACGGAAATTTTGTGTTTCAGAGGGAAATGAATTGATGAGCTCCATTGTATTTTATTATATTTTATTATATTTTATTTTATTTTATTTTATTTTATTTCATTTCATTTCATTTCATTTTATTATTTTATTTTATTTTTTTATTTTTGAGAGAGAGAACACACACGCATGAGCAGGGCAAGGGCAGAGGGAGAGGGAACAGAGGATCTGAAGCAGGCTCCACGCTGACAACAGTGAGCCCAACGTGGGGCTCCAACTCACAGACTGTGAGATCATGACCTGAGCCAGAGTTGGACGCTTACCCCAACTGAGCCACCCAAGTGCCCCGATGAGCTCCATTTTAAACATTTGAGTGCGAGCAGCCTACGGGCCACCCAGACAGAGATGAGAATAAAAAGTGCTTACATGGCTCTTCCCATGTGCTTCACATTATTTTGGGCACCAATCCTACAAAGTCTTTGAATGCATACAGCCATCTTATGAAGAAGGTACTCATATTATCCCTACTTCATAGAGACACTGAGGCATGGGAGTGAAGGGGTTTGTCCAAGTGAAGCGGTCCCCCAGCGAGTGATAGGTGCATGATTGTGACCCGAGCACTCAGGCTCTTAGACATTATGTTTTGCCATCCCTTGATGCTCAAAAGCCAGTGAATAATCTGAACCCTGGGTCCAAAGAGACGTCAGGTTGTATATTTGTAAATTCCATCAGAAAGTTACTCATCTCAGAAAGGATCATGACTTTCACTCTTTTCCTCTGTCTGGTCGCATTGGGAGGAGACACAGGATTGAGCAAACTCCGCTGAAGTGTCCTGGCCTGACGACCCATCTGAAATTGTAGCAGCTCCTGTTAGAATGTCCAGCTTTACAGCAGAATCCCATGAATCCCAAGCCCGGCTCCCAGAGCCATGCCTTGAAAGCAACCCGGGGAATGTCTGTGAGAGGCCCCGAGGCAGCCACCACGGTTTTCTGAAAAACTGCAAGGATTCGTCTTTGCCCAGCCAGCTTCTGGACTCTGGATGAACAAGTGCCCGTCTTGCCCAGCTCCGGGCGCCATGACTCACATTGCATGTGAACCGTGTGCCCTGGAATCACTTTGTGTGCTGAGAAATCTCATTCTCACCCATTAGCACCAGCTTCCCATTTCGCATCAGTTCTTGGGTTAACTTGGTACCGATGAGGTGATCACTTCCCCGTCTACCTCTTCGAGCAGGATGTGACGGGGCGCCTGGGTGGCTCCGTCGGTTAAGGGACCGACTCTTGATTTCAGCCCAGGTCGTGACCTCAGTTCCCGAGTTCAAGCCCTCATCGGGCTCTGTGTGGACAGAGTGGAGCTGGCTTGGGTTTCTCTGTCTCCCTCTCTCTCTTCCCCTCCCTGCTTACATGTGCTCTCTGGTTCTGTCTCAAAAATAAATTAACATTAAAAAAAAAAAATTCTCTCTCTGCCCCCTCCCCTGCTTATGCTCTCTTTCTCCCTCTACGTTAAAGTTATTAAAAACAAAAATTTAAATAGGATTTGAAATCAAACTTATGCTTCTATCAAACCAGAGGGATTTGGCTTTGCCTACTGGGTGCCACCAGCTCCCGGTGTGGATGCCTGACTCTGTGTCTGAGAGGTTTCCAGGTAAGGGAAGAAAAGGGAGCTCTGAGATTCTTGGATTCCGCGTGCAGCACTGAGGCTCCGGCAGGTGGCAGCGAGGGAGGGGCCGGGGGGCACCTGCCCTATCAGTCTGGGGGAGAACTTCCGGGGAAAGTAGAAAGAATGTCCCCAGGAGTTGAGTGTCACCTCACGTTCCCTCCAACCCATCCTGAAAAGCCTCTGTTAAAGCAAGGATGAAATCTGTGAGATTTGTTTCCAAATGTATCTCAGTAGCCTTGATTTATGGCCCAATTCAGCAGGAGGACAGTTGGCTCCTTTAAAGTAGAGTAAGTGGAAAATGGACAGATGTGAAGGGCCAGGGTGTCTCATTGAAACAAAAGCTTGCTTGCTTTCAGACTCAGATCCATAGGTGCCCCATGTTTCCTATGTCCCAGAACAGTTTTTTGAAATAATTATTTGTACCCCTTATGCCAACTGCCAGGGTGCCTCCAAGACCTGGGGCATGCTGGGTTTGTCTCGCCTTTTGAAATTTAAATAAAATCCGTGGTAGCCTTGTGAACATGAGTTCCAGGAGAAAAGACATGGCATCCTCTCTTTCTAGAGGTGTGGGCAGGATGAAGGAGCCATGACAGTTGGTGAAGCACCCTGGAATAGCAGAAGTGGGGAGCCATTACCACCCCTCAGGCCCAAGAGGGAAGGGCAGGGAAGGAGAAGAAGAGTTAGCAGAGCCTGAAGGAGCCCTAGAAGTAGGAGGGGGCCAGCCACGGAACCCAGGAACAAATCCCCCACCTCCTCTCCCCTCCTGCTCTGAGTGCTGTCACCTCCCATTGGCTACCTCCATCCAAGAGGCAGAAGGTAAGGGACACCTGGTGATTCAGTCTGGGAGGTTATTACCCTCCCTGCAGAGCAGAGAGCAGTGACGAGTGTGGTGTGGAACGGGCACCAATCTCAACCCCGTGTACAACAGAAAACCCAGTTTTTCTCAAAGTTCTTGGGAGGATTCATGCTAGAAACAGGAGAAACGATGACATCTCCATAACCCAACAACCTCCACGTCTTCCAGCTGCTGGATGCAACAAACTTTTATGTCGCTGCCATGCACCTTGGCGACAGCCAGCTCCATGTGGTGGCTCAGGGGCCCCAGCTGATGGCACTCTGCCTTCTGGGAGGCTCTAAAGGAAACAGGGAGCCTTCTCGGTTCTGGGGAGGTAATTCCGCTTCTGCTTTCCACCGCTTCATCCTAGAAGTGACAAACATGGCCTACACTGCTATTTTGTTTAGTCATCTCTTATTTTCTAACGCAGTTCCCTATCCTACTTGAAATTCCTTCCTCTTTCCTGAGAATTTCTTCCCTCTTCCATTGGCTGACTTCACACCATACTCCTGAATCGGACTCTGATTTCCTGACGTCACATCGGTCCGGAGCTCTCTCCCTGTATCATGCACCACCACCCTGTCTGTATTTCTCTTCTTGGGAAGGCCACTCTTGCCTTCATATCCTCTGCCTGGCTTTTCTCTAATCTTATGCAGCTCATCTCTGCATACAAAGGAGCCAACACCTTGGTGAGAATCATTAATTTTCAGAAGCTTTTATTTCAGTGACTCCAAAGATAATTGCTAAAAATAGGTGCATTCCTTGCAAGACACAGTTAAAATCAACTCATTTTGTGGTCAGGTTCCCAAAGGCACGAGAGTGTGCTGAGAATACAAGTGTCTCAGCAGCCGTGACAAATGTCCCCCACAAGCGGGCTTGCAGTAAATAATGATTTCTTAGAGGCAGTCTTTAGTGCTCAGAATTGGGGCCCAGAGTTGGGTCCCAATGTCTGGAGATGTCCCGGTGGGCCTAGGTTTTTCCAAGAGAGGAAACTTCATCATCTTCCAATGAATGCAGGAGTGGCATGGGGAGACGGGTTGCTGGGGACCTCACACCTGGGATTATTGGCATTTCAGAACTCTACAAATAGGTGCTTTAGGTACAAACCCTTCAATGACAGTTGGTAATACCCTTCAGCATCTGGAGGAGACATCCCAGTTAGGACAGGTTCAAGGTCTAAAAGAAACTAGCAACAGGTTTTAAGTAGGCATCGTTTTTATTTTCCTTAGTCGTCACTTTGGCCCACAGAGAAGGTAGTTGTGTAAGCATTTCTGCTTTCTAGTAAGTGAGGGGAGGGGATTTCTGCCCTTGGGCAAGGCTTCGCTTACCTCCTCGTTGGGCATAACAGTGGGCACTCTTACATTCTTCCCCCCTCTCTCTGTTTGGGGTCTTCCTCCCTGCGTCTCTCCCTCATTTACTCTTTCCCTCCCTCCCTTTCTGCTCCACGCCCCCTTCCCCTTCCTCCCTTGCACCTATCTCCTCTCAGGTGTAAGAAGGGTTGGCGTCCCTTTCACCAGGCAGGCTCTTCTGTACCCGGGGGGTATATCTGGATCCTGCTATTCTCGAAGCGCGAATTCGTAAGGGCGGCCGTTGAATGTTCTCTCATCCGGCTGTTTAAGTAAAACCCATTCTGCTTTTGCTCCTCTGGCTCCCTGGATCTTTTCATCAAACTGGTTAGAATCCGTATGGGGAAGGAAGGCATGGCGGATGTCCCCGGATTTTGAACACACGGAGGGTTGGCCGGGAGGTCTTAAAAATCCCACACGAGGACTTGCAGTTGAGGACACGTTACTGATGGGGCCCCTAAAGGCCACCATCAGCTCTTAGAAGCAGGAGTTTCTAGGAATTGTAAGACTTTATTACGGTGGACATCAGAGGCCTTTAACCTGGGTTCCAGAACCTAATTTTGTAGTTACAGGTGATTTCAGCAGGTGTGGGTCATGTATTTGTGGCATCAGAAACTCACCTGGTGCCCTCAGACACAGGACCTGGGTTAGGAAGAGAAGAAATCCATCCGAGGGGCTCATGAAGACTTTCCCAGGAGCTTTAAAAAAAAAAAAAATAGCCAAGATTCTTGCCTCGGTTGGAGATTTTTACATTTTTCTCGGGGTCAGCGGAGATTTTTCTCAGCCACTTTAGGAAATACTATGTTGGAAAAGGCAAGGCCTCATCAGAACGGGGGGAACTGGAGTCAATCCAGGCTTTTCCTTCATGACAGCGACGAGACAAGATGGCCGGTGTAAGGACTGGGTGTATGTGTTGTGTGCACCGCGCGTGCCCACGATCCACCTCTATTTGGGCTTGGGTGTTGGAGGACAGTCCCCGTGGATGTGGGTGGCATTGTGGCTCAAGTGCCTACTACACAGCTGCACTTCCATACCTCAGTGTGCTTTTCTGAAGGACAACCTGGAGGGGCGGGGAGGTTAGCACACCCCCAGGTGACGCTCGGGGGGGGGGGGGGCGGGGCGGGAGTCAGTGGAGACCCCTGCCTCGTGTCCTTCAGAGGGGCGATTCTGAGATGCAGTACTGTTTCTCAAGGGGTCACCTGTCCGAACCGCTCTTCAGAGATGGTGACCCCTTCCCTGCCTCACTCCCACCGCCCCCTACTGTTGCTTCCTGGTATCACACCCCAAATCAACTGCCGGCACCCAAATCCTCAGAGCGTGCTTTTGGGGGAACCCAAATTAAGACACCAAGTGATCCCTCGTGTGTCAAATGTCAACACTGGCACTTGGAAATCCAGCTGATTTCTCTCTCCCCTTATCTTTTTTTTTTAAACTTTGTTATGAGAGGGAGAGCACAAGCAGGGAGAAACAGAGACGGGGAGAGAGAGAGAGAGAGAGAGAGAGAATCCCAAGCAGGCTCCATGCTGCCAGCGCAGAGCCCGATGCGGGGCTCGAACTCCTGAACCGTGAGATCGTGACCTGAGCCGAAATCAAGAGTTGGACGCTTAACCGACCGAGCCCCCACCTCCCCAGGCACCCCCCCTCTTCCCTATTTCTCATCCAGAGTTAAGAGAGGGTGAGTGTCTAGTTCAGAGGAAGTAAGAGAAGTAATAAGGTAGCAAGAGATTTTAATGCTACCTTTACAGTAGCTTGAAGAATTAAAAAGTAGGAAAGGCAGAATTTGGGGCAAAACAACATGACACAGATCATCACTTTTATTTGGATTAGTGCTAGCCACAGCAGTGCTGGGACATTGCCAACCATGGGAATTAGGAAATTTTTAGGTCTTTGCCAGTTGTACAAAGTTAAAAATAATGGTATCATATGTATTGCTTTAATTCACATTTTTAAAAAATAGCAGTGACAGCATTTTTCCTTGTGTGTATTAATCGTTGCTCCCCCCCTCCCCCCGTAAGCTGGATGTTCCACAAATTATTTCACAAATCATTTTGATAGTAGGTATTCAGATCAAGTGCCCCTTTTCACTAACTTAGGAAATGGTACAGTACACAAATGAAAAAATAATTGAACGTTCCTCATAACGGAAGTCTAGCACATTGAAAGAACAATGCATTTTTTTTCCTGTACATTTTTGTTGTGAACATTGAAATGTTTGGTAATACTCCACGCATACAGTTTTTGCAGGGAAATCGGCACCGAGATTGACAGTGCAAATTGGTATGGTGTTTTGAAGGGCACTTAAACAATTTTTATCAAAATTTCAGATTGGCCTATCCACCGTTGTAGCATTTCAAGCCAAAGCATTAGAGACTCTTAAAAGCTGAGAACAAACTGAGGGCTGATGGGGGGTGGGAGGGAGGGGAGGGTGTGTGATGGGTATTGAGGAGGGCACCTGTTGGGATGAGCACTGGGTGTTGTATGGAAACCAAATTGACAATAAATTTCATATATTGAAAAAAAAAAAGAAAATTTGTCCTGCAAATATGCCTACATGAGGTCCCCGGTATTATGCTTCATCGTGGGCGTCTGTGTGCGTGCATGCATGCTAGTCGATGCATGAACAGACTCGCAGAGGTGGAGAATTGATAAAGTCTCTTGGCTCCTTCCTGCATCCAACCCTGGAGCTGCTGCAAAAGACACAGAGAGAGAGAGTAAGAGATCCTAGAGCGTAACTAAAACTATGCACATCATTTCAAGAGGGAGAAAGTGCTGGAGTGTCAATATGACAGGGTAAAAGGAGGTCTGAGCGTCACAGGTGGCAGAGGCGGGGCAAGAACTTGAGGGCTGACCTGCCCTTCCCCCCCCCCCCCCGCCCTTTGTGATGGATCCCAGAGCAGGGAAACTGGGGGCAGTTGTATCCAGAGCAAGACAGGCCTGGAGTTCTGTGGGGGTCATGGGCGGGTGACAAGGACTGACTGACGCTGGCTGGCCTTGGGACAATCCCAGCAGAGGGTGGCCGAGAGCAGCACCGTCTGCAGCCTAGAATCCGGCCAATTCCCAGAGGAGGAGAAGGACAGGGGTGAAAAAGGGAAGTGACTGCGAGCAAATTGTTACACCTGGAAACCCTCGGCACAACCCTACCGGGAGGAGGACGAACGTGGATCAAGGGTCTTGCCTCCAACCTCATCTGTTCCCCCACCCAGCCTTCATCATCACAGCCAAGCCATCAAATAGTCCCAAAGGAATCTGAGTTCTAGGAAAATACGACACACCAACTTAAACAATCTATGCCGCAAGAAGCAGAAATAATGGATTCGAATTTGTTAAATTGTTTATTTATATTTAAATAAAATAAGCCAAGTTGGTTA
The DNA here is from genome assembly GCF_007474595.2 of Lynx canadensis. Lineage (NCBI taxonomy): Eukaryota > Metazoa > Chordata > Mammalia > Carnivora > Felidae > Lynx > Lynx canadensis. The sequence goes on from NC_044318.1 coordinate 20,225,387, forward strand.
ACATATAGTGTAATAATGGTTTCGGGAGTAGAGTCCAGCGATTCATCACGTCCATATGACCCCCAGTGTTCATTCCACCAAGGCTGTCCTTAATGCCCCTCACCCATTTACCCATCTCCCCAACCCCCTCCCTTCCAGCAACCCCCAGTTTGTTCTCTGTATTTAAAAGTCTCTTATGGTTTGCCTCGCTCTCTGTTTTTATCTTATTTTTCCTTCCCTTCCCCTATGTTCATATATTTTGTTTCTTATATTCCACATATGAGGGAAATCATATGATATTTATCTTTCTCTGACTTATTTCGCTTGGCATAATACACTCTACTTCCATCTATGTTGTTGCAAATGGCAAGATTTCAATCTTTTTGATCGCCGAGTAATACTCCATTGTTATACATATATATATACCACATCTTCTTTATCCATTCATCAGTCGATGGACATTTAGGCTCTTTCTGTAATTTGGCTATTGTGGAGATATATATATATATATATATATATATATATATATATATATTTTGTTTTAGAGAAAGGTTGAGCATGAGTGGGGGAGGGGGCAGAAGGGGAGAGAGAGAGAAAGCGAGAGAGAGAGAGAGAGAGAGAGAGAGAGAGAGAGAATCTCAAGCAGGCTCCACACTCAGCATGGAGCCTGAATCGGGGCTCAATCCCACGGCCCTGGGATCACGACCTGAGCTGAAATCAAGAGTTAAATGCTTATCCAACGGACCCACCCAGGCACCCCTGGGTTCGAATTTCTTAAAGTTAAAACAAGGAAAACAAGGGGCGCCTGGGTGGCGCAGTCGGTTAAGCGTCCGACTTCAGCCAGGTCACGATCTCGCGGTCTGTGAGTTCGAGCCCCGCGTCAGGCTCTGGGCTGATGGCTCAGAGCCTGGAGCCTGTTTCCGATTCTGTGTCTCCTTCTCTCTCTGCCCCTCCCCCATTCATGCTCTGTCTCTCTCTGTCCCAAAAATAAATAAACGTTGAAAAAAAAAATTTTTTTTTAAAGTTAAAACAAGGAAAACAAATATCCAAATCCAAAGATTTTAGGAACAAAAAATAGGAATAAGAAGTTTTGAAGAGCCATTTGGTGACTCTGGGACATGAAAAATATACTGCAAATAAATAAATAAAGGCCACATTGTTTGGGCGTGAAAAACATATTGTGAAAAATGAAAGCCACATATATTGTCCAAGGAGAAGTTGGCTGGCATAATGAATACAGCTGAAGAGCGAATTAGTGAGCTGAAGGATTCAGTCAATGAACCCTCCTGGAAAGCAATTGGGAGGGATAACTCGTTGGAAGAAAAGAGAGTAAAAGTTACGTATTAGAATTGCAGTAGGAGTGTCAGGAGGGGGAAAGAAAGAATGAATGGAGAGGAAGCGGTGATTTGCCAGAACTAAAGTGGGAGATGGAGTTTGGGAGAATGGCAGGGACCTTCAGGGCCCCAGGTCCTGGGCTGTCAGCAAGGGACTCTAATCCAAAGTGGCACTCCAAGCACAGTGGGACTCCTGAGTATAGTCAAGCATGGTAATTTATTATTATTTATTTACAAGAAACAGATTATCTTTTGACCTTCCTATTCCTGCCGGGCTAGTACTGAGCTATTGTTCAGCACAAAGGAAGAATGCAAAGTGTGTGGCAGTTTCCAACTCGATGCCTCCTGGTCAGATTTTGATGGATCAAAGGATGTAAATGAGCCGCAAGCCCCTTGTTAAGCCCTCTTCCCCTTGATCACCCCCTTCAGACACTGAGCGTCAGGGCAGCCGCTGCAGATTTTAACTCTTCTGTTCCTGGTGCAATTTCCTTCTGAAATTCATTTTCTCTTGCACCAACTGCTTCCTATGCTCTCCTCAAATTTGCCACATTGTTTTGGTTTATCACTCTTCCTTCTCTTCTTTTTTTCTTAATTTTTTAATGTTTATTCCTTTTTTGAGAGAGAGACAGACAGACAGAACATGAGCGGGGGAGGGGCAGAGAGAAAGGAGGAGACAGAATCCGAAGCAGGTTCCAGGCTCTGAGCTGTCAGCACAGAGCCCAGCTTGGGGCTCTGACCCATGAACTGCGAGATCATGACCTGAGCCGAAGTCAGACACTTAACCGACTGAGCCACCCAGACGCCCTTCCCTTCTTCTCTTCTTTCTGTATTCTTCTCTTTCATCATTTCTAGTTTCTGCTCTTTTTCACTATTTTCAAAGTTACCCATTGATTCATCCATCAATTCATCTATTCAACAATTACTTTGAGGCGTGCCCAGGAGGCTCAGTCAGTTAAGCATCATAATCTCATGGTTCATGAGTTCGAGCCCCTCATCGGGCTCTGTGCTGACAGCTCAGGGCCTGGGGCCTGCTTCAGATTCTGGGTGTCCCCCTCTCTCCACCCCTTCCCCCACTCGCACTCCCTCTCTCTCTCTCAAAAAGAAATAAACATTTAAAAAATTTTTAAAAAACAATTGCTTTGAGCACCCACCATGTTCCAGAAACTATTGAAGTCACTGAGGACACAGTAAACAAGACGGAACAAAGGTACCCGAACCCACTCTAGTGAGGAGGACAGATAATAAAAAGTCAACAAACAACAAGAAAAAAGAAAAATCTAGAGACTAGATAAATGCAATGAAGATAATGGCATATATTAGAGAATGATGTGGGGTGGAACAGGAATGCTTTAGATGAGGAGAGGGGTGTCCCAGGGTAAGTCTTTCTGAGGAGGTGACAGTTGAATTGAGGTCTGAATGGCAGGGAGGCGTCAACTCTGTGAGATCTGATGGAAAAACATTTCAGGTAGAAGGAAAGGCATGGGCAAATGCCTTGAGGTCGGAATGGTACATTCTTCAACCTTCGCTTCCTTTTTCTCCTTTCTTATCTCTAGTAAATTCCAGAATAAATGTTTCCTTCCTAGTAAATTCTGGAATAAATTCCAGAATAAATTAGAGCGTCCTCACAATTTTCATTCCTGTGGCCTGGTTTCTGTTTCCACTGCCTACCTGAAACAGTTGTCTTGCTTCCCCGAGATTGTTCCTTTGGCCGCCACCAATGTCATCCAAGGTGTGACAGTGATCTGAGAAGAAAGAAGAAGAAACAGAGAGAACATTAGCCTGTGGGTCTCTTGGTCCAGCAGTTGGATGTCTATAGCTCAGCCTCAGTCTGTTTGGGAGTAGGTCTTTATCAAGGTAGGGAATGCAGGAGAAACCTTAATGAGATATGAAAGCCCTCGTACACCTCTGGACCCTGGACTGGATGCCCGTCTTCCGTATTTCTCTCGCCTCCATTATCGCTGTTCCCTCTTTTTGTGACCTGTGTATGCAGCCGTACACAGGTCTTTCTCTTTGATCTTCACAAGACTGCCTGTTCCTCATTATTGAATTATTGGCCCTATATCCTCATCTCCTTTCTGATGGTATTATCCACCCACCTGTCATGGCCTCATCGTGGGTAGAGTGCACCTCCTTGCCTCTTGATCTTACTCTGGCCGTTGGGATGTTAGTGGACAAGACACGGGCAGAGGCAAAGAATGTGCTTGTGTCGTGGGGCTGACTCTTGTGCACTCCTGTCATTACTGTGGGATGCAAATGCCCTAATCATAGTCGAGCTCATCCCAGTGAAGTTCAGCAGACCTGAGTCCAGCCCGGCCTTGATTAGCTAAAAAGCAGCTGCCCCAGTGACATGGGAGCAAGAAATTCACAAAAATACAACATAAGTGTAACTCAATAAATGTTTGTTGAATAAGTGCATATGGCTTATACCGTAATTATTCGTTTCTAAATCTGTCTGAGTTTTTGGGTTTGGGGGCATTAACGTTTCTGGACGCCGAGAGCCATCTGTGTTCCAGGTTAGTAGTGGACACTTTGATCACTCTTTGGAATGGGTCTGAGGTTTCCTCAGGAGCTTCCTTAGCAGCCTCAGCGCCCACATACTGGATAATCAGACAGGGGCCAAGGCAGATTCCTGCTGAATTCCTAAGGATTTCAGAGTTCAGTCCCTTCAGTCCTGATTTTTTACGGTCCTTTTTTTGTTGTCACGAATTCTTAAGTGTATTCCGTGCTTGAATGGCCATCGGCCAGGGCTCTAAGGCTAGACAGTCTCCAAGCTGCCAGGACATGCTGCGGAATGATCCGAGGGTCTGCATGGTGATGAGGACCAATCTGATGCCCACTTATCACGGAGGATGAGATGGAGAGATGCATTCCCATTTACTGCCCGTGAGAGCAGTAGTGTTACCTGATTTATAAGTCCCCAGGGCCTTCCCGTTGCGCATTTGAGTGTCTGCGTCGGACTTTCTTTTGTCTGAGCGTCTCCGCTCTGGCCTCGAGGATTTCAAAGAGGAATGGACTCACACTGACTTTGTTGGGCAGACAAAGCTGTGGGTGATGATTCCAAACTGGGAAGTCTGTATACAGAAAGCTAGGATCTACCCGTGAGAGGTGGCAGTCTGGTGGCTGCTGGAGGACGTGACCCTAAGAAGCGAACACAGGCCGCCTGTTCTCGCTCACCCGAGTTGTCCTAGGGTCACTTCCTCCTTTGGATGAGCACAAGCCCCAGGCTGATCCAATCAGATGTCTTCTTTCTGGAACCTGGAGGAGTGTGGATGACGGGAGATCACTGGACTGTGTTCATCTCCGCGGCGGGGTCCAGAAGAGACCCATCACTGCTTCCTCACGCCCGGAGTGGCTCCAATTCACATTCTCTCTGCTTGTCCAGGTTTTCCTTCAATTTTCGGAACTTCTCCATAAATCCCTCCAATAAATTCCCTTTTTACTAGATCAGCTAGGGCTGATTCTTCAGCTTGCATGCAAAACATCCTGACAGGTGCCGGCTGTCCCCCATAGGAAGCTGTCAGAAGAAGTGGCCTTTTGCGGGGCTTGAAATGAAGATGGCAGGCTTCAGCCTCTCAGCAGGGTGTCATGCCATGGAATAATCTTGGCTTCAGTTTGCTGAAGACCTCAAGACCCCGCCCTCATTCATGGCTCATGTGTCTGCTAGCCCATTTCCCCCAAATTTACCCTATTTATCTTTAGCTAACCACCAGTCGATCACAATACCAGAGGGTATTGTGTTTGGCTAGACGTATCACATAGTGCGGTATGGCGTGGTGTCATGTGATACAGTGTGGTGTCGTATCAGGAGCACGGCACGGCACGTTACCTAAGGGTATGGGTTTTGGAGCCAGACTCCGCAGGTTCAAATCCCAGCTCTGCCATATACGATCTCAAATGAGTTACTAAGTCTCTCTGGGACTCAGTTTCTTTAACTGTAAATGTGAATAATGGTAGTACCTAGGTTATAGGATTGTAGGAAAGATTAAATGAGTTGACAAGGTAACTGGCAGATGGCAAGCCCTGTAAATATTACCTATTATTATGCCAAAGAGCTACATGCCTCTTAAGGATTATAGGTCCCTGTGCTTTTCGGATTCACAACTGTGGTTCCTTAACCTTGTGAAATGCATGGTTCGCAAGATCGGCTGCCCTCTCTTGGGCTTGACTTGGTGTGTGCATTGGAAGGAAGGGAAAAGTACATTTTATAACCCCCTTCATCATGCCAGGCGTCGTGAAAAATGCCTCTTTGAAGATCATAACGACACCCCCAAGAGACAGATATTGTTACTACCATTCTACAGGTCAGAGACTTAGAGCTCAGAGAGATTAAATAACTTGTCCTAGGTCACTCAGCTAGTAAGACACGGAATTTCCATTCTCCCAGGTCTGTCTCATTCTGTTTCCACTGGGTACATGGCTTCCACAAAGCCCCCAAGGGAGAGACTCCCCCATTTCTCATCACTCGCCATGCTGAATGCACCCCAGAGAAGCAGTAGACCCTTATTCCCACTCTTTTTGCATTGTTACTTTTTTTTGTTTGCTCAGTCTCTGTAGGAGATCAAGGACAACACCGCACAGGGACAGTTTGGCATCTGACTTGGTGTGCTGATAAAGGAGGGGGTACAGCTTGGTGTTTAAGCCCGTGGGCTCTCCGTGGGGTCACTGGGGTCTGAGTCACTGCTGTGTACCTTCCCTGATGTGCATCTTTGGGCAGGTTACACGATCCCTACAAATCCCAGGCTCCTCATCTGGAAAGGAGGGATGGAAATGATCATAGTTAACTCTCAGAGGGTTTGGACATGTTAAGGGAAATACATCTTGAGGGAAAGACAGTTGAAACATTTTTTTAACTTTGGCAGAGGGTGACTTTCCAATCAAACAAGACTGTAAACCCAGAATACACAAAGAAAAGACAGGCACATGTGACTACATTAAAAAAACAAAACCTGGGGCACCTGGGGCAAGTCAGTCAGTTGAGTGTCTGACTTTGGCTCACGTCATGATCTCACGGTTTGTGAGTTCAAGCCCCACATCGGGCTTGCTGCTGTCAGTGCAGAGCCTGCTTCAGATCCTCTGTCCCCCTCTCACTGCCCCTCCCCTGCTTGCCCTCTTTCAAAAATAAATAAAACGTTAAAAAAATTAAAAAACAAACACCAAATCTGGCAAAAGAATGAAACAAAATCAAAAGCCAAACTTTCCCACGTATGATTTTTTTATAACATGTGTGACAGTAAGAGTATTAATAGCCCTAATAGAGAGCTATTGATACACACAACTTGGATGTATCTCCAAGACATTATGCTGAGTTAAAGAAGCCAATCTCAGGGAGCCTGGGTGGCTCAGTCGGTTGAACGTCCGATTCTTGATTTCAGCTCAGGTCGTGATCGTAGGGTTGTGGGATCGAGCCCTGTGTTGGGCTCCACCCTGAGCATGGAGCCTGCTTAAGATTCTCTCTCTCTCTCTCTCTCTCTCTCTCTCTCTCTGCCCCCACTAATCCTCTCCCTTGCTTGTCCTCTCTCTCTCTCTCTCTCTCTAAAAACAAACAAACAAATAAATAAAACAAAGGACATCTTAAAAGTTCACGGGGGAGCTTTTGGAGGTGATGGCAACGTTACGTGTTCTTATCGTGGTGGTGGTTGTATGAATGAATAGATGTATGAAAGACTCCCAAAGGTCAATTCTACTGTGTGATAATTTGCTTAAAAAGCAAGCTTCACAAAAACAACAAAAAGAAGTTATAATTCGGTCTATCGGCCCGGAGGGATTTCCATGATATACTTAGGGGGAAAAAAGTTGTAAAATCATGTGTATAATATGCTTCTATTTTTGTAAAAGCACATACCCTGAAGACCTTTTCTACATATGATTCTATGTTTGCATGTTTCTGTGAGCGTGAGAAAGAGGTGGAAAATACACACCAGGCTGCTGGTGGTGGTGGTTATCTGAAGAAGGCAGGACTGGAAGAGGAGCATTAGAAGGTTTTTTTTTTTTTTTTTAATTTTTTTTCTTAATGTTTTTATTTATTTTTGAGACAGAGAGAGACAGAGCATGAGCAGGGAAGGGGCAGAGGGAGAGGGAGACACAGAATCGGAAGCAGGATCCAGGCTCTGAGCCATCAGCACAGAGCTCGATGTGGGGCTCGAACTCACAGATTGTGAGATCATGACCTGAGCCGAAGTCGGACGCTCAACCGACTGAGCCACCCAGGCGCCCCAAGAAGGTATTTTTTTTAATGCTTATTTATTTACTTTGAAAGAGAGAGCACGAGTGAGCAGGGGAGGAGCAGAGAGAGAGAGGAAGAGATAGAATCTCTCCTCCGCAGTCAGCAGCATGGAGCCCCGTGCGGGGCTCGAACTCACAAACTGTGAGATCAGGACCCCAGCTGAAACCAAGAATCAGAGGCTTAACCGACTGAGCCACCCAGGCTCCCCAAGAAGGTATTTCTTTATACGTCTTTGCATTATTTCACTGGCTACATTGAGCAAATACTACATCTTGAATTAAAAGCAGGAACTCAAACAAAATAATAATGGAAAACTGAAGAAACAGAAGGAAGCTAGAAAGAAGGCTAGCAGGGAAGAAGAGAAAGTTGAAACAACTTTCTGGGCTCTGGGGCTTGGTGGTCAGGGTGCCAGTCAAATTCCCAAATCAGAAATACTGGTGGTGCCAGTCAAATTCCCAAATCAGAAATACTCGAATGTTGCTGGAAGAGTAAACCACCCTGAATCTGGAGCCAGGGACAAACGATCTATCAGGCATTAAGACTCAGGCTCATTTCTAGGACCCAAGCCAGCCTCTTTGGTTCCTCTTTGTTTCTTTTTCTGTCCACGTGTTCATTCACGCATCCATCCGACGTCCACCTACCGTTGGCTAAATGCCTACTGTGTTTTCAATTGTTAAAATTTATTTTACTCTGCTCCTCCTCTAGATCATAATAAAATCCAAAGCAACATTCAGATTCTGGAGTGCTTGTCTTTAAAGATGAAAATAGGGGGCACCTGGCTGGCTTAGTCGGTAGAGCATGCGACTCTTGATCTCAGGGTTGTAAGTTTGAGCCCCATGTCGGGGGTGGAGATTACTTAGAAAAATAATAAAATCTTTAAGAAAAAAAAGATGAGGGGCGCCTGGGTGGCTCAGTCACTAGAGCATCGAGGTCCTGATCTCAGGGTCATGAGTTTAAGCTCCGCATTGGGTTCCGCGCTGGGCTTGAAGTCTACTTAAAACAATAAATATATGAAGAAACAAAAAAAATAAAGATGAAAACATATGGAGACATTGGGGTCCGTTTCTCAGCTTTTATTTCTGTGACTCAGCCTCAGGGATCAGCCCTCTCGTGGTAAGTGGCCAGGACGGCTTGACCTAAGGGAAACTGGCATCTATTCAGGCTCCCGGGTCTCTGAAATGGGCATCTGGGAGTCTCCGAATACAATGACAGACTTTGCAGTGAGTCGCTCCCATACTTTTGAAGAATCCAGGGCACCTCCTCAACCTTTCCTGATATGATTGATGAGAGAATGTTCCCCACTCTATGATGAGAGTAGACTTCTGGCGCTAGACTCCCTGGGTTCAAATCCCAGCTTCACCACTCATTGACTGTGTGCCCTGGGGCGAGTTTACGAACTTTTCCAGGGGCCTCAGTTTTCTCATCTATAGGCCAAGCGTGAGGCTAAATGTGTTTCTAGATAGAAAACACTTGAAACAGTGCCTGCTCATAGTATGCTTCATTGCCAGCATTACTATTATTGTTGCTGATAACTATGTGGTATTGGGTTGCATTGGTTACAGGAAAAGTCCACTCTATTGTTTTGAATAACAGAAGACACTGCACAATTTGTATAGCAGAATCATATTGAGGCTACAACTACGTGTGTACGTGTGTAGGCATACGTGTCCATGTTTGTATGCACATATGTATGCACATTTGAAAATGCAGAGGGAAGGGGTGCCTGGGTGGCTCAGTCGGTTAAGCATCTGACTTCGGCTCAGGTCATGATCTCACAGTTCGTGGGTTTGAGCCCCACGTCAGGCTCTGGGCCGAAAGCTCAGAGCCTGGAGCCTGCTTCGGATTCTGTGTCTCCCTCTCTCTCCGTTCCTCCCCTGCCTGTGCTCTCTGTGTCTCTCAAGAATAAATACACATTAAAAAAAAATTTTTTTTTAAAAAAAGAAAAGAAAATGCATAGGGGAGAAGCTGAGACACCACACTTCAAACCGTGCCCAGTGGTGATCTCGGAAGAGCGGCTTTGGGAGAGGATTAAAAGGGAAGTTTTACTTATTATTTTATATTCTTCTGTATTGTTACAAAATTTACTGTCAGCGTTATTGTTTTGGTAATTTAAAAACAAAAAGAAAATTAAACCAAAGGAATCAATAGACTTTAAAATAGAGGTTAGCCCAACCAGAGAATGTCCTTCCATTGTCTATTACAGAAAACTTACTATTTTTCTGTCATGGGTTGTATGAGAGTCACAAAGACGGCCATAAAACGTAATATTTTTTCTTTAATATGAGAACAATTCCTGGGATTGTTGATCCTAATGCGAAGGTGAGATTTGTCTGATATAGATCCATGGGTCAGTCTAATAAATCACTCTGCTGGTGGCTGCATTAGAAATTCAAAGTCTGGAGGTGCAAATCTCAATGTGTCTACAGCTCCCCAGATACCACTATGTCTTGATCCCTGTTGCCCACAGCCTTGGTGGACTGAGCTCACAGAATTCGGAGCTGGGCATTCCTCTCCGCATGACTCCTTCTTTAGAGCTGCGCCTCCCTCTTGGTCTAAATGAGGTGCCCGGAGTTAACTTGCTGCAGTGGAGAACGCAATCAGAGGTTTGCTTTTGCCTCGTTGGAAAAGCAAAATGATACAGAAGGTTGGGGTCAGCTCCGGTGATGGCGGGCAGACTCTCAGGCAAGACCTCAAAGTGACAGAAACTATTTTATCCATTCCCCTGGAATGAGGTCCCTTTAGACACGGGCTCACATTGTCTAGACACACAGACTAATTTACAAACCAAATTTGTAGTGTTACCATGCAAGCGGGTAAAGCATTGCAATGGGTCAGAATTTTCAGGTCTCATCCTTAGGATGCTCTCCCAACCAATAAGGTAATTGGAAAATCGACAAGATATTGAATGCATGCTTGGTGGAGGGTTAATCTGGGGGAACGGTGCGACCTGAGAATGAGACAGCCTCAGGGTCAGATCAGAGTTCCACCATGCACTCTGTGTCCAGATGCATGTTGCTATCACTCCCCAAAGCTCGGTTTTGTCATCTGGATGAAGAAGATAATAGTACTGCTTTCGACGGAACCCCTGGAAACAGACTCTGAGATGGGGAGTTCCGAGCACAGGTTTCCTGGAAGATACACTTGCAAGAAAGTGAGAACCGCAAGACTGGGCAGGGCGTAAATGGGATGTGGCTGCAAATGGGGCTGGAATTTGGACAGGAACTCTATCTGGGACAGCCCTTCAGAGTCCTTGCAAACTGAGAGAAAGGCTGAGCCTTTGAACTCTTGAGCCAATCCGTCATTGGCCATATGCCATCCCCTGAGAGGATGTATAACCTTGGGCAGCGTAGCTCCCCATAACCGAGGGCAATCTCCAAGGAGGGGCAGAGCTGTGAGCCTCCAGCAGCCTGCATGCCCAGCAGGGCTACACTGGCTTTGAGGCGGGGGTCTTGGTGTTGCTTCCCGGGATTCACTGCACGTCCATATTCCAGGTTTGGGCAGGGGACTAGAAAGTACGTAGCATTTCTTCTATCTATCCCTCTTGAGAAATATTTCTCAATGACTTTGGAAGAGTATGGGGATGGTTTTCCTCTTCCGTCCTTTATTGGACCTTCCTGGTAGCCAAAACCCCTGCACCCACTGGAAATCTCTCTTTGCCTTGCGCAGTGCAAAATGAACACTAACAAAGCCTTCACCTCGGCTTTGCTTTATCCGTCACTACAGGACCCATAGCCTCTTGACAGGTAGGTAATCAGGAGAGGGTCTGCTCATAATAGCACTTACATACTGCCATTTTTTCTCACATTTTTTTCTGCCTGGAGATTTTGGAGACTCTTTCGTATCCCGAGCAGTGTTTTGGTTTTGGTTTTGTTTAGTGGTTTTATTTATTTTTGAGAGAGAGAGACACAGAGTGTGAGTGGGGGAGGGGCAGAGAGAGAGGGAGACACAGGATCTGAAGCAGGATCCAAGCTCTGATCTGTCAGCACAGACCTCGATGCGGGGCTTGAACTCATGGATGGTGAGATCATGACCTGAGCTGCAGTTGGACGCTTAACTGACTGAGCCACCCAGGAGCCCCTCTTTTTGTTTTTCAGTTTATTTATTTATTTTGAGAGGGAGCGAGAGAGAGCGGGCTTGAGCAGGGGCGGGGCAGAGAGAGAGAGGGAGAGAGAGAATCCCAAGCAGGCTCCACGCTGTCAGCACAGAGCCTGACTTGGGGCCCAAACTCATGAACTGTGGGACCATGACCTGGGCCGAAACCGAGAGTCGGACGCTTCACCGACTGAGCCATCCCGATGCCCCTCCTGGGCAGTATATTCTATGAAGTATTGCTCAGGTCATCGACGTTGGACGTTGTTTTTTTAATTGACTTCAGAAGCAGAAGGTCACATTTTCTTGACTTTGAACTCAAACTTTCAGGGAAGGGGCCTCTAATGCTACACTTGATCTTAGCCAAAAAGCCGAGAAGCGATGGGAAGGAGCCTCTCAGAAGTCATGTATCCTTACTATCCAGACCACATGTGCTCAGGAGGATTTTCTCTTTTGGCTTCTTGTTTGGTTTTGTGTTTTCTCTCTTCTGATACTACCACGCGGTGTCCAGAACAGGGCAGGCTGAGGCAGACTGGAAAAAGAGGTAAGAGGGGACCGAAGATTATGGCAATAGTTTTGGGCAGGTAGGATCATCTGGGAGAGGGATAAAAGGCTTGAGGATATCGAGTGTAAAAATCAGTGCCCGGATCTCTGAGCAAAGTGGCTGAAGCAGAAATCATCAGAAGAGCCAAAGATTTTAATTGAAGGAAGTCATGTAGTGATTAAGATTCTGTTAGTTGAAAAGTAATTAAACCAACTCAAGACAGCTTAGGGAAGAAGATTTCTTTTTAAGAATGCAGTGGTGTTTTACAAAACCCAAGGGCAAGGATGCAGCCCACCTCAGGAAACACAAGCAGACTCGTTGACTCACTTCTGTTTCTCTCTGTATATATGCTCTCTGGCACTTTTGAAAATATGTCCTCAAATTCTTTGGCGATTCCTTCCTCCAATTGGAGTCTAATTCCCCTCTCACTGAGCACGGGCTGGACTTCCTGTCTCACTTTTAATGAATAAAATGTGGCAGAATGAGGGTTTGTGACCTCTGAAACTGGGGCACAAAGGGTGCTGTGGCTTCCCCCCTACTCTCTTTCTTGGATCACTTGTTCTGGGGAAGCCATGTCACGAGGACACTCCCATTGCCCTGCGGAGAGGTCCATGTGGTGAGGCACTCACGCCTCCTGCCAATATCCGTGTGAGGAAGCCATCTTGGAAATGGATTCTTCAGCCCCAACCAAACGTTCAGACGCTACAGGCTCAGCCAGCATCCTGACTGCAACCTTGCAAGAGAGCCTGGGCCAGAACCATACAGCCAAGCCCCTTCTGAATTCTGGATCCCCAGAAACTGTGAGATAACGTGTTTACTGTTTAATTCACTAAGTTTTGGGCTAGTATTTTACACAGCAACTGGGTTGCCTGGGTGGCTCCGTCGGTTAAGCATCTGACTTTGGCTCAGGTCATGATCTCACGGTTCATGGGTTCATGCCCTGCGTTGGGCTTTGTGCTGACAGCTCAGAGCCTGGAGCCTGCTTCGGCTTCTGTGTCTCCCTCTCTGTCTGCCCCACCCCTGCTTGTGCTTTGTCTCTCTCTGTCTCTCACAAATAAATAAATGTTTAACAATTAAAAAAATATTGTCTGTAACAATAGGTAATAAATATAGGACTGGAAATAATCCCTGCCAATATTCTCCTCATTTAGAGAGCAGTCATCAGAGAGAAGAGTCTTAGTCTCATTTCCAAAAGGAAAGATCTTGATTGACACAGTTAGATCAAGTGCTCAGATGTGAAGCAATAAATTGTGGCTAAGACGGGGGCAGCCTCATTTACAGGGGGACTTTTATTATAATCATGTGAAAATGTGAGGTAATTTGGTAAGGAGTACCTAGAAGACACCAAAGCAAATTCCCCAATGGAACAGGACTTTATTTCTTTGGTCACCAGAGCGTCTCCTAAGGCAGATGAAGCTTACCTCGGTTGTAATACAGTGATTCGAACTTAGGTAGCAATACAACGTATTAAACTTAAGTGTGCGATCAGCTTCTAGCTGTACATTTGCAGAGACTGATGGGTTATTTGGCCACCTGCTCCCTCCTGCCCAGCTACCCTTGTTTCTGTGGCTCCAGAACAGCCTTCCTAGCCACTTTCTTTCTTTCTTTTTTTTTTTTAAACGTTTTATTTTTATTTTTGAGACAGAGAGAGACAGAGCATGAACGGGGGAGGGGCAGAGAGAGAGGGAGACACAGAATCGGAAACAGGCTCCAGGTTCTGAGCTATCAGCCCAGAGCCCGACGCGGGGCTCGAACTCACAGACCGCGAGATCGTGACCTGAGCTGAAGTCGGACGCTTAACCGACTGCGCCACCCAGGCGCCCCCCCCCCCCCCCAGCCACTTTCAAGTTGATTAATGTTTTCCGAAGTTTTCTTCTGACAACCGTAGGGCACCTTTTTCGGAAACTTCCCACATTTCTTCTAATATATGGGAAAAACTTAAATTCCCCTGTCTTTTCCAGAAATAGAAGGAGAATTTCTCCCCACCCTCACTCTCTCCAGCTAGGTGTATGGGAGAAAGAAACACAATAAGTCTTGATGGTTTCTGACTTATAAGTCAAATTAAGGCACTTAACGCAAGTGATGTTATGAAGAAAGTCAATGAGGTCATAGGGAGTGAGTTTACTATTATAATGATATGTGCATTGGATGAATAAACTTTTCACAGAATGAATGTTATGGCAAAAACATTTCCTAAAGTGAATGTGTACATGGCCTCAGGAATAGGGTTACTTTTGAAACAAGATCAGCTTTGAAATCATGATGTCTCTGGGGGAACGTCTGATAAGCAAAGTAGCCAGGACATAACTCATGATCATAAGGTATGGAACAAGTATAAATCTGCTAAGAATGGACCTTCACCTCCATCCCTTGTAATCCATTTAAAAAAAATTTTTTTTAACGTTTATGTTTATTTTTGAGACAGAGAGAGACACAGCATGAACGGGGGAGGGGCAGAGAGAGAGGGAGACACAGAATCGGAAGCAGGTTCCAGGCTCTGAGCCATCAGCCCAGAGCCTGACGAGGGGCTCGAACTCATGGACCGTGAGATCATGACCTGAGCTGAAGTCGGACGCTTAACCGACTGAGCCACCCAGGCGCCCCTGTAATCCATTTTTAGAATATTCATGGTAAATGTCTTCTAACTCTTCTCCAGACTTAACCCTTCCCTAACATAACCCCTAACTCAGGGCTGTGTCTTCTCACCTGTGTGTGCCAGCATCCTTCGGAGTCTTTGTGAACTTTCTAGCTTAATTGTCAGTTAAGGTTTAGAGTCTCTGTTGCTAGCTTAGAACAGTGGGGCCACCAGTTGTGATTTTTTTTTTTTTTTTTTTTTTTTTTTACCAGTTGTGATTTTTAATCCAGATTTGTGGGTCTAATACTTACCGGCCAGTAAAACTTTCCCTTACAACGATATTAACCTAATTGTCAATCCTAGTTCGGGTGTTTTGTTGAGTGTTAAAATTTTCCTGGGAGGTTTGTATTGGGCTGTTTAATTTTAATCCAGAAGTCCTTGATAGGAATGTTTTTGGACTCTTTTGACCCATATTATCACATATTTCCAGAATCATTGTGCCAATTTCCACTTCCACAAATAGTTCATAGAAGAAGGACTTGTACCTTCCTATGCCAAGCATCTGCTGGTTTAACAGACCTTGTCCATTGCTGACTTTCTGGAGAGTCAACCAATCAGCCCTTGAGTCTAAAAGTGAAAGATGACTACATCTCCCTAAAATATCTTTGATTTTTAGTGTCATTGAATATTCGTATTACTTACATTTCTTTTTATATAAATTGCCTATTCGTGATCTTTTTTCCCCTCCATTACGGGATTAGGATGTTTTCTTAATGACTTTATGTATATATTACATATTTATTTATTTTAAATACCATGGGGCTTGAACTCATGACCCTGAGATCAAGTTGCCTGCTGTACTGAGTCAACCAAGTGCCCCAGATGTTTTCTTAATGATCTTTAAAAAGCTCTTTATACAGGAAAACTAGTAACTCTATGTATTTCATGGTGATTCTAGCCTTTAACGATTCATTTTTGTCTCTGAAACAATTTATAAAACAGGGGGAAGTCAACTCTAAAGTAAAAAAGTATCCCTTATCTTTTTCCTTGTGGTTAATCGGTCTGTGGTAACTCTGATGTGTATAGGAGCCAGTTAGAAATTTTAATTCAGTGGGGTATTGTAGAATAAATTTGCAGTGGGGTAAAAACATTCCTGCATTTAATTTCCAACTCCATCCCTTTCTGTTCTGAGTAAGATTTTTAACTTTCTCCACTTCGGTTTTCTTAGATACAGACTGAGGATAATGTTCATGGCTGGGATACTAGATTATTGCAAGGATTCAGTTACACAGAGCACACGAAGATGCGTTATGAACTGTGATGTATGTAACTTGCTCTAAATGTAATCTGGATGGTCAATCCTTCAGAGATTAGCTTCCGCTGTTCCGGGCAGCGGAAGCTAATCTCTGGCTTGGATGAGGGTTCAACAAGTAGTCAAAAGGGTTTTGAAATGAGTAGAAATTTCAGTAGCTTCTCTGTGAGCAGTGATGGAAAAGGCATCTCTCATTTTTATAAAAACAACAATCTTAGACTAAAAGGGTAAAGAAAAGGAGACTAGTCTGAGGATTTAACTGGTATTATGGATGTGTTGTAGAAGGAACCATGAGGTCAGTGACAGCAGGTGGAAATATCATGTTCGCTTTTCTCACCCAGCACCAACCTATCACTTATGAAGCCTATGCTTTGTTATCACTGATGTCCCAAGAAAGTCACCTTTGATGGGGTTTATTCTCTCTCCTGGCTCATCCGTGTAGATGACTTTGGAGGAAAACTGATTCATGATCAATGAAACATAGAATCAAAATCCTCCACATTTAATCCTGACTCAGCATGGATTAGTGGGAACAGATGCTAAGTTCCATGCCCCAAACTTAAAAATATAAGGTGTACTGTTTTTTATAAAAGGATGTTAGCTCGTCGTTTAACCTCTCTGCACCTTAGATCTCTACACTTGCCCTGATCACTTTATACGTATCGCTGTGCTAATTGGAAAAGATAATGTGTGTAAAGCTCTTCGTAAGCTGTAATCGTGTCATCAGTGTAAGAAAAATAAACACGATTTAAACGAAATGAATGTTGGTATCCGGACAGACAAGAGCAGAATTTGGTTGCCACGTCGCCCCAAGCACGCTATTTGAGAGCGGTTTAAGAAAATGGAAACAAAACAAAACAACGTACTCTGTAAATTAACCCTTTGCACCAGATTTGCTCCTGTAATTCAGGTATACCTGGATATACTTGGTAATACCACCAAGTCATGATAGTGGGCCGGTCTGTTTGATCTGAAGTTGGGCAATCCTAATAGAGAAGCTCACTGAATCCTAACTGGGTAGCCAGGCCTCCGAGGGTTAACTCAGATTTCCATCAAACAGGCTAGATTGCCACCAGAACCTCCCAAAAATCTTCATCAGCACCCTTCTTAGGGTTTTTACCCCCCTCCTTGGCTGTTCACAGCTTTGAGCACACTGGTGAGATTTTCCCCTCTCACTGCTTTCACCTCCCCCCACCGCGCCTCAGTCAGCAGATCCTGACACTTGCGATATCTGTCTTTTCTTCTCTAATCTCTTTTCAGAGACCACAAGATCAAAGCTTTCAGGAGAAAGAAAAATAGAAGAGCCCCTGCTTATGCAGAGCAAAGCATCTCCTCCCCTTGCAGGAGCCTTGTTTCTTTCTCTCATTCTTTTCTTTTCTTTTCTTTTCTTTTCTTTTCTTTTCTTTTCTTTTCTTTTCTTTTCTTTTCTTTTCTTTAACCTATCTGATAGAATTTTCCCCCTTCCTTGACTGCCTCTCCCCCTTCTCGGTTCACCTTTTCCAGCAAACTTAGTATTCACAGAAGAGATTGTTTATACCTTGTATATTTCTATGATCGTTTTTTCTTAGCAGATTTCAGTTCACATATTACGATCCTTCCAGGAAGATTTATTTAGAAATACATTTCTTAAAGGAATACAATTCCTTTAGAGACATTTATAGCTGATTTAAACATACACTTTATGTAATTTCTGTATCAGTTAGGATTAGGTTTGGCTGCCTGTATCAGGAAACTAAAGTTAAAACTGATTTAAAGGAGAAGTTTATTTCTCTCCCCCGTGCAAGAAGTTTGGAGGCCAGCACAGAAGTCCGGGAAGGCTTCTTTAGTTTTGACTACCTCCTTTTATCTGCCCGGTACACGTAAGCCATTCAAGTGTGTGACCTTTATCATCAAGGCCACCACATGGTCAAAGATGCCTGCTGGATGTCTCAACACCATGCCTGGATTTCAGGGAAGAAGAAGGAGGAGAAGAGAAAGGAAATGGGCAAATGTCCCAACTGAGAGAAGTTCCTTTGAGGGATCTTGCTGGAAGTTCAGTCAACACTTCATTTACACGTCATTGACCAGAACCCAACCATAGGGTCACATGTGACCTCATGGGAGGTGGGGCAAAGTAGTCTTACTTGCCCAATGCGGGGCTTGTGCTCATCTGATGGGGGACTGGAACTCACAAACCCTGACATCGTGACCTCAGCCCAAGTCAGATGCTTAACTGACTGAGCCACCCAGGCGCCCCAAAGTAGTGTTTTATGAATGCATTGCCACACCAAATAAAACGGTGTTCTACTAGCAAAGGAGGGGCGAATGGATACTTTTTGGCAACCAGCAAGCTCTACTATAGTTTTATTCCACCTCCCTTGACTTGACTGTTGTTAAGCTGAACCGACATTCTGGTCAGTTCGCCTAGTTGGTTCTATTTTGCATTTCTCTTCGGACATCCCGTCCTTAATTCCTTCCCAGATGAGGGAGGGAGAGTAGTCCGACTGGTCAGAGTTTAGGTCGTGTTTACAGGTGAGCAGCTCATTGTACATTAAGCCGAAAGTTCATGGTCATGATACTTTCCTTCTCCCTGCCTTCATATGGTGGCAGAGAGAAACTGATCCAAGGTTCTGGCTTGGATTTTTCTTACCTTACACAAAGGTGGGGGGAAATGGATAAAATTGCCTGAGGGGAAAAGGAGAACAGAACACCAGTGTCTAAACAAGAGACTGAAGAAGGCTGTATATGAAAAGTAGAAAAGATGGGAAAATAGCAGCCTTCCCCGACCAAGGACTTGGCTTTGCCGCTCTAGCTGCTTGGGATGTGCGCTGCCTTTATAACGACTTGCCACAGAACAAATGCTGAATGCTATTTTTGCTTTCTGGGCTTTTTTTTTTCTTTCCCATAAAAGCAAAAATATTCTTCGGATTTCTTTTGGTTACCAAAAGCAGATACCAACGTAGGTCTTTTGTAAAAAACAAAGTGTTGAAATGTGAACTTTTGAAGAGTGGGTGATACCTGTATAATAAGAAATATACATTTAGGGAACACCTGGGTGGCTCTGTCGGGTAAGCGTCCGACTTCGGCTCAGGTCGTGATCTCATGGTTCATGGGTTGGAGCCCCATGTCCGGCTCTGTGCCACCAGCTCAGAGCCTGGAGCCTGCTTTGGATTCTGTGTCTCCCTCTCTCTCTGCCCCTCCTCCACTTGTGCTCTGTCTCTCTCTCAAAAAAACCCGCAAACATTAAAAAAGAAAGAAATATACTTAGTCTTTGTCCCCAGGGTCCTTGGTATGCTAATGAGGTGACCAGTGGGTGGGATCCTAGGTAGATTGAGGACTCCGGTGAGGGTGTGAGGGGAGATGGGCTGGTCACCTGAAAGACCAGGCATCATTAGAGGTTCCAGACTTTCAGCCCTACCCCCTGACCTCTGGGAGAGGGGAGAGGGGCTGGTGACCGAGTTAACTACGAGTAACCGATGATTTAATCAACCACTCCTGTGTAATGAAACTTCCATCAAAGACCCCTAAACTGCGGGGTTCGGAGAGTCTCGGTGTTAGTGAACACAGTTGCTGGCAGGGTAGCACAGCCAACCCCATGGGACAGAAGGTCCTCTGCTCAGACCCCTTCCAGATCTTGCCCTACATACCTCTTCATCTGGCTGTTTGCCTGTATCCTTTATAATGAACTTCCATACTTAGTAAAAGTAAGTAAAGTGCTCTCCTGAGTTCTGTGAACTGTTTCAGAAAATTCCTGAACCGGAAGAGGGGTTTGGGGGAACTCCCTGAGTTTATAGTCAGAGCATCCAAAGTCCCGGTGTAACTGGCATCTGAATGAAGCAGGCGCAGCCCTTAACCCGTGGATGTCCAGATAGACGGTGTCAGAATTGAATTACATTGTGGGACATCCAGCTGGTGTCCGGAGAGTTGGAGATTTGGTTATTGGTGTAAGAAAAAACCCTACTCTCTTGTCAGAAGTATCCTGAAGTAGAAACACATCAAAGGAGCTATCCCCATAGAAGGGACAATGGCATTCAGATTTCCACACTCATTACTATTGAGCCTCTGAGTGCCTCACAGCTGGTTTCTGGAACTGTGCTGGTTTCCGGTCTGTCCCCACAGACTCCTAGGTGTGGGGAAATAGGTGGGGGCTAGCGTCAGTGGGTGGCCATGTCATCCTTGCCCACACCCTGGGGTCGGATGGGTCGCTCTTTGGAGCAATGAAAGCATAATTCTTTCTTTCTCCCATTCCTGTAAAGGAAAGCCTGTTGGGGAAGGTTGAGGGTGGGTCAGTCTGGTAAGAGTCAATTAATTCTTCCTCCTTTTCCAACTTTGTAACTTTTCCTCAGAAGTCATGAATTGCTGTCCATTGAGTGAATCAAACCTGCAACTACGTTTTGTTTGGCGTGAATACCATTCAAAACATGAAATGGCAACATTTCAAGATTGAGGGATTTGGGGGCGCCAGGCTGGCTCAGTCAGTAGAGCACATGACTCTTAATCTCGGGATGGAAAGTTCAAGCCCCACACTGGTCAGGGAGCCTATTTTAAAAAATAAAATAATGAACAGATCTGGTAGCAGGGGATCGGCGTTCCTGAGTAGCGACTGCCTCTCTTTGCATGAGGCAGGCACTCTCCTGCTGGCCGTCCATCTTCTCTTTTAATTACCTGGGCTCCTCAGGCATTTGAGCTTGTGTTCCTGGGTCCCCTGTTTTAATCGTTCACAATATGCCCACAACCGATCCCTGAAGCTGAGTCCTGGCCATCCTGGAGATTCTATTGCTGTGTTCAAGCTTCTCTGCATTTCTGACTCTTCCATATCCTAGATTTCATTTCTGGTTTATGGTTTTGCTCTCATTTTATGGATGGGACTTCACAGCTGCTGTCTCTGAATTGGACTCTTAGTTCTTCCCAAAGTCTCTGGCCTCAGTAAACCCCCAGTGTCTTCCCATTCCAGGCCAGTTCGGTAGGTAAAATATTCTGCTTGAATTTAGCTCCTTGGGACTTAAGTGTTGTCTGCTAGGTTGGTTGGTGTCTGGGTTGAGTCTGCTGTGGGTCCACCACAAGGCAAAATTCAGACAAGGAACCTATTAAGGGAGGACTCGTGTAAATCTAAGACCCTACCCTTGGTGGATGTCCCCAGGGAGAGACCTGAACCAGGCATCCAAGTGGTTTTTGATATAGTGCTGCTGGAAGATAAGCCACCTGGGAAGCTCATCTCAGATGGAGTCCTGCTATCTGGTTTTGATAAGCATTGCCTAAAGGGGCCCAGGGGAGACAGCAAGTAAGGCAAACAAGGAGTTGGGTGACAAACTGGGCTCCAGCTGGGGCCCAGAAAGAAAAAGGTTTTATTGGATGATAAGGTTGAAGGATAGAGTCTGTGTTCAGGAAGCCAACCTCCCCAAAATCTCTTAGTGAAGCTACTTGCTACCATTATGGGGCAACCCAACACAGATCGACAGGGGGTAATAGTATCACAGATCCTCTTCCGTTTTAAAGTGTCAGATTTTTATAGACATTGTCATTTTTATGCCAGAAGCAGATTGATAGGGATCTCAGACATCATCTGGTAATATCCTCCAAATTTTTACTGTGTATTTTATTGTATATTTATAGTGTAACTTGTAAGACTGGTGCATGTAAATTCTCTAAAAGTTGAAAAGTTGAAAAACCCCTGTGATAACAGTGATACCATTTTCACGTTCCTTCCTTCCAGTATGTTTTCAATGCAAATACATGTATATACATATTTATTTGTTGATTTTCCAAAAAAGTAATCATACTGTATTTAGATTTGTATTTTGTGCTTATTCCCAGGATGTATGAACATTTTCTTATGTTATTAAATATTCTTTAAGTGTTTTATTTATTATTTTTGAGAGCGAGAGAGGGAGAGAAAGAGAGAGAGAGAGCACACTAGCAGGGGAGGGTCAGAGAGAGAGGGAGACACAGAATCCAAAGACTGGCTCCAGGCTCTGAGGTAGCTGTCAGCACAGAGCCCGATGTGGGGCTCGAACTCACAAACAGTGAGATTATGACCTGAGCCGAAGTCGGACACTTTACCAACTGAGCCACCCAGGCGCCCCTTAAATATTCTTTAACATATATTTTAATTGTTTTATATTTCATCATCTAGATCTAAAGTAATATATTTGATCAGGCCCTTATCTTTAGATATTTGGATTATATTCAGTTTTTTTCACTAATAAAAATAACACTGGGATGGGACTCTATCATAAATCTTTGACTTTCTGAATATTTCTTCAGATTAAATTCCTAGAAGAGGAATGAATGAACTCTTATGGGTGCTAAGATTTTTCTTCCAGTTAATTTGCTTGGATTTTCTAGGTAGATAATGCAAATAATGAAAAATGTTGCCATTTCCTCTTCAACAATTGCGTCCTTTATTTATTTATGTTTCTTGTCTTATTGCATTGGCCATACATTTAGAGTGATATTAAATAATTAGGGTCATAGTGGGCATACTACTTTGTTTCAATTTTTAATGGAAAAGCCTCTCGTGTTACCCTGCTACATTTCATATGCTTATATTTTATTTAGGAATTTTGCATTTATATTCATGGATAAAATTGGTCTGTGCTTTTCTTTCTTTATGCTTTTTTGTCAAGTTTTGTGATAGGGTTATGCTAGCTTTGTAAAATATAATAGGTTTTTCTTCTGCAGAGACATTTTCTGTGTCAGGAGGAGATAGCAATTTCCAACAGGCAAACACGCTGGGTATTTGACAGGCCAGTCGGGTGGTTTTCTTTCAAAGATTCAGACAGAAGATACATAATTGAATTCCCACACTCAGCTCAAACTGGTTATCCTGTCAGGAAGCTGGCATGCAAAATGATGTGCGATTGCTTCAATTACAAGAATCGAAGCATTTAGACAATTCTCCCTCTTCTGTTTGAGATGCAGGCTTTGCCTCTGCGTCTGAAGCTGTCAGGAGTCCAATTTAGCCAATTCCAGGCTCGAGGTGTTTGCTGTGGACCACCGCTGGCCCTGTTGCTACAACGGTGCCGATGTGTCAATTGTCATCCGTGTATAGAGACCTTGCGTCTGTTACACGCTTTTTCCACCAGCCCCTTTGCTAGGATGCTTGTCAGTAGGTTGGTGGGAAAGCTGCTCGACAGTCACAGCTCATCTTTTTGAAGGATCCTCGGAGCCGACCCCAACACCCATCTTCTGGTGGCTCTCCAAATTCCAAGTCAGGTCTGCGAAGGACTGAACTCTGTTCATTTGCCCCGTGCAAATATTGGGGCAGCAGCAGAGATGAAAATGTGACCAGCGTAACTCACGGGTCATTATTCATGTTTTTCCCTAAATATCTCAGGAATCCATCCTTTTTTTTTTTTTGTTTTTTTTTTTTTTTTTTTTTTTTTCCCCCTTCCTCACCACCACCTCCAGGCCACCGTCAGCTCTGGCCTCAATTGTTGCAAATAACACTAATCGGTCTTACTCTCTCTAGTCTTTTCCATACCCCAGTGCATCCGTCCTCTGGCCAACCATCGTGATATTCCTATAATACCAAAAAGCCAACCAGTATCCTGATTTGGTTGCCTCTTTCTTAGAATTTCTGAATGATTCCTCAAGGATTTCAGATAAAGTTAGAACTTGGCACAGCTTATACAGTATGCGGTATTCTCCCCTACTTCCCTTTCTAGGCCAACTTTCTGCATTCCCTGCTTCGGTACTCTGGCTTTCCAGTGATTCTTTCTACTATTCCTCTGTGCCACACCTCTCCCTTGCATATACTCTCTTTTGCTCGAACAACTACTACCTGGTTGACATCGACTTATCACTCACATGTCAGCTCAGACATCATTTGCCATGGATGTTTTCCCATCCCCTCTAGGTGGAGTTTGGTGACTCATTTTTCCTTCCTAGCACTTGTGTGGAGGCAGGTGTAACACTTCATTGCACTTGGATGCTTTCCAAGAGCGCAGAGACCATGTTTGCTGTTTCTCCCACACTTAGTATTATCTCTCGGCATTATAGTAGGTGCTCAATAAATGTCTGTTAAATTAATCAATGGTTTTCTTGCCTCTTGGGGAGGCGTCTTCAATCACCAGTAAGAAACTCCATTTTCTGGCTAAGAAGGTGACCGCTAAGGGAGAAGAAAGTTGAGCCCAACTTTCACTCTCAAACCTGAGGGATAACTCCACAGGTATTGAATAAATAAGTGAACAAAGAGGTAATGTGTATTGTGTTCAACGTCTGGCACCGTGCCATGGAAATGATCCTTCATCTGACATCAAAAGAGTGGTAAGTAAATCCTTTACTTCCTACTTATGTGATTTGAGCAAGTGTCATCTCGATGTCATCATCGGAAACAAGGGACCATAACCCCTGCTTGTGTCATAGGCTTACTGAAATGACATCTTTAAGCACAATGTGTAAGTCACATAACCAAGATGGTGACACAGGTGGTTTCCAACTTCGGCCTTCCCCACAAGAAGACCAACTAGCAACTATCCATAGATAAGACAACAGACATCACCACTGCAAAAGCCCTAGAATCTGGAGGTGAGGCTGAAGCCCCCTAGACCTCTAGACCCTAGACCCCCTAGGCCACAGGGAGGGAGAAGGACCACATTTGAAGGGTGAGAAGGGTGTTTACACTCTGACCACATCACCCTTCGCCCAGGCCTGCACAGCACCACACCAAAAGGGCCCCTCTGGGC
Organism: Lynx canadensis; assembly: GCF_007474595.2. NCBI lineage: Eukaryota > Metazoa > Chordata > Mammalia > Carnivora > Felidae > Lynx > Lynx canadensis. Next base: position 20,250,109 of record NC_044318.1, read on the forward strand.
CTACGGTTTTTCCAGTGGGAAAAACAAGAGCCCAAGGTAGAGGTGCAGCTTCCCCAGCATCGTGGAACACTTCCCAGGAGGCCCACTTGGGTCTCACTTCATGGGGATCACTGGCAGGACTTGACTACTCGGAATCAGATAGAAACAGAGAAGGGAGATGGGACTTATAGCAACCAGTGTTCAGGTCTTAGTGGAATGCATTTCCGTTTGCAGTGGAACCCAAGCAGAGATCCCAGCCAGTGGTTTTGCTCATTTGCAGTCTAGCCGGTGACCCCTTCTGGTGGGGGAACTCAGTTGGTAGTTGTGCCTGACATGAGCCCTCAATGAGCCATACTGGCCACGGGGCCCATTCTAGAGCCTCACCCAGATAGGGAAGTGAGTTTGCAGCCTCCGCCAATTGCTGAGTATAGCCTCCAGTGCTGCCATCCAGGAGGCCTTGTCAAAGGCCATGGAGCCCCTGGTTCAACCACACTTGGGGAGAAATCCGAGCCAGAAGCCCTGCCCAACTGTTAAGACTAGGCTTTGGCCCTGTCTAACCAGGGAGCTTTAAGAGTGACCTTGCGCAGCCTTGGAAGCCAGCCTATAGTCCTGCCCTGCAGTGGAGCCCAGCCTATAAGCCTGCCTGATTGCAGAGCATAGCCTATAATCTCATCTGACAGCAAAGCTCTGTCTACAGCCCTGTCTGAACACAGAGTCCAGCCAGTGGCACCATCTGGTGGGAGAGCACAGTCTGATACCGCACCCTACCAGGAATGATTGCCAACCCCAGCAACTTTACGTTTCAAGGAAATAGAAAAACAACCCCCTAAGCCCAAAGTTAGTCGAAGGGAGGAGCTAATAAAGATTGGAACAGAAGTAAATGAACCTAGAGAATAGGAAAACAATAGAAACGATTAACAAAACTAAAAGTTGGTTTTTTGAAAAGAGACAAAATTGATAAATGCTTATCTAGACTAACCAAGAAAAAAAGAGAGAGAAGCCAATACATAAAATTATAAATGAAAATGAAGACATTCCAACTGATGCCACAGACATACAAAGGATCGTGAGACTACTATAAACAATTGTAGGCTAACCAACTGGTGAATCTAGAAGAAATAGATAAACAACATACCAACACTGGATCAGGAAGAAATAAAAAAAAGTCTGAACAGACCAATATTATATAAGGAGGTTGAATCGTTAATCAAAAACCCCCGCTAAAGAAAAGCCCAGGAGCCAGATGGTTTCACTGGTAAATTCTACCAATCATTTAACAAAGAATTAATAAAAATCTTTCTCAAATTCTTTTTAAAAAATAGAAGAGGAGGGAACACTTCTTTTTTTTTTTTAATTTTTTTTTCAACGTTTATTTATTTTTGGGACAGAGTGAGACAGAGCATGAACGGGGGAGGCGCAGAGAGAGAGGGAGACACAGAATCGGAAGCAGGCTCCAGGCTCTGAGCCATCAGCCCAGAGCCTGACACGGGGCTCGAACTCACGGACCGCAAGATCGTGACCTGGCTGAAGTCGGACGCTTAACCGACTGTGCCACCCAGGCGCCCCGAGGAGGGAACACTTCTAAATTCACTTGATAGACCAAAATTACCCTGTTACCAAAGTTAGGTAAGAATGTTTCAAATACAAACAAACAAACAAACAAACAAAAAGCCTATAGGCCAACATCCCTGATGAATATAGTTGTAAACGTTTTCAACAAAATACTATTAAACTAAATTCAACAGCACATTAAAAAGATTATCCACCATGATCAAGTGGAATTCATCCCTGGGATGAAAGGATGGTTCAACATAGGGAAATTGATAAATGTGATACATCACAATTAAATGAAGGATAAAAATCATCTCAATAGATACAGAAAAAGCATTTGACAAAATTCAGTAGCCATTCATTTTATACATTAAAAAGCCCCACCTAACTAACTGGGTATAGAAGGAACATACCTCATTCTAATAAAAGGCCCTATATGACAAGCCCACAGCTCACATCATACTCAATGGTGAAAGTGAAAGCTTTTCCTCTAAGATCAGGAACAAAATAAAAGTGCCCACTGTCACTACTCCTGCTTAACATAGTACTGGAAGTCCTGGCCAGAGCAATTAGGCAAGAAAAAGAAATAAAAGACATCCAAATCAGAAAGGAAGAAGTAAAATTGTCTATTTGCAGAAGACATGATGTTATATACAGAAAATCCTAAACACTCCACCAAAAATCTCTTAGAACTGATAAACAAAGTCAGTAAAGTTGCGGGGTACAAAATCAACATACAGAAATCAGGCTTTTTTCTATATTCTAAAAACGAATTATTTGAAAAAGAAATAAAGAAAATAATCCCACTTACAATAGCATCAAAAACAATAAAATGCTTAGGAATAAATTTAACCAAGGAAGTGAAAAATCTCTACACTGAAAATTATAAGACATTGATGAAAAACATTGAAAGACATCTCTTATTCATGGATTGAAAAAAAATTGTCATCCAAGTATCCATACTACCCAAAGTCATCTATAGATTTTATGCAAACCCTATGAATATTCCAATGACGTATTTTATAGAAATAGAAAAAAAAAATCCTAAAATCAGTATGGAACCACAAAAGAACCTGAATAGCCAGAGCAATCCTGAAAAAGAAGAACAAAGCTAGAGGCATCACACTTCCTGATTTAAAACTATATTAAAAGCTATAGTAATCAAAACAGTATGGTACTGGCATAAAAACAGGCACATAGACCAGTGGAACAGAATCAAGAGCCTATATATAAACCCACGAATATATGGTCAAGTAATATTTGACAAGGCATTATACTAAGTGAAACAAATCAGACAGACAATGATAAAACTGCATGACCTCACTTATATGTGGAATCTAAAAACCCCAGTTCATAGAAACAGAACAGATTGGTGGTTGCCAGGGGCAGGGGTATGTGGGAGAAATGGATGCAAGTGATATGGGGGCCACGAGCAGGGACACGCCAAAATGTGCCACTTTGGCAAGTTGTTTATTTTGAATTGAAGTTACTTAAGGACCAGCCAGTGCAAGAAAAGCATCGTGACTCCCCTCTGTCTCCACAAAGCAGGATACAAACCTCCCATTGGAAAAATACCTCCCCTCCCTCCACCGCCCCCCACCGCTCCCCGTACCAGGAGGTAAAGATATTTCCTTTTCGTGGGAGATAGGGAATTCGGAGCCAAGAAGTCTGTATAAACAAACCTTGTTACTTTTACCGATTTTCTACCCTAGCCCCAATTCTATTTAGCGTTCCTGACTAATTGAAGCTCCCAAGCATAAGTTTTCTCTGTCCTGTCAATTCCTCACAGATGTGCTGCCTCTTTGTCTAAAAAGTTTAAACACTGCCTGCCTTGGTCATTTCTTTGGATCTCAATTTCATTATTGGGCATATACATATGCATATACAATTAAAAGTTGTTTTTTCTTCTTCTGTTATTCTGTCTCATGTCAATTTGATTCTTTAAAAAATATGTATTTGTTTACTTCGACAGAGAGCGAGAGAGAGAGAGCGATGAAGGGGCAGAGAGAGAGGGAGAGAGAGGACCCCAAGCAAGCTCTGTGCTGTCAGTGCAGAGCCCTACTTGGGACTCAATCTCATGAACCATAAGATCATGACCTGAACCTAAATCAAGAGTTGGAGGCTTAACTGACTGAGCCACCCACGTGCCCCCCACTTTTTAAAAAATGTTTTAAATTTAATTCTAGAAGAAACTTGAAGGGTAAAGGGAAAAAATTTTTTCCTCCACAGTGGTCGAAGGGTACAAACTTCCAGTTACGAAATGTGTAAGTTATGGGGATGTAATACCTAGCGGGGTGACTATAGCTAACAATACTGTATTGTATACTTGAAAGCAGGTAGGGGAGTAGATCTTGAAAGTTCTCACCACACACACATACACAGAATGTAACTTTGCTGGGTGATGGATGTGTTCACTAGCCGTATTGCAGCAATCAGAATTCACAATATATACATATCAACTCATTACATTATATACCTTAAACTTACACGATGTGATATGTCAATTACATCTCAATAAAACTAGAAAAAGAACATTTTTACTCCTTTGAAACTTGAACCATATGAAGGTAGTAACTATTAAAAATTTTTTAAATCAGACTTTAAGAAAAAAATTAAACACAATGTGTAAGATGTTAATTGCTATGAGATAATAGAAAAAAAAAATATATATATATATATATTGGTCCCTGCCCCCAGTTCCTAGCACAGGACTCCTAAAACCCTAGTAAATTCCCAAGTGATAAGAGCACTAGGGACATCTTTTGTTCTCATGAAGTGACTCTGGGTGGGCTCCTGGATGGTCCCTGGATGGCGCTGGTCACCAGAAAGACCAAGCCATGATTAGAAGCTTGGAATTTTCAGCCCCACCCCCATCCTCCAGAGAGGAGAGAGGGGCTAGATATTAGCTAATAATTGATCATGCCTACATGAGGAAGCCTTCATAAAATCCCAATAATATTGGGTTTGGGGGAGCATCCAGGTTGGGAACACATCCACCCACACCAGGAGGAAGATGCACCCCAACTCCACAGAGACAGAAGCTCCTGCCCTTGGGACCCAGACCTTGACCTACGTATCTCTTCCACCTGGGTGTTCATCTATATCATTTACGACCAAGAGTGTCAGAAGTGAAGTTTTCTGTGTTAGTAGTAAAGGAGACACTCAAGGAAGAGAGTCGTAGTAGGGAAGAACGAACTGGGGTTTTGCCTACACAGGAAGGGGAAAAAGCTGAATTTTTTCATTAGGATCATGTTACGAAAACGAGGTATGAACACCCTGGGATGACACGGTATAATAATCCCAACTGTCAATTGTTGAGTGCCTGCTGTGTTTGGGAACTTTCCATGCTTCATTTTACTTTATCTTCCTGGACATCCTCCTTAAAATATGCCTTCCTGGGGCGCCTGGGTGGCTCAGCTGGTTAAGCGTCCGACTCTTGGTTTCGGCTCAGGTCATGATCTCATGATTCCTAAGATCGAGTCCCACATTGGGTTCTGAGCTGACAGATTCTCTCTGTCTCCCCCTCTCTCTCTGTCCCTCCCCCACTCATGCTCTCTCTCTTTCTCTCTCTTTCAAAGTAAATAAATAAACTTTTTTAAAAAAATGCCTTTCTTTTAAATAGGAGGTAATTGAGCCCCAGAGAGGTTAAGTAGCTTGTCCAAGGTCGCACAGCTGGCAAGCTTCAAATTCATACCGGAGCAGTGGAAAAGATGGCGGGAATTGGTCCCAGAAGACTTGGGTTCAAGGCTCGATTCCTTTATTTACTAGTGCTGCTATTTGGAGGTGTATTTCTGGGGCGCCTGGGTGGCGCAGTCGGTTAAGCGTCCGACTTCAGCCAGGTCACGATCTCGCAGTCCGTGAGTTCGAGCCCCGCGTCGGGCTCTGGGCTGATGGCTCAGAGCCTGGAGCCTGTTTCCGATTCTGTGTCTCCCTCTCTCTCTGCCCCTCCCCCGTTCATGCTCTGTCTCTCTCTGTCCCAAAAAAATAAATAAACGTTGAAAAAAAAAAAAAATTAAAAAAAAAAAAAAAAAGAACTCCTTTTGGAGGTGTATTTCTTAAACCCCTGAGCCTCGATTTCCCAGCTGTCCAAAGGAGATTAAATATTTACCTCATAGAGTTGTTGTGAAGATTATAAATAGTTTTGCAATTTGATAGACTCTACACAGTCGCTGTCTTGCTTACCATGTATCATTTTTCTAAAACCCGATAGAAGGCACAGTCATCTCAATGCTAATAACTTTGGTTCCCTCCTTGTCTTTTTTCACCCTCTTTTCTGTTTGGGGGAGACCATATCGTGGTGTAAGAATGTGGTGTTAGATACGGAGGTACACCCATGTTCACGCACTGGCTCTGCCATCTACTGGCTTTGGGAGACTACTCAACCTCTGCGAGCCTCAGTCTCCTTCGCCCTAAAATGGGGCCAATAATGGGTCCTGTGTCCCAGGGTCGTTTGTGAGATGGGATAATGCATGTACGTTCTTTATCCGTTCGCAGTACCTCAGAGAGGCTTAACAAAGGACCCCCAAAGCGATACCTAGGTAAGGAATGACAACAGCATGTTATATATTATATACATTATAATGCGCTTTAATATGACCTAAACCAATTTTATTCTCAGATTGGCTCTTGACATTGATATTATGAGCTTCCCGTTTTCCGAATGAGGAAACCATCACGCAGAGGATTTTAGTAATTTTCCAGAGTTGCCCCGTTAGGGCTCATCTACACCCAGGAATTCTTACTTTGAGAGCAGGGCTTCCTCTACATCAGCCCAGTTCTGGAGAATCAAAGAGAAGTGAAAGGCTCCCAGGGAAGACGGTAGGAAGAAGTGAGGTTCACCTGCAGCCACCAAGAAACAGTTAAGAGGTCATAGCTGCCCAAAGAGTTCAGCGCAGAGAGCAAGCAGGGGAATATTAGTTTCTTGAGAATGCTGAGAAACGTATTGAACCAGCAAAGCTGAGAGGGCAATAGCCCTATTAAATGACCTTTTCTCTCCTCTCACGTTCGCGCGCTGTGACCCAGACACAGCCGAATGGTTCGTGGATGTCCGCCTGGCAGTTTGCAGATACATACCTGGCCATCAACCCTGCTCCGTAAACCCCCATAACTGGGCAAGGTCAGACTAGAAAGGGAGGAATTTCAAGGATGCCCAAGCGACCCTTTGTACATTATTCACAGTCACTACATCCAGCTTCACGTATGGATTTTTCTAAGGCATTCTAAAGAGATCTTCACTCCCCGAAATTTAGGTGCTGGACCTCCTCCATGTTACAGGGTCTTTAGATATTGTTGGATATCGACGATCAGCGAAGTTGTGGGTCTTTTTATATATGATGGCTCAGAGGGATTGTGCTCTGTTCTCAGATTCCCCCCACCCCTAAGTGGTAGCATGGCATTTCACGCCCGCCTGCGAATTCACTTTTCGTAGATGGAAGGGCAGGTGGTTGATGCGCCGAATCCATTAGCGATGGTGCTGAGAGGTGGTAGCTCCTTAAGACGTGTCAGGCACAGGCTTCAGAGCCTGGTGCGAATTGTGACTCTCTGCTTCCTGGCTGGGACTTCGGGCAAGTGCATGAACCCTCTAAAGCTTCGCCCGAGAAATAGTGGTACCGGGTTCATAAGGTTCTTCTAAATATGAAACGATTAATGTACCGTATCTCTCCTTAATCACCTAGCATCCCGTCACCTAAGCCACTGGCAGTCAGGATTCAGGCCGAGGAACCCAAGCTCCCTGGCGTCACAGTGGTTGATCATCATGAGCGCGAAGTATGAGTGGGGCTGGGAAGGTTTTCAGAGACGGGCTGGAGACCGCGGTTACAATGCACGTGGCTTCTTAATACATCAATGGCTCATTTATAGCGCTTTTGCTAAATGCCAAGCGCTTTCCTAAATACTTTGTATGTAGTGACTTTTTTTTTTCACCTTCACAGCGATCCTATGAGGTGGGAGCCATTGTTAGCTCTGTTTCAGAGGGGAGGCACTGGCCCATGCGGATGAAAAGTGACACAAGTGGAGTCAAGCAGTGTCGTTTAGGAATCTACTAACCTATCATGTACCAACCATCATACTGAATTGCACCTACAATACTCACTAGAGCAGAATTTCTTAAGTCCGGCACCATTGACATCTCGGGGCAGATAATTCTTCACTGCGGGGGCTGCCCTGTGCATTAGGATGCTTAGCAGCATCTCTGGTCTCTACCCGCTAGACGCCGGTAGCACTACCCTCCCGCCCGTTGCGGTAACTATAAACGTCTCCAAACGTTATCGCGTATTTCCTGGCGGTGGGGGTGCGTGCAAAATTGGCCTTTGTCTATTGGCCCTGCCATAGGGTGGCGCCCTCTCCCACAGACTCTGGGTTAAGTCACGTGACTGTTTCCAGCAATGGGATACTAACAGGCTGGATGCACGCAGAGACTCGAAAAGTCCTCATCCACCAGGACCTGTCTTTTTGCTCCTCTTGGAAACCTGGGTTATCATGTGAACCAGCCCAGGCCAGCCTGACAGACGATGAGATATTCATAGCTCGGCTGCCCCTGGCTGTCCTCGCTGACAGCCTGCCAATCCCAAACAGCTGGCAGCTGACCTTGGATGGATGAATGAGCTCCTCTAAGACCAGAAGAATTGCCCAGATGAGCATAACCCCAACTGCCAGCTCATACCCATGAATTAAGAAATGGCGGTTGCTTTAAGCCACCGTGTTTTGGAGTATTTTATCGAGGATACAGAAAAGGCTACGTTGAAACAATTCCCTTCCACGGATGAGGACTCGCGGGTTCCAAGAGATTGAATCCGTTTCTGTGGCCACGCAGCCAGCACGTGATAGCACCGGGAAACAAGCTACTTCATCCCAGGTTCACAGTACTCGGGCATAAGTTGGGGAGACACGTTTGGTGGGACGAAGGACAGGAGTTAAACGAGACAAGGAGGGCAGAGTAGCTGGGGCAAGGCTCAGCTGGAGTTGAGGAAAGCCCTGGTGAGGGGGGTGCTCAGTTTCATGCTGTTCATTTTCCATTTAGTTATCGGGAAGGTCCTTTGAATGAGAGAGTCCTGTGGGGGCTGTCTTCACTGGTAGCAAGAGCCACGTCTGAGGTCATTGTTCCTCAGGAGGAAGGGGTTTGCAGATCTGAGGCAGGAAAAAAGGAAGGCACGGGGAGCTGGTGTGGACCCAAGAATTCATCGAGGAAACTCCATGTGATTCCCTGTTAGCACTGCTGAAACTTTGCCTCCTGCCACCATTTGTTAAATTTCACCTTCCCCAGCATGTTAGGGCTCCTGAACTTCTCCCCTCCCAAACGACAGAACCTCTCCCAGCTTCCATTTTGGGGGTACTTTGGGAGATGGCAAGTCTACTCCCAGTCCTGGCATTTGCCCTGTGCTCTGCCACCTTTAAAGAGTGGACATACTCCTCTTGCTGAGCGTCCCTACATCTGATCAGGTGGCCGGTACCAGCGTGCGTGGTCGTTCTAAGATGTTATGCACGTGGTGGCGTTGTCCCTTCTTTCTCTTCTGCAGTGAATCCCAGGCCCCTGCTTACATAGGATGGGATCCAACTGTTTGGTCCTCTCTCTTTTTTATTCCACCCTCCCGTCTGGATCTGTTCATAGTAAGTGCTCAACAAATACTCGGTGCACTCATTTGCTTCTGTACATACTTGATTGAAAGACCCAAGACTTAGGTTAGAACGTAACGGTTGGGTGGAGGCATCTTAGGAGGCCATTTTGGTGTCTCACTGTCGGAAAGTAGGCTCGTTTCCCGGATTTCGTGCTGACCTCAATTTTAACTCAATATGTTACATCGCCCCGTAATTCTTTATGTGTCTGTGTCTCTTCCAGACTATTTAGTTCCCTGAGTCTTTCAAATGGTATCTTTCTGATTTTGAATCCTTATTATCGAACCCAGGATCTAGACAGTGTAATATAGATAAATAAGAAGTATTTCTTGAACGAAGAAGTCTGCGTTTCCATCCAGGCCCCCTCCGTCCTACTTGCGTGGCATTGAGAAGGAAATCTTTCTAAGACTTATTTTTCTCAACTAGACGCTGACGATAATCATGCCTGCCCGACAGGGTTCTTGTAAGCATGAAATGAAACAAAATATATAGAAGTCCCTGAGACTTTTGTAAACATTGAAAGAACATTATTTCCCTTCTTTTCACATTAACCCATGTACAGAGGGGGGATGGGCACAGTGTTGTGTGGAAGGTACCAGATCATTGGGCTGGATCTTCTGCAATTTTACTCCAGATCTGCCTCATTTACATGCATCCATTCCCTCCAATAAGTGACTCGAGGGCCTGGTTTTCTCTTTTTGTTCTGTCAAGCACCAGCCTTCCCCAGGTGGTGTCTCTGCGATTAATGGCTACAGAAACACGAAGGCCGGGGCAGGCTGGTTTTTCTTGGCTTCTTTTTTGAGTTTGTAATCTTAGCTGTCATCCCCTTGGCTCCGAAGATTATTAAGCATTCCACAAGGAAGGCATTCTCTTTAAAATGGTTCTGAAACAGCCATGATTGAGGAAAGCCACTTCCCCTGCATTGCACAACCCCCCAAACCTCCCCCCGCCCCCTTGCCCGATATCTAGCCAAGAGTCATCCGTGACCTTGGCAAAGAGGAGGCATCTTGCCTCTTTCCAAGCTCAATTATCAGGAGATAACCTCTGTGAGTTGGTTAAATAGGATTTCTCTTTCTTTTCCATTCTTTTTTTTTTTTTCTTTAGCTCCGCAGCAAAAGGCCTTGCTGGATACGGCAAGGACAAATATGTACCATGTTCGAGGCGAGCTTTCAGTTTTGTTGGGGAGAGAGATTGCGCATCAACCCGGAGATGTGTACACTCTGCCTTTGCACAGAGAACTTCAAAAATTGCTCTCCAGAGATTTGCTCAAAGGCTGCGAGGCCTGTTGGTTAACGTATAATGTACCATGTGCTTTTCTTCTTATAAATATTTCAACTGTTCTTTCGCTCTGGATCCCTTGTTTCAAAGCCAGATTTCTTTTCCTTTCTTCCTAGAATTGTGCCTTCACCCCAGCACCCCAAGCCGTTTTCCTCCTGCCCAAGGCTTGCATTCAGGTAAGTAAAACCAGCCTTCCTCTCTCTGCCCTCGCAGCCTCTTTCCACTGGGCAGCTGTTTGCGCTTTGAGGGAATTCTTCCATTTTAGTTTATGTTTTTATGCCCACCTGCCACCCATCCCCAATGCTCAGGTCTTAAGCCCCTTTTTTTATCTGAGAGTAATGTATATTTTTTCTTCCTGTTGTGTTTGTGCTTTCATAGAATGTTAATTCAACCGACATTGATCGATGCTCTCTCCAGATCAACCTCTGTGCTAAGAGATGGTGACGTGTGGGAAGTTTTTTCCAGGAAGAACTCACAATCTGCAAATATGATGTTCTAAAAATTATCTATCTATCTATCTATCTATCTATCATCTATCACCTATCTACCTATCAATTATCTATCAATCATTATCTATCTACCTATCAATTATCTATCTATCCATCTATCCTATAGATACCTGTGTAGATCTCTCCCTACATCTGTCTAGATCTATCTACCTAGATAGAAAGATAGATAGAAATAAAGACATTGATACAGATTTACAGATAGGTAGGTAGATAGATAGATAGATAGATAGATAGATACTGTGCAAGGAAGCATAGAGAAAATCTAATAGAACTTTGCTCAAGACGTTGAGTAAGGGGATCATGAAAACCTTTTCTTTAGAGCTCTGTATGAATGTATGAATAGTTGATAGGTTTTATTCAGCTGTATTTGCAGAGGAAAGATATTCCAAGCAGAAGAAATAACATACAAATAGTTATAGAAAGTTGTAAGAATGTAGCCTGTGATGTTGGAGAAGAATGGGAATGTGGCGTGGCTGAAGACCGGAGGAGATGATGATAAATCGAGCTGGCCAGATAGCCAGGGCTCACACGGGGTCCTTCACATCAGACTGAAGAATAGAGCTTGGGCCTCACCCTGTGGATTGTGAGGGGCTGTTGCAGGGGTTTGCCGTTGCGTAACCTGTTCAAATTAGGAAATTACTGTAAGTGACAGTGAAGAATGGATAAATTCAATAAGAAATTGGGGCAAGTTATTTCTTATCCTTTCCATTTGCCAAATCCTGGCCAAAATTTCCAACAAGTTCTTGAGAACAGGCCAGCACAAAATCAACCAGCCCACGTCCCAGAATCCCCCAGATCAAATGCAGACTACACTCCTCGTGAAAAGCCAGCAGCCCACCGTCACCAGCTCAGGACTGAACCAAGCGCACAGGTTGACTCCCAGGACCCGAGAGCCTTTATCCTGTTGACGTTCTGGCCTTGTGATCCTGCTGTTATTTCCACCTCACTCACTCTGATTCTTGGTTACCATCACATCGCAGTGATCTCTAACTGAAGACAAGACTTTTAATTCTTTGTTTCCCCAAATGTTGTTTTGAAGTCCGGGAAATGTTGTTCAGGACTATTTCCTATCAGCCGGTATTTAGGTGAGGGCTTTGGTTCCCAGGAAGACAGGGTTACCCCCTCCTCTGGATACCCACAGTGTTTTCTGCACACGAAAGTTACAGGATTTACCATAATGTACTCGTGGTTATGTCTTCGAGAGGCAGCACGGCGTCGTGATGAAGAACGCATCTAGAACCGGAAAGCCTGGCTTTGAACCTGGGTTGTCCTTTACTGTCTGGAGTGAGCTTGAGTAAGTACCTTACCCTTTGCCATAGCTTCCTTATCTGAACAATGAAAATGCTGTTACCTAACGTATGAAGTTTGTCGTGAGGAGATGATGAGGCCCTGTGTGTGAAGCACTTAGAACAGAAACAAACACACGATAAGCACTGGCAAAAGTTGTCATTATTTCTCGAGTTGTCGGACTCTTCTAGTGCTTCCTGATCTCTGCCATGTGATGGTACACATGAACAATGGTGTGATTTCAAGGGCACATTGGGAGCAGTGGAGGAGCCTGCCATGTGCTTTGACCACACGGAGGGACTTACCCACCCCGAGACCCTCCTGGCTGCCCCAGTGGCTGATGGGATTAAACTTTCTGCACACCTGTCACCGATTTGTGGGAGATTCTGACCTGGCAGACTGTGTTTATCAAAGACGGAGATGGAGATGAATGTTATTATCTTTGTATCCCATGTGCCTGGCACAATTTTTGTCAGAGTGCAGGTTCTTAATACATATTTCAACAAGTTATGAAGGGAAGGCAAGGCGACCCTTCCTCTCTTTGCCACCTAAGGTGACGAGGTCTTCTCGTGGGAAGACCGTGTTCACTAGCTATATCTGTCTTTGTTATTTTCTGCCCAGGTCATGCATTTTGACATTCTAAAATTACTGTCACTTCTGCAAAATCACTTTGGGAGAAGGGACAAGAAGGGCATCTTGGAAGATACATTGTTCCTGAGTACTTGGGGAGGTTGGAGGTCGGCAGAGTGTTTTTGCTCGGACCGCTGGGAAACGCGTGGTCATTCACAGGCTCTGAATCAGTCCCACTGGGCGGAAATGTTTATTTTTTAACAAGTGGCCCATTTGGTGGTGCATCCTTCAAAATGGAGAGAGGGAAGCCATTCTGTTCAGCTGTGGCAAGAAGCCAAAAGTAGGTCAAGAAGTTCTTGGAGTGAAAATCTTCACGGGAACCATACACTTAGAGGTAAGAATGGATCCCAGATTCTAGTCTAGATAAGAAACTAAATCTTACTAATCGGTAGACTCCACTTTCTAAACTGTTCATTGGGAGATCGCAGTTCAAGATAGCTCAAGTAATTGAAATGGCCAAATAGATGTCAAAAAAATTTTTTTTAATGTTTATTTATTTTGAGAGAGAGAGAGAGAGTACAAGTAGGGGAGGGGCAGAAAGAGAGGGAGTGCGTCACAGAACCCAAAGCAGGCTCTGAGCTGTCAGCGCGGAGCCCGACACAGAGCTCGAATCCACGAACCACAAGATTATGACCTGAGCTGAAGTCTGACGCTCAACTGAACCGAGCCACCCAGGCACCCCATCTAATAAGTGTTTTAAAAAATGGGAGAAAATCTCTGTCAGTAACAGGAATCAAGGAAAAATGCTATTCGTGCTATTCATATGCTCAGATAAGGGCTTTCTACAAGACAGAGCAATGGTTCCCCAAATTTGTACCTTATCCCAATGACAAATTTAAAGCACCTTACTTTCTCCAGTATTCAAAACATTTTATTTATTTTAATCTTACCAAAAATTGCAAGAACAGTACCAAAAAAATGCCTGTATGCTCTTTATTCAAATTCATCTGTATCTTTGAAAAATAAAGATCACTTATTTTGAACGGTAAGTGATTAACTTCTGTGTCCAAAGGCATCTGGTTGTCTTTTGCACAGAACTCTTTGCCGTCGGATTTCGCAGTTGGTGGTAAGGAACTGAAACGCTCAGGCCTTAGGGCCTCCCTTTATCCATGAAATTGCAGAAGAAGCCGGCTGGGTGAGGAAGCTGCTGAAGGAGTCAGAGACCCTGGCGCAGACTTTTTCCTTTGCCAGTAGAGATGGCTGGTTCGAAAGAGGGATCGATTGATCTGTCTAAGTTCCCAGGGAGTGGAGGTGACAGAAGGCATCACGATTCATTGGCTAGACATACCTGCTCTAGCTGCCAGGCCACAGTTGTCAATCCAAAGCACTTCTGAAAATGAGGCCAGAACCCACGTTAATGAAGCCTGATTGCCTCGGAATTATTGTTGGATTAATTAGCAGCTTTGCCAGTAGGTCCATTTGTCCAGGGTCAGTAACAATTTATGGGGAGTCACATTTAAATACTTTCATTCAATTCAACCAGCATTTCCTGTCCCCACACAGCACAGAGCCCCGGACAGGCCCAGTACAAGCAAAGGAACTAAACTAAGCATCAGATGGCGGGTTCTAGGGTCCCCTGTGCCATAATGTTCTGAGCGGAGAGAAGGGAGAGGGCCAAGGATTGCCATAGAGAAGGCTTAGGGAAGAAAATCTTCACATGGCTGGCTTACTAAATCCAAGGGAAACAAAATGAATTTCAGAGCAATACTAGTCAAAACTGATATCTAGCTATCTGTATTAGGCAGTATCCTTTTTTTATTATTGTTTTATATTAGATAGAAGTTATTGTCAAATTGGCTTTCATACAATACCCAGTGCTCGTCCCGACAGGTGCCCTCCTCAATGCCCATCATCCACTTTCTCCTCTCCCCCACCCCCCATCAACCCTCAGTTTGTTCTCAGAATTTAAGAGTCTTTTCTATATAGACAATATCCTTTTGATTGCAATTGACAGAAACCCAACACCAGCCAGCTGAAACATCAAGTACAAAGATCAAAACAACAAAGGACACGTAATGACTTCTGTAACGGCAACATTCGATGGATTGTTTCACATCAGGAATGGCTGGATCCAGGTGTCCAAATGATCCAGGTGCTTTGTTTTCTTCTATATATGGTTCCTTCTCAGGCCTTCTTATCATCATAGTTTGAGTTAACCTACCACCACTCCCACCACTAAAAGCAGACTCTGGGGGCGCCTGGGTGGCTCAGTCGGTTAAGCCTCCAACTTCTGCTCAGGTCATGATCTCATAGTTGGTGGGTTCAAGCCCGTCATCGAGCTCTGTGCTGACAGCTTGGAGCCTGGAGCCTGCTTCGGATTCTGTGTCTCCTTCTCTCTCTGCCCCTCCCCCACTCGTGCTCTGTTTCTCTCTCTCTCAAAAATAAATTAAAAAAAAAATCAGACTCTGGTGCAGGTAGTTTATTTGGGAGATGTAGTGACCATGCAAATGTACCACTCAGATCGGATGCTGCAGGAAGTACAGTTGCATCAGGATACACTTCCTGATCCATCATCATGTGCACGTGAAAGCCACACTTCCCATGGGCTGCTCCCAGCGAATGCCTGAGCACAGTCAGGCCACTGAAACCGGCCCATGCGTGTGGTAGATGCGGGACTCCCCTGACAGATGGCTTTGGCTGGAGAGCCCCTCCTTGGCCTGGCCAAACTTGTCTTGGAACTGCACCGCTGCCCATGGCTGCCTGCCTGATTGCCCCCTCCATCCTTCTCCCCTTCTCTCCCCTTTGCAGAACGAGACCCGCCTTCGCCAGCTCCTCCCCTGTTTGCCTTTACAAATACTTCTCCCAATAAACTCCTTGCATGTCTAATCTCATCTGGGCACCTGCTTCTCGGGGGCACCAAAATAACACAGGAGGTGACCCCAGGAAGTGATAGAGTAGGCAGTTAGTTAGAGGTGAGCCGGAGGCAAGGGCGGTGATAAGTAGGTTACACATTAGAAGCTTGGGGGCACAGCATCCTGACTTTGTGGCTCTCAACATCCTGGCCTGATGGCTTCCAGCACCGCGGGATTGACAGACCGAGAGCTACAGGTGCAGAACATGCTCTCTTCTCTTCACCTCTGCCCTGCGGTAACCCCTAGACCCTTTATGATGCATCTGCATTGTGGTTTTACCCTCGCCGCCCGGCCCCCCAATGGAAGAAGGCTACCATGTCGGTTCTGGTACAAACCTTAAAGGGTCAAAAACTCCCCCTCCTGACCAGGGGGAGGAGTCCCCCAAATGATTGGAAGCAGCCTCTATTAGAGACCACCATGTCACCATGGCCATGACCCAAGACCCCTGCAGCCACAGGGCAGTTTCCACCTCTGGGCCTGCCCACCCTCCCGTCCTGAGAGCGTACTGCCCTTAACAAACTGCCGTATGCTAGCTGCTTTCCTTCCGGCTGTCTTTACGGGAACACAGATCCCTCCGCAAACCTTTGGGGATTCCTTGGGGAATCCAATAACCGAGACCTCCCTACACACAGCGCAGACTCTCCTGCCGGCAAGAGAAGCACAAGGGAGGAAACGGGGGAGGTGGGACTGAGGTGGGAGAAACGGCGATCCACGAGGCACTGGTGAGCCGGTGACCACTGTGGGGGAGTCACCCTGGGATGTTCTTAGAGACCGTGTAGGGCGCGCTCAGGACCATCCCATCAGAGAGCATCCCATCAGAGAGCAGGGGCACCCTAGCATTAATCCACTGTTTTCCGTTTCCTGTTGGCGAAGGTTGTCTGAGTGTATCAGCTCTCTCTCACTTCAAGCTTGAGAGGAGGGTCCTGGGCGCCAGTGGAAGCCTTCAGGCAGAGAACAAGAGAAGCAGGTGCCTGAGCTGGGAACAGCCTGGCACCGCCGTAGCCGAACTCAGGTGGGCGCGGCGTCCGCAGCTTCTGCTACACTCGGGATGAACACGAGGCGGGGCCCCCAGCAGCTTGCAATCCCGGGTAGGATAACCATTCCAGAGAACGCTTCTTTCTCAGGAATTTCAGGCCCAGCCTTCTGATTGGCCAGGCTCGTGTCACATGACCACCCGTGAGCCAATCACTGTGCCTGCGGAAACGGAGTGTCTCGTCACCCTGGAAGGTACCACCCAGCCACGTCGCTGCCTCGCACGTAACAAGAATTGCGCTGGCGTGCCTCCCTGAAAGATGGGGGGTCCTCTAACCTCCCCCCCCCACCCACCCACCCACCGCCACCGGCTGACGGCTTGGAAGATGGAGGAAGATTCTAGATGGCAGCACTACCCGTGTCCACTGAGGAGGTAGGTGCATGCAAGCTGGTGCCTGCAGACCTCGGTGTCCCATGCATTCTCCGGTGTCACCAGTTCACCCCAAAGCACGCTGGATGCAATTACCGGATGTCACTTCCTGGTGGGGAAGCATCGCTTTGCTACCCTCCATGCTGAGCTTTCGTCGGCTGAGCCTTCAGTGGCGGGGTCCTCGCTGGCTCAGGGCGCGGGGAGCCGGAGACCGCCAGGACCGCCTGCCTCCTCACTCCTGGACCCCCTTCCTCGCCAGCCCTGGAAGCGAGCCGGCAGCCTCGGAGACGTGCTGCGACAGCTTTAAACACTTCTTTTTTCAGCCACGGGCCCAGGCCATGTTTGTGTTCGGTTCGGGAGGTGGCCTCTGCCCCACGGCCCTGCGGTGGGGAAACAGGAGAGGTGTACAATTAGCGATTAACAGCTTTATCTCTCCTCCCATGTAAGAGACATAATTAGGCGCTTCCATCTGTTCCCGATACCTGCTGGAATCAGCCATTCACACCTCAGCCAGATATTACGGTGAGTAGGAGGGCCCGAAAAGGAAACATTTCAAAAATAACTCACGTTTTGTTGTTTCAGACATCCTGCCCCTACGGAGTGGGTCTCCAACTTTGCTTCCCCCAGATGTACACAATTTGCTACGTGCTGGCAAGGAAAGGTGCGAGCTGACGAATATGGAAGCTGATGGCACATGATTTTCCCAGGCACCGAGAGCTTCCGTTTAAAGAGACCAGGCTTGGTGTGCAAGATACCCGTATGCCGACTAGTGGGGTGCTGTCCCGGTTGGGGCCTTGGCACAGAGTAGGTGTTGGGCGCACACACTGAGACGGGAAATATTTTGGGAGCCAGAGTCCAAATTTGGAAGGACCACCGGGAGCCTCTGCGGCCGCCAGGGTAAGTGACCTGCCGAAAGTCACACAGCTAAGGAAGACGAGCCAGGGTTTTGCATCTAAGTCTGTCGAACTCCAAAGCCTGTTTTCCTGGTCATGGTACCTCACTGCCGCCGAATCAAGTTTGGGGGACATCAAGGTCTCATGGGGATAAGGCAAATCCAGGCCAGCTTTCGTTTTTCAAAAAGGCCAAAACAGCCATGCAAAAATTTGGCATTTAAAAGGAATGTTCCCACCTATATAAGTAATGCTTTTAACGTAAAAAGGTACAATGCGGTGTCGTTGGGTTATTCACAAGATAATTACAGGACTCCTAAAATATTAATTCAGAGTGCTACCAGAGTCAGAGCCTTAATGAGGCCCCTGTGTTCGACAGGGGCTCCACAGGAAGGTGATAGAATAGCGTTATTCAAGGAAGGCTTATTTACGAAGGGATTCTTTGCAGATGTGCTGATGTAGGAGAACCACAATAGACAGTGCAGTAATTTGGGCTGGTGGCAGCCAGTTGTCACCACCTCTAGGCTCCAAGGGACACATGGAAGGAGGCAGAGCTGTGTAGAGCAAGCCACCTCATCTGCACTCTGTTGTCAGGGGCAACAGCTGTGCCAAGGTGACCTCGAAGGGCGGGATCCAGGGGATAAATGACTGGGCCTCCCTGTCCTTCCTCTCTCTGACTTCCTGCCAGGAATCCCCACGGGCAGAACTCAGCTTAGAAAGCTGAGTGCACGGGCAGGGCTGGGACTAGGGCCAGGCAAGCGAGGTATCCAGAGATCCACACGAAGGAAGGCCTCACTCTCAGGGCCGTGCAAGCGTAGGATGGGAGCCTGGGACCGAGGGTCTCCCTAAAATTTGCACCTTCACTGTCTTGTTCAGCTCTCCCTGGTCCTGGCCATAGGCTTGGGAGTCTGTAGTGAGGTGTTTACAGCTTAGCCTCTTGCAGTGGTGGTGAGGGGGAAGAGGGGAGAGGGAGTCCCAAGCAGCATGAGGAAGAAATCCAGCACAGGGAATGTTGCAAATTCTAAGGTAAACAGTTTTAATTTTAAAGGTAAAATTTTAACTTCAAGGTAAAAAATATCATTGCACCATATCTACTTATGTCTCAGACTGTGTATATTAACCTTATTTGGAGAGAAAGTCAAAAGCCTAAATATGAGACCCTGGGATTAACCTTGACAGACCTAGGGGTGCCTGGGTGGCTCAGTCAGTTAAGCGTCAGACTCCAGCTCAGGTCATGATCTCATGGTTTGTGGGTTCGAGCCCCACGTCGGGCTCTGTACTGGCAGCTCAGAGCCTGGAGCCTGCTTCGGATTCTGTGTCTCCCTCTCTCTCTGCCCTTCCCCTGCTCACATACATTCTCTCTCTCTCTCTCAAAAAAAAAAAAAAAATTACAAAATAGTTTTTAAAAATCTTGACGGACCTCAATCGATTGTGAGTTATCAGAAAGTGACTCACTTCCCTTCCGGGACCCAGGCAGCTAGAGGTAAGAGAGACCCCCACAGAACACCCCTGTGTGGCTTGTCCCTCTGCAGGCCTTTTCCCCTTCTTGTGTGGCTCTCAGAACATATTTATCTTCCCCTTTCAACCCAGCTCAGTCACGGACTCTCAACAGGCTTTAGTTCCTGCTCTTTTCAGCCACGCTTTGCCCCTGAGTCATTGCAGATAATCAGCTTTACCTACAGACGTCATTGGGGGCAAGGGCCTTAATTCTCCTGATGAACCACTTCCTGCCCACTGTTTTTTGTCTGCCCCTCATTAGGGCTATTCTACACTTTTAAGTTGTTTTTATGCTTTGTCATCACGCTGGCAGGGTGGGGGTGGGGGGCCCTTTCAGCATCACCAGCTGTCACCACGGGTACCGGGATTCGAGACCATCTCACTGTCCTACGGCGTAGGTAAGGACAGAGTCTTTGTCAGTGGAAGGAAACAGCAGGAGAAGTCGGGGTCCCCCTGTGCTCTCCTCAACCTGTGGAGAAGTGTACAGGGCCAGATGGTTCTAGACTTGCCATGTGAGCTTACGCTCTGGGGGATGGATCCATTCCCTTGCCCTTTCCTGTTTTTGGAAGGCAGACGCATCAGTGTGGGGGGAATGAACAGACTAATGAAGTCCAGCCGTTGGCAAGAGTTTGTCCGGCAAGGCCAGCTCTCGCTCTTGAAGACCTTGGGGCCCGTGCAAAGTGGCAGTATCTTCTGGCGAGGTTGGGCGAGACCCGACTGGAGACCGGGGAATCTGATGACCCTTACAGCCAGGGTAAGCTGTTGGGACACATTGGCTCTTTGCAACACCCCCCGCCCCCCATCATAGATTATTTAATGTACACCTGTAATGGACCATTATTTGAAAACAGGCATACATACAGAGCAGGAATACTGAGACGCAGCAATTCATGAGGAACAAGAATCCGATAATAAATCAGCAAATTCACCCGAGGCTGACCTTCCCCAGATTTGAGAGTGGCATTCATCCGATAAAAGTCTTACAGGGAACGCTTCAAAACTAAAGTAAAAAACAGAACGTATAGCAACAATTATACACAATTTTGCTTTGCATTTATTGGGAGTAATGACTCTCCACACCTGCAATGTGTTATTTGCAGAGAGATGTGCTTGCAAATATCAGCCGGAAACCTTTTCTTACATCTTGTCATTTAGAATAACAATTATATGTTTAAAAAAAATCAGCACAAAATTTAGCATTCTAAACATCAGCTCATAAAGGGAGGTTGTTTTGTCTTTTTTTTTTTATGCCTTGCAACACATAGTAAAACTCTGTCCTGAACCGACTCATGTTTTTTGTTCTCTGTTTCATAAATAATTTAAGGTAAATCCACCAGCTTTCCATCACATGTTAAGTGGGGACAAGTCAAAACTTGTCTTAATATGATGAAGGATGTAGCACGATCCTTGTAGCATACTGTTCAATGAGACGGTTCTACAATAGAATATGGTTTAAAGAAAGAAGTCACTTATTTATCAATGCTGAAATGATTAAAAACTCCCTACGGGCTTACAGTAGTATATTCACTTACAGGAAGGATTCATGAGTCAAAGGAGAAGAAGCCGATGGACTCTTCGTATTTGAACAAGTCGCTTAAGCTGTCTGATCCTCGGTTTCCTTCATCTTGAAAAATCGGAAAGTGGCATCTACTTGGTGGGGTTTTGAGGACTTGCCCAAGGTCATACAGCCAAGAAGATGATCCAGGTACAGAATAGTTTATCCATTGAACACATTCCTTTTATTTATTTTTTATTTTTTTAATGTTTATTTATTTTTGAGAGAGAGACAGATAGACAGACAGAGGAGCATGAGTAGGGGAGGGGCAGAGAGAGAGGGAGACACAGAATCTGAAGCGGGCTCCGGGCTCTGAGCTGTCAGCACAGAGCCTGACGTGGGGTCTGAACTCGTGAACTGTGAGATCATGACCTGAACCAAAGTGAGATGCTTAACCCACTGAGCCACCCAGGTGCCCCTAACACATTCTTTTTACTTATTTTGAGAGAGAATGGGGGGGGGGGGAGGTGCAGAGGGAGAAGGAGCGAGAGAGTAGGAGAGGGACAGAGAGAATCTCAAGCAGGCTCTTCACTGTCAGTGTGGAGTCTGATGTGGGGCTTGAACTCACAAACCGTGAGATCATGGCCTGAGCCGAAATCGAGAGTCAGTCGCTTAACCACAGGTGCTCCGAACACATTTCTCGAGCCCCTACAATGTGTCAGGCTGAGTAAAAAAGAAAGGATGGAAAGTAACCTCAACACTGTAGTGTCAGATCAAAGATTCCAACACAGTGTGAAGTGTGATAATTAAGCATTTCTTTCTGCCTCATTGATAAGGGAAGTGAGATTTCCCTCATATCCCTGAACTAATAATAGGAACTAATATTTGTGGAATGCTTCTTAGGTGCCTGGAGTTGTACTGAATGCTTACTCCCACTGTTACTTAGTGCTCACAACAAACCCACCAAGTGGTCACTAGAATTATCTACCGATGAAGAAATGGAAACCCAGAGAAATTAAGTAACGAGTCAGGGGTAAAGGTGGGTACTGAACCCTGAAAGCTTGCTTTCAGAGCCCACACATTTAACCACCACACATTGGCCAGGAACAATCTTAAAAGCTAAGAAAATTGATATACAGGGTGAAGATTATCGTCTTGATTCAGGAATAAGGCTCCAAAAGGGTGTGATGAGGTTGATCTGTTCTGGAAAACTGGTTAAGAACTTGACTATGGCAGGGAGGCCAGAACAGGATGAAAGGAGTTTGAGAGGGAGAGGCAATGATGCTGTTCACGGACTAATATTTTATGGTAAAGATCAGAAGAAATTCCATGAAAGGAATACAAGTAGGAGGGGCAGAGAGGAAGGAGTTGCTATTTCAAGAGTAACAGTCCAGGGACGCCTGGGTGGCTCAGTCAGTTGAGCGTCTGACTTCGACTCAGGTCACGATCTCACGGTTTGTGGGTTCGAGCCCCACGTCAGGCTCTGTGCTGACAGCTTGGAATCTGGAGCCTGCTTCCGATTCTGTCTCCCTCTCTCTGCCCCTCCCCAACTTGTGCGCCCAAGCGTGCTCTCTCTCTCTCTCTCTCTCTCTCTGTCTCTGTTTCAGAAATAAATAAATAAACTTAAAAAGAAAAAGTGACAGCTGAGGAGGTAGCTTAGTCAATGTAAATAATAGCAGGCAGCACACGGAGCTTTTCCCCAACACTGACGTGCGAGAACAGAAACATAAGGATACCCCCACTTTGATGTTGGGAATTGGATACAGGGTTGGCGTGTACAGGTAAAATTAGGACTGTCTTACCTGGGAGGATGTTCTGGCAGAGAGGTAATTCCCAGGTAACTCAGCGCACGCCTCCTGGGGTGAGTCTGGTCGAAACCATTGGTTTCTGCAGAACTGGCTGAGTCAGATCTACCTGAATAGATGAGCTTGCGGTTGCTTCCTGCCATAGTCCCCAGAGCACGTGACGGCGGCACCCTGGCCTCTCACCCCCCACCACCTGAAGGATGGAGGCGTTGTGGAGGAGGAGTGACCCCGGGAGGAAATGGCATCCCCAGCGAGGCAAATAGGGGTGCCCTTTTAAGGAGAGCCATTCGGCAGCTCACATGGCTTCGAGAAGCAGGGGGGCGGCAACTTCGCGCGTAGCACTAACTGAGCTGGGTCAGGCTGGACTCGGTCAGGTGCCTGAGTCCGCGTACCTGGCCTCTTTTTCCTCACTGCCGGGGTCCTCAGCAGAGTTGTGAAGTTGATGATGCCTCCGCAGCCGTTGGAAGGAACGCATAGTAACCAGGAATCTTGCTGTTCGGAGCGACAGAATCACGGGCTCAAACTGGCGTCCGTTGAAAAAGGCGGGGTGGGGGCGGATTTCTGGACTCCCTGGCCAAGTCCTTTGGGTCTACGAGTTAAAGGTCCAGGGACTTAGACAGTATCGTCAGGTTTTTCTCTCTCCTTTTCTGTCTCCTTTCTTTTTCTCTGTATTGTATTGTATTGTATTGTATTGTATTGTATCTCCTTTCTATTTCTCTGCCTCTGTATTTGAGGCAGTCTCTCCCCAATTAGCCATAAAGACAGACATGCGTGGCTTCAGAATTGCACGGCCCTTGGTACCTAAGATGTTGGAAGGAAGGAAAGAATCCCTGTGGATCGGGATTGGCCAGACGCCCACCTGTGGGAATAACCACTGTTTGACGAGGTAAGATATGCCAGTTGGAGAGCCTGCGTCAGGAGAGGCAGAGCCCCATGTGTAGCTCATAGCCCAGTAGCTGGGGAGAGCAGCAGAGCAAGCGAGGGGCTTGCCAGTGCTGGGCTGACATGTGTCCCTGTTTCCTCCAAGCCAGTGTTACTCAAAGTGTGGCCTTATCCACTAACAGCAGCAGCGTCACTTGGGAACTTGAAAATTTCTGGGCTCCGGTCAGACTTGCTGAATCCGGAATCCGTTTCCACGGCCTTCCATTGTGATTTTATAGGTGCCAAAGTTTGGGGACCCCTCTTGCGTTCGGCGATTCCCTTTTACATCCTCTGCATCTATTTTCTTCCCTCGGTTGTTTTTCAAAATGCAGCCAGAGCCCTGGGAAGCGATCCCTCCTCTATACTTGGGCAAGACATTTGTCCCTTCCAACTGGGCAAAGCCCCAGGAGTTCCTTACTCACGAGGCACGATCCACCAGAGATCATTTTACTACTATTACTCCTTTACCGTGAGATCATGACCTGAGCTGAAGCCGGAGGCTTGACCAACTGAGGCCACCCAGGCGCCCCTCTCTTACTAAATTTTTTATTCTTTCATCTTGGTGGCTGAGAAAGAGCAAGGTTTTTTAGTATTCTCGTCTAGTAACAGATATCACTTAGAAATCCATTTTATAATCATTTAAACTGGTTTGCTTTGGGTCTATTTACATAATTCCGTGAGACGCATGGAAAGAGAGGCAGAGTGTTATTTTTCTGCAGCCAAATACACGGAAAAGAGCACTTTCTGAGGTAATTACCACTTCGGTGCTCCCCACGCAGTTAGAGGGCACCGTGAAGAAGTGTGCCTCGTGGGCCCAGGGCCACCGAAGTGTGGCAAGAATGTGCTTTCTACCCGGGAAAGGCAAACAACGCACTTGGTGTGAAGCCTGTTTACTACTGTGAATAATTTGCATGAAGGTTCTGGAGCAGTGGCTTCCTGTGCATGGTGGGAGCTCATCTCGGAGCAAACAAGGCACTTTCTTTTTTTTTTTTTTTTTTCAACGTTTATTTATTTTTGGGACAGAGAGAGACAGAGCATGAACGGGGGAGGGGCAGAGAGAGAGGGAGACACAGAATGGGAAACGGGCTCCAGGCTCTGAGCCATCAGCCCAGAGCCCGACGCGGGGCTCGAACTCACGGACCGCGAGATCGTGACCTGGCTGAAGTCGGACGCTTAACCGACTGCGCCACCCAGGCGCCCCCAAACAAGGCACTTTCAAGACCACTGAGGGGTAGTGGTCTGGGGGAGAGACCCGTGACCACGGGCCAGCGGGACTGACAATGCCAGTCATTCCTGCTGAGGATCGAATCAGAGAGTTACACCTCCCAGTGGACGCCGGCAGGGGCTTTTTAAGGGGAGAGATCTGTTTCTTCGGGGCCACTGGAAGTGGTAGAGAAATTTGTGCTTCAGTCACACGAAGGCTTGTGCATAAGGAAGGGGCATGGAGTTTTCTGGAGATGTGAGCAAAGGGTTATCCTGAGTGACTCTAGTATCCCGCCACCTCCTAGTACTTTGTTTTCTGTAATCATCTAGACTTTATTATTTTTTTAACGTTTATTTATTTTGAGAGAGAGAGACACAGAGTGTGAGTGGGGGAGGGGCAGAGAGAGAGGGAGACACAGAATCTGAAACAGGCTCCAGGCTCCGAGCTGTCAGCGCAGAGCCCGACGCGGGGCTCGAACTCACGGACCACGAGATCACAACCTGACTGAAGTTGGACGCTTGACTGACTGAGCCACCCAGGCGCCCCTGTGTTCATGTAGACTTGAGATCTCTCTCCCCTTCCTTTTCTCTTGCCCCCACCTCCACCTCCCATGCAGATTTTGCCATTTCTCTGGTGGCTGCCGGATGCTGATGATCCAAACTCTGGTCCTGCGTAAAACTCAAGTTCTGGTAACCCGTTCACAGCCTACTAGCATCTCGAACAATGCGTGAATACCTGTGCGTTTATTATGTCCCTACCATACTCCAGGGGACAGCCTGGCACCATGTGTAAAGATGAATACGACCTTTACCCTCGCTTTAACCTCAAGGAGCTCAGTGAATAGGTTTCGTTTCAGGCTTCGTCTCGGAACTAAGGTCGTGGAGCGTTCTGCATTGCTGCGCGTCTAAAACAGAGGTTTGTAAGCTGGGGCCACGACTGTCTAGACGTCTGTGAGTAGAGTTTAGATATACTTGAAGATGGAAAAACTACATCTTTCATGTTACTTGCCTATCGTTCTTGTGACCTTTCTTGGTGACCTTGTTTATCTCTCCGGCTTGCGTTTCATTTCCAAACAGGGATTCACAATTATACTTGTAGGTCAGCTAAGTGGGCCCCCGGGGCTTGCTTACATAAACTCTGGTGATAGTTGCCAGGATGCCGGGCTTTTATCAAAATGCCATCCCACCTACCACATTCTTGTCACTAGCCTACTACCATCCCATCCTCCTTTCTTCTAATCCAATTAATCATTCCAGTTGCTTCACATTGGCTTATTTTTGCTCAGACTCTTAAGGTCAGCTTTGCCTATGAAATGTTGAGTAGGAGTTTAGCGCCCAAGGCTGTTGGCTCATTGTCAACTCATTCTTGCTCCTGGGGCTGTGTACTTGTTACTTGGATCCATGCCACCTGCAGTTTGGGGCACAAGCCTCAACTGACCACTCCGGACGTGCCCCAGCTCGAGTGCCTGACTGTTGGAATCTGTCTTTGCATCTTTGTCTTTTCCTCACAAACCAGCCTTTCCTTTGGAGTCACGTAGGGGGCATACTGAGTTCAAATCCTGGCCCTGCCTCTTTTTAGCTGTGTGGCATTGGACTAATTAGTTAATTTCTCAAAGTCTCATTTTCCTAATCTGTAAAAGGGCACAAATAATACTTCTAGGACGGATTATATAGATCAAATGATTATATATATATATATGTGTGTGTGTGTGTGTGTGTATATATATATATATATATATATATATATAATATAGATTATATAGCCAGTCTTTGCTATGTGTTAGTTACGATCATCATTTGCATTTTTGTTTATAATTGTTATTATTAGTTACATGTATTTTGCTTTAGTTATAATCATTATTGTTAATTACCAGCAAAGATTGAGTACAAATAAAAGTAGATTAGTAACCATGGCTTTGAATAAACCGTCCTTCCTCCCCCACCCCCCCCCTTTGGCTTATTTACTTTAAGAGAGAGAGAATGCTAAGGGAGGGAGGCAGAGAGACAGACAGAGAATCTTAAGCAGGCTCCCGCTATCAGCACAGAGCCCCACATGGGCTCCATCCCACGACCCGTGAGGTCATAACCTGGGTCAAAATCAAGAGTTGGTCCCTCAAACGACTAAGCCACCTCAGATGCCCCTGAATAAACAGTTGTAGGCGATACATGAGGCATCTGATAAAGAAAGACAAGTTTTAGGAACACTGTGGTGTTGCAAGTGAGTCACGACTTGTGCTCTTTTGTGCGGGTGGTGGTCAGAGTAGGATCAGGCTGTAATGGGCTTTATCTGCAAATCCCAATGGTGGTATGGCTAAGGTGGGTGGGTTCCTGAGAATTAAAACCCATTTTAGGATGGAGTTTTTGAGTTGTCTTCAGCCGAGTCCAAGTGTCCAGCCTTTTGAGCCTCCTGCCAAAAATGCATGGACCTCCATTGCCCCTTGTTTACTGTAGCAATGCCCTGTAATGTCAGAAGCTAACCTACAACAGATAGTGAAAGATACATGAAATTGATCTCACCCGTACCTCCATCACTACCACACAATATACTGATTTCCTCCTTGTTTTCTTCTCCTCCTCCTTCTTCATCATTGTCATTATTGTGGCCCACACGACCATCATCCCCTCCTCCTCCTCCTCCTCCTCCTCTTTCCTGCTCCTCCTTTCCTGCTCCTCCTTTCAGTATACTTTTCTCACTGGATTCTTTCCACACCCCATCTCCAAATATTAGAAATAAGGATGCACACTTACTAATGCTTTATAAATGCTGTCATAGCTTTATGGAGAATAGCACTCTAAGACGCTTTATAAAATAACTCTTCACTTTCAAGATCTTTCTAAAGGGAAGGATTTGCATCTCAGCTCCCAAATGCCTGCTTTCACCAAGAGGAAGATGGAGATGACAACCTTTATGTTTCCATTTATCTTTTGACCGAAAGCCAGAAAGGTTTTATTTAGTGGCGGTTGATGTAGCTTGCTGTCGCCTTTGGCTATATTTTTTAAATTGTTAATGATGAAAACTACATGGGTAATTCGTGAATACATTCTTCTTGTAAAAGATTTAAATGATCCCAATGTATCCATAATGTTGAGTCTTCATTCAAATACCTCTACCTTTGAGTGCACTCTATCCCCAGAGGTGATCATTGTTCACAGTTTGATGTGGATTCTTCCAGTCCTTTTCATTTTGAAACACACACAGACACACCCACACACATTTCAATAATCTATATATTGTTTTTGAAACAATTTTATTGAGGAATAAGTGACCCATGATAATCGGTACGTATTTAAAGTGTGCGATTTGGTAAATTTTGACATTTGCATACATCTGTGAATCCATCACCACAATCAAGAGAATGAACATACCCATCATCCTTCGATGTTTCCACGAGCCCTTTTGTAGTCCCTCCCTCTTGCCCCTCACCCCAACCCACTTCTCCCCGGGCAACCACTGATGTGCACTCTCACTACACATTAGTTTGCATTTCGTAGAATTTGTTGAAATGGAATTAAACAGTATGTGTGCCTGTCTGGTTTCTGGCACTCAGCGTAATTATTTTGAGTTTCACTCAACATGCACTTGTCGCCTATGTATTAGTCATTCATTACTTTTTATTGCTGCATTGTGTGGATATCTCCATTTCCTTATCCAGTCACCTACTGAAGGACATTTGGGTTGTTTCCGCTCTGGGGCTATTACAAACGAAGCTCCTATGATCATTTGTGTGTAAGTCTTTGTAAGGATATACACTTTCCTTTATTTTTTTTCTTAAAAATTTTTTAAATGTTATTTATTTTTGAGAGAGAGAGAGAGCGGGAGAAGGGCAGAGAGAGAGGGAGACACAGAATCGGAAGCAGGCTCCAGGCTCCGAGCTGTCAGCACAGAGCCCAACGCAAGGCTCGAACCCATGAGCCGTGGGATCGTGACCTGAACCAAAGTCAGACGCTTAACCTACTGAGCCACCTAGGTGCCTCTCCTTTTTCCTTTAAATACCTAGGCCTGGAATGGCTGGAACATATGATAGGTATACGTTTGACTTGTTAAGAAACTGGCAAAGTGTTTCCCAAGGTGCTTGTACCATTTTCATTCCCACCAGTAATTCCTCTGCATCCTCACCAACACTTGGTATCTTTACCCTTTTAATTTCAGCCATTCTGTTAGGCGTGTAAGGGCCCCTCGCTGTGGTATTCATTTGCATTTCTTCAATGACTAATGTTGAGCATCTTTTCATTTGCTTGTTTTCCATCTCTCTGTCTCCCTTGGTGAAGGGGCCATTCAAATCTTTTGCTCAGTTAAAAAAAAAATCAGTTTTTAAAAACTACTGAGTTTTGAAAATTCTTTACCCATTCTGAATAGAGTCCTTTATCACTGATAATTGATTTGCAAATACTTCTCCCATACTTTGGCTTGCTTTTCCATTGTCTTAAACGGTTTCTTCGAAGAACAGAAATTTTCAATTTCGATGATGCCCAATTTATCAATTTGTTTTTACATGGGTCATGCTTTTGCTGTGGGATCCAAGGAATCTCTGTGTAAATCGAGGTCACAAAAGTTTTCACCTATGATTATTGTTCTGGGAGTTTTATAGTTTTACATTTTATATTTAAGTCTGTAATCGTTTTGAGTTAATTTTTGTATATGGTGTGAGGTACATATCACAATTTATTCGATTTTATGAATATTAGTTTCTGTGTATGGATATCAAATTGTTCCAGTACCATTTGTTGAAAAGACAATCCTTTATCCACTAGATTGCTCTTGTAACTTGGTTGAAAATCAGGACTCTGTTTTGTTCCATTGATCTACGCCAATACCATTCTATCCGAATTATTGAGGCTTTATAATAAGTTTTGAAATTAGGTACTGTTACTTTTCGTCCAGCTTTAGTTAACTTTTTCAATGTTGTTCCGGCTATTTGAAGTTCTTTCCATATAAATTAATAACAATTTCCATATAAATTATAGAATCAGTTGGTTGATTCCTACATAAAAATCCTGCTGGGGATTTTTAAATGGGATTGAATGGAATCTATGGAAAATTGCAGAAGAACTGATATCTGGAATGTATTGAATCTTCTGACCCATAAACACCATATGTCTCTTCATGTAAGTTTTCTTTAATTTCTCTCAGCCATGATTTGCATTGTTCGGTGTCTAGGCTTCTTACATCTTTTTCTTTTTCAAATGTATCCTTAAGTATTTCATATTTCTTGATTTATAAAGGCTATCCGTTGCCGATTGTCTATTGCTAGTAATCCAAATACACATGATTGTTATCACGGATCTTACGTCCTGCAATCTTGCCAAACGCGCTTTTTCAGATCCAGTAGCTTTTCTCTTCATTCTGTGAAATTTCCTACATAATCAATCATGTCATCTGTGAAGAAGGGCAGGTGTAATGTTTCTTTTACAACCTCAATGCCCTTTTCCTTGACTGATTATACTGGGTAGAGCTTTCACTTCATTGTTGAATAGAAGTCATGGGAGCAGATGCGTTTGTCTTCCTCTTTATCTTAGAAGGAAAACATTCTATTTTTTTTTTTATTTTAAAGATTTTAGTTTTTAAAGTAATGTCGACACCCGATGTGGAGCTCGAACTCGCAACCCCAAGATCAAGGGTTGCACGCTCCATCAACTGAGCCAGCCAGGAGCCCTGCAAACGTTCCATTTTTTAACCATTACATATGATGCTACCTGTAGATTTTTAGTAGATGCCCTTAATCAAGTTAAGAAAGTTCCGTTCTATTTCTAGTTTGTTGAAAGTTCTTTATTATTTTTTTTAATCAGGAATGAATCCTGGGTTTTGTCAAATGCATTCTCCCGTGTCTATTGAAATGATCGTATGTTGTTTTCCCTCTTAGTTTGTTGATATTGTGAATTGCATAGATTGATATATTTTTTTTTTAGCATAAATTGATTTTTTGGTGTTAAGTTAATCTGTCTTCCTGGGAAAACTCCATTTGGTCATGATGTATTATCTCATTTATATATTGTTGAATTCAATTTACTGAAATTTTGTTAACGATCTTTGCATCTATGTCCATTAAGGATATTGGTCTGTTGGTTTTTCTAGTAATGTCGTTACCTGGTTTTGCCATCAGTATAGTGATGGCCTCAGAATGAGTTGTGCAGTATGCCAACCTCTAATTTTCTGAAGAAGTTTGTGTAGACTTGCTATTACTTTCTCTTACATTTTCAGTAGAATTTACTGTGGAAGACACTTGGACCTGACATTTTCTCTGTGGGAAGATTTCTAACTACAGTTACACTTCCTTTCACAGATTTAGAAAGACTTAGGATACCGATTTCTTTTTAAGTAAGCTTTGGCGATTTGTGTTTTTCAAGGAATTTGCCAGTTTCATTTAAGCAGTCATATTTTTTGGCATAAGGTTGTTCATCATATTTTCATAATTATTCTTTTAATATCTGTAGATTCTGTAATAATTTAACTTCTCTCACTCCTGATGTTAACTTGTTTTCTATCTGCCCCACCCCCACCCCCACCCCCAATCTGCCATTTTATTTCTCTTTTCAAGGAACGAGGTTTTGGTTCCATTGCTTTTTTCCCCCCCTATTGTTCTGTTTTCTGTGTCACTGATATTTACTTTGATTTGTTCTTTCTTTCTTTCTTTCTTTCTTTCTTTCTTTCTTTCTTTCTCTTTTTCCTTTCTTTCTCTCTCTTCTTTTTTCTTTCCTTCCTGCCTCTTTCTTTCTTTCTTTCTTTCTTTCTTTCTTTCTTTCTCTCTCTCTTTTTTCTCTCCTTCCTGCCTCTTTCTTTCTTTCTTTCTTTCTTTCTTTCTTTCTTTCTTTCTAAATATGAGAGAAAGAGAGAGCGAGAGGACATGAGCAGTGGAGAGGGGCCAAGGGAGAGAGAATTTTAAGCAGGCTCCAGGCTCAGTGCAGAGCCCGATGTGGGGCTTGATCCCATGACACTGGGGTCATGACCTGAGCCCAAATCAAGAATCAGGTGCTCAAGCAACTGAGCCATCCAGGCAACCCTTACTTTGATTTCCATGAGTTCTTTTCTTATGGGGTTACTTTGGGTATAATCCACTCTTCTTACTCTAATTTTTTGAAGGTGGAAGTTAAGGTCATTGATGAGACATTTCTTCTCTGATTTACCCCTCTAAGTTCTGTGTTAATGCAAGTTCTTACCTCCTTTGTTTCCTGTCTCTCGGGTTCACTGTTCTTCACTGCTTAGTATCCAATCTCCTACAAATTATTGTTTTGTATGTTAAGTCCACTTTTTTGGTTGTTTCAGATGGGAGGGTAAATCTGGGTTCTGGTATTCCATTTTGGCTAGAAATGGAGGTGTACGTATTTCTTTGCACTTTGATTTTTTAAAAAATGCCTCTGGGGCAACTGGGTGCCTCAGTCGCCCAGCATCTGACTCTTGATTTTGGCTCAGGTCATGAACTAATGGTTTGTGGGATTAAGCCCTTGCATTGGGCTCTGTGCTGACAATGTGGAGCTTGCTTCAGATTCTCTCTCTCTCCCTCTCTCCTGCCCACCCCCTCTCAAAATAAAATAAATAAAACATTTTTTAAAAAATGTCTCAAATGTCTTTTCATTTCTCTCATAGATAGACTTCTTTTTTTCTTTAAAAAAAGTTTTTTTAATGTTTATTCATTTTTGGGAGACAAGTTGGGGAGGGGCAGAGAGAGAGGGAGACAGAGACTCCGAAACAGGCTCCAGGCTCTGAGCTGTCAGCATAGAGCCTGACGCCGGGCTCGAACCCACGAACCATGAGATCATGACCTGAGCTGAAGTCGGCTGCTTAACCGACTGAGCCACCCAGGCACCCCTCTGATTTCTCTATTGAAATTATTTTTATGGAACTTCTTCTCTAAGGCTCTTGCTGGTCTTTTTATCTTGTTTATGCTCTCCTTTGTCTTTAAGAAGTTTTTAATTTTATGCAGTCGAAACAGTAAATCTTTCCTTAAGGGCATTGGGCTTTATGTTTTGTCAAGGAAGGGATTCTGGATTCCAAGAATATGGACACAATATCTCCACAGATATATTCTATATTCCAAGAAGATAAACATATGCTCTTGCATTTTCATCTACTATCTTAAAAGCTTTATTTTTCATGCTGTACTTTTGTCTATCTGGGATCTATATTTATATGTAATGTGTACGTGTGTGTGAGATGTGATAAGAATTTAAGTTTTTTATCTCAAAAGGGTACATAGTTGTCCCAATACCACGAATGGAGTATAAAGTGTCACCTCTAACTCAAACTATATCGCTATGTAACTATACGTACATGGATCTGTTATGAGACATTATTGAATCGTGTTGATTTTTTTCACCAATATCAAGTTGTCTAGGAGCTGTATGGTATATTTTGATACCTGGTAGGTTAGTCTCCACTCAGTTGCTCAAGCATAGTGAATGGCATGGGTGAAGGTGCAAAATCAGGAAGGAACGTCATGTAATCAAGGTGCCATTATGTACTGTATTATTACTCGAGTATAAACTATAAGGAAGTGAGGAAGTAAGGCTAGAAAAATAGGCAGGTCTTGAAGCAGGCTGTATACCAGGCTGAGGGGCTTGGAGAGTCATTAAAAGATGAATCTTGATGTATTACTCATTCCTCGTGCATTCATTAAGCACTAACTGTCTAGCAGATATGGTGCCCCATACTTTATACTCACATTCTCACTTTCTACAATACTACCTTTGAAGTATGCATTCTACCATTGCCCCCTTTCATAAATGATGAAAATTAAGTTTTAAAGAAGTTAGCTCACCTACGCTCTGGAGTTGGACCCTAGATTTGTCCGAGTCTGCCCTCAACCCTGCAGCACCTTACCTGTTGGTTGATGAACAGCCTTATATCTGGGCGTCTCCCAGCATATACAATAAAGACGTCACCCTCTGCTCCGTGCAAATTTTTCTTTATTATTATTCTCAGTGGATATAAATTCAAAATTCATCTGCCTGAAGGAAGATATATAAAGTTTTTATGTTAGACTCATTCTGTGTTTCTGAAGACTCTGGCATACTTGGGAATTTGATACTTCATTGAGAAATATCTTTTTTTCTATCTTGCCTCATTTAAGGCCTGTACATCTATCTGGGCTTTTGACAGACCCACTCTTTCTCGATGGAGACTAACTTCCTAGAGCCTGTAATCTTTAGTTAAATTCAATCAGCCAACCTCATTTTTTAGGACTAAAACAGTGCATCTCCTGAACTGTCTTCCCCTGAGCTCTCATGACCTCTTTCCCTCTCCATGCATCCTACTAGCATGGAGATCTGCTATTATAAAAGTATTTGATTTCAGGAACTTACTTTAGAGGGTCTGTTTTCTTCCCTGAGTTAGAGAAATACCCAGTAGAAGAGATTAAAATAAGTCTTGCCAATAAATTAAGGAAATCTCAGAGTATTGGCCACAAGTGGAAGGGAATTTTCCAAGATTAAGTGTGATTGAGGTCTAGTTCGAAGGGTAAAGCCCATCGCAGCTGCTATGCCCTCTTCCTGGAGAACGTCTGTCCCCACACTGCAGGGATGTGGGGTGCCATTTTTGAACCACCCCTTCCTGCCCCCCACTCCCCCGGCCACAGCTCGTTGAACGAGGAGTAGACACTTGACCTTCAATGGAGCTGTGAGGTTCAAAAGACCAGTGATATTCTTCCTCTTAGGAATTTGGAATTGGGATTCGAAATGTGATTGATTTTCAGCTGGTTATTGTGAAAGGAGAACATGCAAATTTGGGAGTTGTGGGGCAGCCACGGTTGGCCATTAACTCTCCGACTCAGCCGAAGCTAGTCTGAGAGAGGGAATAAAGCAGAGATGGAAGCAGAGATGACAGGCCATCTGGCCCCAGAAAGGGAGTGAGGCAGGGTGAGAAGGAGGCAGGGTGAGAAGGGTTGCAGGGGAGGGGGGGGGGGCGGGAGAGACAGGGAGAGAGAGAAAAGGCTGGGCGGGTTTCTGACTTCTTTCCAGCTTCCGCTTCTGTCGCTTGTTGGGAGCTCTGGCTGTACTCTCTAACCTTCAGTTCCAAGCCATGCCCCGTATTATCATGTCCTTTTTTTTTAAGTTTGAGATGACACAGAGAACCTTGATTAAGACACGTTTGCTCAGGGCGCCTGGGTGGCCCAGTCGCTTAAGCGTCCGACTCCGGCTCAGGTCATGATCTCACAGTTCAGGAGTTCTTGCCCCGTGTCGGGCTCTGTGCTGACAGCTTGGAGCCTGGAGCCTGCTTTGGAGTCTGTGTCCCCCTCTCTGTCTGCGCCCCCCCTCTCTGTTTCTCTCTGTCTCAAAAATAAACATTAAGAAAAAAAAAAAAAGGCACGCTTGTTCTTTGGTGCCTCTCCCATTGAGGAATAACAGATAGAAATCAGCGAGTGTCCCGGGGTGATAGTTGGATGTGCATGGCTGAAGGGGTACTCATGGAAGCTAACCCTCAAATCGCTGAAGTTAGTGCGTGAAAACACAGAGCGACTCTGTAAAAACAATGTGTTGGGACGTTTTCCTGATCCTCCGCAGACAGACGTGGCGTCTATGGATTCATCGGAATTTCAGATAGACGGCCCAGCGGGAGAGAGGAGTTGGAACAGGGCACTGGAAGCATCCATTGGGGGTAGGAGGAGTTATCTAGAAGTTCAGCCAAGGCAGAACACGAGGTCAGAGTGGCACAGTGCGCTTGAATCACAGTTCAGGAAAATGAGGATTACCAGGGTCGGAGCTAAACGAGCAGAATGTCCTAACAGGTGGGTCTAAAGTGATGTTTAAAAGCCTACACGGTCGTGAGCAGAAGGGATTCAGCCGTAATGATCTGAATTATTGTTTGCAGGGCGATGTTTTATGATGTTTCACAGGAAGTATCTCATGTTGTCCAAAGGGAACACTGGTTGTTAGCCCCGATGCCAAGTGGGAAGCGACTTCTTTCTCCAAAAAGGGTTTTCCATGACCCCTCTCAATACCAGTTGTGCGTGGAGTGCTATTCATAGCACAAAGACTTCATCCCACAAGCGGTCAAACTCAAAGAGCTTTTATGAGAATGGAACAGAATTAAATGGGAAGTATGCAAATACTCAGTAAATGGTAGCTATGGTTGGGACCACTCTTACTACCGCTGCAGCTAATTGCTGTATGTGCCTGGACCATAGAACTCAATGCCTAATATCTGCTTTATACAATAAAACTCTTGATTTTTTCTTTTCTCACTGTTAATCCAACTCTTTGCAACTGACCACATTGAGATGCTGCCTTTTGATTCTTGACCACTAAGAATGGTGTCTTTGTGGTATGCCCCGTACAATATGGTGTCTTTGTGGTATGCCCCGTACAATGCCTTCTTTTGCAGTGAGACCCCTGGAGGGGACACCGGGAGAGGACCCTTGCCCCAGGTTCAGAGAATCTTCGTTGGAGAGAGTCTTTCGAGGTCGCTTCCCTTCCAACAACTAGCTCCCCCCCCTAAACTTCTTTGACGGATATTCATCTCATTTATTACCGATCGCTGCCCGGCACAGGGACCTTTCTTCCCTCCTGGGGCGGGCCATTCCAGCGTGGGATGGCTTTGGCTGTTTCTGCCGACTTGAAATATGCTTCACTGGAGTTTTTATTTCCTGCCTCTGGCACCACACAGAGTAAATACAATCTTCCTCACAACAGAAGTCGGCTCACGGGTGTTCCGCGAGCCTCCTTTCCGCAGCTTACTCCGTTCTTCAGGCCGTGCCGCGTCTCACATGGCGTGTAGGCTTCTTGCCGGGGCGGGCTCCAGTGTCTCTTCGAAAAGATGTGTCACTTAACATTGGACGACAGCTTTCTGGGCTGCCCAGATAGCAGACAGGGTCGTCTCATCTCTCCCTGGATCTGAATGTTGCATTATTTCTATTCATACAATCCGAGTTTGAATTCGCTTCCCCCCGCCCCACCCATTGAGACCATGCATCATACTGGCTCAGTGAAAACCCTGAAGCGCTTTTCACATAAAATATTGTTACAGTTTCTCTCATTCTTGCGCCGGAGATCTTTTGAGTCCATGCTCATTGACCTATTTATTTCTATTATTAAAAGTTTTTAAAAGGGGCTATTAAAAGTTTTACATGAACAGATCCAGTGACTCCCTGCCGCTTCTAGGAGAATACTATAATGCCCTTGGATGGCGCAGAATTTCTCTCAAAGCATGAATTCCGACATTGTGACATGAAGGTCCCTCTTATCTTCCACTTTAATTATTCTAGAGTATGAACAGGTCACCAAACACGTACTTTGCCGTATCTCTGTGTCATTGCACATGTCCTTCCTTCTGTTGAGAACGTCTCTATTCCCCTCGTGTGCCTGGCAAACACCTACTCACCCTTAAAAGGGCCAGTTCACATGTCACCTCCTCCAGGAAGCCCTCTACGATTTCACCTTCTACGCCTGCCAGGAAGGCATATAGTGCAGCGCCTTTCCGTTGGCCACACACTTAGGACCACAGTGGGATTCCTGTGTGGAGGAGAGCTGTTTCTCTAGATTTACCTTTCCCCAGAAATAATGGTGTCGGCTATTACCATTGAGTGTTTTTACTCTGCGCCAGCCGTAGAACTGAGGACGGGACACGCGTCACCACTTTTTGGCTTCGCACCGAAGCATATGCCTGCTGCGGATGCCGACGATGGTCCCCCGTATCACTGTGTCCACTGTGACACAGGAAGCACCTGGGACTCTCTGCTCGAGGGCTTTCTCTGGCCTCAGGAAGACGCCCAGCCAGGTCTGTTTAGGGCAGACCCACAGTGTCAGAGAGTTAACATCCCTCGATCAGCTCTCGAGCAGTAATGAACAGCAGTGGGGGGAGACATGCCCAAGCTCCCGGCCTCCTGGGTGGGACAGCCCTCCTGGAGGACTCCAGAGGGTCCAAGCACCAGTTGCCCACGGGGGGCGTGACCTGTCCACTAAAGTGCTGCTTCCTCCCATCCCCAGCTCACCGC
This sequence comes from Lynx canadensis, assembly GCF_007474595.2. Classification (NCBI taxonomy): domain Eukaryota; kingdom Metazoa; phylum Chordata; class Mammalia; order Carnivora; family Felidae; genus Lynx; species Lynx canadensis. The sequence goes on from NC_044318.1 coordinate 20,287,942, forward strand.
CACCACTGCCTCACCAGCGTCTGCTGTTCTCACCTCTCAAATAATCCCACTTGCTCTCCAATCTCACTCTCAGGGGCGGCTGCGGCAGAAACCCCCGGCAAAGTGGTTCCGTTCGGCAGATGAGAAAACTGAGGCTCGCACAGGTTAAATAACTTACTCCCTGAGCCTTGTCTCTCCCGACACCAGGAAGGAGAAGGGCTGTGGGCAAGCTGGATCTCAGAACCATCTCTGAGGGAAAGGTACTCACAGGCCTGAATCTTGACGAGACCGCCCGTGTCTGCCTTCATCCACCGCTTGAAAATGAGCCGATATACCAGCCTCCGAAGGGCAGTAAAGTGACACTGAATAATTGAATTCTGAACAAGCCAGACTAATGCAAATATCTGACAAATTGATTTAATTGCATTCACATACAATAAAGCTGAGCTCTAAAAGGTCAGCTAGAAAATGGGAAGGGACCCCTGGGAGCTTCCAGGGAGAGGTTGAGTTTAATACACATTCATCACATTTTATCATCTAATTAGTCCACACAATGCCAAACTGATAGACGGAGACCTAAACCAGTATATTGATTGGTTATTTGCTTGGCATCTATCATATCACCTTAAGGCTGTCCCTGACATGGGCAGGCGGGAGTTATTTAGTGGCTCAGCAAAAACCGTTGTGCATTTGGAGAAATTGTTTTTCTATAAGAGATTTGAGGCTCCAAAAACATTTTTACCCAGGCACCAAGCCTGCCCCAGAGGGTTACTATTGAACAGTTTGCTACAAAGGCAGCCACTGGAAACCAACTTTCGCTCGCCTCCTCCCTTCCGCAGAATGAATATTTATAAATCGTGCGGTACAGAAAACCCTTTTAGGCTGTAAAATATTTAATTCAGGTAATTAACTAGTATCAGCCTTGCGTGGAAATACCTGGGCAGAGAAAATGTTCTGGGGAAGTTAATGAGAAACCAATTGGACTCTGCCGTTTCAGTCCCTGGGAAATGAAAGCTCGGATTTCAATCAAACAATTTGCACGGTGGGTTTGGGCTCAGGTGAAATGTGGCCTCTGTTTTGCTCCCTGCGAGGATACTGGCCCTGAGACGGACTCGGGGCTCGAGATGCGGGTCTGTGCCTAAGACGCGGTCGAAGTGATGCTTTGATTGTTTTCTTTCTTTGACCTTCGGGAAATCGGTTCATTGTCATCTCTGAGCCTTGGTTTCCTCATCAATAAAATAGAAGTGCATTTGAAATGAGATTATGTATGCAAAACCCCCTTTGAACTAAATTTCCATATAAATGTGAATTATTATCGCTATAGGGGTAGCATTAGCTCTGGTACTAATGTATTACTGTGCAAGAGGGACTTAAGTTCCCTTAGGCTGACCGTCTATTCTTTCATTAAAAAAATTTTTTTTATTTGAGTATAGTTGACACACAATATTACATTAGTTTCACGTGTACGACATAGGGATTCGACTTCTCAGTCACGCGGTGCTCACGAGTGTGGCCACCGTCTGCCATCCGGCGCTGTTACGATGCCGTTGATTGTATTGCCTCTGCTGTACCCTCTCATCTCTGTGACTGATTCACTCCATCACTGGAAGCCTGTGTCTCCTACTCCCCTTCACCCATGTTCCCCATCCCCCCACAGCCCCTTCCCTCTGGCAACCAAACCATTAGTCTGCTTTCTGTATTTATAGGTCTGATTCTGCTTTTTGTTTGTTTGCTTGTTCATTTGATATATTTTTTTTTTTTTTAGATTTTTTAAGACATATGAGTGGAATCATGTTGGTATTTGACTTTCTCAATCTGACTTACTTCACCCAGCGTAGTACCCTCTAGGTCCATCCATGTTGGAGCTCGTCTTACCGTATCTTATTTCTAAACTTATCTTCCGGTGTGCAGTCGGCCTTCTACAAGAGTTTTCTGTATTTGCCACCCCTATCGTGGAACGTTCCGTGTACACCTTAGTCCCCTGATAGCAGGCTCGCACTTCCAGAATGGTCGCTACTCTCAACGGCTTTGTGGCTAAATCCGATGCCAACCGTTAAGACCTCGTCTTATGTGAATGCTCAGCAGGATGGCGTTTCACTCATCATCTCCTTTTTTGGAAATACTCTTTGCCTTTGCAGTACTGGTTTCTTTATTTTCCTCTTTTCTAGTATTTACTTCCTGTTTGATTTTGTAGAATCCTCTTTCACTTTTCATTCTGAAAAGTAGGATGCCAGAGCGTTCTGTTTTAGCACAATTCTCTTCTACTAAATTTCCCCCGCAGCTTCCACCCCGTTTTGTCACAGATCATCACCCACGTGCTGCTGACTCCCAAGCCTGAGTTCTTTCTTCCGCTTTCTTTCTGTCTCTCAGCCCGTGACCTTTCACTAACCTCATCCTCTCCCCTTTTCTTTTATTTAAATTTTTTTAATGTTTTTTATTTATTTTTGAGACAGAGAGAGACAGAGCATGAGCAGGGGAGGGGCAGAGAGAGAGGGAGACACAGAATCCGAAGCAGGCTCCAGGCTCGGAGCTGTCAGCACAGAGACTGACGAGGGGCTCTAACTCACGGACTGTGAAATCATGACCCGAGCTGAAGTCGGACGCCCAACCGACTGAGCCACCCAGGCGCCCCTTCCTTTTGCATAAATACACCCACCTTCTCAGGGGGGTAAATAACCCTCTGCTCCCCTTCCTCGCCTTCTACGATGCCTTCCTGTGAAAGCTTTACAACAGGATCTTTCTAAAATACAAAGCTGGGGTCTCCAACACCTTTTATGAGTTAGAAGGGTTCTTACCCACTCTCTTCCCTGAAAGCAACCCATAAACAAAACAAAATAAAGGAGAGCAATAATAAAAAAAAAATCTGTATTCAATAAAACTCGGAAAGATTTGCAGTTCCAAATGACAACCTATGAAGACTATCCACAAAACATAGTGAAATCGGGCCAAATCAAGGTTGTATATGTGGAAAAGATGCACCTCTATAGATCTCAATCAGCATGTAGGGCTTTCCGAATGTAAGTGTCCATGTTGTGTCTGTGGACTGGGAGTATGGGTGGGCTGCAGAATCATCCATGAGTCCATTCAAACGCCACACGGTACTGGAGGGTGGTTTGGAAACTGGGCAGGTATGCCCAGGTATATGTAATGTTTACAAGAAGCAAGATGCTGGTGTGGTAGAGAGGAGGAGACAAGGAAGGAGACAGAAGAAAAATAAACACTAAATCATGAGATAAAAATTCAGAAGGTACGGGGGCACCTGGGTGGCTCAGTTGGTTAAGTGTCTGACTTCGGCTCAGGTCATGATCCCATGGTTAGTGGGTTCAAGCCCTGGATGGGGCTCTGTGCTGTCAGCTCAGAGCCTGGAGCCTGCTTCGGATTCCGTGTCCCCCTCTCTCTCTGCTCCTGCCCCGCTTGCTCTCTCTCTCTCTCTCTCTTTCTCTCTTTCTCTGTCGAAAAAATAATAAATAAGCATTGAAAAACTTCTAAAATTTTCTTTAGAAGATACGGTATATCACTGCAAGATAAATAGGACAATCTCTCCCAACCACATATGCAGAGATACCACTGAAAGGAGGAGAAAACTTGATAGAAAGGGTAGGAGGGTCCAAAACACTTGGTAAGAAAGCGTTTTGAGACAGAATACCTGATTCCCAGTGGCTGGCTGCCGTAGTTCACTCTCCTGGTCTGTCCACCACACCATCCTTTAGCTCGTGCTGTCTCCAGAAGTGAATCCCATTCAAAGAGAAAGAAAATTTGGAGAATAAAATTAAGAAGTCAAATGTATACCACAGCTTAGAAAAATTTTACTGTACAGGGGGACACTATACAAACACTTCTCTACAAAACAAGTAAATTAAAGAAAATCAAGTAAGATATACAATGGCTTGAAGAAAATGTATTAAGACAAGAGAAGAAGGAAAGTAACTTAGTAGAACTTGGTGGGGGGGGGGAAGCATGGAGGAGAAAAACAAAGCCATAAAATCATTCAAAGTTAGGGTGGAAGCATGAGCAAGAAAAGTTAGCATGGCGGAAAATATAGAACGTGAAAGACAGACTCAGAAGTCAAATAAAACTAAATGAAATGAAGCAAGACTTAGAAAAGCATGGTGGACAAAGGAGGTACAACGTAGGTGTTACTGGCAGCTTGCACAAAGGAGAACAGAACAAATGGAACAGCACCACCAAAAGTCAACAACGTTATAGAAAAGAACTTTCCTGAATAAAGGAGAATCTGCATTTGCAAACTGGAAGAACACAACACAAACCCGGAAATATTGGTACGGAATGATCAATGCACATCCTGGTGACATTACCGGACATCAAGGATGAAGAGAAAAGTCCTCAGGACCTTTAAACATAAGAAACCCCCTACTAACTGAGAAGGGTTGAGCTGTTATCAGCCTTACAACATAGGATTAGACAGGCATATCTCAGGAACATCCAAATGGAAAGGGATGGAAGTCAAAAATAGCCTAGTCGCCATGTTCGGTGTTAAAACCAGGACTATTGAGGAGTCTCACCAGACAGGGCAGATTAAAAGAGAAAAGAGAGGGGCGCCTGGGTGGCTCAGTGGGTTAAGTGTCTTGACTTCAGCTCAGGTCATGATCTCATGGTTCATAGGTTCAAGCCCCACATCGGGCACTCTGCTGTCAGCACAAAGCCTGCTTCGGACTCTCTGTCCCCTCTCTCCCTGCCCTCCCCTGCTCACATTCTCTCTCTCTCTCTCTCTTTCAAAAATAAATAAACATTAAAAAAAATTTAAGAAGAGAGAGAAAAATAGATGAGGAGTATGAACATACGACGTAAAATAAAAGAGCAAGAAATAAAAGAAAAAAGAATCTTGTAAACCTACTAGGAAAACCAGGTCAGTTTTAGAAAGTTTTCTTTTGGTTCACCCAAAATGCAAAATGCTTGCGTTCTACGAAACATGAGATTCAAAATAACCCGGTCGGAACTTAGTGAAGCAGAATCTGACTGTGAGCAAGTCAGAAATAAAAGAAATTCTGCACAAAAGTGAGAAATTGTACAATAGGGTAAATTTAAAAATAGTATATTAGACACAGTAAAGTACAGAACTGATAGAGAGGGAAATTGAATTGAAAATAAAGAGGACACGTTTTAGGTTTCCAGTTTGCAGAAGAAAATGGTAAGGAATAAGAACTAACAGTATTATAAAATAGTAATAAAAGAATCATTAAAGCAGAGGTGATGACTACAGTGGACAAAGAATATACTTGTAACCATTGAATAATTTCCAATCACCAGAGAAACGTCACAAACAAAAGTAGTAAAAAATATTCAAGAGTAGAAGGTGGAACTGAATCCAGTCAAGATGAGAGACTGACAACGGCTCATCAGAGGCAGGGACCCTGGGGTCCTCCCGCGTTGCTGGTGAGGATTGGATTGGCACAGCCATTGAGAAGACCCCAGCAGACACTGTTTTAAAAAGTTCTCTTTTCAGCGGGGCCTGGGGGGGCTCCGTCGGTTGAGCATCCGACTCTTGATTTTGGCTCAGGTCACCATCCCAGGGTTGTGGGATCGAGCCCCATGGCCGACTCTGCACCGAGCGCGGAGCCTGCTTAAGATTCTCTCCCTCTCTCCCGCTGCCCTTCTCTCCCTCTCATGCACTCTCCTTCACTCTATAAAAATAATACATACATACATACATAAATTTTTTTTTTTAAAGATTTAACTTTTAAGTAATTTTTTTTTTAATTTTTTTTTTTCAATGTTTATTTATTTTTGGGACAGAGAGAGAGACAGAGCATGAACGGGGGAGGGCCAGAGAGAGGGAGACACAGAATGGGAAACAGGCTCCAGGCTCTGAGCCATCAGCCCAGAGCCCGACGCGGGGCTCGAACTCACGGACCGCGAGATCGTGACCTGGCTGAAGTCTGACGCTTAACCGACTGCGCCACCCAGGCGCCCCTTAAGTAATCTTTACACCCACCGCGGGACTCAAACTCACAACTCTGAGATCGAGAGTCTCATGCTCTACCGCCTGAGCCAGCCAGGCGCCCCTACATTAGTAGACATTGTTAAATGAAGTGTGCGGGTGCCATGTGACCCACGGTTCTCACTTCTGGATGCTTTTCCAGGGAAGCTGTCACACAGGTTTCTGAGGTGACAACTCTGAGGACGTTCGTCCACGTGTTGTTGGTGATGCGGGGATCTGAAGGTACTCTCGGTTCAATCACTAAGGCACAGATAAGTGAAAGGGATGATATGCACACCATGTGACACCATATACAATCAGAAACCAGTGCACACTCAGAAAATGAGGTCCACAGCAAGGTGACATTTGCGTGAATTAACGCTATGGGCACGTGCAACAATGCTGCAACGTTTACATGTGCAAACAGTTGTCAAAGGGAAGGAGAAGGAAGTTGGAGGGATATGAAAACCCAAGGGGATAAATAAGTAAACCCATTAAGCAAGAGAAGGGCTCTGTCAAATAAGCAAAGAAGGTGTACCACCAAGTGAGGAATGTGATGAACTCTATCTAAATTCCAATCTTATCACACACCGGAAAAATGAACAACTCAACGCCTACACACGACAACTTCACAGATAAAGAATGCTGCACATTTCGAGTGGGAAGCAGGAATAAACAGCCTGCAAAATAAGAAAATTAAGGCTGGCCTCAGATCAAAGGCCAAAAGGGACAGAAGGACAGCTTTAGCAGTGTTCCACACTTGTGTTCTGTGACGAGACGTTCTCCCACTTACTTCGTCCACTTCCTGTCCCAGATCTGGAATCAACCATTTCTCCAAACATCTCTGATCCTTTCTGTTTTTTTTTTTTAATGTTCATTTTTAAGACAGAGAGAAACAGAGTGTGAGCAGTGGAGAAGAGAGAAAGGGACACAGAATCCAAAGCAGGCTCCAGGCCCTGAGCTGTCAGCACAGAGCCCGAGGCGGGGCTCGAACTCACGAACCGCGAGATCATGACCTGAGCCGAAGTCGGCCGCTTAACCGACTGAGCCACCCAGGTGCCCCCACATTTTTAGTGGGAAAAAAAAGACCACAGTCTGGGTACCAGGGGTGCTCAGTGCTGCTGAGTTATGTATTATTTCTAGGACTCTTCCATGGACGGAGCTAGCACATACGTATTTCTTAAGAAAAACTATATCTTGCATTTATATCCAGTTCAAAAATCAGGGGAACAAGGATTTTGTCTGACCTCATTAATCTCATATTTGTATCTCTTTTCAACCAAACCCAAAACTCAGTTCTCAGTAACACAGATGTGATTAGTCATTTGCCTGATTGTTATCTTGAAATAAATAACAATACCCAAACTATCACCCATAATGCTATTGCTAAAAACAGTTAAAAAAATTTTTTGGCAATATTTTGTCCTTTGGATCTATTCCATTAGGGAGTCACTTGGACTATTTCCTCTACCTGAGATTAGGTCACCAACAGAGTATACAATTAGGTTCCTCCGTTTCAATTTACTTTCAGAGACTGGGGGGGGGGGTGTATGTTTCTGTATTTAATTTTTAAAAAAATGTTTATTTACTTTGAGAGAGAGAGGGAATGTGTGTGTGCATCCACTATAGAGAAAGAGAGAGAGAGCACTCATGCATGGTGGGGGGCAGAGAAAGAGGGTGAGAGAGAAATCCCAAGCAGGCTCCGTGTTGTCAGTGAAGAGCCTGTCATGGGGCTCGATCCCACCAACCACGAGATCGTGACCTGAGCTGATATCAGGAGTCAGCTGCTTCACCGACTGAGCCACGCAGGCGCCCCTAATTTTGTTTTATGATTGTGTAAAATACAAACAGGGCTTCAAAGGCAGATCTATAATACAAGGTCTATTTTAAGAAGTCTATTGTCGACTCCTGATTCCTCCAGTGTATTTCTTCTCTTTCCTAATTTAATCATTTAAGTGTTAAGTTTCATTAGGGTTTAACATATACCTGTTAATTTAATATCTTTAACATGTAATGGTGTATAATAATATGTTATAATAACATAAAATAATATATGTATAGCAGCAACTCTATGTTATGTGTTATTATAACATTGTGTCGTAGCATTAGTAATTATGTTAATTTAGCACAATTCAACACAGAACATATAGTGCTATATTGACACATTTTGTCAATTAGCACAACTTCACATATACCGTATCTGTATTCAACACCTGTGTTAATCAGATAGGCTGTATGTTAATGTGTGCGTGTGAATGTGTGCGTGTTTTATTTCCCCTTTTTTAGGTAAGGGGTACTGTGGTACACACACATTTCTGCACCTTGCTTTCTCACTTAACAATATATACTGGAGATCATGCCACATAGCACGGGTTTTGAGAAGACAAGGTTGTAACTCAGAAGGAGAGTCCTTGTTTAAATTCAAAAGCAATAGAAAGGCGGTTTCCAGATATGCAAGGCCATGGAAGTGTTTTGCTAAAAGCAAACCAAGAGGGGCGCCTGGCAGGCTCAGTTGGTTAAACATCAGACTCTCGATTTCGTCTCAGGTCGTGATCTCAGGGTTCGTGGGATGGAGCCCTGGGTCGGGCTCTGTGCTGACGGACGGAGCCTGCTTGGGATTCTCTCTCCCTCTCTCTCTGCCCCTCCCCTGCTCATACATGCACCTGCTCTCTTTCTCTCTCTCTCTGTCTCTCTCTCTCTCTCTCTCAAAATAAACTTAAAAAAAAAAACCAACAAATGAACTCCATAAAGAATGTATCCATCTCATGTGCAGATGAGAAGTAAGTAAGTAAATCTCAGAGGACGAAATGTGAGGCTAGAGACAACCGGCAGAAAGCGCTAGAATGAATGGAGCATGGAGCTAAGACACGTAAGCACCGTCAGCCGATAGCGTGCAAATGTGAACGGACCTTCGAAGACTCCGGTGATAAAACGGTCATATTTTGAAAATGAGAGCCCGAGTTTAACATTTCAGATAATAACTAACGGCGAGCAAGTAGGGAGAGTAATAAAAACAAAGGATGCTATTTTTCTCGTCTGCGGATACCGTGTATCCTTGATTTTAATAACTGAAGAAATGGATATTCAATTTTTTAAATTGAACCAGCAGCATACTGTCTAAATTACTAATGAAAGGGAAGGGAGGTTCTTGTGGGAGCCTCGGAGGCCTGAGGGGAAGCAGCAGCGGGTTCAGGCGGGTTCAGGGGCTCCCCAGCCTTCTCCTGGATCCCCCTCTGGGGTCTGGGCTGCATGCGTGGTATTCACCCGCTGCAGGATGTCCACACCGCTGACGTGCGAGACCACAAGAACAGACATGGTTTCCGTCGGTGCTTATGGGGTCCAGCTTCTTGTTCTCTTGAACTTCATGCTCTAGCATTAGACACCCAAATAGCCTTCCAGAAACTGCTTACCTACCTCGGCTGTGTCCGTTCACATTCCTATAAAAATTCGTATCTGTGTGCTTATGTGCACACATGTGCGTTTTCTAGCTGTTCTGCCTCTTGGATTGAACCCCGGCGGATAACAACACCAACACAAACCACGTATATACTATAAATTCAGGGACATAAATATATCAGGGAAATGGCCTTGAGCTGGTGATTAACTCGAGTTTGGGCTCTGCCAGCCACCATGTAGAATACTGGGCAAATCCTATTACTCTGAATCTGTTTCCTCGTCTGTGATATGGTGGGTTGGTACCACTAATCTCTAAATTTGTGTCGTTCTTGTTGTTGTTTTTAGAAGCTGTACTTTGATATCCACTGACAAGCTGTGAAATCAATATAGTCCGTAGTGACCAGCATCTAGAAACATTAAATGGAATAGAATAGAATAGAAAATACCAAAGTGCATTATGTGTATTAGGGATAATATTTTTATTTCAAGTAGGTAGATAGTGGGCGCCTGGGTGGCTCAGTCAGTTAAGCGTCCAGCTTTGTCTCAGGTCATGACATCACAGTTTATGGGTTTGAGCCCCATGTCGGGCTGTGTGCTGACAGCTCGGAGCCTGGAGCCTGCTTCGGATTCTGTATCTCCTCCTCTCTCTCTGCTCCTCCCCCACTCGCACTCTGTTCTCTCTCTCTCTCACTCTCTCTCTTTCTCTCAAAAATAAACATTAAAAAAAAAAAAACCAAGTAGATAGCTATGAATGTTGTCATATAAAATGTATTTCTTACTGGGAGTCAGGTTAGAAAAGCCTGAAAAATACTTCTTTTTCTTTTCTTTTTTTTAATGTTTTATTTATTTTTGAGACAGGGAGAGACAGAGCATGAACAGGGGAGGGTCAGAGAGAGGGAGACACAGAATCTGAAACAGGCTCCAGGCTCTGAGCTGTCAGCACAGAGCCTGACGCGGGGCTCGAACTCACGAACCATGAGATCATGACCTGAGCCAAAGTCGGATGCTTAACCGACTGAGCCACCCAGGCGCCCCAAAATATTTCTTTTTTGCAATGATCAAGGAAATTATTCCTCAGGTCTAAGACGATGTATTTACCAAATCTGGACGATTCCAATAAGGTAGAGGATGGAAAACCATAGATTACATCCCGCACCTACTGGGTCTGGCTATTCCATTCACTCAGTTTTCGTTTTCCTCAGCTTGTAATGTCTGGGTACATGCATGAACCACCAAGCATTTTAAGCCTGAATTGCTTATCGATGTGAAAACTTGCAGAGATGCATAACATCCGGGTTTCTGGCTTCTCTCGAAATTCCAGAATGTCTGCTATATTGGGTGGACTTTGGTTCGGCAGTGGTCAGCTAGAAATGCACAGGGATTCCTCCCCAGTGCGATGGGCATGTGTTTTTAAAATGTAGGTTTTATTTATTATTATTCAGGGATATGAGAAGGCCAAGAGATTAGGAGACAACTGCCACTGCATAGGTAATCTGGCACTCACAGAAGAGAGGGCCATGCCATGCTAGGCCATGCCACGGGGTGGAGGGGCGCACGGGGGAACACCAGGGTTGGTCAGGAGGCAGAAGGAGTGTGGAAATGAGGGCAACATCCTTTATTGTGGTATCACAGGCAAAGACAAGGCGGGATGCGCAGGCTTGGGATTGGCCAGAATGAATCATTTCAGCAGCTCCGGGGTGTGGGACTGCCCTTACTTGTCTGGTACTTGGTCCTGGGGAGACGGCGGCCCAGAGCGTTTGAAGAAGCCCTTACAGAAAAGTTGGGGGTGTGAGCTCCGGATTGGTCCGTTTGCTTATGCAAGGCATGCGGGCTGGCTTGTCCTTCACCATCTCTAGGAATTAGCCTAGCCCTTCCCAGGGCGGTCTCTCCAGGGCCAGCAAGACCCTAAGAGCATCAGAAATACAGAAACTAAACAAGGCACGATCCATACAGCATGCGGGTTATAATTTGCTCCAGTCCCTACCTGGCCGAGCTCACTCATTTGTTCCAGGCACTGGAGTTCAGGACTCCCAGCTTGACATCAATTTCCCACCGGTACCGTGATGAAGAATGTCTTTCAGCCTTGGAGACAGCTACGCATGTTTCAGCTACACACTGTGAACAGCAGAGAAGACAGAAGCGCAGGGTAGCTGTCCTGCGTGGGAAGTAACACCGCAGAAAGGGAAGTGGTGATACACCAGGTCTGGTGCTCACCGCTCATGACTGACGATCTGGGCCACTGGTAGAGGCACAGGGGTCTCCATAACCTCTGACTGGCAAATGACCCATTGTCAAGGAGACAGAATTTTTCTGGCTGGATTATCAATAGGGCTCAAATCCCTTTGGACAGTAATTGTCCTTGGTCAATGCCATTGAAAGCATTACTTGGATTTTTTGTTTTTAAATTTGGGACCAGGACTTAGGATCGTGTCTCCTTACCAGTATCAATGCCTTTGGGGGAGGAAGTCAGCATTTTTTTTTTCTTTTTAAGAACTCAGCATTTTAGGATGTTCACCAGGAGGACAATATGCCAAAGGGACACCGCATCTCATCAAGCCTCGCTGCCCTTGTCGTCTTAGATCCTGAATTACATGACAAAAATGCTCTTTCCCTCTTGATTCGTATCCATTGCAATGCAGTGATGAGACTCATGTTTCTTAGGGATGCACGTAGGGTCCGGCATTAGAAGGAGCTGGGTTCAAATCCCAGCTTTTACCACTTCACCTTGTGTGATATTGCAATGAACTTCATTGCTTTTAGTCCTTTCTCCAGCTACGGAACCGGGATAATAATATCTATCTGGGTTTCTGTGAGAGCTAAGTAAGTCAATTCAGTAAAGCATTTAGACCCATGGCTGGCACAAAATAAGTGTTTGTATATAATGGAGGTTAGTCAATTATTATGCATCCAATATGTCACGCATGGTGCTCCTGCCACAAAGATAAGGCATGGTCTCTGTCCTAAGAAAATGCGATCCAGTGTGGTTAAGTGTTGTAATACAGAAAGGTACAGAGTTTGCACGAGGAGGGATCTGTTCTGGGGAAAGAGGTGGAGTACATTAAGGAAAGCATTCAGGAGGGAGGCCGGGCACAGGGTAGGATAAATGAGATCCCTCAAGGAGCCATTCGCATGCCCCTGAGAGTGAGTGTCCGAAATTCTGCATCCTGGGCACCTGTCTTGCCTCAGTTTAGCCCTGGACCCCTCCCCTCCCCCTTCAACAGAAAGTGCCATTAGAATTAGATCTTGAAGGATAGCACGAGATGGTCAGATGACATCCCAAGCAAAGGGGAAGGTGTCTAAAAAGCATCAAGCAAGAAAATAGAAGAGCGCATTCATGTAATTCACTGGGAACGAAACATAATGGGGCCACCAGGAAGGGTGAGTACTGCAAGCGGAGTGTGGCGAGACTACTCAGGTGGGGAGGGGTCACATAGTGAAGAACATTTCTGGGCACGCAAAGGGACTTGGCATTTATCCTTGGCCATGGGGAATCTCTGTAAAAAAGTTAGTAATACACTTAAGAAGAGACGTACAGGACCTAAGCAAACACAAATATAAAAATTTTCTGGGAGGCATAAAAGCAGTCTCGAATGAATGGAGACACAGAGAGTTATTTTTGTATTCCTGATATCGTCGCGACTCGACGTAAATTCTCAAAACTGCATGGTCCTCAAACTGTTACTGTCAGACTCAGTATCATCCAAGGGATTTCCACTTGGCTTAACTCCGTCAGATCCTGGATGATGTCAATCGGTAAAAAGTACAACCTTCTCTCTCACCACTGTGATTTCTGAACTTGCAGTAACTGATGAAGTTCTGGAGGAGTGAAGGAGCCAGGGCAAAAAACGGGGGCTTTCTGGGCCCCTCCTCCATGTATGTATCACCATATGTATCTGGTGATACATATGCCCAGGATATTTATATGAGACCACACACTGGGGACGAAGTCTAGTACGGAGTGATACTGATCATGTCATCACCGTAACGCTTGGAAACTTGGAGCCATAATTAATTTGCTTTAAGAGAGAAAAAGAAATGGAACATTTCTTGTTTCGTATAGAGAAATTCTTACCTGCCCCCATTAAGAATCAAGAATCCCTTTTTTAGGGAGGAAGCATATACTTATCTTGATGAGCACCGAATAACGTATAGAATAGTGTTTAACCATTATTTTGCCCACCTGAAACTAATATGGCATCATATGCTAATTATCTTTCAATTTAAAAAAAGGACTTCTTTTTTAAAAATCCAAGTAAGCCCTGCAATATATAATCACTGCCTCTAGTGAAGGCAACGATGTCGGTCAACGCCTTGCAACAATATTTTGCATAACGATAATGAAGAAGCTAAGAATACCTAGCATTTATTTGTTTGGTGCTAATTCATCCACGGCTCAGCTACCGTTTGGCTTTGCTAGGTTGGCCCCCCATGGTTTGAGCACCAGGATGCACGTCGGGTTCAGGTCTTTTCCACATGCCTCCTTATTCTTTAAAAAAAAAATTTTTTTAAGTTTACTTATTTTGAGAGAGACACACACACACAGAATATGAATAGGGGAGGGGGAGAGGGGGGAGGGGAGACACAGAATCCAAAGCAGGCTCCAAGCTCTGAGCTGTCAGCATAGAGCCCCATGTGGGGCTCAAACCCACGAACCGTGAGAGCACGACCTGAGCCGAAGTCGAAGGCTTAACAAACTGAGCCACCCAGGCACCCCCACATGTCTCCCTATTATTATTATTATTATTATTATTATTATTTTTGTATCAGCCACTTCCTAGAGCGTGCCCTTCTTGTGGTAGGTCATGTGAGCGAAAGAAGGTGGTGGGAACACAGGCTTCCTCTTCAGGCTCTGGTTTGGGACTGGCACCTACGATTGTGTGAGGCAAAGCCAATCAAATGGCCAAGGCTCCAGGGTACTCTGGCCCAAGGGAGTATCCTGGACAATAATCCAATCTGTCACGGTCACATAACGGGACAGTTGGGTTTGCTCACAACTCAAATGATAAAAGCTCGTTGACTGCACGTTCTTTGATAAGTCACTTCTAAGAGTGGTTTCAGTCTACCTTACAGGCTTATTTTGGGACTCCCGGGGACGCAGAAACACTCTGCAAAAGCCAGAGCATCTGAAATGTGCTTTTCATAATTGTTTCAATGGCAAAATCAAACATGTCTGTGAGTCCTCACCCCGAGCTTCCTACTTAGATGCTAATTTTCTGGTAGATGGCTCTGGGGACAGTCTAATGCTGCCCCTGCTGGGTGGGACAGTGCAGGTCACACTGTCGATGGAGGCACGTACTAACAATGTATGCTGGGTCTCTTTGAGCATTTAGTATTTATCGAATTCGGGCTTTCAACCTGCCCTCCATTACAATGCAGAAATCCTGGAACTCTACTCTTTTTCCTAGAAAGCCCATGTGTTAACCCAAAACGAGCCTTAGGGGGCCAACTACTCTTCGTTCGGCTCAGACCCTGCAGACACCCCGTCCCCGTTACTGACAAATGTCCTCTAATGTCCTGTCCCTGTCACCTGCACCGCCGATAAGGGCAAATCGCTTGCAGATAGGCGAGAATGACTCTGGGATTGGGAATCAGGATGCCTGCCTTCCAGGGCTGGCACTGCCTCTTTTCCTTCTGTTTCCTCATCTGTAAAATGGAGATTAGAATAACTGCCCTACTTTCTCACACGGCGGCTGTGAAGACAAAATGAGAAGAGCATGTTGCAAAATAAGAAACACTATTCAAATGCAAGACAATTTTAGATTCTTCGATTCCTCCCTAACTGCATAATAGCCTGTCACATTTCTACAATGCTTCTCATTTTTCAAAGCACTTCCAGTTGCATTGTCTCTTTCTGTCCACACCACAGTTTCTCGATGTTTCCGGGGAGGAAGTGGAGGACTGGAACAGTCCTGTGGCTTGCCTAGGGCCAGCGGGTAAGTCACAGGGCCGGGAAAGCAGCCAATTTCCCTGGTGCGAGTCCTGTATTTTCCCCTTTGGGATCTACTGCTTCAGCTTCTCTGTCAGTGCCCTTGGACGTCCGTCTGGAGAAGTGTGTCTGAGGCCAATGTTGCCGGTGGTGTGAGGGCGGTCAAGGTGTGGAGCGACTTCCTCCCGGGAAAGTGAGCTTAGGGATCCAAAGTTTAATTCCAGGACTTGTCCTGGGCAATGCTTGGGTGGGTTGGGGGGGGTCCCCATGGTCCAAGCCCCTGGGTCACTGGCAGCCTCTGCCCCATCTCATTCTACCAGCTTCTTCGTAAGATGGTGGGAAAATGGCCACCAGTTAAGACAACTGACAGCGATTTCCTGAATCCCTTACGGCGATGAGGCAAAGTCCTCTGGGACATAAAACTATCTACTTACTTAAAATGGAAAGAAACTCAGAGATCTTTGTATTCCAGACAGTTCATTCAGCGGCTAGAACATAAAGGCTGACAGAAGACAAGAAAGTTACTCATGGTTGGAGAATGGATTTGGGGTTCTCGCAGATTTGGGGATTCATTCTCCGCTCTGCCACTTACTGATGGGGGGGACCAGGGTGGTTGGGGAGGATCTTCATTTAATAGCGAAATCAACGTATTTAAAGTACCGAGTACCTAGGGGTCTCTACAACTGTAGCAGAGTCTGAATAAACTTCTGATGATTTCTTTAGGTTGCTTTTCTAGAAATAGAAGTACCAAGGGGCACCTGGGTGACTCAGTCGGTTAAACATCTGACTTCTGCTCAGGTCATGATCTCATGGCTCTCGAGTTCGAGCCCCATATTGGGCTCTGTGCTGACAGAACCTGCTGCAAATTCTGTGTCTCCCTCTCTTTCTGCCCCTTCCCTGTTTGCGCGCGCGCTCTCTCTCTCTCTCTCTGTCAAAAATAAATAAACATTAGAAAAAAGAAGTAGAAGTACCAAGTCAAATGATCTTTAAAAACTCTTGATAAGTATTGCCAACTCGGGCTCCAGAAATGCGATTTTAGGTCTTTATATTCCCATCCATTGTGGCCACACATAGTTGATCATACCCTTGCAGACTCTGGGTGTTATCTTTCTATAATCTTTACTAATTTTACAGGTGAAAAATGCTACTCATTATTATTTTGGTGCAAACTTCTTTGATTATTAGTGATATTAAATATTTGTTTTAATTGTATCTTTTTACTAGCAAAATTTGTCTTTTTTATGTAGTCAAATTCATTAAAGCTTAAAGCTGATCTCACTATGCCCGCTCCCTGCTAACTCTCCTAATATTTTCACCCAAACGCCATCATTATTACATGAGATACCCTTTGATGGGTATGTGTTGATCAGCACAAATCTATTTTGGCAGAGTAAGGAAATGTAGTAGATTGAATAACAGGAATATAGAAAGATATTTGGTTAGAGATTTTGTAATGGGTGTATGCACTTGAGAATATCTTGTTTTTAGAAAAAAAAAACTGGTTTGAATCAATAGACTTGACTGAACGGAATGTGCTGGCAGAGGAATACAGCATGACCGGCATGATATTTGGATTTGCAGACATGATAAATAGGAAGATATGGTAAATCTTTAATATTCTGGTGACCCCAAAAGGTGGAAAGGAACTGGGGCAGGATTTGAGAGGTGTTCGTGCACAGCATTACTTAAACCACGTGGACCAGGTTGGAACACAGAAAAAGAAGGTACATAATGCCCACTTTCCTGGCTATGGCACCTACTTTTTGTTTCTCCCATTGGATCACAGATGTAAAACCTTCAGTACCGGAAGAAAATAATATAATCTTGAGGTAGACAGGATTTCTAATTTTTACGTGATCAATCGCCAAAGAAAACAATCTCTACGTAACCATCAGAAATTTCTACATATAAAGCACTGCACATGTAAAATTGAAAACAGAACCGAAATGTGGGGAAAATATTTGCAACATACATGAAAATAGTTAAGTTCCTTTATGTATATAAATGGAACCCCCAAATAATAAGGAAAATACAAAGATTTCACCAGAAATGTGACCCTCAGATGTGAATAAACAATTATCTAAAAGAAACTAAGAGATGATAAATGTCTGAAAAACTGCTCAGCTTTGCTCGTATTAAATGCAAATTATTTAAGCAGTGTGATAACACTTCAAAGACATAATATTAATTATAAAATAGCATGATATAGAACTTGCATAATTACAGGTTTATTTAAAAACAACATCCATACTTATATATCGTCTCCCATGTTGATGGTGGTGATTTTTAAGTTATGAGATTGTAGGTGATTTCTCTCTCTCTCTCTCGTATTAATTAAAACTTTTTCTATGATAAGTATTAATTGCTTTTGAGACAAAAAGACCAGTTATTTACTTAAGTATTTACTTACTGTTTTAGTGATAAAATCCAAAGCAGACATTGTTGTATGGAAATGGGTATTCTCATGTCCCCACTATAGGAATATAAGTAATAAGTTCAACATTTCTGGGAACTGATTTGTCAGGAGAGAAACTTTCAGAACGTATATACTCTTCAAGCTGATAATTCTGCCTTATTAAATTTATATTAAAAATATATGAAGGGCATAGTAGAAACGAGAATATTCATTACAATGTAGCTATTTGCAGTTAAAATTTGTGACAACTTATATGTTCAAGAAGACAGAACTGGAATATAATTACGGAGTAATTAGTACTGCTGTGAGCATGGTATTTGAAGTGTTTCCAAAAAGTGAGTCATGCTTGAATAAATTTGAGAAATACCATGTTAAACAAAGTCAAATATTTTTCTTCAGTTGTAGGATTTTCAGAGACTTTAATAACTAATGTGCATTATGACAATTCAAACAGGCGCTATTTTCCGAACTTATTTTACCGCAGAATTTCTTTTTCTCTCAAGGTAGCTATGGAAATCTTCTAGAACAATGTTCAGAGAACATCAGTTTTGGAAACATTGCCACAGAGAGTCCTTCAAATGGGGTTGTAGGAGAGTATTCCATTATCTAGAAAGATACACAATACATACGAAAATATGTGTCACATAAATTCATTTCATATGAAATGATGAACGATATATCAAATTTCATATCACATGAAATGATACAGCAGTTTACAGAAGAGTAGACATAACGTGATCCCATTAATGGGGGACCACGAGCACCTTGGAAAGAAACTGGCCAAAAAAAAAATTAACAGCAAACCTTTTTTTTTTTAATTTTCTTTTATGTTTATTTATTTTTGAGACAGAAACAGAGCATGAGTGGGGGAGATGCAGAGAGAGGGGGACACAGAATCCGAAGCAGGCTCCAGGCTCCAAGCTGTCAGCACAGAGCCTGACGCGGGGCCCGAACCCACCAACTGTGAGATCATGACCTGGGTTGAAGTCGGACGCCCAACCGACTGAACCCCCCAGATGCCCCAGCAAAGTTTTAAAAGTGGTCATGTCTGCGTAATGGAAAATGAGTAATCTTTCTTTTTTTGCTTTTTGCTTATACACATTTAATAGGATTTCACAAGGAACCTATATTACCGTTGAAGTAAGGAAAATGATAAAAGTTATAGAAATGATGTCGGGGAATATGCAATATATTGTTCACAATGTGTTCGCTGTGAAAAGGAGGTTACAAAGCAGTTTGTTCAGTATGGTATCTTTTTAAAAACATTTCCGTGTATGGATAGCCGTGCAGAGAAAAAGGAAATGTACCAAGATATTAAGTTATTACTTGGGGTCACATCTGGGATTACAGATAATTTTACGTAAACAGATCCCTTTCCTGTTGGTCTCTTGTAAGAATGTGACTCAAACCTCTTGATCCTCCAGGGGGAGGGTCTCCAAGGTGGGATGCCCATACCCCAAGGAGGGTGCGAGATGATGTATTGGTTGGGGAACATTATTAGAGCGGTAGTAGTCATGTACATAATGTGTAGTCATGTACATAACATATATTTGCACAGTAGGACTTGTATGAAGTTTGTAGATGCGTTTCCATACATTAGCAGTGCATTCTCCAAATATTTTCCCACAGGGTATCATAATCAAAGACTGTGCCACTAGTATACTCAACCACTGGCAAATGCCATCAGTGGCCACACTTCCAGGCTTCTGAAAGATAGTGTCCTGATGACACGGGCTTAAATCTTCCCTCTGGTTTTGCCGACCAGAGGTCCAAAGACCCCAGTTTTCTCCTCCGTTCAGTTTCCGAGGTCCGAATCTCTGCTCTCAGGATAAGGAAAAGGGCATTATATTGGTGTGATAGCCACTAAAGCTAAATACTAAATATACCTGGCCCTTCATCTTCTGGATGCAAGATGATTGCCATTCTTGGCCCTGTTGGGTGGACCCACGTGACCCAGTTCTGGTCAGAGAGGTATGAGTTGTAGAGTGTAGAGTAGGCATTTGATTACTGCTGTGAGACCCTCCTTTCTAGCACCATGACCCGTGATGTTTGATATTCTGGGGTTCCCGTCGGGCTGAGGTCTAGAGAGAGGACAAATATGACAGAGAGCAGAGCCCCAGCTCAGTGAGTAGGAAGTAAGTCCCAAGTGTCCATCAAATGGATGAGCAGATACAGAAAATATGTTGTACGTATATATAGTAGAATATTATTAAATCACAAAAGGGAAGGAAAAACTGACATTTGTGACAACACGGGTGAACCTAGAAGACATTATGTTCAGTGGAATAAGCCAGACACAGAAAGACAAATACCATATGTGACCATATGTGATCTCAGTTATATGTGATATCTAAAAAAGTAGAACTCAAGAGAACCCGAAAACAGAATGGGGTATACCAGGGGCTGGAGGCAGGTGTGTGTGTGTGTGTGTGTGTGTGTGTGTGTGTGTGTGTGTGAAATGGGGAGATGTTGGTCAAAGGGTACAAACTTTTAGTTATAAGATGAATAAGTTCTGGGGACCTAATGTGCAGTTAATAACACTGGGCGCCTGGGTGGCTCAGTCAGTTGAGCATCCAACTTTTGATTTTGGCTCAGGTCATGATCCCAGGGTCATGGAATTGAGCTCTGAGTCAGGCTCTGCACTGAGCTTGGAGGCTGCTTAAGTTTCTCTCTCTCTCTCTCTCTCTCTCTCTCTCTCTCTCTCTCTCTCTCTCTCCCTCTGCCCCTCTCCCCCACTTGCACTCTCTCTCTCTCTAAAATTAATTAATTAATTCATTCATTCATTAATACCATATTATATACTTGAAATTTGCTAAGAGAGTAGATCTTAAGTGTTCTCATAAAAAAAGTATGTGAAGTGATGAAGGTGTTAGTATATTTAATGTATACTGAATCATCACATTGTGTACTTTAAATATATACAGTTTTTATTTGTCAATTATCCTTCAATAAAGGTGACCAAAAAGAGAAAATAAGCTCTGATTTGTTTAAGCCCCTGAAAGTTGGGGGATAGTTGTTAGTACACACAACCTAATACCTGCTGACTTTGAGATCAGAGTTCACCAGTTAACTCCAGGTGTTATAGACAGGCTTGAACCCATCCAATGTTGAAGCCCTATCCTTGGTTCTTATGATGAAATGGAATATAATTGCATATATTTTTTATTTCTTTGTATGATTAAGGACTACTTATTGCTGACCTCCTAAAGGGAATTATTAAGCATTTAAAAATGTTCATCTACAGAAACAAAAGTTAGCAAGTTACTAGATTTTTCCAAGGACCTTAATTTATTTTTCTGCTAAGAAATCTTCTTTTCCTCTCGACCTGTTTCCACAATGGGCTCTCCCCAGGCTCCTTTTCTAATGTCTGCCTGGTGGGTAAGGGATTACAGCAGAGTTATAGCTTATGCAGGAGTGAGACTTAAAAGCCAGTGAAGAGAAAACAATACATAAAAATAGTTCATTCTCAAAAATATTTTTCAGGGGTTTTCTACTTTTAAAAAGTGTTGATCACAGCTCTAAAGCATTAAAACCCTTGGACATTTCTTAAGTTGCTTCTAAAGAATAGTATGCATGACTTTGCACACACAAACCTGCACACGTACATAAACATTGACATATATAGTAATCTAAAATACGCCATAAGGGGTACACAAGCATCTGCACCTACACACTAGAATCACACTTAGCGTGACAAACACTTGCACTATGAGATTGATGGGGGAAATCGGTGGACTGATGTCAACTGTCTCACGCTCACCTTCGGACATAAGCCCATGGAGCGTGTGGTGGACAGACTTGCCTGCATTATTTAATCATGTTTTCTTTTCCCCGTTGTTGGCCAGCCCTGCAACATGTTTGAATTTTTGAATGTTACATGCATGACTCTTATGGTTAAGCTATGCTTCCTCGGTATGGTATTTGATTCTCTTCATTCTCTTCTATGGGTTGACTGACTTTCTCCCTTTAAGGAAAGCAGAGCTGGGGCGCCTGGGTGGCTCAGTCGGTTGAGCGTCTGACTTCGGCTCAGGTCATGATCTCATGGTCTGTAAGTTCGAGCCCCAAGTTGGGCTCTGTGCTGATGGCTCAGAGTCTGCTAGGGATTCTCTCCTCCATCTCTCTGCCACCTCCCTGCTCGTGCTCTGTCTCTCTCTCTCTCTCTCTCTCTCAAAACAAATAAACTTAAAAAAAAAAAAAAAAAGGAAAGCAGACCTAATATATCTATCCAACCATTTGTTACCGAGGAAATTTCCTGTTGGCCAAATGGATGCGTGTTCACTCCTAGAAGAGTAGATACACCATAACCTACATGTGAGCCTCTGCTACCCCTTTTCTGACATCTGGCCTCTCACGAGTTGGGCTCCAGGCGGACGGGGCTGGCTCCTGACCTGGATATTCACTTTGCAGCTCCAGATTTTCCACCCACTCTTCTCCACCCGGTTCTGTGCTCTGGGGGCTGCATCCTCGAGCCCCCCTCCCTCACCTGGTTTCTGGTTGTGCGAGGCCAGTGGGGAGCACCAGCAAATGGGAAGGTGGATGAGATAGACATCCATCCCTCCCCACGCTGTTCAGGCTGCTGGTTGGGCTTCTTTGTGGACGCCCTGTCCACAACCCTCCAAATCTCCTCAAACACTTGCTTCCTTTGCTTCAAATAGCTGGCTTCCCTTGCTAATGGCTTTTTCCTAATTCTTACTAATGGTCTTGAGGTGCTGCACCCTGTCTGTTGATTTCTCTTATTTCTGCCCACTATTTTCTAAGTGATCCCATCTGGAAACTCTCCTTCAGTTACCCCTTCAAGCACATTATGTATTTCCTGCTGGGACCTGAACCCTTACAGCCTTATGGGAGCCCGGGTATCACGGGGAAGTTGAAACTATGTCAGTCTTCAATGCAGCCGGTATCCTTGGGGGAAAATGCCTCCCTGTTCTTAAAAATATATATATTATTTAGCAATTAAGAAGTAAAGGCAGGCAAGGAATAATACAATGAATTCCCATGCATCTAAAGAAATAAAAATGTCAGAACGCCTGGGTCGGTTGAGCGCCTGACTTTGGCTCAGGTCATGAGTTTGAGCCCCGTGTTGGGCTCTGTGCTGACAGCTAAGAGCTGGAGCCTGCTTCAGAATGTGTGTGTGTGTGTGTGTGTGTGTGTGTGTGTGTGTGTGTGTTTCTCTCTCTCTGCCCTTCCCCCACACATGCTGTCTTTCTTTATCTCTCTCTTTCTCTCTCGCTTTCTCTCTCTCTTTCTCTCTCAAAAATAAATAAAGTTTAAAAAACATGTTTTAAAAAGAAGTAAAGATGTCAATATTGATAAAAATCTATCTTTCTAAATAATCTCCTTTGCAGTACATCCCCACGGTGTTTTCGAGCTGAGAATTCAAGCCAGGACCTACCTTGCTCACAAAAAGGACAGATTTCAAGGTGAGCTGTGCCATCTGGGGCATTTCGAAATGTACACGTTGAACCTGTGAGCGAGAGTCTGTGTGTGGCTGAGAGAGAAATCTTTGAGGGAGACTTCGGAGAATGATATGCTTGACCCAGCAGCAATTCTATGCAAGCAACTGCTCTTCTCTGAGTCGCTGGGTGCGAGTTGAGAGCACCAGCTTCGGAATGGGACAGGATTGCCCGCATGGCGATCTGGACTCTTTTATTCGTGTCCTCTGTGACCTTGAAGGAGCATTTTGAGGGAGCTCCTGGGCTACGGAGGCCCATTCTCGACACCGGAAGACACGCCCAAGGTGGCACGGTGTTGAGGATGTAATGTTGTGTATGGGAGCACTCACTGTACCGAGAGCTTACAGTCGCACAGGGGAAATGAGGTACGCAGGCTGATAAATACGATATGAGGTGACGTGCCATAAAGGTGGTGAAACCTTACGGCTAGATCGTCAAGGTTGTGTGGAGGGAATGGAGGAAAGAATCTTGGAACCATAGCACCCAGCTCCCTTGCCATGCAGGTGACGACGCGGACAGGACCACGGCTTCTAGCTCCGACCCAACTCCCACTGTCTGCTCTCCACTGTTACCTCGCACGCCCATTCCGGCTCCAAGTGGCAGTTTTATTCTAGGTAAGCAAGATATCAGCACAATTTCACTCTTTTCCCTTTTTAGAAATTTAAAGTAGCACATATTGCAGGGATAAGAAAATCCAGATAAGCAAAGAGCTCTGTAGTTGGCACAACCGTGCCAAGGCAGTTCCTGCTGGCTGACTAGAGCAGGCAAGAGCATGGGTTCTGGAACATGCCACCGAAAGACTGTCCTGGCCCTAACTCCAGCCAGGCTCCTGTGAGTCCTCGTTCTGGTGAGGTCTCGCCCTTGGGCTCCATCCTTGGCCCATTCAGTCCAGTTGTAGCAAGAATCCTGCTGGGGCAGTTTAGTGAAAATCCCCCACCTTTGATATCTGATTAGATTCCTCCCCCTCCAGCCTCGGTATCTGACAACCCATGACATCGGACCCGATTCCTTCTTCCCCCACCCTTGATACCTTATCACCCTGGCCTGCCTTGAGTAAAACTCCTGTGCAGTTGGTTTAGGAGATAGCCCCCCTACCTTGATGCCCCCTTTTAATAATTTCCCATCCGCGGACCCCCAGCCCGATCCTTGACTGCAAATCTCTACTTGTTCTTGTTGTTTGTGAGGTTGAGCCGATCTCTCTTCTCTACCACAAAACCCCCATCGCAGTGGTCCCCCTGAAAAGAGTCTTATCATTTTTAACAAGAGCCACGAATAATTTTTTTCTTTAGCATTACTACCTGGGTTCAAATTCCAGTTCCGCTATTTATGGTCTGTGTATTATTCTCTTTATTTACAAAATGAAAATGGTAAGACCTACCTCATAAGCGTTGTGTAGGAATTAAATGAAGTGATCTATCTATTTATATCTGTATCCGTATCCGTGCGCCGACCTATATCCATCTAGGACAGTGCCCGGGACCTGGCGACACTCCATACTTTTTGGCTGTTACGATTTCTTCCACTAGAATATAAGCCCTGCAGGTAGACTTTGAGTGTCTTTTTCCACTGCCCTGTGTCCAGTGATTCAGGAAGCGTCCAGGACATGGTAAGCTTTCAGTAAATACTTGATGAATGAATAAATGAATGCATTTCTCTGTTTCCTTTCGCCGAGTTTGGAGGCCGTGGTGAAGTCCTCACGCCTGCCCAAGGTGACAGAACAAAGCCTCGTGTCGTTTCCTCTGTGCAGTAGCCAATTAAGGACAGAGAGTGCTTTAGGGTGTATGCCCTCATTCATTCACTTGACAAATATCTAGTGGTGGCAAGTGGTAGAGATAAAGAGAGGACTAAGACTCCGAGTGAGGGCAGAGAAAGATCACATACAAGGTACAGGGGATTTCCGGCATCCTTTGCAAGCTAGTTGCTGCATCAAGGGAAGAGCACGTGTTGGCAAGCGACGACGTTAGAGAAGTAGGCGGAGGCCACGTCGTGGAGGACTTGGCGGGCTTGAATTGGGTTCCACAGAAGCAATCCCTGAGACCAGGATTCAGATGCCAGTGATTCCTTAAGAAGTGCTCCTGATAGAAGCAGCAATGGAAAAGGAAGCACGTGAAGAAGGAGGAGGAGGAAGAGGAGGGACAGGAGGCGAGGAGGAGGAGGGAGAGGGAGGAGAAGACTTCCCAATGGAAAACAGCATTTCAAACCATATATCTGATAAAAGAGGTTCATATCCAAAGGATACTTTTTAAAAGACTCCTATAACTCAACAGCAAAACAAACACAAAGCATCTACTTTTAAAATAAGCCAAAGAGCTGAACAGACGTCCGTCAAAGGAAGGTATATGAATGGCCAACGTGTGCTTGAAAAGATGCTCAACGTCACCCACGTTAGAGAAATGCAGATCAGAAGCACAGTGAGCTATCGCATGCCTGCTGCAATGGCCATCGTCACAAAGTCAAGAGATAACCGATGCTGGTGAGGATGTGGAGAAGAGGCAACACCGTGCACCACGGGTGGGAATGGAAGCTGGTCCGGCCACGACGGGAAACAGGATGGAGGAGCCTCCGAAGGTTACAAATGCACCTACCACGTGAACCAGCAATGCCACTTTTGGGTCTATAGCCAAAGGAGTTGAAAACGGGATCTTGAAGAGATATTTGCACCCCGTGTTCATTGCAGCGTGACTTTCAGTAGCCGAGACAGGGTGGCAACGTGAGTGTCCACCGACAGAGGAATGAATGAAGAAGATGTGGTATGTATATACAAGGGAACATTATTCGGCCAGAAAGGGGGGGAGGGAATCCTGCATTTGTGACAATATAAATGGACCTTGAGGGCATTCTGCCAACTGAAATAAGTCAAACAGAGAAAAACAAATACTGTGTGATTTCACTTACATGTGGAATCTAAGAGCAAAACCGAAAAAACAAAAGCCACACTCATAGAAAGAGATCAGATTTGTGGTTATCAGAAGCAGGGGGGTGGAGGGTGCGGATGAGGAAATTGGAGACAGGTGGTCAAAGGTCCAAATTTCCAGTTAGAAGATAAAGAAGTCCTGGGCATGTGATGTACAACTCGATGACTATAGCTAACACTGCGGTAGTTATGTGAAAGTTGGCAAGAGCGTAAATCCTAAGAATTCTCATCACAAGAAAAACAATTTTTTCTTCCTTCCTTCCTTCCTTCCTTCCTTCCTTCCTTCCTTCCTTCCTTCCTTCCTTCCTTCCTTCTTTCCTTCCCTCTTTCTTTCTTTCTTTCTTTCTTTCTTTCTTTCTTTCTTTCTTCCTTCCTCCTTCCTTCCTTCCTCCTTTCTTTCTTCCTTCTTTCCTTCCTCCTTCCTTCCTTCCTCCTTCCTTCCTTCCTCCTTCCTTCCTTCCTTCCTTCCTTCCTTCCTTCCTTCCTCCTTCCTTCCTTCCCTCCTCTTCCTTCCTTCCTTCCTTCCTTCCTTCCTTCCTTCCTTCCTCCTTCCTTCCTTCCCTCCTTCCTCCTTCCTTCCTTCCTCCTTCCTTCCTTCCTTCCTTCCTTCCCTCCTTCCTTCCTTCCTTCCTCCTTCCTTCCTTCCTTCCTTCCTTCCTTCCTTCCTTCCTTCCTCCTTCCTTCTTCCTTCCTTCCTTCCTTCCTTCCTTCCTTATTTCTTTCTTTCTTTCTTTCATTCCTTCCTCCTTCCTTCCTTCCTCCTTCATTTCTTCCTTCTTTCCTTCCTCCTTCCTTCCTTCCTTCCTTCCTTTCTTCTTTCTTTCTTTCTTTCTTTCTTTCTTTCTTTCTTTCTTTCTGTATCTATATCAGATGGTGGATGTTAACCAATTGTGGTCATCATTTCACAATATATGTAAGTCAAGTCACTCTGTTCAAAAGCTTGAGCAGGGCTGTATGTCAATTATATCTCAATAAAACTGGGTGGGGAGGGAGAAGTGCTTCTAGAAAAATCTGATTAGAGAATGGGAGGAGCAGGGTGGAGAAGGCAGGAGGCCCACTGTGGTTGTTAGTGTCCAGGAGGGCCCCCGATCATCCTCACTGCCTGGTACCCTTTCTTGCTGTCCTGTCCCACGTTGTGCCGGCTGCTCTGTGTGACTGACAGCAAATAGCCCAAGTGACGATCCGTCCCTTCTGAGATTAGGTTCTGTTTCTGTGCTCTCTTGCTCACTTGCTAGCTCTCTCCTCTTGGATCATTTGCTTTGGGAAAAGACAGCTGCTACGTCGTGTGAGCAGCCCTATAGAGAGGCCCATCTGGCAAGAAACTGAAGCCTCCTGCCAACAGCCATGTGAGTGATCTTGGAAGCAGACCCTCCGTCCCCATCAGACGACTGCAGCCCCTGCTGACAACCCGCCTGCAGCCAGGTGAGCCGCTCCCGGATTCCTGACCCTCAGATACTGAACGAGATGATAAATGCTTGTTGTTTTAAGCCATTAATTTTGGAAGGAGTTTGCAATGCATCAGTGGATAAATGAGGTACCCAGCAAGGATGGGATTTTAGGCAAAGTCCTGGCCTCGACTTGATCTGCAGGGGAACTCGGGAGTGTAAGTTATACCTCACAGTTGGTCCCTACTTGAAGCAAGGGAGCTGGGTTTTCCTGCTCGTAGTTCAGTGAGTCGTAGGCTGCCTTGACTTTTGCTTCTCTGTACTTGGGGGCGGAGGCTCCACTCGTGCAGATTCTAGAGAGAGTCTAAGGTATGCATCCTTTGATGCAAAGGTTACAGAAGCTGGGGGACGCAGGGGGAGAGGTACCCAGAAATCTTAGAAGGGATTCAAGGGATATGGGCTGAGCCCTGATAGTACTAACAAGGACATACCTGGCCTTGGACTTTGCCCTGTAGATGATAGGGAGCCATCACAATTCAAGCAAGGATGGTTCTGGTTAGTCCCTTCTGCCAACAAACACTCTTTGTGAGAAACAATCAAGTATCAGAGATCTGACTGCTGCAGCCCTCGCTTTGCTGTTCCCTGCCTTTTCTCTCTAAATGGTAGATACACAAATATATATTGTAAATATAATCCGTAACTCTGACTTAATGAGTAACACAGCTTTTTCTTCCTCTAAGAATTGTCAACATCTTTTTTATAAGTGGTTTAAAAAAAAAAAACAGGGGCGCCTGGGTGGCTCAGTCGGTTAAGCGTCCGACTTCAGCTCAGGTCACGATCTCGCGGTCCGTGAGTTCGAGCCCCGCGTCGGGCTCTGGGCTGATGGCTCGGAGCCTGGAGCCTGCTTCCGATTCTGTGTCTCCCTCTCTCTCTGCCCCTCCCCCGTGCTCTGTCTCTCTCTGTCCCAAAAATAAATAAAGTGTTAAAAAAATATATTTTAAAAAATAATAAAAAAACCAGAACTTGACACAGCGATCTCTGGCTTTGTAAACTAGAGGCATTTCTAACCAAAAAAAAATTTTTTTTAATTTTTTTAAAGTTTATTTATTTTCAGAGAAACAGAGTGAGCGGGGGAGGGGCAGAGACAGAGACAGAGAGAATCCCAAGCAGGCTCCACGCTATCAGCACAGAGGCCAATGCTGGTCCGGAACTCACGAACCACGAGATCATGACCCGAGCCGAAACCAAGAGTCGGACGCTTAACCCGACTGAGCCTCCCAGGGGCCCCCCAATTTTTTTACATTATTGAAAATAATGATTATTTTAATGATTCATCAAACTATCAATTAAAAATAAATGAAGTAATTTATTTTCTGTTCGGGCTATGATCACACTGGCAGCCCAAGAAGCCTTAGTATAATCAGGCCAGAGATGCCAAGGGTGGGAAGGAAGTAATGGACACAGGTAACATTGGGAAGCAGAGGGGGTAGGAAAGTGATGGAGACTTGGGTCGAGGAAGAGGGAGAAATGACTGATGCTTCCAAGGCTCTTCACGTGGGTGAGAGAGAGAGAGAGAGAGAGAGAGATGGAAACAGAAACAGAGATTGTTTAAATACTGAAGAAGAACTTTTTTTTTTATTTAATGCTTATTTATTTTTGACACACAGAGAGAGACAGAGCACGAGTGGGGGAGGGGCAGAGAGAGAGGGAGACGCAGAATCCGAAGCAGGCTCCAGGCGCTGAGCTGACAGCACAGAGCCCCACGCGGGGCTTGAACTGGTCAACCCCGAGATCATGACCTGAGCTGAAGTTGGACGTTCAGCCCACTGAGCCACCCAGGTGCCCCTGAGGAAGAACTCTGGGCATTCAGCCTTAAGCTCTTCAGGCTGGTTTCCCTCTGCCCCCTGTCCCTTCTCTATTTTCAGCTTATTAAATGTCTACCCCAAGAAGCTTGCTAACGCTGTGAGAGCTGTGCTAGCAATCTAGATAGTTTTTCTGTCTTGAACTTGAGGCAAGATGAGAGATGTAAACAAATAATCATGACACTGCATGATAAAAAGACAGTAGTTTTGGAAAACAGAGATTTTCTTTTTTTTTTAATATTTTGATGTTTATTTATTTATTTATTTATTTATTTAACGTTTATTTATTTTTGAGACAGAGAGAGACAGAGCATGAACAGGGGAGGGTCAGAGAGAGGGAGACACAGAATCTGAAACAGGCTCCAGGCTCTGAGCTGTCAGCACAGAGCCCGACGTGGGGCTCGAACTCATGGACCACGAGATCATGACCTGAGCCGAAACCAAGAGTCCCAGGCGCCCCTGTTTATTTATTTTTTGAGACAGAGAGAGAGAGAGAGAGATCAAGCAGGGGAGGGGCAGAGAGGGACAGAGAGAGAATCCCAAGCAGGCTCCACAGTGTCAGCGCAAAGCCCGACACAGGGCTTGAACCCACAAACCGTGAGATCATGACCTGAGCCAAAATCAAGAGTCAGATGTTTAACCGACTGAGCCACCCAGGGACCCCGGAAAATAGAGGTTTTCTTATTTCCATCATTTCTGTATTACAAACTGCCGTTGTTTCCCTTAGTTGTTCTCTTCCTTCTTTTTTTTTTTTTAATTTATCTTTATTTTTATTTTGAGAGAGAGAGAGAGAACATGAGAAGGGGAGGGGCAGAGAGCGAGGGAGAGAGAGAGAGAGAGAGAATCCCAAGCAAGTCCTGCACTGTCAGCACAGAGCCCAATGTGAGGCTCAAACTCACCAACTGTGAGATCAGGACCTGAACCGAAAGCAAGAGATGGACTGAGCCACCCAGATGCCCCTGTTCTCTTCCTTCTTGAGCTTCTCCTTCCCTCATCTCCATTTTCTTCTCGTCCATCAATTCCCTGGGTTATTTAACATCTTAGCTAAAATCTCTGTGCCCTGCCTCTGTTTCTGTGTGCCCCGCCCTGCCCGTCCTGCTCTGCTGCTTAGCTCTGAGGTCCCCGTGGAAAGCTTTTCCACTGAATCAAACCGTGCATGTGTCTGCATTGATGTTTTCTGTGTTGGTTGGGTTCCCCTGAGAGGCTGGTGCCCAAAATGTAGAATTTGATATTCAGTAACGCCGCATGTGGGGCTCACAGTATATACCCGTGTCTCAGGTGTGCAAGTGACAAGGTGTTAAGGTTTCAGAGAACTGTCACTCCTTAGCAGACACACATAGTTCATAGGGATCATCATTACCAATTGGATTTTCCAGTCCCCAGTCCCCCTGGGTTTTCAGGGCTCTGCCTGTGCTCACAGCAGCAAGCCAGACCCTCCTCCCTGGGGCTCTCCTGGGGAAACAGGCTCATGGCGGCCAATGGGATTGGCAAGGATTCTGCTGGAACTAATGGGTTCTCCGGTTACTTGGAGTGGCCTCAACCGTCCCTCCCCAACCTACTTCCTCTTTGCTATTATTATCCGATTCCCGCTCAGATGGTCCCATTTTGTCCCAGCAGCTTTACATGATGCGGGGAGAGGAGTTGGCAAGACGGAACACAACTTGGGCTCGGAACTGAAGATGCTTTAATTCTCAGCTTTGAACCACCTCCGATCTTGAAATGATGACTGAAACTAGCGTGGTCTAAACACAACAGGAACTAATTCTCGCTGTGACCTGACTGCTGATTGGGTCTGGATCTTAGTCTCTGCCCTTTCTTCTCTCCTCCGAGGTCGCAAGGGGCTTGGTCTTTTCTCTTGTGGGTTTGCGGAAGTAAAACTAACAAACTTATCTACCCGCCACAGGTAGTCAACCACAGGAGATGCTACCTGGGCATAAGAGTATTCTTGTTGTAAAAGGAATCTGTGTGAGCCTTTTCAGCCAGACCCAGGTTTGGGTTAGACTTGGCAAGCTGGCAGTTTCTTTCTTCCGTGGCTTCTGTTATTGTGCTACTGAGTCTGAGATCAGAGTGAGGCTGGGCCAGGTAGACTGTGGCAAGGCTGTTCAGCTGGAGGGCCAAATATTGTTCTCTAGCTCCTGATGTAGAGACACTAAGAATTTCTGTGTTCCAGTCATTTAAAAAAAGTGCATACAAATGTGGCATCTGGGTCACTCATTCGTTTATCAGTCTCAGTATGTGATACAAGTGAGGTGAGGTGGTGAGGCGAGCCCTTGGTTGGTCCTCAGGCAGCAAGGAAAATTGTCAGCTACTGTTTTCAACATTAAGTGGTGTCGCAATGGGCAAGAAAAAGTGCCTTTACGTTTGCTGAATCATAGGGGGGTCTAGCGTCCCTCCCTCATCTTCTTTGGGATCTGATTTCCATGACTGTATACTTTCCCATAATTTTTCTTGACCCCTTTTCAACTATTCTTGTTCTTTTTCGTAACGCTTTGTGTTTTTTCCCAAAGTTGGCTCCCCCACATGAGTGGAAGCTGATTCTATCTGTCAGATAAGAGTTGGCATCGGATTTCAGGATTTCATTGTCTAACTCATGTCCAGGCGTGGGCGAGGCTCTCTGGGGGGTGCTCCTTGCGTATGCTTCTTTCAATCTAGACTTAGAGGGACGCCTGGGTGGCTCAGTCGGTCGAGTGTCCAACTCTTAGTTTCAGCTCAGGTCATGATCCCAGGGTCGTAGGATCGAGCCCTGTGTCAGGATCTGTGCTGAGTTTAAGATTCTCTCTCTCTCTCTGTCTCTGTCCCTCTCCCCCACTTATTCTCTCTCTTAAAAAAAAAAAAAAAGACTTAGACAAATCATCTGCTTCTCCATACAACTACCACACAATGATGATTTAAGGATAAATCACTACAATAGCCACTGCAGTTCAAAAAGATGTGCGAGGGAAAGAGATATATAGCAACCACTCGTCCATAGCTATTCTGACATCTAGCCAGGCAAATGTCTGTTTCTTGATTAGCGCTCAGTATTAGACCTTGAGAGTTATTGCCATGGCTCTTGTCTTTACCCTCTGGGCTTCTGAGTCTACACTCTGAGTCATTCTTTCCTTTCTCCCCCCCCCCCCCTGCCCCCAGCTTTACTGAGCTATAATTCACATATAACATGGTATAAGTTTAAGGTGAACAATGTAATGATTTGATATAAGTATAGGTTGCAAAATGATTACTGTGATAAAGCTAGTTAACACATTCGTTTCCTCACATAGTTACAAATTGTGTGTGTGGTAAGAACATTTAAGATGTTCTCTCTTAGTAACTTTCAAATATGCAATACAGTATTGTTACCTGCTGGCCACTAGATTCCCGGAACGTATCCGTCTGAAAACGGTAAGCTTATACCCTTTGAATGCCTTCACCCATTTCCCACTCCTGCATCCTGCCCCCGACAACCACCAATCTGCTCTCTGATTTTTTGAGTTTGTTTTTTTAGAATCCACATACAAACGATTGTGCAGTATTTGTCTTTCTCTGCCTGAATTATTTCACTTAGCCTAATACCCTCAAGGTTCATCCATGTAGTTGCAAATGGCAGGGTTTCCTTCTTTGTTACGACTGAATAATAATTCCAGTGTGTGTGTGTGTGTGTGTGTGTGTGTGTGTGTGTATACCAAGTTTTCGTAACCCATTCATCTATTGATGGACACTTGGATTTTCTTTGTATCTTGGCTAATTGCAGGCAATGCTGTAACAAACATGGGTTGCAAATATCTTTTTGAGATGGTGATTTCATTTCCTTCAGATACATACCCAGAAGTAGAAATCCCGGGTCAAAGGGTGGTTCTACTTTTAATTTTTTGAGGCACCTCCACACTGTTTCCCACTGTGGCTGCACCAATTTATGTTCCCACCCACAGTGCACAAGCGTTCATTTTTTTTTCACCTCCCCAAGTGGCTTGAACTTCCTCACAGTATGGTGGCCTCAAGGTGGTCAGACTTCTTAAAAGGTGGCTCAAGACAAGAAGAAAACTACACCATCGTTTTCTCATTTGTGGCTTCAGAAGTCATAGCACATTACTTCTATCATATTCTATTGGATACACGTGAGTTACAAGCCTGCCCAGATCCACGAGGAGGAGACAGAGGCTCCCCCTCTTGATGGAAGGATTGTCAAAGAATATAAACATACATAAACATACATAAAATATAAAGATATAATTGGTGGACATATCTTAACACCGATATAATATCTCAGCTTTAAACACATTAATTCACAATATTTCTACTCCAGTTATAAGATAGAGAATTTTCCTAAAAATTGAGAGACAGTGAGCTGTGCTGGAGATAATTCTCAGTTCAAGGACCTGGACATATCTTTTTTTTAGATATCCAAAGGACTAGCCCAGGATTGGCAAACTTTTTCTGCAAAGGGCCAGATCGTAAATATTTTAGGCTTTGCAGGCCAGATGGTCTCTGTTGCAACTCCTTGACTCTGCTGTTATAGTACAGAAGCAGCTGTAGACAACACATAAACAAGCGAGCATGCATGTATTTCAATAAAACTTTATTTATAAAAACACACAGTGAGCCAAACTTGGTCCACAGGTCATTGTTGGCTGACTCCTGGACTAGACCATGGTTCTCTACCGAGCTCCAGGCTAGCCATGGAGGGGGCAGGGCTCAGTGGTAGATATCAGAAAAAAATGATGCTGATGTTGGCAAGTCTGGGCTTAGGTAGCTTGAGACCCTTTCTCTACCGACCTCTGATGGTGGCTGATTGAGGGTCTGAAGGCACTCCTGAATTTCCCTTAACATCAAAGTACCAGCTGGGAGAGTTTACCTAAAAATGTGTTTACATGAAAATATAATTTCTCTTGCTGGACAAGGTAGATCCCCTGTTAAAGCTCAGTGATTGTTCAGTCTTGGCTGGTGGACAGCAAAAATCATGGCGCTCAGCAGGTCCTTGAAAAATCTTCTAGGGCCCTGCTTAGTAGAGAGGATGGAAACGATTCAAGTCCAGGACTCTAATTTCCAGAAAAAGTCTCTGTCGGATTAAGGCAACTCCTCTGTCTCAAGAGACAGTCTGGTAAACCTGAAAATCATCAGAACAACAGTTTTCAGTGCGGACCAAATTAGAAACACAGCATGAAGATTTAGGGCACAGTAAAGGCTGATAGAGAGATTAGGCTCCCTCATTATCAGAAGAACATCAAAGGGGATCAATGATCTCTGACTCGGCCCCTAATTCATCACCTATCCCTTTATGGCCAGCGTCATGGCCAGATCTTGCCCTTTCTGGTTAGGAATCTGTGTTAGTACAAAAAGGAGAGAGAGTGACATTTGACTTAATGTCATGACCCCTTGTCTGCTCTATCTGAACTCCCAAGTTAAATCGGCTCTGGTTATTTATATGGTCTCTGGGGCTGTGTGTCAAGGGGGAAAGTGTTCACTCTTATTTATGGTTCTAACTCAAAGGCTACGCTATAAGGTAAAACAGCTAACACGTCGCCCAATAGTTACACACCATTATTTTGGTACAGAGTTACATTTGCGCTCTTTGTTGTAACTTCAGTCCAGGAACGTGGGGAAATGGGGTTGCTGCCATGGAAGGAGCCCGTCTTTCTCCTTCAGTCTTGTTTGTCTGGCCTTTCTCCTCTATTCCTTTTGATCTTGTAACCGCAGGGGTTTGACCTTACAGGGTTTGGCCATGACTATAACTGTGTAACGCACAGACGTGGATTGATTACTGATACAGCCAGCGCACTTCCAAGGCTCAGAACTACAATGAGCTTCTGAAGATGAGGCAATAACTTCCGGAGCATGGAAGACAGAAAAGATCCAGCATTCGATGGTGGCGAGGTGCAGAAGCGATCTGTTTTGAAAGCTTATTCTGCCAATTACTGGTCAGTGCGTGTGGCATCCATCCATTCGTTCAATCTCTCTGCCATTCAATGCCTTTACCTGGGAAATGGAGGTGATTTTCTATGCTCCATAGGGCTCTCGTGGAGATTGTGTGACATCACTGATTATTATTGTGACTTTGCCAAGCGGCTTGCTGTGGCCGGAGGAACGTAGTTGGAAATGACACCCCATGAATTCTGAGCCCAGGCTTTAAAGGCATTGTGTGTTTTTGCTGGCTCCTCAGGGAGCCACTCTTCTGCCTCCCGGGTGCCCTGGGCCCCAGCACGGGAGCAGAGTGACCCCAGGTGACATGAGCCAGACCTGAAGCCTGGCCAAGCCCGGGAGCGCGCCGCTGAACCCTAGCTGAGCTGCAGGCGCGGGAATGAGAAGTAATGGCCTACTGCTTTCGGCCACTGATACTTTGTAATTGTTTGTTACGTGACAACAGCTAACTGATACAGCCACGGAGAGATGAATCAAAGACACAATGAGCTTTCAGCCAGGCATGTGGGAGACAGAGGAGGGAGGGTCACACTCATCGTGTGATCGTTGAGCAGTGCACTTTGTCTATCTGGTTCTGGTTTCTTCTAATGTGAGGAGATTATATACTCATTGTAGATGGCCCCATATAATCACAGTTCTAGGTAAAAACTTTCTGTATCTATAGACTTACTGTCCTATGTGTATAGACCAATCTGTAATATTTGTTCAGAAACGAGAAGCCTGAAAGGGCCCCGCTGACTTCAGTAAAATGACGAACAACACGGATACATTGAATAGGACCTCGTTTCTAAATTCCTGCAACAGTATGGAGAAGGACCCTCAGCCTTGGAAGAATTAGCTTTAAGGCCAATGAAGGGAGCTAGTTGTAGAAGAAAGTTTGAGACCTCTTTCTCACAAAGTTATCCCAAAGTGATAGCACAAGCCAATTATATAAACTTTTAGCTTTAGAGAAGATTTAAAGCCCAGGGGCCATGGATGAATTTCATCAGCTAGTATAGTATGCTTTAAAAAGAAGTTACTTGACAACGTGGAAGGATGGAGGCGATTACATACACATACATTTCCATAAAAATACAATTTCTTTTGTAACATTCCAAGATCTGACAACACAGATCTTCTAGTAAAGCAAAAAACAGCCATTTGGAACACGAGTGAGAGCTTTCTCCTTTTGATAGGAATTAACATTTCTTTCTTTAAAGAAAAATAAAAAGTTTATTTTTGAGCGAGAGAGAGAGTGTGCATGAACATAAGCAGGGGAGGGGCAGAGAGAGAGAGAGAGAGGGAGAGAGAGAATCCCAAGCAGGTTCCACGCTGTCAGCATGGAGCCTGACGTGGAGTTTGAACCCACGAATTGCGAGACCATGACCTGAGCCGAAGTCAAGAGTTGGCCACTCAACCGACTGCACCACCCAGGGGGCCGGGACTTTACATTTCTGATTTACCCCAGTGCTCATCTGACCAGCACTATCTGCCTTGCCCCCGAAACCCATGGAGTTTATTATCCTTGGTTTTGACAAACCCTAATGACTGATCCTAAACTGGTCTAGATACAGAGGTCTTGATTACGTGAAAATCACCATCCATAGTTTTAAATTGTCGTCATGAAAAGTAACTAGATCCTTTCTCAAGGAGCTCTGTGGTGTGTCCATCCCGGCAACTCGGAGACCTACTTTTCTAGATACTTTATAGAGAACAAGTTTGCTCGGGGTCTTCTTTCAATGGTTGGATGTTGAAAGGGCAGTTGAACCCTGAACCCATCTTCTCATCTCCTACCTTATTCCTTCTCCTTTATTCCACATTTTGGTCAATAGTGTCACCCATTCACTCAGACTAGACACCTACAGATCTGATTTTCTTCTTTCCTTCACACCCAAGCTAATTCACACCCAAGTTACAACTTCTCTGTAATCTCTTCTGTGTCAATCCCTCTTTATTCTGTTCACCTGGCCACTGCTTTAGCACAAATTGTAGCTGGATTATTGTAAATAATAATAATAATAATAACCCCCAAACTAATTGGTATGTCTGATGACTTCGTGTATCCATCAATGGGTATAATTGTTATGTCTTCGTGTACCCATCACCCCACACAACTCCATCCTGTAATAGAATGAGATTTCTCAACATGCATCATCTGTTCATGTCGCCCTCCTTTTAAAAACTTTTCAGTAACTGATTTGTCATTGGCCGTAAACTCCTCAACACAAGAAATTTCAAAATTGAGTGCTATCTTTCCTCTTAAATCTTATTATCTCTTGCTACCTTTTGCCGCAAATCCTATGTCATGACCATTCTGACACAGTTGCAAAATAAACTCTTCAAATGTATGGCTCCTTTTTTGTTTGTTTGTTTGTTTTTTCTGGTCCCCCTGCCTGGAATGGTCCACTTTCCATGGCAGTCAAGAAAACTGCTACTCATATATAAAGTATCAGATCGGGGCGCCTGGGTGGCTCAGTCAGTTGAGCGTCAGACTTCACCTCAGGTCATATCACAGTTCGTGTGTTCGAGCCCCGCGTCGGGCTCTGTGCTGACAGCTCAGAGCCTGGAACCTGTTTCGGATTCTGTGTCTCCTTCTCTCTCTGCTCCTCCCCCACTCATGCTCTGTCTCCCTCTCCTCTCTCAAAAATAAATAAACATTTAAAAAATTTTAATAACAAAAAATAAATAATAAATACATAGAGTATAGGCTCAATTATCTCCTTTCCTTTGGAATCGTTTCTAGGTTTCCTCAACCATAAGTCAGATTTTTTTTTTTAATTTTTTTTTTCAACGCTTATTTATTTTATTGTTTGGGACAGAGAGAGACAGAGCATGAACGGGGGAGGGGCAGAGAGAGAGGGAGACACAGAATCGGAAACAGGCTCCAGGCTCTGAGCCATAAGCCCAGAGCCTGACGCGGGGCTCGAACTCACGGGCCGCGAGATCGTGACCTGGCTGAAGTCGGACGCTTAACCGACTGCGCCACCCAGGCGCCCCAAGTCAGATTTAATTATATCATTCCCTCCCCACTGCTCCACTTGCTAATTTTAATTTTCTCTATTAGAAGACTTATCTGATGGGCATAATTGTTTATATGTTTCCCTGCCACATTGTTGACTTCTGGAAGACAAGATTAGGTCTCATTAATCACTGTGGTGCCACCGTCCATGACAGTGCTGAGCACATCGTAGGTATCAGTAAATGGTTGCTTGAAGAAGGAATGAATGAATTACAAATGGACCTCTCCGTGTCTCTTCAATGAGGTAAGACCTGGACAATAATATGGGGGTCTTAGTAGAAGCTCATAGAACACTAATGTTCATTTCCTCCTGCCCCATTAAGCAGAACAGGTGGTCTCCACCTGCACACCTAGCCCTCTCTTGCTCTCCCTTTTCTCAGACCTTCCTTTAACTGTTGAATTTTTCTCACTATTCACCTTCGGCTTGCCCATGCAACTCCAGCTACACACTGACATCATCCAAGGACCTTTCAAAGGGTTCATGACTGGATTTCATCCACAGGGATTTTAATGTAACTGATCTGGGGGAAGCCTGGGCATGGGAATGATTCGGATGTGCAGCCAAGGTTGAGACCTTGGGTTCCGGGCCTGAAGTTGGTACTTCTTTCTGGTTCCACATAATAAAGCTGCTGACAAGAGGTGATCCTCACTTTTTCAATACCTCTGTAGGCTCCAGGTTGGTCAAGTGCCAAGGTCTCCATGCACACAGGGAATCAGATGTGGGAGTCGAAACTAAAAAACTCATGTGGGCTCTTTATGATCCTTAGGTTATCTGTATTATTTTTCTTGATTTATAGAATAAACTTGACCCCTGCGAGAATTTAAGTGTCTCTTCATAGACTAGGTCCTTCTCTCTCTCATATATTTTGGTTCTGGGGCCTGGAAGCTATGGCTTTTACAGTGCTTTCTGGCTTTTCTCTCAACATTTGCCTTGTTCCACTGAAAACAGACATCTTTCACTCAGCATCAAAATGTCATGCTAAGAGAGTTTTTAGTATCCAGCTTGTAAGCCAGGGTGAATCTTGAAATTGGCTCTCTACTGGAATCTAATCAGCATGATTCAGGGGTCTTTCCAGCCCCAATCCAGCTGGAACCTTCTTTTAGGACAAGCAGTGTGAGTATATGCCGTATGTCAGAGAGTGAGGGCAGTCATATGGATGTGGAGGAAGAAAGATGGGGAGGAAGGGGGAGAGAAAACAGCTTCCCAAGCCCAGCTAGTGGACCTGACCTAAGGAACAGGTCATTCCCTCTGGCCTCAAAGCCTTTCCATATAGAGGAAAGATGTATTTCTCCTCATCCTTGAGTTGAATCAATAAGGCCGTTTTTGGTGGGAGGTAAAACAGTGCCTCACAAAGTCAAATCTGGAGTGCGTGGAGGGAGGCATGGGCTCCGAGGGTGGACAGAGCCAGCACATCTGCATGCCCCCTGTCTCCCCCGATACTTCTCGAACAGATGGAAGGCTATGAAAAAGAATAAATTCCCAACAGCATGAGAAAGTAGAAAGACAGCCATGCACTGACAC
Source organism: Lynx canadensis (assembly GCF_007474595.2). Taxonomy (NCBI): domain Eukaryota; kingdom Metazoa; phylum Chordata; class Mammalia; order Carnivora; family Felidae; genus Lynx; species Lynx canadensis. Next base: position 20,327,626 of record NC_044318.1, read on the forward strand.
GGAAATCAGCGCATTCCTGATACACGGGAAACAGATACGATCAGATTTACAGAGAAACAGAACCGGAGGAAACAGCTCACAACATACGGGGGAGTGGACTATGGCTAAGTAGAGGCAATTTAAGAAAAACTCCAATCCTACAGCCAATAAAATGGTAAGGACCTCGGGAATACCCACTGAGCTCTCTTGAGCTCTTACATGCATGATGCCATATCTCTCTTTCATTTTTATTGGTGATATTTTATTGGTACTATTTCCTATTTCATTGGTGAGATTGGGGATAAGAATTCAGAATTTCCAAGTTCATCATCAGTTATCCATAACCATCACAGGCAGAAACATGCAGACGAAACAGAAAAATCATACTGCTTATTATCATGAAGACAGTGTTTCTCAGTTTCTAAGGTATATAAGCAATTACCTATAGATTTAAAAAATATATATATAGATGCCTGGGCTGTCCTCAAAACCTCTTGAATCAGAATCTTTGTGATTCCAAATACCACCATCTCCAAAAATTTCTAAAGGAGATTCTGGTGTTCTCAGGGTCAAGGACTAGAGTGTTTTCTCCAGACTCTAGTTAAGATTTGGGGTGAGTTGGGCTCTAACAAACAGATTTAATATGTGCTTTACAAGGACCACAGGTAGAATGGAGACATGGGAATAATGTGATAGATAGCATAAGAAGACTTTCTAGGGGCGCCTGGGTGGCTCAGTCGATTGAGTGTCCGACTTTGGCTCAGGTCATGATCTCACAGTCCGTGATTTCGAGCCCCGCATCAGGCTCTGTGCTGATGGCTCAGAGCCTGGAGCCTGCTTCGGATTCTGTGTCTCCCTCTCTCTCTCTGCCCCTCCCCTGCTCACACGCTGTCTCTCTCTCTCAAAAAATAAATACATTAAAAAAAATTAAAACAAAACAAAACAAACAAGAAAACTTTCTAGAGCTGAATATTCTCTTTAGGTCAAAAGGCCCTCTGGTTACTGAGAAGAATGGAGGAATGAAGGAACCCACACATGGAGTCTCTGTAGAGAAAGTTGGGGATACAAAGGATAAAAAGAACACTTCAGGAACCATTGGATCTTGGGTGTGGCTGAAGTTGATTAATGCAGGGGAGAAGATCAGAAGCTTCAGGCTGCCTTATGTCTGATGCTTCCTGCCTCAGTTTCCTTTCTTTTCTACAGTGGGAAAAATAGTAAATAATAAAATCAAGTCAATAATAATAATAATAATAATAATAAGATAATAGTTTGGAGAGTGAAATGAGTTAATACATAGGAAATTCTTATAATTCTTATACTAGTGACAGGCATATAATAATAATAAATGTTTATTAATGAAGTTTTGGGGTGAGACGGGGGTTCGTGGGGTCCGGAGCCAATGGCCAAGAAAGAATTCTTGAAGACGTCTTTGGTGCAAAAAGGTGATTTCATTAAAGCACGGGGACAGGACCCGTGGGCAGGAAGAGCCGCGCTGGGGTCCTGACCGTTAACTGATGTTATACCCCTTGGTTGGGAGTGGGTCAGGGATAGAGTAAGTCTCTAAGGAATTTTGGAAGCAAGGTTTCCAGGGCCTTGAGGGGCTAGCTGTTGCCAGGGAAACACCATTTATTGCTGTTTAATAAAACCTCAATCATGAGACCCCCTCAGATGCATATGGGGGGCCATAAGCTTAAAGCATGATTACCAGCATGTATCTTGGGGCAGCTGAAATAGAGGAAGTAGACTTACAGGGTCCTCGAGGTCAGGATAGTATTAAGCTAAGCTTCTGCTTTGCCCTCAGCAAAGGGTCATCAGCAGGCAGCTGCTCTGCCGGTTTCAAGGACTTGTCAGTGGGCTACAGGCAGTAAGGGAATTAAGGTTTGCATTTGCCTTAGTTTCCCACATCACCATGGCAAGCACTTGAGCCCTTTTCCTTTGTTCCGAGGAACGTCGCACATGCTCCCCTGGGGGCGTAGGGTGTGCCAGCCTGTATTTTGCCCTCAGCCTGCCTCCTGCTCCCTCATCATTTATTATTATCATTATTATTCCATAATAATATGCTTATGAAAACTATTCAATAATTCTCCTGTGCAAAATATATAGGATGCTTCGGTGACTCCAGGGGGAGGGGTCCCGGGGGGAGCGTTATTAATTTTATCGTTAGTTTTGTGGCAATGCTTCTCGAGGTCCGCTAGACACAGTGGGGGGCTGCGCGGGGTGTGCTCCGTGGGTCCTGCCAGCATGGCCATGTCGCGGATCTTAAAGATGGCATCGGCCGGCCTTACCTAGACGGGATCATTCACTCCGGGTGTCCTCATCTATCTCCAGCTTTTAGTTCTGATCAGAACACGTGAATGAGGATGCTGCAAGCAAGACTGTGGCTTCCGGAGGTGCCCGGTGAACACCCAGGGAGTATCTGAGAACCCAGAGGAACCTGGCTCTGTTCCACAGAACGAGCCGGAGATCCTGGTCTGCGGCATAGAGGCTGTAGCCAGAGCGCAGTGGCTCTGTGGGAGTTTGGGAACGATCCTGAGAACTTGGCAGCCGCAGCGCCCTCGGTGACCTTCGTGAAACTGACAGCTCTCTCCGGCTGCTTATCCCCCCCCTTCTCAGGCTGTTGTCTCTCTTTCGCTTGCAAAGCTGAAAAGGGCAGCTTGAAATTTTACTGTCTGGGCACAAGACCCTCAGTCTTGCGTCCTTAGAGTCCCTGACACAACCGGAGAAAAATGTTAAGGCAGTCGGGAGTAACAAAGGAAGTCGCAGGAGGGGTGAAGGACGGAAAAACCTTTAAGGCATCCTTTTTTTCTCACAACCTTTTCAGAAGGATCAGGTTTGGTAAAACAGGGGCCCCCGTGAAGGTTACCACAACGTGCCTCCTCGAAATACGCCTCTTTGGCATATGGACTATTTTGAACGAAAGGCCATTGAGAACCAGCAGATGCCGGGAAAGCTCTAAACGCAGGGCACGAGCTTTCCTGTCCTAAGGAAATCTGCATTTATAAGGAAGATTTACATTTGTAAAGAGGATTCTTAACAGCTCTTACCAATAGAGAAGCCACCTACTTAATCCGCTTAACAAAGTTTACTACAAACAAAAACCCTTGTTGACCAGAATTTTCTGGGTCCCCTTGCCAGATCTTTCCTCCCTCTCTCAGAAACCCTAAACTCCTTTCCCTTTCTTTAGGGTAAGGAAGTAGGTGAGTCCAAGTTCTGACCACCCCTTTGGCTCACTCACCTCCGGGTGCTCCCACATGCACGCACAACACGCGTGTTCGTAAGCTTCCGTTGTTTTTCTCTTGTTGATCTGCCTTTTCCCCGCCTAATTTACCGGGCACCAGCCGGAGAATGGAAGAAGGGTAGAGGGAAATCCTTTTCCCGCTCCTCGACACCAGGCAAGAATCAGAGTAGCATTTGTGTTTCCAGGGTCCCAGGGCTAAAATGGAAAGCTCTCCCTCGAGATTCTAGAATGCACCAAAGCCAAAGGTGTTGGAAAACCTAAAGCCATTCAGTAGTGCCAATGTCCAAATTGTAAGGTGGGGCAGGAGTTAGTAGGTTGCTACATTTAGCAAGGAGTTCAGAGGCAAGGAGATGAAATCAAGTACAGACGAGAATCCCACCAGATTCTAAGCATCTCTAGAGCAAGATATGTGTATTGTTTGCCACTGGGTTCCCAGCCCCTGGTGTAGTGCCTGGAAAGCATCTACATCAACATAGTGACTAACCTAATAATCAAATGGTCTTAAAGGGGAGGGGCTAGGAGTTAAGAGAAACATTATCTACTCTTCACGACTTTTTTAGGAGCTGGCTGGAGCTTATTCCCTGGTTGTGCCGACTCTGCTTCAAGGGCTGAGTAGAGGATAGACGTTCCATTTTTTATCTCCTACTGGTTTCCAGGTACCATGTCAGGCAGGAGTGATGCAGAAATAAAAAAGACACGGTGTTTTCCCCTGAGGAGCCCAAAGCTTCACAAAATAAATGGCATTCTTACTCCCCATTTAATGATCAGTAGGAGTTTTCCAGCTAGAAAGAGAAAGTATTCCAAGAAATGGAATCTTGTATGCTAGGACCCAGCTGGAACTTTACTAAGGTGACCACATGTAGTTAGAATGTAAGGTACTGTTAGAAAGGGGAGTGATAAATGTTTGTAAAGCAGCTAGAATCGGCCCAATTGGTAAAAAAAAACCCTTATCCTTTACCTTTAAAGTATTACTTCATCTTGTTGTGGGTGATCAATAGCAATTAAAGGATTTTATGAGATCTTTGGTTTTGGTAAGAATGACCTTGGATAGACGTATGGAGAAGAGAATGACAGAGTTGACGCTGGAGGCAGAATGACCAGTTGTGGAACCTTTTTTTTGTCCACGTGAGAAATGATGAGACCCAGAACTAATATCTAGAAATGGCGGGAGGTAGAAAATAAGAAGACTCATTTGAGAACCACGTAGGAGTTGGAATCAAGAAGATTTGGCGGGAGAGATTGAGAATGACCATGATGTTTCTAATTTCGGAAATTAGCTGGAGGGTGATGCTTTTTAACCAAGATCAGGGCACGAGAGGGTGAGTACGTGATCAAGATGATGTGCTCATGTTGATACATTAATGTTGAAATAATTGTGGACATCCAAAAGGATTTGTCCTGTGTGAGTCTGGAACCAGTGGACAGGGCAGCCATTGGCTTCCTTGGGACTCTGCGGTGTCTGAAATATTTTACTTAGTGAAGGATAAAATTACTCCTGAACTCTTCAACTGCAGGTAAACTGAAGTTTACTCTCCTTCATAAATATCATCTTAATTCCCCAAATGTATGTCTTTTCTATAACATGAGGTCGGAGTGTCAGACCCAAAGTCCAAGTGCTCATTCCCATTGGCCAAAGACTACCCAGGGTCTACGATCATTTCATACTCTTCACCAAGAGGCAGTACTAACTTACGTACCACTCAACAGCCATCTGCACCCCAAGTCCATCTCTCCCGCCTCTCTTCTGGGTAACTCCTCAGCTGCTATATTTAGACCTCCTCCCTACTCACTGAATGAACACTTTCCAAGGCCATCAGAGAACCCCTAATCGCTAAATGCAGTGGGACATTATTTCTCCGTTCCTTTGTGGACTCCTTACAACATTTGAGCCCGACTACTCCTTTCTCATTGAAAATCTTCTCTTACCTTTCTTAATGGACTCTTCCCTGTTTTGTTTTGTTTTGTTTTTTCTTTTTTTCTCCCAACTGTGACTACTTCTTTTTGGGTCTTTTAGCCAAATCCTTATCCTCTGGACATTTCTTTTTATCATTTTTAGCATAATGAAGCTATTTTTCCGCTTTTTAAAATAGACACATCATTGTTGAAGAATGAAAGCAATCTAGAATAGTGCGAAGTTGACTGAGGCAGATCACTCCTCAATCCATCACCTACAGGAAACTAAGGTTCATGTTTTGATGGTCAAATTTCTCTTCCCAAGCACTTTCTCTCTGAAGTGAATTCAAAAATGTGTCTAATTTTCTCTATTTGATTTTTTTTGTGGGGTGGGGGAGTTGTTCTCAGTTTTGGAGGCAATTCTACCAACCATGATTACCAGACGAACTGTTATTTTGCATTCTGTTTGAAATATTCGATATCTGTCCATAGTGAGTTGGGCTCAGTAGCGAGCAGCTTTCAGGGAAATCTTCTCTGTCTATAGAGCCGGGCTTCTGCCGCAAATTAAGATCAAGTATGTCTTGCTAAATGGCAGGTAATAGATTCTTCATATAAATACCAAGTGAGGATTATAAAACTCTACTATTGGTACTAAATTGGGGGATATTTGGGAGAAATCCAGAAGAGACGGACAGTTTTTATTTTACCTCCAAAACCATTTATTACAAAACAGCTTGTGCTGGATGAAGGAGATCGTGTATCTCCTGGTGAAGCGCATTAAAACTTGAGGTGGGGGTAACATCATAGGATAACCCTATCTTGCCATGAGGTTAGGAAAGAATGGCCAACAGTGTTGAAGCAAAAACCCTGGATGGGGGTTCAAAAGGCATGCCTGATGAGATCGCTGGCATGGGCTTTCAGGAAAAGGAGCTCTTAACAAGAGATTGATAGGTAACTTACTGATTCTTATAAGGGGTTGTTTCTGCAGAAAAATTTCAGGCCGGAAAATAATGGCCTGGGCTTGCATACCCTTCAAAGTAATCCCTGGTCCCAAATACCTACACCAGTAGCCAGCACGCTGCCTAGTTATTATAGTTCCCCCCTTAGGGAAATTGTCCTGGGTTTCCCCAGGGGTGGTGTCTTCAAATCACTAGGCAAGGAAGGTGCTTTCTCCAGGAAGACTTTAGAGTAACAAAATTTCAGAACAAGAAATTTATTTTCCTACCAGGAGATTTACTGGCTTTACCCCTTTGTTATAAACTATCCTTTTCTGTCCTAATAGACCAGTGGTTCCCAATAGGTGGAGATTTTTGTGCCCGAAGGGATATGTGGCAATGTCTGGAGCCATTTTTGATCTTTGCAACTGAGGGGAAGTGCTATGGCATCTAACGGATAGAGGCTAGATGTAATGGGTAGAGGCTATGTCGAAAAATTATCTGGCCCCAAATATCAGTGATATCAAGGCTGAGAAACCCTAAATAGAGGATGTGCTCTGGACCAGTGGCCAAGACATAGTTTCTCCTATGGTCATTTTCAAGTGACAACTTTTATTGCACTTGATGCTGTTTTCCTCCAGTGTTTTGTATCCATTTAAAAATATCTATAATATCCCATAGGAAGAATCTGTTGGATATGGTCCTGGAGAAAAAGATACACGTCACCCAGAGAACTGGATCTTGCTGTCACCTACCATGTTGCTACTATGTTTCCTGCTTGGGTTTGTTGCTTAAATGTTGTAGTTTTGAAATGTATGGGAGGAAGTGACCATCTGTGTTTTCTAGGGAGCAAATGGGTAGAATGTACTGGATGCCAATTGTCTTGTTTGATTAGTGCTTCCTTCCACCCTGGAGTTTCTCATCTTAGAAAAACAGAACGACTTCACCCCACCCTTGGTTGGCACAGGGAGAACAATTTGATACAATATGGCACTGTTACCTGATGAACAGTCCAGGAGATCAGGATTGGATGGTTCCCTGTACTCAGTCAGCCAGAGTGGATTCTCGAGGACTTGATGTTGAGACCAAAATATTCCAGTTTAGTTAAGCTGCTCGGTTGGTCTAAAAAATTGCAACTCTAAGATATGACATTGGTGACCATTTTGCTGCTCTATGGACTAGAGAACAGAAAAGGTAGGGGGGAACTGAGGCTTAAGAATGGCACCTGTATAAAGAAGGGGAGTAGAAAAACCGAGAGAGAGAGTTGGGGCAATCCGTGTTGCTGGCTCTGGTTGCTATTCTGTTCTGAGAGGCTGTGGGATTCCTTAGTATCCTCACGGAAAACTCCCCTTTTTTGCACAAGCTGGTCTGATTGTAAACACAAAGTTGTATTTAGGATCAGACCACACAGTACTGTAGTTTTGTTTTTTATTATGAAACAAACTAATTTAGCCAACTAGAAAGGCCGATAAATACAAATCAAAAAAGACTGCATTTCATTTTTGTTGAACATACTATGATTTATTTAACAAGTTCTCCTTACCAGTGGATATTCAGGAATCCAGTAGGTTCATTCCCACAAAGAACGACCTTGAACATACTTTTTCAAAAATACTCGCACAATTCTCTTTTGTCCATAAATCCTTTAAGTCAGATTGCTGGGTCAAAAGATATTTCCATTCAAAATTGTTTACATATTGTCATACTTCCCTCCAGAAAAAATTATATTTATTTACACCTTTATCAACAGTGATTGGGAGCTAGTGTTTCCCCCAAACTATTAGTAACATAAGATTCTGTAAATAGTTTCCGTGTTGGCAATCTGGAGGAAAAAGCTCCCGGCACATTTAAAACTTTGAATTTATTTGATCACCAGTGAAACTGAGCGTCCCATGTTGATTGTTGATTTGTATTTCTTATTTTGTGAATTGCATCCCCATGACTTTTCACCACTTTTGATTTCAGAGTTCATATTTTATAAGCAATCTTTACGTATTAGGACATTCACTCCCTATTATCTGTGCTGCAACTCCCCCCCTCGCCGACTTTGCACTTTGTTTTTATTTTATTTCTGACTTTGTATACATATATACTGAAAGAGTGCAGGCATTTCTAAAGCTTCCGTAGCCAAATGTCTCCACATTTAACTTTTCTTCCCCTGGATTTCCTATTTACGAAAAGAAAAGCAGGGGCGCCTGGGTGGCTCAGTCGGCTGAGCGTCTGACTCTTGATTTCAGCTCAGCTCATGATCTCGCGGTTCGTGAGCTCGAGCCCCGTGTCTAGCTCTGCCTGCTTGGGATTCTGTCTCTCCCTCTCTCTCTGCGCCTTCCCTGCTCGCAATCTGTCTCTCTCTCTCAAAATAAATGAATAAACTTTTAAAAAAGAAGAAAGAAAAGAAAAGCAATAACTTTCACCCATATTTTATTCTGGGACTTTAATTTTTTTATTTTTAAACATCTGATACACCCTCGTTTCCGACTTTTGGGTTTTCCACCCACAAACATTTGTTCCTCCGTCTCTGCAATGTCTTTGCAAAGCGTCCCCTTGTTCCACCTCCAACTTCTTCACCTTGGCCAAGAACTCGTTATTTTTGTCCTACATTCCTGCAAAAGCCTTCCTAACTAGTCTCCCTGCTTCCAATCTGAGAACTCTCAAAGTCAGTCCCAGATGTTGCTAGAGTAGTTTTTTAACAAGCACTTCTGGGGGACTTCCAGGAACGATTTTTATTTGAGCACAGCCATTTGATTTTTTTTCTCTAAGATTTCCATGGAAAATACTAGCTTAAGCAGTTTAAATGACTCTCTGATGTTCAGAGTGCAGCTCTGGTCATATTTTTTAATTCCCCCAAATTAAGTTAAAAATCCTACCAGGATCCCATGCTTCAGAAAGACAGGAGGTTCGGCGTAACCTTGTAGCAGATGTTCTGACTTAAGATGCGAAGGGCTGTTGAGCTTTTTTTTTCTTTAATTTTTTTTAATGTTTATTTATTTTTGAGAGAGAGGGAGAGACAGGGCATGAGCAGGGGAGGGGCAGAGAGAGAGGGAGACACAGAATCCGAAGCAGGCTCCGGGCTCTGAGCTGTCAGCACAGAGCTCGACATGGGACTCGAACTCATGAACTGCAAGATCATGACCTGAGCCGAAGTCAGACACTCAGCCGACTGAGCCACCCAGGCGCCCCAAAGGCTGTTGAGCTTTTAAACAGCCTTCGGAGAAAGAGGAGTTTCTATGAGTGAGATATTATCCTCCTTATGATGAAGACACTGCTTACCAAATACTTGGGAACTTCTTCACATTTCCAAGCTTTCTGTGGTTGGGTTTGAGCCGTGTGGCTGATTTTCGTCAATAGGCCATGAGCAGATGTGAGGGGCGCATGTCCAAGGAGAAGCTCCAAGAGCCAACATATGGTTACTCCACTTTATTATTTTCTTCTGCCATGAAACTGTTACGGTCCAGACACAGGTACTTTATTCATCCTGTGACCTGTCCTGAAGATGCGGGCCACAGTTTCAGTGGACTCACAGTGAAAGGAGAGCAAGGAACAAATCACAGATTTTGGCATCAATCGCCAGCACGGCATAACTCGGGAGACCAGGTAGAAGCTTGCAAGTCGTCCTAAGGTCAGGCTCTGAATTGGTACCACGTCACTTCTACTATACTCTAGTGACCAAAGAATCCACAGGCCAGCTCGGATTCAGTAGACAGGGGGATGCGAGGGGGTGGGGGGGTCAGTGTCAAAGAATTTGTGGCCATCTTTCGTCTGCCACGATCTACTCTCTGGCCACCAATAAGTTCCTCTTGCATGAAAAATGCTCATTCTCTTCCAAGACCACCCACGTCTCATCCCATCACGGCACTGGTTCAAATTCCAAGAGATTATCATCCAGATCAAGTCCTGGTATGGGTGAGACTCTTCAGATGTGACACAGCTCCTTGAGAATCTCATTCCTCTTCATCTGAAGATCTACAAATGAAAGAGCTAAGTCATCTATCTCCCAACACCCCCAACATGCAATAGAAAGACAGAGACAGGAAGACTATAGCAGACACTAAAGGAGGGGATATGGGGCGCACACGGCAGTTGCTAGTCTATAGCAATTCTAAAATCCAGCCAGAAACGTGTTGCTGGTTCCTTGACTCGAGTCCAGTTTTACTCCCTGGGAATGATTTCCCATGGCTCTTGGCTACATGCTCTGAGACCATTCCATTCCGTGAGAAATCGATCAGTTATGCAACTGACTAGCCTTCTCAGCCTTCTTCCCGTGGAAAGTTGGAGATCCATCATTTCGTGGTCTTTCTGCCCCTTTTACAAGATGCCAGTACTGACACCAACTTAGTTCTCTTGAATATTATGTGAATTTCCTCTTAATCTTTTTAGGCTTCACTCCATTAGATGAAAACAACACTCAGAGATGTTTTCGTGACAGGCTCTCTCTGGCTTCATTTTAGAGTCTGAGTGCTGTGAGACTCTCTTAAGATGCCTAGTTGAGGGAGTCCGTGAGGCATGCCCACAAATCTTTCTGAAGAGGCAACAAAAAAAATCTCAGTCTCATCCTTGAGATGATCTTTGCCCTGAGGCCATTTCTTGTCTCCAGACCTTTTTACCATCTCGAGAGACTGGCATTGAAAACTGGTTTTCTTTTTGAACCTATGGATTCTGACTCCCTTGTATTTCCTCTCAATTCTTACTGAATTTGAAAACTGAAGAGTTCCCTTTTTAAAAAAAAATTTTTTTTAGGCCCTCTCTGTATTTTCATACATGTAACTCAACACAATCAGCTGGCAGCGTTAATATTCTTCCTGGGAATCCCTTAGCCAAATCTATAGGTTTCCTATATATTTCCCGTTACCTCAGGTAACGTACCGCTTATCTTTTCACTGTTAAGGATACACATCCCCCTTTACTTCAGCCTCGGATAACAAGCTCCTTACTGAACCCTAAGCTTTCACGAAGACTCCTCGAGATTCTTCCTGCTGTTGTCTACAGCTCAGTCTGAAGGACGATGTCACGTATCTGTGTGTGTGTGTTTTAATGGCAGCACCCTACTCTACAAGTACCAGTTTATGATGTCATCATTTATTGGATTACAAACCGCTTTTAGACTTAGAGGCCTGTAAGAACAATCAATTTGTGATGCCGATAATTATTTGAGTTTGAGATTCAGTTAGGGCATAACGGGGACTGTTATTATCTGTGTCTACTCTACAATGCTTGGGACCTCAGTGGGCGAGGCTCAAATGTCTGGAGATGGCTAGAATGGACTGATCGGGACCCTACGTGGAAAGATAACTCCCTCTTGGATTCTTTCTGTCTCTCTTGCTCTGAGGCCAACTGCCCTGTCATGAAACAGCCCTCCGGAGAGAGAAGCCATGTCAGAAGAATACTCAGCAGCCTACAGAGAGTCCCATATAGTGAGAAACTGAGGCTTGCTGCCACCGACGTGAGTGATCTTGGTGGTGGATATCTGAGGCCTGCACGCGAGCACACGAGCGAGTCTGGAAGTAGATTCTCCCTCGGTCAGATTCTCACATGACCAGAGCCCTGGCTCACATCTCAACTGCGACCTCATGACGGATGCTGAACCACTCAGCAACTTCTGGATTCCCGATTGACGGAAACTGAGAGAAGTATGCGTTGTCTTAAGCTCCTACATTTGGGGCAATTTGTTAGACAGCCATAGATTGTTAATAATGTTATTCCACTCTTCTCCTAGGATAGTATCTTAGATGCGTGTGAGGCAAAACACGTTGTAGTTCGCGGGTTCACGGATCGACGTCATGATTAAATGGGCCCTTCGGGCCGACTGCCTTCGGGAGAGGAAGAGGGTTTTGTGTGTGTCTGACGTGGAATGAGGGGAGGTGAATATTCAGGAAAACAGGGTGGACTGTGGAACATAGTCTGCTATTCACAACATTTGCTTTTCCTTCCTCTGGGGGAGGATTATGCTTCTCCACTCCATTGACACTGGGTGAAACTGTGCAACGTCCCTCGGCCAACGAAACATGAGCAGGAGCGGGGTGCGCCATTTGGAGCAGGAATTGGATAGCTTCCCTGACATTCTTCACCATTGTCTTTCTTCCGTGCCAAGAGACGAGGGTTGCTTCCTCAGCCTTGCACCTGGACTGAAGTAAATGTACAGTAGCTGACTCATAAATGGGCACGGAGTTTGAGCCAGAAATCAATCTCAGTTGCTGGACCCCATTGAGATTCCAAGGTCACTTGTCGCCGCAGCATTACTTAACCTATGCCGACTCACGCAGTGACCCTCCGGTTCCCTCTTTTTCTGCAGCGACAATCACAGGACCTGCCTGCCTGCCATGAGCGGCTGTGTGCCCATGGGGAGAAGAGCCCATGGAGGCCTTCAGCAGGGTTGTGACAGGAGCAATAAACCAACGTTTTCTCTGTTAAACATCGAAGATATGGGAATTATGCTTAAAAAAAAAAAAAAAACTCCAGCATAAATAAACCTATTCTAATACACACCTCGTCTCCCTGGGTATTGATCCTATCCTTATTTAAAATATCGATATTTGCTCGTTGTGGATTTTTGCATCAATTTTGATTTTTTTAAATATTGTGTTAAAATAATATTTCTCCTGGTTTGCTGAGTTCGGGGGAGACACCCTTAAATTTTGGACTCACGTGAGTGTCTCACTAGCTTCACCTGAATCCTGGCCTTGCCCCGAGGTGATGCACATGAATGCAGTTTTGTTCTCGAAGGCCACACGAACTTGACTTTACATATTAAAACCACAAGGCGTTGAGCCCTGAGATGTCCTGGCCGGAGTATTCTAGCACCATCAGAAGCAGAAGGTCATGGGATTTTATAGATAGAAAGGGTCCTAGAGTAAAATATCCCAAAACTCTCTGCTAGAGAGAAGGAAATTGAAACTCAAAGGGATAACATAATTTGGCCAGAGTCACATAGCTGATGAATTACAGGTCTTGTTCCCAAACTCATTATCTTTTGCCTCAAGTTTAGCATTCCTTCTGTTACAATAAAAAAAGCCAATTCTAGACCCTTTTCTTCACCAAAAGAAATCATCTTCTTGTTAAATTTCATTTGGGTATTCTGGCAAAAAAATGTTGAGACATAATAAAAATCTGGAGTTCCTTTCCTGTAACTCTAGAGCACGATTTTACTCCAGTTTAGTCTATAAATTGACGTGGATTATGAGGTTGTGTGGTATTTAGCTTTATGATAATTACCTATTTGAATAGCTGATAAGAGTTCATTTATCCTGAAGACAACTAGAAATAAAAGAATAATTGGGTTATAAAATTAAGGCAGTAACATCTGCAGTTTCTACTACATTGAACATATTTGATGTAGAGAATATTTCAATTAGGCTCGCAAACCCTGTGAATGCTTTTTCTTCCTTAGATTCTTCTTCAAAAGATCGAAAGCCATAGCACACCCCCAAAATAAGCGAAACTGGAGAACTTGCCCAGCCCTTTGGTATTTCACATTTGTCTGGAGAAAGGCCAAGACCCTTGGCCTCAGATTCTCTTCCATGGCCAGTAATTGCTGAGGTGAAATAGATGGTCAGCCTCGTGTGAGTTTAGTTTAGTCGCATGATTGGGCAGTTTCTGGATGACTAAAGACTTTACTTAAATCAGATAGTCATGGATTCTAATGCTGGCGCTATTGATAACTCTCTGTGACTTTGGGTAAGTTGCTTGGCCTCTCTGGGTCTCATCTTTCTTACCTATATTCACTCATGACGTATTAATTCGTGGCCTTCTTTGTTCCCGTCACCCTGATGAGCACTGGGGGTTGGGGGTGATGGAAACTATGTAGTTCCTGATCTCAAGCAGCTTATGATAAAATATGGGCACAACCACCCTCCGCATAAGACAAAATCTGGTGAGTCCCACGCAAATGGCGTATAAGAAAGAGATAAAAAGGAAGGCATCACTTTCGTTTGGAAGCGGTGGCCTACTGGGACTGGGGAGGCAGGGAGAGGTCGGCCCCGGGTGCAGGCGATTGTGGAAAACCCAAAAATAATAATAAAACCAACCCCAAATCAGTCTACCATCGTAGACGGTAATCTACGTAGATGGAATCTACGTTTCCATCGCTGTCTGCTGGCAATGTTAAATTACATCAGTGATACGATGCTACTCTCCACCGGGGCTGACCATTCTCGCCATCTGGAAGGTTGAGAAAAGGATTCAGAAAGGAGGTAGAAGAGAGAAGCTTGACCCTGAAGCAGAGCTAAGCTTTACTGGAAGAAATGGGGGAAAACTTTCAAGGCAGCTATGGTGTCAAGTTGGGTAGAGGCCAAGGTGCAGAAAAACATATGTTTGACCTCATCGTTTTATTTAAGTCTTGTTGTATAAAGAGTATAGTATTGTAAATCCAATCATTAATATGTAGAAGGAGATCCTTGTTAACTCTCCAACACACGCACATGCATTTTTAGGTGTAATTAATTACCTAGAAGAAGATGAAGTATGTGTAAGGTGTAATGACTTGTAGTGGAGCGTTTTCAAGAATTGTTCTACTTGGGGGCGCCTCGGGGGCTCAGTCGGTTAAGCATCAGACTTTGGCTCAGGTCATGATCTCACGGTTTGTGAGTTCGAGCCCCGCGTCGGGCTCCGTGCTGACAGCTCAGAGCCTGGAGCCTGCTTCGGATTCTCTGTCTCCCTCTCTCTTTGCCCCTCCCCTTCTTGCTGTCTCTCTCACTCGCTCGCTCTCTCTGTCTCTCAAAAAGAAATAAATAAACATTAAAAAAAAAAGAAGAAGAATCGTTACCCTTACTTTGACTTGCAGAAATACAAATTGAAATTGTAAGAAAAAGGAAAACTTTTAGGTTTGGGAATGTCCCCTTGAGGAAAGAGGCAAGTCAAAACCTTGCACTTGATATCATAGGCTTCTTTCTTTTGTTTTCTCATTACTAAAAAGTTCCTCATTTATCAAGATAAATCAGTTGATTCAATGAGAAGTAGGCTAATGTGTTTGACTTAAGAGTTAAGGAGGTGAATATATATTCTCATCTATGAATCTTGGAGCATTTGGACCAATGAAGGATAACAGGTGGAGGTTAAAAAGCGTGTGGAAGGCAGATCCCTGGTCCCCTGGTCATAGGAATAAATGTGTGTGTGTGTGTGTGTGTGTGTGCAAGGGCGTGCACGCTAGTGCATGCATTATGCTTATTTAGTTTACTGCTTCAGTTCCGGGGCTGACTTTGTGGCGCCCCTCTGGAGAAAGCTGCTGAAGGCAGTGGCCTAGCCATACGGAAGCCATGTTCCATGAGGAATGAGTAGCTAACACCTTTTCTACTGTCAGCTGCCACCATCTCAGCGCCCACCTTCAGCGTTTAGACAAAGGACGCAGGCTGAGTACAGTAACAACTTTCTTCTTTGATCACCCCTGGGTTCCAAGAGACTGGAAGTAGCAAGCACTTAATCTCTCTATTTGTGGCAGCTGGCTACGAAGGATCGGGGAAGCCAGTGCACGCCTCCTTATTCCTTCAGCTAATGCAGGGACCATCTAGAGTCAAGGAAGAGTGGCATAGTCCGAAAAGCGTGAATGGTTTGGTATGGCTGAAACACAGAATGCTGGAGCAGTGAGAGAATATTAGTCCAGAGAGTAAGCTGGAAAAAGAGGTATCAGGGGGAAAGACAACTAGAGGCATATTTGTCATTACGAGAGGTTTTGTTTGGGGCACCTGGGTGGCTCAGTCGGTTGAGCGTCTGACTTCGGCTCAGGTCATGATCTCACGGTTCGTGAGTTCAAGCCTAGTGTCGGGCTCTGTGCTGACAGCTCAGAGCCTGGAGCCTGCTTCGGATGCTGTGACTCCTTCTCTCTCTGTCCCTCCCCTGCTCACACTCTGTCTCTCTCTCTCTCTCTTTCTCAAAAATAAATAAACATTAAAAAATAAAGAGAGGTTCTGTTTGAACCCATAGGCAGTGGGAGCCTTGGAGCACATACACCAGCGGATGGTGGGGAATATTCGCAGTGTTAACATGTTGGAATGTTAGGGTGACTTTCCCAATGGTGAGGACGGCACGGTTGACATTTTTGCTTTTGTTTTTAATTTTTTTAAGTGTATCTGTTTATTTTCAGAGAGACAGAGATAGTGCAAGTGGGAGAGGGGCAGAGAGGGAGAGAGAGAGAATCCCAAGCAGGCTCCGCACTGTCAACTCAAGAAACCATGAGATCATGACCTGAGCCGAAACCAAGGTCAGACTGTTAACCGACTGAGCTGCCCAGGCGCCTCGTGGTTGACATTTTTGAAAATGACAGCCTGTCACCTCAGGCTTCACTACGGTATCGCCTAAGGATAGGTGGAGGGTTGGGTGATCTACTCAAGTCCCTTGGGAGTGCAAGGAAAGAGTTTCTATTGCCAGAGTTCCTGGAATCCTGGAGAAGGAGTGAGGGCATACCCATTCACTTTTTTTGCGGATATAATAACGACGCATTTGAGTTCCGAGGGCCGGATTGGATTCCTCGTCAAGAAAACTTTTAGTTTCATAAAACACTACCCTTCCCTTCCATTTCTTCCCATTCAACTCCAATGACAGAATTCACAATTTTCAGGATGTAGAAGTCAGTAGTTTCCTTAGACAAAAGCGAAGCAGTCCAATTTCCCAGCCGTTTACAAGAGCAAACACTCCTTTGGCCTTCCCGCCCTCAAGGAAGGGCACCGTGTGTCCCCAAAAAGGTCTGTTCATGGCACTCGGTGTTTGTGACCTGTGTGAGTGGCCTTTTTTTTTTTCCTCCAACACAGAATCGAACTGGCCCGTCTTATGTGTTTGCGGATGAAGAAACTCCAGGGTCGGATTCATCACACTGTATTTGCCTTCAGAGGAGTTACCCCGTTGGCTGATTCCTGAGAGCATCGAGTGCAGTCACTGTGGGCTAGGATTTTGCCTGGTGTGTACACAGAACTTTTCTAAAATGACCTATAAACACGCAAACTCTTCCTGTGTACGATGGCGTCTCTTCCTCCTTTCCCCGCTCCCCTGAGTCTGTGCATGAAGGGGAACACTGTCTTAAAATGCAATAACTTTCCGTGACACTTTATTATTCTAATAGCCATAAAATTACCAAACACCGCATCTTCTATTTTTATGCACGGTAGCTAGGGAAACAAATTCATGCGCACATCTTTCTTCAGAAAGCAGAACTGACTAAAAGGTCAGGGGTTTATTTTTTTTATTTCAGCTTATTGCTGCTTCATTTGGAATGTATCCTGTTCACACCCTCTCCCTTTCTGACCCACAGCATCGAAATATAAAGATGGTCAATAGCCAGGACGGGAGAGATTCAGATGCATTCAATAACGTGCAGAAAAGGGTGGGCATCTTGTCAGTGTCTCCATAGAGAGTTTTAAGTTGATTCTCCCTGCGAGGAAGGTTTGGGGATTCATACACTGTACGTTTCCATTTTTTAAAGTTTATTTATTTATTTTGAGAGACAGAGAGAGAGAGATCGAGAGAGAGAATGCACTGGGAGGGGCAGAGAGAGAGAGACAGAATCCCCAGCAGGCTCTGCACCATCAGCACAGAGCCTGACACAGGGCTCGAACTCACGAACCGTGAGATCACGACCTGAGCCGAAACCACGAGTCGGCGCTTAACCACCAGAAGCACCCAGGCGCCCCCACATTCCCATTTTTACCAGTGTCGATACCAAACTGAAATGGCGAGGAGTCAAATCCACTTAATCGCTCCTTAAAGCCCCTAATGGGTCTTTATTGCCTATAAGCACACCCTGGCTTCAATCAAACGTTTTAGCATCATCTCTTTAAACCCTGAGACCTTTGACCTCGTTACTCTTGGTTACTTACTCTTGTAACACTTCTGTGCTTTCATGCCCAAAGCGTGCCCAAAGCAAGTCTTCTGCCTGAGACTCTCTTCAGCTTAGTCCTCAGAGCGAGACCATAAACTCCGGATGGGCAGGGATCGTGTACCTGCGGTATAGACACTCAATAAATGTTTGTTTATTGGCTGCCTGACCCAGCACAGAAATGATCTTTCTTCCTGCATTATGTCCTTCTTAGAATTCCGTAAGTGTCCAGGAGTTGGGGGGTGGGGGGGGCGGTCTGCAGGTAGTGCCTTCTTTTAATCTTTGTATATTTGCGAATGCCTTTAATTTGCCTTTACATTTAGCCAGATGTGAAATTACAGGTTAGGATTCTTTTTCCTCAGCCCTGGGAAGATATATCACTCCACTGCCTTCTGGAATCAACTGTTGTGGATGAGGAGTCAGCTGAGAATGTAATCGTCATTCCTTTGTGGGTAATCTGTATTTTCTTTCTGGTAACCTAAAGATTTCTTTTTTTTTCCTTCGTCTGTCTGCATTTCAGTAGGATGTGCACAGATGTGTATTTATTTTCGTTGACGCTGGATTTGGTACATCTCTCAGCAAATCTGGAAAATGCTCAGCCATTATCTTTCTAAATATCTCTGCTCTGCTACTTGCTTAAGTCTACGCTTTCAACATCCCTATTAGACATATTTTGGAGCCCATCCATTTATCCTCCATGTTTTGAAACTATGGCTTAATGAAAAAAAAATTTTTTTTTAATCTCTCTATGATGCATTTTTTGTTGAATTCTGAGCAGTATCTTCCAATCCACTAATTCTTGCTAAATCCATCCATTCTGGAGTTTGTCTCATTTACTGACTTAAAATTTTTAGTGGCCATATTTTTCATTTCCAACATTTCTAGCAGACATTTTTCAAATATACATTTTATAACTGCGTGTGGGGCTCCTGGCTGGCTCAGTTGGTAGAGGGCGTGACTCTTGATCTCGGGGTTGTGAGTTGGAGCCCCACGTTGGGTATCGAGATTACTTTTAAATTTTTTTTTTTCAACGTTTATTTATTTTTGGGACAGAGAGAGACAGAGCATGAACGGGGGAGGGGCAGAGAGAGAGGGAGACACAGAATCGGAAACAGGCTCCAGGCTCCGAGCCATCAGCCCAGAGCCTGACGCGGGGCTCGAACACACGGACCGCGAGATCGTGACCTGGCTGAAGTCGGACGCTTAACCGACTGCGCCACCCAGGCGCCCCAAAGAGATTACTTTTAAAAAGTAACCATTTGTACCCCCCCCCAGAACTTTTTGTTTTACTCTCAATTAGATGTTTGCTTTTTTCCCCAGCTTTTCTTGAGATATAATTGACATATACCATTGTGTAAGCTCCAGGCGTAACATGTGTTGATACGGTACATTTGTATCTTCCAATATGATTATGACTGTAGCTTTCCATTACATTACCAAATTACCATTTCTTTTTTTTTTTTTTTTTTTAAGTTCATCTATTTATTTTGAGAGAGAACGCACAGGGGAGGGGCCGAGGGAGAGAGAGGGAGACAGAGACGCACAAACAGGCTCGGGGCTGTCAGCGCAAAGCCCAACACGGGGCTCGGACCTGTGAGCTGTGGAACTGTGACATCATGACCTGAGTAGAAGCTGGACGCTTAACCGACTGAGCCATCCCAAGTTACCATTTCTTTTTTGTGGTAAGAACATTTAATATTGACTCCTTGAGCAACTTCCAAGTATATAATATAATTCCATTGGAATTTGTACCCTCTGATCAGCATCTTCCCATTGCCCAAACTTGTATCTTTTTGCTCCAGCATTGCGCTGGACCTTCTCCTCTTGAAACCCGGACTTCGCCAAAGGTTCTCTCATCTGCAGGGGATTATTTTTGAAAGTGTTTTCCTGGGGCTGCCAGACTGGCGGAGAGGGGCTGGAGCCAGTTCAGGGACCACTGCAGGGTCCACAGCCACGACCGAGGTCTGTCTGCCTGTTTACCTGATGCGTGGGTGGGTGAGACTCCTTCCAGGTTCCTTGGCATCCGGCGCTATGTCCCACAGCTTTCCGAAGGTACTTTTGTCCATGATGGATGATGGAGTTTGGGTGGTGGTGGCTGGAGGACACAGATGATGGATGTCTTCTGCCATCACGAGGCTGGCTTCACCCTCCAGAACTTACCTGTTTTAATGTTAGCCTCAGATCCTTCTAGTATGTTTATTGTTGTCTTTCTCGTGAATGATCACCCATCATGGGTTGTTCGTTGTTGATCCCATCAGATTTCTTCCTTCACGTGAGGTCTCGCTGCGTATTTTGTGATTGTGTACTGTAGGCTCATCTTGAGTGACCTTGTTTGCTTCCCTCCTGTTTTCCTCTGTCCTCGCTCCTCCCTACGTGCCAGGTTTGCAGCTGGCTCTTCAAGACCCCCCAGTCCAGAACCCAGATTTCTCGTGTGGGGTCGAGGCTGTTGTTGATCGTATCGCACTGAGCCAGTGGGCTGCTCATCCAAGTTTTCGGTAGAGGCTGTGTCTGGTCCCTCCCGCCTGCCTCCTTATCCCATTGTAGTAGAATCTCAGCTTTCTCAACTTTCTTGCAGAAGTGGGAAGAGACTGTCTAGCTCCTAGGCTCACGCCATCATCTTGGCTCTCGTCCCCTTCCCTTCGTGGGGAATGTTTAGTCTTCATTTTCTCGTAGGAGCCAAACTCCTGGCCGCCTTTTCTCCGTTCCAGCAGCCTGTTCACCACCTTGGGCTTCTGATCTCCAGATACGTTGTCCACGGCAGCCTTTGCATTGGTGTGGCACAAGACGGGAGGGAAGGACTTTGATTTTGTGGTAAAAGGAAAGGTTAATTTCCCCCTGTCCTTCTCACAAGATATAAATAAGGAAGCCTGTGGCTCTGATCATTACAGGGAGCCATCTTATTGCCGTAAGGAACCATCTTGTGTGTCCATGAAGAAAGTCAATATTAGGGCAATGTGTCAAGTATAGGTACGTATCTTTTCCATTTTTATTTTTTATATCTTATATACATGTCTCTTTTGCTTATATGCTCGTTATATTTTATCTTTTGTTGCCCTATGTTTAGAATAGCAGTAGGGTTTCAAGACAGGTAACTTCTAATTTTTTTTTTTTTTTTAATTTTTTTTTTTTCAACGTTTATTTATTTTTGGGACAGAGAGAGACAGAGCATGAACGGGGGAGGGGCAGAGAGAGAGGGAGACACAGAATCGGAAACAGGCTCCAGGCTCCGAGCCATCAGCCCAGAGCCCGACGCGGGGCTCGAACTCACGGACCGCGAGATCGTGACCTGGCTGAAGTCGGACGCTTAACCGACTGCGCCACCCAGGCGCCCCTCTAATTTTTTTTTTTAACATCTATTTATTTTGGGGAGAAAGAGGGAGACAGAGAGAGACAGAGCATGGATGGGGGAGGGGCAGAGAGAGAAGGAGACACAGAATCTGAAGCAGGTTCCAGGCTCTGAGCCGTCAGCACAGAGCCTGACGCAGGGCTCGAACTCACGAACCGTGAGATCATGACCTGAGCCGAAGTCGGATGCTTCACCAACTGAGCCACCCAGGCGCCCCCTCAACATGGGTACCTTCTAATTCTCCCTTGACCAGAGTCAAGCTAGACATTTTTAACTCTGCTGCTTGTAGCAGATGCAGTGGTGAACTACCGGGATTCCCGGTAGGCAGGACAGAGGCATTCATTCCCCAGCTTCCGGGAGTGTTGACTGTTGACTGTTCACTGCTGAGTCACTCTGCAGGAAGTTTCTGGGCTGAAGGGAGCTGCCTTGCCTGAGGTTATGACCTTTCCTCGGGACCAGCTAAATTCCACTGGCAGGTCAAGTAGAGATACAGAGGCCTGAGCTCCTTGCTTTAATTCGAGACAAGGATAGAAGACCATCCCTCGTCCACAACTCCCTGTGGGGTGACCTCGGGCCTTTGCTACAACTGCATTCTCTACACCTTCTTCCGTTTGCCAATTCGCTGCACTCACTGCCTTATGGGTATTAATTCTAAGAGCACCTCTCCTAGACCTCTTGCTCACAAACTTCCCTCTCAGTAGGCTGTGTCCTGGGGAATTTTTAAGACACCACGCTATGGAGAACATCAAGTGTCATGGGGAGCCCCGTCCAGCTCCTTCCTTACAGTAGACATCCGGGAATGTCCGTGGAATGCGCACACAAATAAAAACAAAGCTGCCTGAATTTAACCTGCTCCGTTTCCCCAAGCTACATAATTTTTCCGATTTTACTATTAAAACTTAGACCTTCAGTGCCTGATAAACTCGTCTAGGGAAAGATACCTTTCCCTTACTTTGCAAATCCCCGTTTTAACTGAAGTTTAATGTTGCCTGGACGGACCCAGCGCAGCTGACACTTTTGTAACACGTTTGGAGATGAATTACTTGCACACACAGTATTAAAGTGAGCAGAGGATGCGGGCAGCAGCCTGATCATGAACTGAGCATGGGCTGTAGATTGAGGTTTGGCCACAGGAAAGAATGGCAGGGCTGGAGAATGGTAACCATGGTGATCCCTTTCCAAACATCACAGGGGTGGGGACAGCATGGTAGCCTTACCTCCCACAAAGCCCACTTGACACCTTAGCTGGGCACTCTTTTCTCAGGACTGGCAATTAAGATCCTCTGGGCAGGGGCGCCTGGGTGGCTCGGTCGGCTGGGCTTCCGACGTCGGCTCAGGTCACGATCTCGCGGTTCGTGGGTTCGAGCTCCGCGTTGGGCTCTGTGCTGACAGCTCAGAGCCTGGAGTCTGCTTTGGATCTCTGTGTCTTCCTCTCTCTCTCTGCTCCTCCCCACTTGCGTTCCTTCTCTCCCTGTCTCTCAATAATAAATAAACATTAAAAAAAAAAAGACCCTCCAGGCAACTTTCATCTCCAAGGGCACAAAACTGAGCATCTCCTTGTAGAGTATAGAGAGGGTGATGGATGGGAGGCCCACACCTGGAGAAATGGTGAAGTGAATGTGTTGTCAGGTGCCTGAGCGGTCTCCACGGGGACATTTCGATGGTGCGTGATCGTGTGGCATTAATAAGAATTAGAACGTAAGCACGTCTCAGATCGTTGACATGACCACCGGTGGTGGATGCAATTGTTTACCCAACCTGTGTCCTTTCCCCCACTCATCTTTTTCAAAGCCTCTTTTTTCTTTTTTTTTTCCAGATATTCCTATCCTCCACTCAACCCACTTTCTAAAGACAGATTCTGGTTTCTTCGTGCAAATCATGGTAACCCTACTTCCCCTGCAAGTGTTTGTTTCAGAAACCCAGATTTTAGTAAACTAGCATTTCCTGGTGATTTAAAGGGACGGGACTGCTGAGATGGCCTTTTATTTTATGGTGAGGGGAAAGGATTTCCCCTCGGTCTCATTTACAAGATATAAAAATGGGAAAGCATTTTCCCTAGTTGCCTCGAGGTCAACTTCCTTGAAGGAAGGAAGGAAACCACTTTAGGTACATGCAGAAAGCCACCTTGTCACCACGATGGAAGCTAACGTGAGTCCACATACAGAAAAAGAGCAGTCAACGAAATCTCAGAGTAATGGAAACAGAGTTCTGGTTTTACTTACTATGGGTCCTGCCTCCCCTTGACCTAATGGTGTGTGAGAGAGTAAGTTTCCTTATCGTTTTAACAGATTGAGCCAAGATGTCTTATTTACTTACAGGTGAAAACATCTTATTGGAAACATAAACTTATGATCAAGTACTGTCTTTGCACGTGGTTTATAATTTCACGGGCACCGAATAATCACTGGTGCCAGTTACAGGCAGAAATTATCTTTAAAGGTCTGGATAAGCAGATCTTGCTGTCAGTGGATTGGATTTCTAATGCCAAGTAATGGTAATGACCTCTGGTTGGCGCGCCCGGGGGGTTCAGTCAGTTGAGCGTACAACTTCGGCTCAGGTCACAATCTCACGGTTCATGGGTTCGAGCCCCGCGTCAGGCCCTGTGCTGGTGCCTCGGAGCCTGGAGCCGGATTCTGTGTCTCCCTCTCTCTCTGCCCCTCCCCCGCTCGTGCTCTCTCTCTCTCTCTCTCTCTCTCTCAATCCCTCTCTCTCAAAAATAAATAAACTTTAAAAAGTCAAAAAAAATAATGACCTTTGGTTGAAGGTGACTCCTTGACTGTATGAGTTTGTTCCCTCTCTCTACTGATATGTTCCATAAAAGATAGTGTAGGAATGAAAACCATGTCTAAATGCTCAATGACGAGAAGATGGAAAGAGAGTCATCAGAAGGAAGAGTTCACCAAATCTCTGGAAAATGGATAAGATACAGATGATTGAAAAGTGATGAAGCAGAATCCAGGAAGCCACAGCCCAGCGTATTTACAGAAAAAGAGGGTAGGAGTACAATGTGGGGCACAAAACAAGGTGATTAATCCAAAGTCTGTTTTTGAAACAGTCAAACCCACTTCACCCTGGAGGATGTAATTCTTGGAAGCCAGGCTACTATGTCGAGACTTTTAAAGGAGGAGTATCTTCTTCCAGAGAAACTGGAAGTCTCCAGAAGAACGTCCTTTACATTTTATCATTTAGGGGCTCACCAGGGAACGATTTACTTGTTTCCCCAAACCGGTCTCTCTTGGAGCAAAGTGGCAAAATCAGTAAGGTCTGTCCATGCTACGGGGCCCTCATCAGGTTTAACTGACTTCTTCTTCTTCTTCTTTTTTTAAATATAATTTATTGTCAAATTGGTTTCCATACAACACCCAGTGCTCATCCCAACTCGTGCCCTCCTCAATGCCCATCACCCACTTTCCCCTGCCCCCCACCCCCATCAACCCCCAGTTTATTCTCAGTTTTTAAGAGTCTCTTATGGTTTGCCTCCTTCCCTCTCTGTAACTTTTTTTCCCCCTGCCCCTCCCCCATGATCTTCCGTTAAGTTTCTCAAGATCCACATATGATTGGACTTCTAACTGACTTGTTCTTGAGCACGAACATTCAAAGGTCCTCTACTGGGAGACCCTCCAACATGAAAGAGAGACATCGAAGTGAACAGACACAAAACATAGTTCTGGAGGAAACAGACGTCATGCAAAGAACAGGAGGGAACGGAAACTCGCGTGGATGTTCCCTGAGAGATGTGAGAAAATGTGGCAACAGGAAACGAGAGGAGGACAGCGTGAAAGCGGAACGAACGTCTCCCGAGAAATACCTCCTAGACAGTAAAGATCAATTTGTCAGAATAGAAAATAATTCAATAGAAGAGTTGGAAAATCAGATCTGGGAAGCCTCTGAGAAATAGGACAGGGAAACAAAGAGGTGGAAAATACGAGAAAAGAAACCCAGAGGGTCAATGTGGGCGCGTCCAACATCTGACCAAAAGACAAACGACAGGCGTAAGAATCAAAGAAGTAATGAGGCACTTTTTCCAGAGCAGCAAGACTTAGTGTTTATATTGAAAATGTACACCCAGGGGCGCCTGGGTGGCGCAGTCGGTTGGGCGGCCGACTTCGGCCTGGTCGCGATCTCGCGGTCCGTGAGTTCGAGCCCCGCGTCGGGCTCTGGGCTGATGGCTCAGAGCCTGGAGCCTGCTTCCGATTCTGTGTCTCCCTCTCTCTCTGCCCCTCCCCCGTTCATGCTCTGTCTCTCTCTGTCCCAAAAATAAATAAACGTTGAAAAAAAAATTAAAAAAAAAAAAAAAAGAAAATGTACACCCAGTTCCCAGAACAATGAATAAAACAAGCAAACACATACATAGCACATGACCACCAAATGTCAGAACATTAAGGTTAAAAAGAAAGTCCTAAAAGCAAAAATGAGAGAAAAAAAGTCCAAAATGAAAACAAAGGCAGCAACAAACCATCTATCAGCAACTCTAGATATTACGAGCTCTTGCCTTTCTGAGGGAAAATCGTATCATTTTAGGATTCAATACATAACTAAAGTATCAATAAATAGGATGGGAGAATAAAGACGTGATCAGACATGCAAAGCCCAGGAGGAACTCTCCGGGGAGACAGTGGAATCCTAAGTCTGGAGAAGTGGTTGAACAAAATTAAAAATATGTCTAAAGTAATTAGTTCCAAAAAAATGGAACTCCAGGCAAAAAGTCATATGAGAAAGAACATTTAATCATAGCTACGGCTGTGCAGTGAACCACATTTAAGCAGTCATAATAATGAAATCACTATTGATTTTCAATTTTCCGAATCAACCTACGGATACAGCTTAGAGGACTAATTACCGGTAGGGAACGAAATGTAAGTCTTGTAGATCTGACATGTAAAAGTAACAATTCAGAAGAACTCGGGAATTAGGAACAGGAACAGAACTGAAATCAGTACCTATATTCTCACATGAGGAAGTAAGAAGTCAAAATACAGTGTTTTGAGGGAAAGGAAAACACAACATTAAAAAAAAATTAGTTAAAAAAAATTAGCCAACAAAATGACATAACTTCCCATCTCCTGGTTCTTGTATCGTCTAGATTATCTTGTCGGGAAGAAAAACAAAGGTCCTCTTTTTTTGCAGTTGAAAGTGATTTTCATGAGAGAACACCTGTAGCTTCTGATGTTATGAAATCAAGATTTTGATTTGTCTTCACGAAAACGGTCACGTATGCCTTCAACTGTCACAGGCGAATGGGAAAACTAGTGAGACGGGCATAACGGATGAAGGATGCTATTGAATCAAGGGGAGTAAGTAAAAACCTAAGTCAGTTCGTGCTAAATTGGAGGGGTGTTGCTAACTTGAAAAGACCCCTGGCTATCGCAATTTATATTCCGTTCACCTAATGGGTGCCGATTTCCCACCATATTAAACGTACTGCCATCGTATGAAATTAACGCTAAAAATTGGATTTTGTTAGTCTCGTGATGCTGCTCACTTTCCGTTTGCAGTATCTTCTGGGTGGCTCGGCAGGTTTGTTGGCTCAGTGGTAAGTACCAGCTGAAACCACGCAGAATTATGCTTCCTGACAAGGCGGGTTCTCGAACCCAAAGCCCCACTATGACTGAGTTGCCTAGATCCTCCCTATTCATAAAGCGATCTGTGGACCCGCAGCCCTGGCATCCCCCCGGGGGACTTTAAGAGATACAGAAACTCGGGCCTCGCCCCAGACCTACTGAATCAGATTCTGCATCTTTAACTAGATCCCCAGGCGGTGGACATGTGCATGAAAGTCTGGAGGGCACGGACCCTGCCCTTCCTCTAGCGTCACGTACAGGTACGTCCCTCCCTCCGGAATCCGCACCCACTGTTCTCCCAGCCCATTTCGGCCCAGCCTGAGCATCTCTCCTCTGAGGACAACCAGAGCTCAGGGGACCACGTGTGCGCTCCCCCACTTTGCTACCAGTGTCTCTTGATAAACTGTCCAGCGACGAGCGTGCCCCGCGTCCCCATCTCCCAAGACTTGGTATTCGTTTGCATCTGCCCCCATCCCTTCCCGGTAACGGAACAGTAACAGACTTTTCTCAGAGGGTTGTGAGCCTTGCATGAAATCATCCGCATCAAGCACTCAGCACAGAGTAACATCTCAATAAACGCGGCTAGAATTATTTAGCTACGATCAAAGAGTCCCGGGTGACAACATTCAGCAGGAAAGGCTCATATGTTAATGGTCTCCAGCCTCGGCTGTCATCAGGTTCATTTCCCTCATCAATAGCTCATTACTTGATTGTCAAGTCACAGACGCTATAAGCCACACACCATCACACCGAATAATAGCGATGATGGCAGTTCTCGTGTGTAAAGCATTGCGGAGCCGGTCTCCCCGTCATCCCGAGGGAGGTCTGTCTGCTGCAGGTGGGGGGGGGGGGGCTCAGAGCTGTGCGGTCTCTCACCCCCACAGTCCGGTTCAGTTTGGCTCTTGAGCTCACAAGCCTTCCATCCTGCCTTGCTTGGGTCCCAGGGTTTTCCAGGGCCAAAAGAGCCTTTGTTTTCCTTTCACTCACATCTTACTGCACGACCTTCTCCTTAGAGAGTCAGGCATGCGTCCGGAGGCCTGGGCTGGACCTAAAACCTCACACGCTGAGCTGGGAAAGACCCTTTTCCACCTCACCTACCTCACCCCAAAGGGGAGCTTTGTAGCTGAGCGAAACCCTTTCCCCGGACACTCTTGTCCTGGGGTGACCCCTTTCCCAGGTGGGTCCTCAGTCCCTCAGTCAGGCTTCCGGAAGGCCTTCTCTGTCATGACGGCAAACACACCTCCTCGTGTTGTCTGAATCGCAGAAGTGACTGGGCTGCGTGCCCATACGGGCTCCTTTCACACTTCAAACAACCTGTTCTACCGAGTCTGGAAAAGTGTTCTTCATTTCGAAAGACCATCGTGTGAAAGTGGAATTTGACATATGCATCCCCAGGACAAATGGACAAGAAATCATAAAGAGAAGGGAGACTACTACTCTGACCCTCTTCCTCCCTGTGAGAGGCACTGGATGCTCTCCAGTGTTATCACATTCAATTCCCCAAACAAGTATTCATTTAGCAGATGAAACTGTGGCTTGCACAGGCTTAAGAAACAATGCTGGGATGAACTCCTGTATGTTTGACTCCCAAATCCGTATCCCTTCTATTTATGGCTTCATATCATGGACTTGGCTGATGGCAGGTACTAAGTTCCCTGTCACGGGGAGCATTCAAGCAGAGGCTGGAGGCTGGAAGGCCTGGTCAACTGTCCCCGGGCCTGGAATGAAGCCAAGGGCACCTGGGGGTTAGAGCCTCGGGCAATTCCTAGAGCAACGCCATAAAGCAGTTGATATAGGAGACGGTCATCAATCCCAAACAAGGCAAGGGAATAAGGAAGTACCAGAATATAAAGCTAAAAGTACCCATGATCTGTCTATGATAGACCAGAAGCACAGCAAGTTGGTCTATCATAAGGTGCATTGGCAGAATAGGTAAAGAAAGATCCAGAGCTGAACACTGGTAGTATATAGGCTAAAACCTGCCCGCGAACATGTTTTCTTTGGTCTTCAAGCATTCGTTCCTTTTTACTTAATCGACATGTAAAAACTGGTAGATTTCACCCATTCGTTCCTTTTTACTTAATCGACATGTAAAAACTGGTAGATTTCACCCACAGATCCAGATTTCAAAGCTTCTTTTTCAAAAGTGGGGCGATCTGGTGATCCCGGGCCCACATTCCTACATGGCAGCAGCGAGCGGCAGCTGGTTCCACAGGCAGGGCAGGTGCTCTCTCTCCCATTTGTAGGTTCCCACCATCCTGTATGGCTATGTCTTCGTTTGCATTGTCAGCCGGGACGCTGAAAATAACCGAAACAATTTATGTTTTCTGCCGCCATGCAGGAGTTCAGCTTAGAGAGACAGGCCGTCGGGGTGCCCGGTGGCCCGGTCGGTTGAGCGTCCGACTTCAGCCCAGGTCATGATCTCACGGTTTGTGAGTTCGGGCCTCGCGTCGGGCTCTGTGGTGACAGCTCAGAGCCTGGAGCCTGCTTTGGATTCTGGGTCTCCCTCTCTCTCGGCCCCTCCCCCTCTCATGCTTTGTCTGTCTCTGTCTCTCAGAAATAAATCAACATTAAGGGGGAAAAAAAAGAGAGGCTGCCTTTGTGGCATATCTCAGACTTCTATTCCCTTCAAGGCTCACTTTAAGCCACAGTATACAGAGCGTCAAAGACAAGCGGCTCCGTACAAAACAATTACGAAACGGGTTGAAGAGAGAAGAGAGGGAGAAAGAGGAAGGTGAAATTCCGTGAATGTTTTCTACAGCATGACTTCAGTTCTTTTCAACTACGTGTTTTGTTGGTTTTATAAAAGTCTGGTTTAAAAAATCCTCCGGGTTTTGGTAAGATCGTGGACCCACGCCAACCGAGTGACCAGCGAGATAGGCTGAGAAGCAGCTCCAAAGAGCAGTGGGGCTCCTTTGCTCACAAGCGATAAAAACCAACATCAGTACACGGAAACAAAAGAACGGTTTTTTTAAAAACAATTGTTTCAAGTTTCGTTGTTTATTTTGAGAGAGAGCGGTGGGCAAGCAGGGGAGGGGCAGAGAGGAAGAGAGAATCCCAGGCAGGCCCTGTGCTGTCCGTGCAGAGCTGCAGAGCACGACGCAGGGTTGACCTCACAAACTGGGTGATCCAGACCTGAGCCGAAATCAAGAGTCAGATGCTTAACCGGCTGAGCCCCCTGAGCACGCTTAAGAGAGAGGTCTCATGGAAGTATATTAGATGCTCGTGGCATTGATGGGAAGGCTCGAAAGTATGACACAAGTCTAGGTAAGCACCCAGGAGTTCCTGTGGGTAGAAATATGAGCGGTTCTGGACGGTCCAAGAATCAGAGACTCCCCCTGCACCTCACAAAGGGCCAAGCTGGAATAGGTGAGTCCGATCAATTTTAGCTATTGTGCCATTCTGTGTAAGGTCCTGATTCCAGAGAGGAAGCTCGACGGCCTAGCTTACGTCAAGGGAAGCTGGATTGGTCCCCACGAAGTCAGAAGAGAGAAGACACTATTAGTTATCAGCGTTTTCAGCACTAAGGCCAGTGTTTGAAACAAAGTAGACACTTCGTGAATAGCTGTGAAAGGAACCAATGAAAGAATGACAGAATATTCCCAGCCTCAGAGCATCTGGAAAAAAAAAAATGGTCCTTAAGCCCCAAGCCAGTGGGGAAGAGGTGATTTTTCCAGAAGGAAATCAGGGTGATAATGTCAAGAGAGAATGGAATAGTGCTGGGCTCCCAACAGAGAGGGAAAGGCAGACAGATGCTTTTGATTTTCCAGCAAGGTTTATATAACAAACATGGAAAACTTCAAATCTCTCTCAGTGTTTCACACTTCAACATAGGAACGAGGAATCCGTCCAAAGGCAGCCAAATCCATTCTCGTTTTCCTGCATACGCAAGGTAGCCAGATTTGGGTTGCTGTTGACTGGTGACCTGAAGGGCTGCGTCCCCACTACTCTGGTTCTGATGAGGAAGGCCATCTTCTGGTGCCAAGCCCTGCCCCGAGCGAGTTCCCTGAGGTGCAGGCACACCTCCTCCAAGAACATGCCATATGTACAAGAGGCTGTTCCAAGGAGAAGCAAATTTGCACTTCCCACTCAAAAGGGGAACGGGGAGGAGGGGTGTGAGGAGCCCCCAGATTTTCTGCTCTTCCTCTGAGGTACTTTAGGAAGGAACACATGACTCATTTCAAAGGATCAAGGGAAGAACACCACCTGGGAAGTGGGAAACGGTCAAGCAGGCTCAGACAGGAAGCGGCTGTAGTGGTGATGATGAAACAATGTATCTTTCTTCAGTTGATCTGACTGATGCTTGCTCTTATGGCCCAACCCACCCGTCTGGCCAGCCGGTCTTATACAATTTAGCTTTCAGTTAGAAGTTGTCCTGTGAGGGCTTCAGAAGGCTTAATGTGTGCGCCTCCTTCAGGCCGCCGGACCAGAGGCTCCGAGAAGCCTTCGGAACATTCCTTTCAACAAGAGTGGGCTTGCTCTCCAGCCCCTGTTTTAGCTGTAAGTCGGAGACCTTTGTGTATTTCTATTGCTTGGGTTGGCAGCGTGGATGCTGAGCCCTGGGGTGAACTTGTTTAGAGAAGAAGCGGGAGGAGGGGGCGCCTGGGGGGCTCAGTCCGTTAAGTATCTGACTCTTGATTTTGGCTCAGGTTCTGATCTCCCGGTTTGTGAGATCGAGGCCCGCAGAGGGCTCCACGCTGACAGCACGGATTCTCTTTCTCCCGCTCTCTCTGCCCCTCCCCCCTCAAAAGAAAGAAAGAAAGAAAGAAAGAAAGAAAGAAAGAAAGGACTTAGAAAAAAAGAAACAGAAGGGGGAACAGTGTGTCAGCAGCCTGGGTACCCCTAAAGCAGAGGGATCTGAGGACACGTGGACCTCATCCGATGACATACGTGTTTTTTCAGCCTGCATAGGATTTATTTGTGGAAGGATTATTTTCAAAATTGTACGAAACCGAGAGGCTTCACACACTAAGCTGGATTTCTCATTTGTCTGGAAACTGTGTAAAGTCTTACGATACGGGGTCCGCTTGCCCACCGGGATGCGGAGTAGAGCTGTGGTGTCCCCACCAGCAGTGGTGGCCCCTTGGGACAGAGCCCGGGCTTTGCAGGGGGACCCCACTCAGCTTTGTGCCTCACCCAGTGTGCACATGCGGGGACGGGGGAGGCCAGGCAGGGAGACAGGACTGCACCCCGCATCTCCAACTTTACTCCTGGTTGGGCGTCCCTCTTCAGTTGCTAAAAGCCGTTCCTCTGCCTTTTGGATGTGGCTAATGACTATTATGTGTGGAGGGTGGCTAGTGGCTTGGAACCAGGCTAGGAAGACGGAATATGGAGAAAAGCCAGACAGGATGGCAAGTCCTGGCAGTACATTTCTAGCTGTATTTGCTGCCGAGGCCAGGCTGTACCTGTGTCCCGTGTCTCCAGACGCCTCGGGGGACGTTAGCCATACTTGGAGCTCATCTTGGCATCTCTTAGGTTCTGTGTTCAAGTTGCCAAGCAGGAGTTTGGCTTGTAAGGCAAGGCCTAACTCACCTCGTTGTAGGATGTACCAGATCGCGGGTCTTGAATGCCACGCTGAGGGTTTATATACGGACAACGGGTTTGAAAACGCCAAAGCATCCCAAGTTCTTCTGCCTTGTTCTCCTGTCACGCCAGCCCTGTGTTTGGAGTCAGCGGCTCCCCAGTGACGCCCACCAGAGCCACGTGGAGTGGTTCACAACCCCAGGGGTCCACCATCCCCAGAAAGACCTTTTTGTTGTTGTTGTTAAAGCAGTTTGTGCTTTCACATCTCCTGGCGTGTGCTCTTTTTGTCTGCGAGTTTGCGTCACGGTTGTTGCAGATGCGGGCGCCACGACTGATGCGTTGCCTGTCGTGGCAACACCTTTAATAATTAGAGAGTGGAACTGACCGAAGGGCCTATCACCCATAGGGAAGCTGACCTATGTATGGCACATTTACACGATTGAATACCGTGCAGCTTTGGAAGGACTGATGTGTCTGTGGCTTGGATGGGGTGATTACTCTAAAGTGTATTCTAAGCAAAAATAGCAAGGGGTTGATGAGTGTTTTTGCTGTGTTTCCATTCATTTAAAAAGTGTGCAGGGGCGGGGGGGCGCCTGGGCGGCTCAGTCCGTTAGGCATCTGACTTCGGCTCAAGTCACGATCTCATGGCTGGTGAGTTCGAGCCCCGCGTCAGGCTCTGTGCTGACAGCTCGGAGCCTGGAGCCTGCTTCGGATTCTGTGTCTCCCTCTCTCTGCCCTTCCCCCGCTCATGCTCTGTCTCTCAGTCTCTCAAAAATAAACAGACGTTAAAAGAATTTTTTTTAAGTGTGCAGGGGCGCCTGGATGGCTCAGCTGGTTAAACGTCCAACTCTTAATTTCCGCTCAGTCCACGATCTCACGGTTGGTGAGATCGAGTCCTGCGTTGGGGTCTGCACCCACAGTGTGGAAGCCCGCTTGGATTTTCCCTCTCCCTCTCTCTCAGCCCTTCCGCCGCTCATGCACATGCGTATGCACTTTGTCTCTCTCAAAATAAATAAACAAAAAAAAAAGTGTGCAGACACTTACTGATTTTTATATAAGATGGGATATTTTTAGGAGGTACCCCACGGCTTTTACCTGGAAGCCTGGGGCACAAGGGTTGAGGGACAGGTAGACTTTTCATCGTATATCCTTCTGTATTGTTGACTTATTTTACCATGTGATTTTTTTTTTTTTCAATAATAAAAATTGAGTCGTGTGCTTGGGCGCACTTAGTTCTGAACTTCATTTCTTCTAGGAAAATGTCTACATCCCACAGTACAGTTTTCTAGAAGGAATCACCACGCCTGCCTGGCTGGTAGAAAAGAGCAGGCAGTCCTGGGCTCCTGCTGAGACCCGGGGTTCTTTTCTTAGAATTCTGGGTGAGAACAGCTCTCCGGTACGACGTGGTGCCTTGCGGAGTTGCTTAGCGAGGGGGCAAAGAAGATACAGAGCCAGGTAGCAATTTCGTGTTGCTTTCTGCATGTTGCCTTGGTCTGACACCCTCCTCTCGACACAGTCCCCTTCCACTTCTCCACGTGTCCAATGAGCATGATACTATGTGTCCTTTCCACTGCGGGAACATTTCAGGAAGTGAACAGCGCAGATGAAACTCTATCTGGGAGGACTGTGTCTTCCCATGCCACCCCCAAGGGGCGGGGGTGCGGGTCTGTTGCCTCGACACTAAGAATACAGGTAGAGCGGGGTTAGGTGAGTGGAATGAAGCGTGAGATCCATGAAAGACTCAGGGGGATTGTAGGCAATAAATTGTTCTGCAAGCAAAAGGGGGAAAGGGCTTCTCGAGAAAGGGAAACAAACGTGTAAGAACATCCCAGAATCTGGTACATTCTGAGAGCGGCGAGCGGCTCCCGAGGGGCTGGGATACAGTTTGAAACAGGGCACTTATCAGCAGGTACCACTAGAAAGTTCTGCAAGGAATTGAAACCTTATTCTAGAAGAAACTTGGATGCCTAAGAGGTTTTTTTACGTGAGAGAACGATGAGCGAATTTTATTTGGCAAAGAACAGGCAAAGTAGAGGACACAGTTACCAGAACAAATCCCTCCTGACCGGAATGGGGAGACGGATGGTTATTGCAATGCTTTCTAGCTCAAGGGGATTTACCCTGAAAGAAGACAGTGACAGGGGCTCCTGGGTGGCTCTGTCGGTTGAGCGTCCGACTTCGGCTCGGGTCATGATCTCGCAGCTCGTGAGTTCGAGCCCCGCGTCGGGCTCTGTGCTGACAGCTCGGAGCCTGGAGCCTGCTTCCGATTCTGTGTCTCCCTCTCTCTGCCCCTCCCCTGCTCATGCTCTGTTTCTCCGTCTCTCAATAATAAATAAACCTTAAAAAAAAAAAAAAGGAAGAAGAAGACAGTGACAGTGGGGATACTGGGGGGGGGGGGCGGTGAGGGCAGCGCTGAGAGGGATTTGTGAAGTCAAATCCAGTAGCTTGGTGACGGACTAAATGAAGGACGGGAAAGAAGGCCAGCAATGTCTTCGAGTCCAGGAGAGAGCACACCCCTGGAAGACCGGTGTTTGCCCTTGAAGTGTTCAATCTTCGTATTTCACCCACAGTTAAGAGCTGTTCGCGAGCGAGTGTCCTCTTGATGGCACGAATTTACTTGGCCAAACGTTTATTAAGTCTTGACACTGGGCCCTTGCAAGGCGTGAAGGTCAGGAAAGTCTTCGGACTTGAGTAGTTTAGATCTGTCTCCCTCTCATCCACCAGAACCAGCAAAGATATGTCCTCCCTGCTCAAGAACAAGGAGTGCGCTCATAACGATTAAAAGGAAATAACACTATCCTCCTTTGAAGATCAGTGGGAAGCCTTGCACTTCAGACCCCCCTCCCCCACTCACCAGTCCTGTGTCCCTTCTACCCCAACGCCACTAACTTGGGCGCCACCCAGGAAAGGCAGCAAGGAGATGAGTACATTTTGAGCCACATCCTTCCTCCAGGACCACAGGAGACTAGCAAGTATCATAGTTGCCGAGTGGGAAGATGTTTTGTTGCAAACAGCTCCCACCCAAGGGGAATGGGCGAACCTACGGGAGCTGCTCGGAAGGTGAGCTGTGACAATGGGGAATCCATACCCGAGGCAGCCTGGCTTCCCTTGAGGCTGCCACCGGACGTCCTGCTCCACGGCACCCTGGCCGGGCGTCCTGGCTCTGTCGGGGTGTGGTTGTCAAAGCGCTGGCTTGGCCGGGCCCAATTCCTCCCCTTGACGGGCTCCTGGAATCTGCTGGAATTTCTTCTGCCTCCAGCAGGATGTAACAAGCTGGGGAGGTTTTTCGCTCTGCTGCTTTTTCTGCAATTCTTTTCTTGTTCGGGTGCCAGCGGGCCCTCGTCCTTCCAGGATTCCAAGCTGTGGCGTCTCTGAAGGCTGATGTAATGGTTCTAAGCCTCAGAATAGAAGACCCACTTTTTGATATGATCTGTCTGTTGTGTGTTCACCTCGCTGAGTCCTCTTTGCTCTCTTGCCAGCCTTTCTAAAGACCCACCAGCGCCTTTCCGTGTCTTTCCCCCCACCGAGGATATCTCCACGGTCCTCCTTTGAGCTCTGCCTACGCATTCTCTGTCTGGGCTCCCCCATTAAATTGCATTTTTCAGCTCCTGGATCTTCATAAAAAGCCTCCAGAACACTCATTCCTAGGCTCAGCCTCTTGCCTCAATTCAGGTCTGATATTCATTCATTCATTCATTCATTCATTCAGAGACATTTATGAGCCACGTATGCTACGCCAGTCTCTACCCTAGGTGTTGGGCAAATAATAAGACAGACACAGTCAATCCTCACAGAACCTCTATCCCGGCTCTTCTAGCCTTTCTTGTTTATTACAAAAAAAAAAAAATCTTTTTCAATGTTTATTTATTTGTTTTGAGAGACAGAGAGAGACAGAGCATGAGTGGGGGAGGGGCACAGAGAGAGGGAGACACAGAACTCGAAGCAGGCTTCAGGCTCTGAGCTGTCAGCACAGAGCCCGATGGGGGGCTCGAACCCACGAACTGTGAGATCGTGGCCTGAGCCGAAGTCGGGATGCTTGACCGACTGAGCCACCCAGGAGCCCCTGCCTGTACGGCTTAACTGCGACCACAACTGTTTTTGTTTTTTAATGTTTATTTATTCTTGAGGGAAAGAGAGATGGAGTGTGAGCAGGGGAGGGGCAGAGAGAGCCGGAGACACAGAATCCAGAGCAGGCTCCAGGCTCTGAGCTCTCAGCACAGAGCCCAACGTGGGGCTCGAACTCACGAGTCATGAGATCATGACCTGTGCGGAAGCCGGATGCTTAACCCACCCAGGCACCCCTGCATGCACAACTTTTCATCTGTTTTCCCCTGCACTCAAAGTCTTTGCAAACATTCTTGTTACATAATAACCTTCCATGCCCCTCTCCCCACCATCAGCTTGAAAGAAAACCCCCAACCACGGTCTCTCACCTGCACGATCAGCTCCTAGCCTGCCTTTCTGAGCCTGTTTGCAAGCAGCCCCTTAACAGGGCTTCCCGGGAAGAAGGAATAAGAAAGGGAGAGAAGAGGGAGAGAGACTCCAGAGGAAGAGGAGATTCAGGTGCATTGGGACTGTTTATTGAGTGTCTACATCGTGCTTGGCATCGTGCGAAGGTCCTCACGTGCACCAGGCCATTCAGCAATCCCCTCCAGGCGCTGATGTTTTCTAAGCTCCTTTGAAATATGAGAAAGTGAAATTCCGAGATTTTGTGGCAACTCATCCAAGTAAATGAGGTAATAAATAATGATAGCTATCACCTGTGGAGAACTGACTATGGAGCAGACACAGCCAAGTTCTACACCAGCACGGTCTCCATCGTACTTCTGCGAGGTGGTGACTTTACCATCCCCATTTTACAGATGAAGAAACTGAGGCCCAGAGAGGCGAGTGGGCCCAAAGCCACCAACCCCTGTGTGATGTAGCCTTAAACCAACTGCAGCCTCATGTCCAAAAATCTCAAGAATAAAAAGCAATTTACATAGATCCCGGATTCCTCTCTAGGAGCAGCAAAGGGAATCCCATCGCTGGCTACAGAGGGAAGCTCATGTGATCCCCTCTCTCCACCTGTCTGCCAAGATTTCACAATCGTGAGGACGGCCGATACCTACGGTTTCTCCCGTCTCTTCCCTGAACTCCCAGCAGCTTGCTTGCTCTCCTTTCCCTCCTCCCCGCATCTCAGATCCCTTTCCTCACGGGAGTAGCTCTGTGCCTTGGCTAATGAAAACCCGTCAAGCCTTTCTCTACCCAATTTGCTTCTCTATGCCAAACATCCCAAATCAAAGACCCACGGGCCGTATTCGGTCGCCACTCTTTGTCTTTGTTGCGCCAACGCAATTTTTAAAATAACTCTGGGCAACATTGAAAAACGAGTGACTCCCAAAGGTCTGGCCTGCCCTTTGCCTGATTTCCAGAAAATCTATCAAGAGCGGGCCTGTATCGCTGGCCGCCCAGGCACACACACTCTACCCTTCACCCCACCGTCTCCCAGCCTCAAGCTTTGTGCCATTTATGTGTGTTTCCGGGTCTCCTACAAGAAGGGGGAAGTGAAAGGTGGAGGGAAGACGCCATGTTTTACTCTGGAGGCAAACAGCAATCCCCTGTGTCTCAAGATTTAAATAGGAGACTGAGGGTCTTTGAAAACGGAATACAAGCCTGGCTCCTTACTCACTCACTTATTCCTCCTGGCCTGTGGGTTTACAGTGTCTACATGAGATGAACAGAACAAAAACCCCTCTCCCCTCCCCAAACCCAGGCCAACAGAACAACAAAAAACCCAGTCGAGCAGACAAACACAGAAAACACTTTAGAGCGGGGTGGGGGGAGGGGGAGGGAAGTCAGGAGAAGGAAATTGAGGGTCATATGTTGGTAGGTCTCCTCGCTCTGGTTCTGGTCACAGCCTTCCGCCTCCCTTACCGAGTAACTAACAAGCAAGCAAGCGAACAAACTACTCCTTCTGACCGGAAACCGCCAGCTCAGTGCGCTAGACGTCATTGGAATGTAAGTAAACCGGCTCCTTTGCCAACTACCTGGCAGCCAACGGCTTTTACAACGTGTTTTCTGATACAAACCGTTTCGCCAAGAGCTTGTATCTTTTTACTACCAAGCGTTACACTCTGAACAGAAAACCTAATGAGATTTTCAGCAGAGATTTTAAGAGGTTCCATCATAGGACTTAACAACAACTGTGATCTATTATGTTTAGTGCAGGAGTAAAGACCTGAGAGAAATGGCGATTTCGGTTTGACTTTACGGCCCCCCAAGTGGTGTTCAAGTTAAGTGAAAGTGAAAAACTTCGTCCTGGAGAAAAAGCAAAGACCTTCTTGCTTTGAATTCCCCTGTTCCTCACTTACAAGTGATTGCACTTTGGGCAAATTGCTTAACTAATCTGTACCTCTGTTTTCACAGCTATTAAAGTAATCCTGCTGCATAGGATTATTACAGTGAAGATTGTGGCACAGAGCCTGATTCATAGTAGGATGCCCTAAATGCTTTAGGTTATATGGGACAGTAGCTCAGCCAAAACCAGCCTAAGCAAGAATGAGAAATTCTTGGCTGGCCTGACTGAAAAAAAGCTCAACGGCAGAGCAGCTTCAGGCACAGCTGGATCCAGGTGCTTGAATTATGTTGTCAAGGTCCAGTCTCTCACCATCTTTGGATTCTGTTTCTTTCTGTGCTTGATTTCATTTTTCACTGAGCCCAGCAGACTAGCTGGCCATTTTTGGAGCCAGCAGATCAGAACTCTGAAAAAATACACGCTGAGATGTGGACGGTCTGGAGGCGGGTCTCCTTGGGCAGTGCAAAACTCGTCTGGGCACCAGAGTTTGTGTGCGGTGTCCTAGTAGGGGTGGGATTCAGGGCCAATGTGAGAACATATGACATTTCGTCCTCATCAAAGCCACCCAGAATAGGCAGGTCCAAGATCATCGCTTCCATTTGAAAGATAGGGAAACTGAGGCTCCGTATTAGTAAGAAATTACCATGAAATTAGTGGCTTAAAACAACACACATTTATTACCTTGCAGTTCTAGCGGTCGGAAGTCCAAAACGAACCTGACGGGGCTAACCTCGAAGTGTCAGAAGGGCTGCGTTCCTTCGGGAGGCTCCAGGAGAGAATCCGTGTCCTTGCCCCTTCCGGCGTGGGAAGGCCACCCGCGTTCCTGGCTCAGGCCCCCTTCCCTCTTCAAAGCCAGAACGCAACATCTTCAAGTCTCTCTTTGACGCCGATCCTGCCCCTCCTGCTTGCCTCTCTCCTTGTAAGGACCTTTGCGATTATACTGGGCCCACCCAGATAATCCAGGAAAATCTCTCCATCCCAAGACCCTAAATTGCATCGCATCTGCAGAGTCCGTTTCGCCATGTACGAGAGCATATTCGCAGGTTGCAGGGACTAAGGCACGGGGGTATCTTTGCAGAGGCCATTATTCATTTAGCCCAGCACAGGCCCGTAAAGGGAAAAGGCCCTCGGTCACTCCGTGAGTTAACAGCTGAGCTACAGCCAGAACCGAGGCTAACGGTTCTAAACTAAGACAGTCCGAGTAAGAATCCTGGTTCCTTGGCAGAGTGGCTGTGTGCCCTCGGTCTGGCGTCTCTGAGCCGCTGTGTCTTCATCTGTAAAATGGGTATACGCTTATAAGGGTTAAATGAGACGCTGCTTTAAAGCATCTGACACAGTGTCAGACATGGAGCAGAAAAGTCGTCGTGCCGGGCATTCCTGTTAGGTTTACCTGCCTTGAACGAGCAGGGCCCCTTGGACATGGGGCTCAGGGAAAGCTAGGGAAGAGCCAGCAGCATCCTGGAAGGGGCTTTGGGAACTCACCGTAAAGAACTTGAACTCCTCCGAGTTCCGTTCCTTATTCACATACCTAGGCAATAACAGGTCTTTCCCTCACAGAATTAAGTAGACAATGTATGCTGGTGCTTTGCATCCTTGATAAGGATACCTCCTTCCCTCTTGTCTTTCTTCCCAATTTATTTGCTTCTCTTTTCTCTCCCCACCCCCCCCACCTCTCTTCCTTCCTGTTTTTTTTTTTTTTTTTTTTTTTTTAATTTTTTTTTTTCAACGTTTATTTATTTTTGGGACAGAGAGAGACAGAGCATGAACGGGGGAGGGGCAGAGAGAGAGGGAGACACAGAATCGGAAACAGGCTCCAGGCTCCGAGCCGTCAGCCCAGAGCCCGACGCGGGGCTCGAACTCCCGGACCGCGAGATCGTGACCTGGCTGAAGTCGGACGCTTAACCGACTGCGCCACCCAGGCGCCCCCCTTCCTGTCTTTCTTTCTGCTCTCTTGCCTTCCTCCTTCCCTGTTGGCCTCCCCACGTCCCTCCTTCCCTCGCTTTCTCCCTCTCGTTGCCCGGACTCGAGACCTCCATTTAAGAGCAATTAATCAATTTCGGCGACTTCTGGTGTCGACTCTTGCTCTCCCCTCTTCGGTGTCGCGGCAACCAGTCCTTTCCACTCATCAGTTTCTTAGTTGTGCAATCTAAATGCTAATGGTCCCTGCCCAACCTGCCCCTTCACCCCCCTCTACAGATTCACGCAAGCCTCGTCCTGGCAGAACTGTGCAGAGGCCAACGGCAGCTGCCCTCCCCACCCCACCCCTCATCCGGAACGTGGGCTCGAAACCCTGCCATCTTTGGAGAGCGGGGGACAGGGGATCTTTCGCCGGGAGCCCCCCGGAGCGTCTTCCTCCCCGGCAAGGCCCCGTCTATTGAGCTGGCCGATGCCCACACTGATGCCCTCATTCCCTTTCATGCACTGGCGCTTTTCAGTCTGATATTGCGAGTGCAATATGCTTGCCAGTAATGATGTCTTATTGGAGTGTAAAGATTTTCCCATTTCACTGCTTTATCCTGAATTTAAAGTATTTTGAAATTCACTTACCCCGGAGAGGCCCGGCAGCCCGGCGTCGCCGTAAATAAACCGGCGCCTGCTAAGGTGTTATCTCTGAAACGGGAGATGGGCCAGGTGGCGGCTCTCGTGCGGGCTGGGCAGGATCAGGCCAGAGCCCTTCCATCACGGCCACCAGGCAGCCGCTTTTCTTCCAAGCGCTGGCCCTGGGCGCGAGGGCACCCGAACCCCTGCCTGGAAAGTCAGGAAATCTTAGAGCTGATACTGAGACCGATGCCGAAAGGGGTTCAAGCAGAGGGGGGGAGGGAAGTGGCTGTTATCACTACAGTCAGTATCAGCGAACATTTATTGAGTGGCTGCTGCGTGGTAAGCACCCGACTCCGTGCTGGGCAGGGTTTCTCTTCCTCAAGCCTCTTGGTAACCCTGGGAGATTGTCGGGAGTCCGCCCCGTCTGGCCAGCCGGCCAGATCTGATGCCGCGGGGAGTCTCCCTGCCCTCCAGTGTCAAGGTCATTGCTGCGGGTGTCCGTGGAGAATAAACCAAGAAGACAACCTCTCCCGGAGCTCGTAGGTTGCACTAGGTGCTTCGATTTACAGCTGTATCGCACGGGCCCATTTGTGACCAGAGTGGCTAAGAGGCTCATTTAGACCCAAAGCCGGGGTTGGGGCAGCCGCAGCGGTTAGGAGCACACACACTAGAGTGGACCCTGACTCCATGGCTATTTTCTAGCTGTGTGACCTGGGGGACGGTCTTTTGGGACCACGGGTTCCCTCATGTGTGATCTGTGGATAACAGTGGCACCCACCTCCCAGGGTCGTGCGAGGACTACGTGAGTCACGGGCACAGCGCACACGTGGGGTAAAGGCTGTAGAAGGATTCCTTGGCCGGGACCTTGAAAACCTGCTTCGCCTCCTCCGTGTAGATAATCTGCGCCATCTCCCGCAGGTCGTCAGGGTCAGTGATGTGTCCTGGCGACAGGCAACAAAGCGCGTCTCCGAAGGCGCCCGTCACTCGTGTCTTTCTCGTCCTCCCTCGAGGGCTGGATGTGGACGGCGGTAGAGGTGCAGGGTGACCAGTTCATCCCATCTTGTCTGGAGCTTCCCCGGTGTTAGCACCGCAGGGCCCGTGTTCTGGGAACCCCTTGGGTCTCTGACAAGCCAGGAGGAGCGAGATCTACAGACGTCTGGGTTTCGTGGGGAGAAGCGTATGACTGGACAGCGTATTCATTTGCTAGGGCCGCCAGAACAAAATGGCCCAGACGGACGGCTTCACCAACAGAGAGTTATTTCTCACAGTTCTGGAGGCGGGAAGTCCAAGATCAAGGTCCTGGTGGGGTTGGTTTGTCCTGAGGCCTCTCTCCCGATGCACTGAAAATGGCGGAGTGGTCCCTCTTGTGGGGTCTCTAACGATCCCTCAGGGCACAGTCACAGCCGTGCCGGCGGAGAAGCAGAGGAAATGAAAAATGTGTTCAGCTCACAGGTCCTGGAGGAGGAAGGCACAGCCCAGCACCCTGGGGACCACGTGGGCGGAGCCCCCCGGGGAGGCGGGCTCACCCAAGGGATGGGGAGACCCACCTGAAGCGCCTCTACCGGGGGTCGGGGCAACAGGTATGAAGAGGGTCCATTGGTGCCTATGAATGTCACT
Source organism: Lynx canadensis (assembly GCF_007474595.2). Classification (NCBI taxonomy): domain Eukaryota; kingdom Metazoa; phylum Chordata; class Mammalia; order Carnivora; family Felidae; genus Lynx; species Lynx canadensis. The sequence goes on from NC_044318.1 coordinate 20,370,393, forward strand.
GGGCCACAGTCCGGGGGAGGGCAAGGAGACAATTTGTGGCAGGCCCCAGCCTGGCCATCCGGGTGAGCGCGTGCAGCCTGGGTGTGGGGATGCCGAGGCAGCCGGAAAAGAAGAATTTTGAAAGTGCACGATTCGCCTTGGTTTTCAGGTGGTCATCTGCTCGCTGCGACCTCACACGGCCTCTCTGTGCTCACCCACCCTTGGCACCTCTTCTGAGAACACCCAGTCGTATCAGATGAGGGGCCCCACCCCCCGGCTGACCCCCACTTAATCTGATTTACCCCTTTCAAGGTCCCATCTCCAAATACGGTCACGTGCGGGGGTTAGGGCCTCAACATCTGGACGCGGAGGGAACACAGCTCGCGGGTAACGGACGCTGAGGGTGTCACGGCAGAGCCTCTTCGGCGCAGGCCCTCTTCCACCTGGAACTCCGGGCAGCTGCCAGTTCTCTCTGCACGCCGTCACTCTGTCCCTTCCCCATTGGTGGCTCTGACGGCCACGCGGCGACCTTTAATTGGAGGGCATAGCTCAGCGGCAAGCGGGAGCCAGGCAGACTTCTGATAGCAGGTTCCAATTAACTGGCTCTAATCTTTCTAAAGCAAAACTAAAGGCTCCCCCACCTCTACCCCGCCCGGAGCCTCACGACCGCTGCCCGCTGCAACCAGGGAATCCCTCAGCTCCTGGGGGTCCGGGGTCGCCCCCGGCCCTGCCGCTCTCCGGCCTGGGCGTCGCCACCCACCTGACCGCGCTCGTTCATTCCGCCTCTTCTTTTCCTCGAGCATCCTAACCCGGTGTCTCTCCCGGGGGACGTTTGTGTCTGCCGTTCTCTGTGCACCTCATTTTCTGACGCCTCCTCATTATTCCACCCGAAGGCCACCTCCTCGGAGGGACCTGCCCCCAGCCACTCGGCCACATCACTCGCCAGATTTCACAGCTGTCCGGTGCGGGCGGTGGGAGAGGTGAGGTGAGGCCATCTGTCAGTTAACTATCAGGATCCCCTCTATGTACTATGCCAGCGAGCTCCAATGACACACGAGGCAGGTCCCGATGCCCCCCAAGGAGCTCCTGTTTCCGCGTGGGGAGCTCTACAGTAAACACAGAAACATCCGGATACACTCATGTCTAGTTTACTGGGACGCTTTCAAAAAGCAGCAAGGTAAAACTCTTAGCCCTTCTGGAAAATTGCCGGCCTAAATCCATATGCCCGAAAAATCCTGGCCTCCCAGCCTCTGGAATTGCGAGCGATAAAATACACCTTTTGTGCATCAGCACCCAGTCTATGGGACTCTGTTACAGCAGACTGAACTGAGACATTGGTTTGATTTCAGCTGTCTTAGTGGATGTTGCCTTGTGTGTGAACTACATTTTAAAGCCCCCTCCCCCAAAGTGCCCTTTTGTCTGAAGCAAAATGTCTGACATTCATAATGACCCAAGGTGTCAAAGGGCATAGAAATATTAAATGACTATCAACGCATTTCTTCTCGTGTGGTTGCAAAAAGTCGAAAATCCCTGAAAAGCAGAAAAGAAAGGAAAAAATCACCCGGAATTGTATCATCCGTGCACAGCCAGCATTTACATGTTAGTGTCTTTTCTTAGGGGCTTTCTTTGGTGCATAGGATTTGTTGTTGTTGTTGTTGTTGTTGTTTGTTGTTTTACATAATTATATCCATCCTCTAGATGCAATTTTTTTCTTGTGTTCTTTTTCCCAGTGACTATTATATCATAAGCATTTTCCACATTACACAGTCTTTGTGAACGTTGCATTTTCTGACTCCACGATGTTCCATGCTAGGATCAGGGCATGGGTTATTTAACCAAACATTTACATTAAAATTTTCTTGATCTCACGGTTACTTGTGCTGCTGCGATGATCATCTTGTTGTAGGAACTGAACTCACCCCCTCCTCCGCCCCAGCCCACCATCCGTGTTGAGGCTCCATAATCAAGCTGTAAGCTCCAATGTGTCATTACGGGATCAAAGGGTGGGACCATTCTAAGGCCTTCTACACACATTTACAAATTACTCTCTCCAAAAGGCTGGGCCAATTCACACTCTGATCTGCGATGTTTCGAACTACCCATTTTGCCACACTTGTGTTAATATGCCTATTATCATTTTAAAAGACCAGCTAATTTGAAAGGCATGAAATGTTATTGTTTTTATTTGCATGGCTTTGATTAGTAGGATATTGAAAAACGTTTCCATGTTTGTTAAACAGCCGCATTTCCTCTTGGGAAAATGTCTGTTTATGTCCTTTGGCCATTCATCTTTCGGCATCTTTGCTTCTCTTAAAGATTTGCCTTAATTCAAATATATAAATACATCGTTCCTTTTAATTATGTTTGCGGCGAATGTGTTTCCCCGTTTGTTGTTTTCGTTTCAAGTTTGATTATGCTTTTTATGTACAGAAGATTTAAATTTTTTTTGTAATCACATCTGCCCATCTTTTCCTTTGTGGTTTTTAAATCTTTTCTAATGTAGACGCTCTTCTCTCCAGAAGCTTGATTAATATTCATTTCTTTTTTATTGTTTATGCTTTGGTTAAAAAATAACTCTTTGATCTGTCTGGAATTTGTTTCAGGACGTAACCTTGAAGAGACTTTTCTCATGGCTAACCATCTATCCCAATAAAATCTATTTGATAGTCTTATTTTTTCCCTTCTTTATCATGTATTAAATTTTCACGTGGAATGGAGTATATATGAAGCTGTTACGTTCAGTCAAACCGAAGTACCACACTGTTTAAATGACTGTATTTTCAAAGTCTGTTTAAATATCTGTTCCTGCTGGTCCCTGGGTGCTTCTAGTTCAAGGACAGATGCCTGGAATGGTCCACTTTCACTTTCCCCTGGCTTCACAGCAGGAAACCAGTTCAAGGATAAACAACAGAGACAGTGGGATCCCCATAAAGAGGAAGGATGATGCCAGTCCCAGAAAATTTCCCATTCTCCTGAAATGATCGCTGACTTTGAAAGTTCTTTTAAATATCAGCTTTACTGAGGTAGAAGTGATATATGGAATTGTAAGGGGGGCACCTGGGTGGCTCAGTCAGTTGAGTGTTCGACTTTGGCTTGGGTCATGATCTCAGGGTTCGGGGGTTCAAGCCCCACATGGGGCTTTGTGCCGACAGCACAGAGCCTGCTTCACATTCTCTGTCTCCCTCTCTCTTCACTCCTCCCCCACTTGCACGTGTGCACTCTTTCTCTCTCTCGAAACTAAATAAACATTAAAAATTAAAAAAAAAAACTATAAGGTATTTAAGGTGTACATCCTCACAATCTGATACTCATGTACATTGTGAAAGGATTTCCCCCTGTAGTTAATTAACTCATCCATCAGCCCACATATTTATCTTTTTCAGGACAGGTGAGAGAATTTAAGTTCTGTTCTCTGAGCAGATTTAGATTATCCAATATGGGGTTATCAACTATAGTCACTGTGCTTTACATCAGATCCTCAGACCTTATTCAACTTTTTTTTTAATTTTCTTTTTTTAAGACAGAGAGACAGAGAGTTGGGGAGAGGGACAGAGGGGGACAGAGAAGCTTAAACAGGCCCCACTCCCAGCGCGGAACCCGATGGGGGCTCAATCCCACAACCCCGGGATCACGACTCGAGCCAAAATCAAGACTCTGAAGACCAACCAACTGAGCCACCCAAGCCTCCAGACCTTATTCATCTTACAGCTGGAAGTTGGTACCCTTTTATCAACCCTTCCTGATTTCCCCCACCTCCTGGATCCTGGCCACCATTTTTCTAATTTCTGTTTCCATATGAGTTTGACTTTTTTTTTTTTTTTTTTTTTGATTCCACACAGAAGTGATATCTGTCTTCTGTCTGGCTTATTTCACTTAGCGCGATGCCCCCACAGTCCACAAGCTGTTGCAAATGCCAGGTTTTCCTTCTCAGGTTGAGCAATATTACACTGGATACATGATGTTATTTGAAGTGATGGAGGGTCAGAGCTGATGGTCGAGAAAGTTTTCTTGAGACATCTTCGGTGCAAAAAGGTGGTTTTATTAAAGCATGGGGCCAGGGGCGGGGGCGGCGGGGACAGCACCTGTGGGCAGAACGAGTTGCCCTGGGATTGTGAGGAGTGACTGTTTATACACTTGGGAGCGGGAGAAGGTAAAGGCAAGGGGAAGTTTCCAAAAGGTCTTTCATATGCTAAAGAAGATTCCCCAGATCCTGGAAACCTAGCAATTGTCAAGCTAAAATTGTCCCTTCCTGTCCCCCCCCCCCCCCCACAGCAAAGCACTAACCTTAAAACAGTTGGGAGTTCCTGGACCAATGTTCTACTCTGCCTCAATATTTGCCAATGGGCTGCAGGTTATAAGATTTAATTTTATCTACCTTTCCTTCTGCCTTTGTTCCCCACGTCACACATATACCACATCTTGTTTCCAGTCATCAGTTGACAGACCTTTGGGTTGTTTCCATACCTCGGCTATTGAGAAGAGGGTTACAGTGAACTCGGGACTGTACGTACCTTTTTGAGATCTGGTTTTCACTTCCTTTGGATGTATCCCCCCAAGGGGAATTGCCGGATCCTATGGTAGTTCTGGTTTTCGTGTTTTTGAGGAACCTCCGTATCATTTTCCATCATGGCCGCTCCAATTTCCATTCCCACCGAATGCACATGAGGGTTCCTTTCCCTCCACACCCTCACCAACACCTGCGATGTCTCATCTTTTTGATGATGGCCATCTTGACAGGTGTGAGGTGATAGCTCCTTGTGGTCTCGATTTGTGTTTCCCTGATGCTAAGCCCCTCTTCATGTACCTGTTGGCCGTCCGGATGTCTGATCTCTGACTCTCGTGTCTACTTTTTCTTCTGTGCTTCACACAGACTCCCGCTCTTGTCATGCCGAGCTGGGAGTAGTTGCTCAGAAAGGGTGGCTTCTGGGCCATGAGTTATGTCCTCACCCCCACCCTGTGCTCCCCGGGATGACGGGAGCCTGACCCTCCACTAACTCTTTTCCCATTTACCTCTGAGTTTGCTCCTTCCCCTCCAGCCTGACAAACACCTTGCCATTGTGGGCACTCCCTGATTTTTATTTCTTTCTCACGGGATTTTATTTCTTCCTGACGTGAGGCAGATGCCTCCCAAGGTCAAAACCTTATACCTAAATCCTTAGAACGCATTTTAATGTACTTCTTTGCAGACCGGAGGATTTCAGATGTTTGTTACCTCTCAGTTGTCTCGTTTAATCTGAGGTCCTTTGCTACACTCTGGGGAGAGGGTGGGGCGGGAGGATAAGAACTACATGAGAGGCACACGGAATCCCTGGTAGGAAGGGGGACCCGGGAACTCTCCCATAGGCACCACCCACAGGCCATCTGAGGGCATCTCCACCCACCAGAAATTAAAGGAGCGATGTTCAGCCTCCACGCCACTTAAAGCTCTCAGGCAGGAGCCTCTCTGCAAACGGACCGCAGGAAATTAATATCCCACGGTATCTGCACAGGTATGTCGTGCTCCCATCTAGCTGCGGAAGCTGCTCTTCTCTGGTTAGCGTTCTGAAAATTTAGCGTTCGGATTCTGAAAAAGCACGCTTTCAAAATCCATTGGCCCGATGCCCGGGAGAGATCCGAGCAGACCGTCTCACTGTGGATCAGGTCTTAGCCATGATGGCAGGTAGAGTAAAAATGCCCAAGGCACGATCCACTCGTTCATTTATGTCCTCATTCACTCGCTCACGTGACAAATGCTTATCCCGTTCCCGCTCCACGGCAGGCATCGTCCCCATTCTAGGAACTTGGGATGTAGTGGTGAAAGCAACATAGTCTGGGGGAGGAGGCATTCAAACCGCATCCAATGGAGGAGACAGGTAACAATAGAATGCACTGTTTTTCCTTCTGTCTTTGACTTTCCAACCACCTGCCTTAATGCTTATAAATGAAATGGGGAATCGGTGCTGGCTTGTGGTTTATCGATAATCAGTGGAGATACCTTGCACACAGGCGACGCTGTCGGAAGCTATGCGGTGAATATGTATTGTGGCTCTTTCAGAAATATGCTTCTATTCGTCACTGCCTCTTGAGAAGGAACGGTTTCTCACCCACTGGGAATCCGTATCTGAGGTATTTTGCTAATAAAATAACCCAACGACAGATCGCTGCCAAACAGTGTCCCCGTGTGGGATCAGGGAAACTGAAGGCTTCCACGGGTATGGACAGAATCTTGGCTTGTAGATCCGTCCAGTATGCGAGCTTGTTTGAGAGCAAAAGAAGATTTTTTTTCCCTTTCCCCCAAAGGGTTACAAAAGGGAGAGAAAAACGTGAGCATTTAAGCAAGAAGCGTTCAAAATTAGTCACAGATACTTTAGGGGCTTTGCGGATAGTCGGGGGATTCTTAATTACGTGTCACAATGCCTTGACTTCTTTATTTGATGCAGCAAATCCATACTTAGCCACAGCCTATCACTGGCCTCACACAGTGTTTGGCATAGAGTGGATCCTAAATGAATGTTTGTTTGTTTTTTTTCAATGAGGCAACGTGACAGATTCTGGAGATACACCAGCTAGTGCCACTAGCCTTAAGAAGATCATAATTTAAGTGGACGACCATTGTGTGACCGGCTGACTCTAGTGCAATAACGGCCGATGTTTATCGAGCTCTTACTGTTTCCCAGACACCACACCAAACACTTTATGCACCTTATCTCTTAAATTCTTATGATAACCGTACGGGGTAGGCAGCGGTGTCTTCTCGGGTTATGTCTGAGGTCACAGATGCAGGGAGAGGTCCACCAAGCTAAGATAGGGGTGGGGTCTGAACCCAACTGTGTGTTCTTTCTTTTGCTTGGCGTCTTGAAGGCTTCCGGAGGGCTGAATTGGGTGACTCAGCAAGCTGTCACCTGAGATGAAAAATACAAGAAACTGAACAGTGTATCACATCATTTTGCTGCTAGTCTGGTGTAGACCTGGTGACCCCATCCTGGCAACAGCATCTCCTTGGGCTGCCTCAGTCTCTGGGTTGGGAGGAGAACCTGGCTCCCCGTCCAGCTCTCCTCCCTCGCTGGACGTTTGTGTGTTCCCTACTCTGGCCCTCCCTATCCCCACTTCTGTGGTTACTCCATGCTGGGTGTTGCTAACTCAGGCTGAGCCACCCGCATCTGTTACTGACACACCCATACTGGAAAGCATACCCCATCGACTAGGTTTTCTCTCGCAGTCCGGCCACGCTTCACCCCACAATCCCAGCAGCTGGGTGCCCGTTCGGTGGCTCCAGCAAGGTCCTTGGCTCCCCTCTCATTCCCCTCGCTCACGAAGACCAATCCACCTCAGGCTTTTGGAAAATGGCTGCGGTGCTGCCCTTGAGCTGAACGAGAGGGATCCCTGTGCTTTAGAGGCCCCATCCTGGTTCTCCTCCAGCCGTACTCTCGTATGGTGGCGGGCATCCACATGAGTCATTGTGGAGTACGATGGAGGGCAGACAGCTGAGCTGAGTTTCCCTGCGTACGGAATGAGTATTGAGAACTCTACATAATAAGGACCCGGCCTTCTAAGTTGTTGAGAAGTGACATTTATCAAGGAAGGCAGCTAGAACATATTTTACTTAGGTTTTTACTTTATAACTATTTACTCATGGTACCCAGACCTCCATTTTTACTCTTGCCCTAGGGCTCATAAATGTCAGAGACGGGCTGGATGGCTGTGCTCTTCTCTTTCATGAACTAATCAAACCCGGTCATTTTCTCCTCTACCAGGGAAAGGTGCTCCGTGGCGAATGTCTCGCCGAGACCGCCGATGGTGCTGGGCACAGCCACGAGTTGCCAGATGGCACCAAGACACCAATTGTCCACTACTGGCGAATCACACCATTTAAAGACCAGAGAACGCCAAATGCTTTCTGGGTGGCCCGACCGCAGTTCATAGGACAAGGAAGAGAGTTCCTGCCTTGTGTAAACAGAAAGGACCTCACAGTCGAGCGAGCAGGGAAATCTGCCTCTCGAAGCGCATCCCCTCCCACATGACATCACGAATTCCCTCTGTTTACAGTAACCTGCCCCCCCCTTACCTGCGGTTTTGCCTTTTGCGGGTTCAGCTACCCGCGGTCAACCGCAGCCCCGGAGGTGGATGACTCTCCTTTGATGTACCGTCAGAAGGTCAATAGTAGCCTAACGCCATGCCTACGTCATTCACCTCGCTTCGTCTCAGCACGGGGGCATTTTCTCATCTCCCGTCCCCACAAGAAGAAGAAGGGTGAGTCCAGGACTAGAACATATTTTGAGAAAGAGACACTCGTGCATAGAGCTTTTATTACACCATATTATGATTATTCTATTTGAGTATTGATTATTGTTATTAATCTCTTACTATCTCTAATTTATGAATTGAACTTGATCATACGTAGGTATGCATAGAAAAAAAAAAACATAGTATATATTAAGTTTGGTACCAACTACATTTTCAGGCATCCGTGAGGGGGTCTTAGTATGTATCCCCTGCAGGTAAGGGGGGGCCACTGAACCAGCCATTATAGTAAGCCAAGCACCTTCATACATAACGCATATGAGTCATGTGCTATGGAGTGTTCTTGGGTAGCATATCATTCATCACTCTTATTTCCCCTCTCAACCTCTCAGAAATATCCATATATATAGGTCATATACTCCTATCACACTGCTTTCGTTAAGAGATAGTGTATTAGGTATACAACGCTGTGTAACAAGTTACCCCCAAACATAGTGGCTTAAAGCAACAGCACTTATTCTCTTACAGCTTCGGCGGCTCAGGAGTCTGAGTGTGGCTTAATTGGGTCTTCTGCCTGACGGTCTCTCACAAAGCCACCGTCACGGTGTGGCAAGGGTTGCGCCCCAAAGCTCGGGTCCGAGGGGATCGTCTTCCAAGCTCACTCACACAATCGTCGGCAGGATATGTTCCTCGTTGGCTGTTGAACTAAGATTGCCCTTAGTTTCTGCCCCATGAGGCTCTCCACAGGGCAGCCACAACATGGCAACTTGCTTCCTTGGAGCAAGCAGGAGAAAAGAGCCAGACAGGGAAAGTGTGAGCAAGACAGAAGTTGCAGTGTTTTGCAACCTAATCTTGCGAGTGCCTGTGCTGCATACATCCTGTATAATTCCCGGACCGTGGATCGGATGGAATGTCACTCCCAAGCCTGCGTTATGTGATATGGGCCGAAAGGAGTTTGCAAATGTAATTAAGGTCTCAAATTAGTGGGCCTAAAAATAGAGAGGTTATCATGTGGAACTGACCTGACCACACAAGTCCTTGGGAAGCTGCCACATATATATTTAACGAGCCTGGGTCTCACGATGAGAGACGAAGCAAGTTAGAGATTCAAAGCACAAGAAGGATGCGACATGCTGTCGCTGATTTGGAAATGGAAGGGGCCGTGCGGTAAGGAATGCAGGTGGTCCCTGGCAGCCAAAAGCAGCATGCAGATGCCAGCCCGCAACAGAACAGGAGCCTCAATTCTACGGCCACAGCTGAATTCTGCCAACGGCAAGAATGAACGTGGAAGTGGATTTTCCCCAAAGTCTGTGGGCAAGGACTCAGCCTGACCAACACCTTGACTTCAGATCTGTGACATCTAGAGCAGAAAACCCGGCTAGCCTATACCCAGACTCTTGACTCCCGGAAATAGTAAGATAATGCTCTTACGTCGTTATAGGCTATGCGTGTAGTCATTCGTGATGCCGTGTCGTAAACTGAATTGTGTCTCCCTCCATCCCCAAATTCACATGTTGAAGCCCTAACCCCTAATGTGACTGTATGTGGAACTGGGGCCAAAATGCAGGAAATCAAGGTTAAATGAGGTCCTAAGTGTGGGGTCCTGCTCTGATAGAAATAGTGTCCTTAAAAGAGGAGACACGGCGGCTCCCTTGCTCTCTCTGGGTGCACTCACCGAGGAAAGGCCATGTGAGGCCACAGCCAGGAGATGCCTGTCTGCGACCCGGGAAGAGAGTTCTTGCCCCAAACCAAATTGGCTGGAGCCTTGATCTTGGACTTTTGGGTTCCAGACTGAGAAAACAACTTCTGGTTGTTGAAGCCACTCATCTATGGTATATTGTTATGCGGCCAGAACACATGCAGTGATAGAAAACTGATAAAGTGGCATCCCATCACATCTGCTGTATCCCATTCATTAGAACTAGGTCACCAAGAGCACTCGGCTGGCTCAGTCGGTTGAAGTCCAACTAGATTTCAGTTCAGGTCGTGATCTCACGGTTCATGAGTTTGAGCCCCACACTGGGCTCCCCCATTCTCCCCCACTCTCTCTCCCCCTCCCCCACTCTCGCTCTCTCTCAGAATAAATAAATAAACATTAAAAAAAGAGTAAGTCACCAGCTCCAGCCTGCACTCGAGGGGAAAGGTTACCTAAGGGCATGACCCAAGGAGATGGGAGTCACCGGGGCCATCCCAAAAGTCTGTCTATCCCAGATGCATTTAACCAAAATGTCATTTAGCACATATGCATGCCAAACATTAGGCGGACCATTCACAGACCCGGGAAATCTGGAGATAATTTCAGCTTTCAAAACCATCCGCCCCTCACGCAACTGTGGCATTACTCTATTCCCCCGAGCGGCCATGGGAAGCTTTGGGGCGGCTTGCATCTTCGTTCAGCTGGGTGACAATGTGGCACAGGGGTGCCACGTTCGGGTTCAGGTCCTAACTCTGCCCTTTCTAGGTGTGTGTTCTTGAGCGGATTGCTTATCTATCCTGAGCCTTTGTTTTCTCACAGGTAAAATGGGCAGAAGAAAAATACTTTACCCACAGCATCACTAGGAGGATTCAATATACTCATGAGTGCAAAGATCAGAGCCCAGTGCCCAGCACACAATAAAGGCTTCACAAGTATTGTCCACGTTAAAAAACTAATTTCCACTGAGTGAATTTGAAAGATCTTATTGACTTTATTCAGCAATTTGTGAGTTTGACGGATGGAAAGGAGTTCCTAAGAGCTGTACAAGGCAAGAGATTTTGCAGGCAGAGGGGGGCAGGACCAAGGAAGTCCTCCTAGGCAACAAGCGGATTGGTTGTTGCAAAGTCACTGTCCCCATCGAGAGTGGCAGGGCTTTGTCAAGCAGATGACCTAACACATTGGGCGAGTCCTGATAGGCTGGTTTAGGATCCTATTTCCGGGAGAGCTGAAACTGTAAGGAAGGTAAGTTTCTTTTTGGTGATGCGGGGCTTAGCGTGAGCGACTCCACATTGGGCGTGTTGTCTTTTCTCTAACATCTACTCTTCCCATCATTACCGAGAAGGTCTTCTGCACAGCCTCGCATGCACAAGTGATGATGTCCGCTCTTCGAGAGAGTAAACCGTCCACCTCCTTCAAATATCTTATTCATTTCACCTTCATAGCACACCCTGTGAGATAGCCCCTTTGGTATGCCCAACTTACAATAACAAAACTTACCAAACGCTACAGAGGTTTAAGGCGTCACATCATACAGCAATTGAACATTGAAGTTAGGATTCGGAGCCAGGTCTCCCGACTGAATCCCTTCGCTTCCCACCCCACCCAGCTGCCTTTCCCAGTGGCCTCGGTTCTGGGTGGCTCAGGGCCTCAGCACTGCCACCTGGGCTCCAGGTCAGATAAAAAGGCTCATTTTCTTTACACGGGGAGCCCTTTGGCCCAAGAAGAGGTTTTCCTTCATCTAGGATCGCCAGGTCACCCAGATAACGGAAATTATTTAAATATCTGTCATCCCTTTCTAAATTCCAGCACCTCAGACTGAAAAGCCAGGCCTGCTGTGAGGGCCGCCCGCACAACTCTCTGGGAGAGCAGGCGAGAAGTTGGAAAGGTTGGTTTGAGACCTGATTCTCCTGGCCCGGCACAGCCGGGCCCGGGTTCCATCCCCTGCAGCCCTGGGACTGTGCGTGTCTGGGGCTGAATTTCAGGGGCAGGGAGGGACTCTCCCAGCCCCCACCCGTGTCCCTGGGCCTCTGGGGGCACTGTAGAGATGTAGTCCATTAAGGAATTACCTCCGTGCTAATGCTTTCCACTGAGAAGTGCTATTCTGCTGGGGCCTCCTGAGGGGTAGCTGAAAGTGTTTCATTTCTATTCATTCTATTCTCTGGGTTCTTCGATTTAATGAGGTCTTTACTTTTGCCTTTAAAGAGTGCTCTCACCCCTGTGGAGTCTAGCTGTTGGCTGGAATTTGAATACTGTGGGGAACAGGGAAAGAACAGGAGGAGAGGGACCAGAAGGTTAACCCCACACACACTGAGAAGGAGCTGGCTGTCTCTGACTCCCCATCTCTGGCCAGCCTCACTGCCGCCTGTCCTGAAATTCCAAATTTGGTGTCACAGAGACCTCCCACCTACTGGCTGAACCTGCCCCAGTTCCAGAGCAGACTTCCTCGGGGGCACAGAGTTTCTTAACAGTCTCCACCCCCGGACCAGTGGGAATCGGGATGAATTCACTCTCAGAAAATAGAGCCGAGACAATAGCCGGGCCTCCGGCTGTCTCCCCCATCCCTGTCCCTCCCCAGGCTCTGTCGCTGGCGATCACATACTCATCCCTGGACTCGGTGCCAGGATATCCCTGAGTGCCCACAGAGTGCAGAAAGCTTCTGGAATATGGAGCTCTACTCAATGCTCATTCCATTCAAGAGATAGGGCGTCCAGCTTGATTGGCCATTCCATCACCCTCTCCTGCTTAATTCTCTAGACCCACCTTTAGCCTCAAACTCAAACCCAGGGTACTGTCCAGAGCCCTGGTTACTCTTCAGCCATGACGAGCAGATCTTTCCATTCCATAACCTCCACCCGTCAGACTCCTCAATATTCTGGTGGTTGGACCTCTTGCTACCATGGCCTAATTAGCGTTGAAAGAGTCATACACCTTAGACTCTGTAGTCCCTGCAGCTCCGGTATAACCAATATATTTGTCTCAATCTGGAACGGACAGACCAACAACAGAATGGAACAGGCACCAACTTCTGGAAGAACCCAATGCAATAAGCCACCGCTGAGAACTGTCTTGCCGTAAGTTGCTGGTAATCAGACACGAGGAATCAGACTCAGAGTTCCAGCTGACTCTCAATGCCCACACAATCTGAAACGCAGCCCTTCCAGCAATATATGTCCACCCAATATTTATTTCATTCAAGAGCCTGGGTTCCCAACTTGGTTGCTCATGCGGTAGTCCTCCCAGCGATCCTCCTCAAGGCCATACACTCAACTTTAGCCTCAAGCTCAGCCCCCACCTAACGGTGTGGAGCCCTCAGGCACACTTAGCTCCTCAGAAACTGGGTCAACAGGGAGGTGAAGGAAACCAGTATGAGGCACGTTGGGAGACTGAGGCACTGCCGTGAAACCCACAAGAGAGTGACGCTCTCAGACTTGCGCTAGCCTATTCGCTGATGCTCGATGTCAGGCAGGCATTGGCAATGGAGTTACTAGAAAGCAGTGCCTTCCAATATCCCCTGCCGTCATCTGAGACCGAACAAGGTCTTTCCTTCTGGCGGTACGTTGGGATCACCAAGGGGGCTTTTGAAATGTCAGAGGCCTGGTCTCCACACCCAGAGATTATGACTTCATTTGTCTGGAGTTAGTCCTGGGCCTTAGCCCTTTGGAAGAACTCCCCAGGTAATCCCAGTGGGCAAAGGACCGACGATAAGGAGAATTTCTGGCCTAAACACAGTAAGATTTAGAGTTTGACAGAGGCCACTAGATAGAGCGCTCTGGCTATGGCGTGGAACTGGAATCCGAGGTGGGAAAAGAAGGCAAACAATCATAGAGACTGGGCCTTAGATAAACTCAGCGATTTCTTCCAGGTCCACCAACTGCAGTCTATTCCAGATCTTTCTCCCCACCAACAGATAAAGCCGAGGTTCCTAGTGGACCTCCAGGCGAGGTCCCTCATGATTTTGGACTAAGGGATTGGACTGAACTGAGTTTAGAAGCGAAGGGCCCTCTGACCATGCCTGGATGAGTCAGGGGCTAACATTTTGGTAACAGCACTCTTCCCGGTTCAATTACCTTCTTCACATTATTCTCTGGCATAAAACCCTTCCAGGAGCCTCTAAGTTGTTGCAATAAGAGGCGGCCACAGACCTGGGATTCGGAGAAGATAAAATGAGCCATTTACGAGCCTTCCCTTTGGAGTGAAATGGGCCAAGTACATTCTTTTTACAAAGTTAACCAGGAAAGGAAACCATCTGAAAACAAACCCTGTGAATGATGGTCCGTGGGCAGAGAGGGGGTGGAGCCTGGAATGTGAGGTAGGAGGTAAGTGACGCTAACGGCCAAACAACGATCAATTAGCTTGCGGAGTTGAGCAATTGTTGGGTTTGCCACTGACCGCATCCAAGTTAGAGCTCTTCGGGGACTCGCGGTGGCTGTCAGTGCCCCGAATGAAGCTGTGTGAGGCTGCCGGTGCCTTTGGCTGCTTTCGGTGAGCAGATGTCACCTAATGTGGCTCAGCCTCATTTCCATACAAGCAGCCCAAACCCTGCCCCAGGCAACCTTTGCGCACCTGCTTTCCCAGAATGCCCAGCGCAGGGGTTCCAGGTGAGAAAGGATGCTTGCAGAGATCGCTTCTAAACCTGACTTTTGGGGAGCGAATAAATAAACGACCGAATCGATCATGCAGGTTTCTCATGGCTAACATGTTGTCCCTTGCAGTCCTGCTTTTTTTCTGAGACCGTATAATACCGATCTTATATTCAGTCATGTAAAATATTTATCAAGTGTCTACTTTGGGTAAAGGACTTTTTCCCCCCCCCTCAGGCCCTGGGGAAGGAACAGTAAGCGTAACAGACAAGCTTCTGCCCTCAGAGTGCTTCTCGTCTAGTGCAGACAGAAAACAGGCAGGCATTCCAATAAGTAAATACAATTTCAGAAACATAAAAGCTATGAGGAGAATGATGCAGAGGGACCTGAGGAAGTTAGGAAGTTAGCACAAGTAGTAGTAGAAAAAAACAGAGAGGGGCGCCTGGGTGGCTCAGTCGGTTAAGCGTCCGACTTCGGCTCAGGTCATGACCTCACAGGTTGTGAGTTCGAGCCCCGCGTCGGGCCCCGTGCTGACAGCTCAGAGCCTGGAGCCTGCTTCCGATTCTGTGTCTCCCTCTCTCTCTGCCCCTCCTCTGCTCATGCTCTGTCTCTCTCTCTCTCTCTCAAAAATAAACATTTAAAAAATAAAAAAAAAAAAAACAGAGAAATTGGGGACTCCCGGGTGGCTCAATTAATCATCTGACTCGATCTCAGCTCAGGTCTTGATCTCAGGGTTGTGAGTTCCAGCTTTGCATTGGGCTTTGCACTGGGCGTGGAGCCTACTTTAAAAAAAAAAAAAAAGGAGGGCCACCTGAATGGCTCAGTCGGTTGTCAGACTCTTGATTTTGGCTCAAGTCATGATCTCAGGGGTGTGGGATCAAGCCCTGAGCTCCGCACGGAGCATGGAGCCTCCTTAGAATTCTCTCTTTCTTTCTCTCTCTCTCTCCCTCTCTTCCTCTTCCCCTGTCCCTCATTCACATACTCTCTCTCTCTAATATAATAAAAGATATTTTAATTTTTTTAACGTTTATTCATTTTTGAGAGAGAGACAGAGAGAGAGAGGGAGACGCAGACCTTGAAGCAGTCTTCAGTCTCTGAACCGTCAGCACAGACGTGGGGCTCGAACCCACGAGCAAGGTGGGTGACTGCTAATGGGTACAGAGTTTTATTGGGGGGGTAAGGATAAAAAGATTCTAAAATTGTGGTGAGGGTCACATCACTATGTGAATATACTGACAACCATTGAATTGCATATTTTAAAATGTTTGCTTATTTATGAGAGAGAGAGAGAGAGAGAGCAGGGGAAGGACAGAGAGAAGAGAGGGAATTCCAAGCAGGCTTCGTGCGCTCAGCACAGAGCCCCACGTGGGGCTCGAACTCGTGAACGGTGAGATCCTGGCCTGAGCTGAAATCAAGTCGGACGCTTACCCCACTGAACCACTCAGGTGCCCAAATTACACACTTTAAATAGGCAAATTGTATGATATGTGAATTTTGGCTCAATAAAGACTTTACCGAAGGGAAGAGCAGAAGGAGGAGGAGGAGAAGCAGCTGCTTCCAGCCGCAGAAGGATTAAGGATTCGGAGGAAGCATTCTGTGCAGAGAAAATAGATCACGTAAGTGTCCCAGAGTCCCTGCTCCATATTTTATGGTACAATAAAAAGAACATGGGTTTAGGACCAAGCATATCCTAGTTTGAATACTATTCCCACCATTTACCATGACTCGCTTCTTTAATAATGTTTTAAAAATTTTCTTAATGTTTATTTATTTTTGAGAGAGAGAGACAGAGAGAGAGAGAGGATGCTCAGAGAGAGAGAGAGAGAGGGAGACGCAGAATCCGAAGCAGGCGCCAGGCTCCGAGCGGTCCGCGCGGAGCCCGGCTCGGGGCTCGAACTCGTGAACCGAGATCATGACCTGAGCCGAGGTCGGCCGCTCAACCGACTGAGCCCCCCGGGCGCCCCATCTTTTAAAAATGTTTTAAGCTTCCGTCTTGGAGACCTTACTGCGCAGCAGACATTGTGCTAATGGCTGTACATGCACCGATGTAATTTCATCCTTGTAAAAGATATGTCCCCCCCCCCCAAAAAGATATGTCCGAGTCTTAACGTCCACCCCCCATGAAGGTTACTTTCTTTAGGAAAAGAGTCTTTGCGGATATAATTAAGTTAAAGATCTTGAGATGCGATCATTCCGGGTGACCCGTGTGGGACCTAAATCCAGTGACAAATGTCTCCATTAAAGGCAGGAGAGGAGAAGTCGCGGACCTGGAGGCGAAGGCCACGGCAACAAAGGCAGAGGCCGGCCTTACGCACTCGCTCTCCAAGGAGCAGCTGGAGACACCAGGAACCCGAAGAGGCAAGGAGGGTTCGCTCCCTAAGCTTCACTGATTTTCACCTGTAGGTGGACATTCATCATCGTGCTTCTGAGTCCCTGCTGCCCTTCTTTCTTAGGAGAAACGGAGAATTGTTGACAAGTGTCGGGCTCGGGCTCAGCACGGGGGCAGACACGACAGTCGCCGTTGAAGCGGGGACGGGGGAGACGCTCCCACGAGTCCCCCAAAGCCTCTACCAGGCTACCACAAAGACACCCGGCTTCTTCGTCTGCCCACGGGGATGGGTAATTCCGAATGCCCTGGCCGCAAGAGAATTCACCGAGAAAGCAGACTTTCGCACACCGGACGTCGTATTCCACGAACGACTGGGCAAAGATTGGTCTACGGCGAGCTCCAGACACAGGAGCAGAAGTCAGCGGCACGGTGGTTTCTCTCCACGTCTTCCCATGATACACTTTTCCTTTTCCCGTGGCTGGGAGGGAGGCCAGTCCCCAGATAAGAGGCCACCGAGCACTCCGTGCCCCGCCACCGTGCCCCCCAGACTGGCCTCGGACTGGGGCGAACGGTCGGGTCGCTGCCGGGTCTGTGCACAGTGTCTGGGGAAGGGGCTTCTCCTCGTGACTTGGTGCCTCGTTTTGATTTTTAATTTTCCTCCCCGTGTCCTGCCCCGGGGAAGGGAGAACCCTCACCCAAGCTGCGGCGCTGGGTTCTTGCAGGGCCACAAGTAGCATCTCTGATTCCCCAGTCTCTCTCGGGACACGGCTTGGATAACAGAACTATTTGTTTACAACCCTTTGGACTTACATTGGGAGATACCGGTTCGGCGAAGGTTTGTCAAATAGGTTTTATGATCCCCGTTTTGCCAAGAATAAAAAAAATAAGGAAATTGGGAGTCGGGGGTGATGTGATTTTTGCCAGATCCCGCCACTTGTGAGCACAGAGCTGCTGGTCGTCGGCCCCGAGGTCCGCGGGAGGTGAACCGACGTCAGACTCCGTCCCTGACTTTTACCCAGAATTTCAGACATTAGAGGCTTCATCGTATATCATTTCCGAGGTTTTTGCCTTGCGGATTTTGATACAGGAACTTGCGCGGTGAGAACCAAGTGTGCACACCCATTTCAATTTGGAGATTCCATTTTAAACGTCTGTGGGACGATGCGAGAAGAGACTTACACTACACTGTCGCTTTCAGGTCTGTTTACACTCACCATTTTATCTCTGGCACTTAGATCTTTTTTTCCACAATATCACAGCTGCCTCCTTTTCAGCACAACCATTTCCTGTCTCTTATATGCCCCGGGGAAACCACATAAAACCAGGAACGACGGAGGGTACCACACGCAGTCAGTGCCTTCTGGAAGTTTAAGTGAACTCCCTCTGGCTGCAAACCTCAGCCCTCCGAACAGGCCCACCTCCTCCCCCCCGCCCCCCCAGCTCTGCTTCAGCAGAGGATTTGTCTGGGAAGGCCCCTGAGTCCGTGTCTATTTGGTGACAGCTGTCCAAATGTAAGAGGTGTCACGCATTTGGAGAATGAAGTTATTTGGCCGAATTGATGGTGTGTGACCATGAGTGGCAGATGTCTGTTTTTCTGCGCTGGGCACAACACCCTCACTTCTCCTGGTTTCCAAAGCAGACACGCTGGAGAGAGACGAATCTGAAGCAAATGCCGTTTCTTCTGTGGGGGAAAGAACAGCGTCATTCTGATGGCGTGAAGTCCTCCCGTCAGGGTCTTTCCATCCCTAAAACTAGTTCCCAGCCTCCGCCTTTGCTGAAAGCCTGCATGATTTTTCTCCTTGACCTCTTCCCCCATGGGCGTCCAGAGGGCCGCTAGGCACGGACGATCCCCCTCGCACAGAGAAGAAGAAGCCGGATCTTCTCAGGGCCTTTCACGTGGAGTCTGCACAAAATGGAAGCTTCCCTTCAGAGCTGTGGTAACACCGGCTTTGGCCCGATTCGGGCAGAATGGGCCGTGTGGTGGGTTCTTCCGGATGGAGCTGTATGCGCAAGGGACAGGGGTCGGGGGAATCAAACGTCATTAAAATCTTACCATCAGGCCACATGCTGCACACTCAGCACGTCTTTCCAACGAGCTGGGTTACGGTGCTGTTGTCCACGGGGTTTCTCTCTCTCCTATAAAGCCCCGAACTCACGTCTTGAAGTCTCCCTGTTCTGACCGATGAGTCGAAAAGGCACAAAGGTGCTCAGGCGGCGAGGAGGACGGGGTGAAGGATGCCGGAGAAGGTCATAGATGCCCAGAGTAAAGAAGGACAGAGAGTCGTAAGCACGTGTAGGACCTTCATCGTGTGTGACTTCTGCTCATTGGCAAACGGGACCCAGTCAGTGTCCTTGACCTTAACCACACATGATTAGCTTTGCTCTTTTCTGGGGAAGAATGAGGCTGGGGGTAGAAGAGGGTATCTGCCCCCGCTACCCTAGCTGACCAAGTCTTACACTCGGCCCCCTTTTCCAGGCCTCACTGCCGTCATCAGAGGGATATAAAAAGAGGAGAAAATTCTGCCATTAGCAGCAGACCTAGGAGAGCACGCCATCCAGGTGCGAGAGAGTCAAGGCATTTCTCCTAGATAGAGGACGAAAGGAGCCAAAGCGAAGGGGCACGACAGAAGCCAGTCAAACTCTCCTTCCTAAAATGACAGTAGAAAATAAACAGAAGGGATCTTGCCAGAACTCAGTCATCAGCAGCCGGTTTGGAAGGGCAGTGACTGGAGGCTGGAAGGCATCCGAGAAACGCTGGACGCTGAATCCTTTTCCATTGCTTTCGAACTTCGCAGGGCTTGGAGGCCCCAGAGAGGGAGCGGAGATACAGCACCAGAAAAAAGGCAGCTGTTGCCACACTGAGCGGGTGGGATGAAGACACGCCAGACGGAAGTCAAATTCTAGGGGATTGCTAGGTTGGGAAGTCACAGAGTGTCAGCACGATTGGACTACACAACTCTTAACATGCCTTCTTGGCCTGAGAATCTGTGATTGTATGAATCAAGCCTAATTCATTCTGTATTCAACTTCTAGCCTCTCGTCCTGTACGGGTTTCGATCAGCTGCCCCGAGGGAATGACCCGGAATATATATCAGAAATAAGCTTTCAGGAAGAGTGACAGATGAGTATCAGTTCTAATCCAACAAACTACACATATTTGAGCACACACCGTATACTAGGTCAGGAGTCTCTGCAGAGAAAGGATAGATCATCACATTTTAGAGGGACTCAAAGTCAGGTAGGGAAGAAAGGCACTTAATCTAGGGTACCGTGTGATTAAATGCTATAATAGACCATCGCTTAAAGTGCTTGGAAATATAGATGAAGGGTAATTAATCTGCCTCAGGGAAAGCTACAGAGAGAAAATGATTTTTTAACTGGGCCTTGAGTATTAACTCATGGCATTAACTGATCAGACTTTGTGAGAAGAAAGCAAATTGTCTGCTGTGATGGGAATGTGGGGCGAGGGAAGGAAAGTGGAAAGGTTGGATGCAACCAAGTTTGTCTGCCGTGTTGAAGAATATGTACTTCTTTCTGCAGGAATCGGGGAGCCGTTCAACCCATTTCTTAGAAACCTGTTTCTGGCAACAGAAACGCCTTTCAGGCACGGAGTCAAAATGGATTGAAGATTCTAAGCAAGATGGTAAGGTGAGTACATCAGAGATCTCTACCCTCCAAATCAACACATAGAAATGAGCAATCAAATGCTTTGAAAAATAGATAAAGAGGGGCGCCTGGGTGGCTCAGTCAGTTAAGCGTCCGACTTCGGCTCAGGTCGTGATCTCACGGTCCGTGGGTTCGAGCCCCACGTCGGGCTCTGTGCTGACGGCTCAGAGCCTGGAGCCTGTTTCAGATTCTGTGTCTCCCTCTTTCTCTGACCCTCCCTGTTCATGCTCTCTCTCTGTCTCAAAAATAAACAAATGTTAAAAAAAATTAAAAACAAAAAAGAAAAAGAAATAAAGAAATAGACATACAACCAATAAGCAAAAATAAAAAACCAAAAATCTCTGCCTCCCAAACCTCCCTCCAAAAGGCTGCCTTGGGCCGAAAGCACAGAGGAAGTTCACAGTATTCAGTGAAGACCATATCATACACCCTGGAAGGGACAGGAATATACTTTCCTGTAGGAAATGGGGGGATGAATGTTTACCCGTGGTGGGAGTGGAGATCCTGTCTCCCCATACCAAGCCCGGGGGCTGGAATTATGTACCTAACCCAGGCAAATCAGCATAACAGAAAGGGTAAGTGTTTGGGCTTTGGAGCCAGCCTTCATGAGGTTCCCAGCTCTGGGACCTTGGACAAGTTATTTACCCTCTCTGTGTCTCAGTTTCTTTATTTTTAAAATGGAGATACTGATAGCATCTTCTCGGCCATTCTTTTACGGAGATCGAGTGTATTAAATGTGTAAGTTGTTTACAACTTACTGGAACATTGTAAGTACTTGGTTAAGTGTTGGCCATTATGAGGGAAAAACTTGAGAAAGCTCTGTGAGCCTGTCCAGGGTTGTGTCAACACACAATTCACCTTTGGTGGAGGGAGGAGGTGGAAACCAAGGAACTTGGACTATACTACGTATTGGTGGTGGTGTAACCATTCTGGTTCCCGGTGATCACCATCCAAGATTTCAAAGATCTCAAAAGACATTCCAAATGAACAGGAATAGAACTCCAGAATTTATCTATCTTGCATAACCAAAACTTTGTACCCTTTGACCAACATCTCCCAATTTACAGCGATGTGTATAACGATGTGACTATAGTTTTCAAAACTGTATTGTACTCTTAAAATTTGCAAAGACAGTAGATTTTAAGTGTTCTCAGCACACACACACACGCACACACACACACACACACACACACACACAGAAAGAAAATGAAAAGAAAGAAAGAAAAGAAAAAGAGAACTATGGGGGCACCTGGGTGGCTCAGTGGATTAAGCATCTGACTTCAGCTCAGGTCGTGATCTTGTCGTTCGTGAGTCTGAGCCCTGAGTCAGGCTCTGTGCTGACAGTTGGGATTCTCTCTCTCCCTCTCTCTCTGCCCCTCCCCTGCTCTCTCTCTCTCTCTTACATATATCAAAACATTGAGTTGTCCATCTTAAATATGTATTATTTTAATTTGTCAGTTATACTTCAAAAAAATTGGGAAAGAAGCTAACAGGAAAAATAATGATTAACCATTCTCTATTCCATTCAAGGCTAATGAAGATTAACGTGTTCTCTGCCTGGAGATTCTTACGGCAGAAATGTTATATGATCCTAAAGCAGAGATCCTTCATCGTTTTTTATGCCGTGGGCCCCTTTACGAGTTGGGTGAAACCTGTAAACTCCTTCTCAAAATAATGTTTTTAAAGGCATAACATAAAATATATAGAGGAAACTGTATTGAAATACAGTTATCAAGATAAAAAAGAAACCCAAATCTGTAATATGGTAATATATGTGCTTTTAATTAACACATTAAATAAAAATGATCCAACAGTGAGTCTACTAACTACCTTAATTTCAAAGTGAGGAAGATTACACATAATATGTTTATACACCTCCAACAACAGTAAAACGATATGAAAACAGCTGTGATTTTTATTAGTGATGAAGGCAGGGGTATGAGGAAGAATCGTATTCAGAATTTGAATATTCACCTTTAGCTTAAGAACCAAGTCCCACATAAGGCCTTCATGAAATTATGTCCAGTGTTGACCCAACAGATTCTCTGCATCCGATGGCGATTGGGGATGTCCAATAACTACACGATTACCTGGCACAGAGAAGGGGATCAATAAATATTTATCAGTGAGTGAATGAGTGAATGAATGAATGAAGCCGATCAACCAGATAAATAAACAAAGGAAAGCATCCTCTCCTGCCCACACATTCCCTATTTGTCCTCCTCATTCCTTGTCACCCCCCCCCCCCCACGCCCTTGTACATGCACATATTCACTGCACGGATATTCAGATATTGATTGGGCAGCTACCCCATGAATGACATCATACTGAGCTCTATGGACGATACCAAGATGAATGAATGAGACATGCCTCCGGCCCTAGAAGAGGGCGTAATCTGGGAGGCTATGATTGGAGCCCAGCAAAACCTCACTTGTGTTCAGCATGTGCCCATTTTTTTTTTTTTTTTATTGATTGCCTATTTTTTCCTTGAGAGCTTCTGTAAAACCTAGGGAAGCATCAAGGCGAATCTCGAAGTTGCCAACGATGAAATAGCAACCAGGTTGCAAGATCTGAAAAGGAAACCTGTCACACACACAGGGCTTGTTCGAACCACGCAATTTGCAAAAGCTGACTTTGGAAGAAGTAGGTCAGTTTGCAGAGTTAGCTGCCATACGATCCTGCAAACAGCTGTCCGAGCTGGAACCTAGGTCTGCTAGAGGAAAATCACAGATGGGACCTCTTTAAAATATTCCACAGGGGGGTGCTTGCTATTGGAATTTTTAAAGATTGTCTTACAAGATGTTTCCATGCTGACTTAACGGAGAAATCAGGTCACTTTGCCTACAGCATTTGATAATAATCAGAGTGGGGGTGCAAATTTTCTTCCCGATGTTACTGCCAGATTTTCAATAGACCCTATTCCGCTGTTGGTTGAAGGAAACTGCTACTCCAGTACAGAGGTGGTGCCGGTCGGTTGGAGAAGTGACCTCTCCGCCTTTCTCAGCGGTCAGCTGGCCTGTCAAGTGCATGTGCACAGCAGAGCAGAAAATCCTCCCCGCTTTCCATTTTCCTGGTCGAGAAGTCCAGGATGCAGAACGGGGGGTTGATAAACTACGGCCCGAGGGCCACTGCCTGTTTTTACCACGGGCTGACTTAATTCAAACTTACCTCTCCTCTGTTCATCTTAAACCCTATAAATATGCCAGAGGGTATTAAAGTCTGCTCCCTCTAAAAAGTTTTTTTATTTTATTTTTTTATCTTGTTGAAGGTATAGGTGAAATAAGACAGGTCCATAAATAACTATAACACAAAGATCAAAGGAGTAAGAGAGAGACAGAGAAAAGTACTTTGGGAGCTCAGTGTGGGAAAAACTACTTTAGACTTAGGGAACAGAAAAAGCTTTACAGGAAAAAGAGGTGTTTAATCCAGCCTTTGAAGCATGAATAGAATCCGAACAAGAACCCTATGAAAGGGAGCAGAGAGTCACAGATCCCATATGATCTGTGAAGACTTGGGAAAATCACCCAATGTTTTGGATCTCCTCGCTCTACCTATCCATTCATCCAACAAAGATTTGTTAATTTTCCTACTAAGGCATGGGATTATGGAGCTCCAAACACAGTGGTTTAACTTTTCTCCTCTTTCTTCTCTCAGTGTCCAAAGTCTTGCCTAAAATGACCCAGGAAGTACACCAAGACATCTCTAAGGGCAAGCAGGGAAAATGGCACGCATCTGCTACAAACCTCAGGGCATTTCTCCTAAAGTCAGAGAAGTAGAACCACATTAAAACAAGCGTGGTGGTTAATTTTATGTGTCCACTTGGCCGAGCTAAGTGATGCGTAGATTGCTAGTAAAAAATTATTTCTGGGTGTGTCTGTGACGGTTTCTCTAAAGGAGATTAACACTTGAATCAGTAGACTAAGTAGAGAAGATCCACCCTTACCAATGTGGGTGGACACCATACAATCTGTTGAGGGTCCAAATACAGCAAAAAAGCAGAGGAAGGGTGAATTCTTTCTCTCCTTTCTTGAGCTGAGACATCCTCTTCTCCAGGCCTTGGCCATCTGAGTTCCTGGTTCTCAGGCCTTCAGATCCTGGGACTTATAGCAGTTGACCCCCCCACCCCCTTCTCAGGCCTTAAAACTCTGACTGAATTACACTAGTTTTCTTGGTTTTCCAACTTGCAGATGGTGCATCGTGGAGCTTCTCAGCCTTCATAATCGTGTGAGCCAATTCCCATAATAAATCTCCTCTTATATCTCTCTATATATCTTATTGGTTCTGTTTCTCCAGAGAACCTGACTAATATAGGAAGGCAGAGAAGACCGCAAGAGTTGCGGAAATTTAGAAGAACACTACATTGCTCTTCAAATGTGGAGAGGTGATGTCTAGGGGGAAGGCTAAGTCATGGTACGTGGGACAAGTTCTACACATGAATTTCATTCATTAATCAAACCACAGCTGCTTCCATGGTCAAAAATGGTAACATCCAACAGGAAGCTGGAAAACAAGCCTCCTCCATGACTTCCCCTGATTGAGAGTGTCACTGGGAAGGTCAGTAGAGCCACAGTATCTACTTGAAGCAGAGGTCAAGTTTCATAGAACATAAAATAAAGATCATTGGTGCCTAGCTCAGTAGCTTTACCAAACACAAAGAAAAAACAAGGCAGAGAGCTCCTTTAGCACCTGGATTCTTATCTAGTCCAATTCAATTCATACAGTCCGTCAGATCCTGTAATGAAAAGAATCGATGCTATAGAAGCATCCAGAGGGACAGTAAAGAACTTATGGAGATCCTTCATACTGTCTTTCACAAATATTAGGTAAGGATAGAAATATCTCCCATCAAGGCTGAAAAATAAGATAAAAAAAACAACTTGAGTCCCATGGAAAGATATTTCAACAAAAAAAGAGGAAAGAAAATATAGATTCAAAAGAAGATATTTTAGGAAAAAATAGAAGTGCATTTTAGATAACATATATTTTCTACTCTCTAGGGAGTCAAACAGAAAAATAGGATCATATCATAGTGGTCTATGATGAAAAGTTGTAACAGGAGATAAAAGGCAAGATATAAGGAAACCAATAATGCAGACTTTTAAATTGCATTAGAAAACGAAATCAGTGGTACATGACTCATAAACCTGGGAAGCTCTTGAACACGGAATCCAAGAAAAGGCAATGAAAACAATGAGAGAGAATTTTACAGCTTATGTATACAAGAGAGAGAATACAGATTCATGATATACAGCATTAGTTGTTGGAAGAAAGAGAGAGGAATAAACGTGATATAATAATCAAAGACAAAATTGAATACAGCACTCCTGAACTGAAGAGAAAACCAAACCTACGAGTGTTCAGGGTTCAGCTAGTTGTGGGCAAATTTTACAGAAAGAAATGAACTCTGAACTATCTCTGTATGTGTGTGTATATATATATGTGTATATATATATATACATATATATATGAAGATATATATGTATGTATATACGTGTATATATATACATATATATGTATATACATATATATGAAGATATATATACATATATATATACACACACTAATTTAAGAATAAAGAGAATTCTAGGAGGGTAAAGTTTGTATAAAAATGGCTACCTACAAAGGTAGGTCATTGGGTTGGCAGGTGTTGTTTTTTTTTTTTTTTTTAACGTTTATTTATTTTTGGGACAGAGAGACAGAGCATGAACTGGGGAGGGGCAGAGAGAGAGGGAGACACAGAATCGGAAGCAGGCTCCAGGCTCTGAGCCATCAGCCCAGAGCCCGACGCGGGGCTCGAACTCGCGGACCGCGAGATCGTGACCTGAGCTGAAGTCGGAAGCTTAACCGACTGAGCCACCCAGGCGCCCCGGTGTTTTTTGTTTTTTTTTTTAATGTGTTCCTCATGTTCCCTTTTCTTTCCTCATTCTTTTTTTTTTTTAAATTTTTAAATGTTTTATTTATTTTTGAGACAGAGAGAGACGGAGCGTGAGCAGGGGAGGGGCAGAGAGAGGGAGAGCGAGACACAGAATCCAAAACAGGCTCCAGGCTCAGAGCGGTCAGTACAGAGCCCAATGCGGGGCTCAGACTCACAAACCGTGAGATCATGACCTGAGTCGAAGTCGGATGCTTAACCGACTGAGCCACCCAGGCGCCCCTCCTCATTCTTAAAAAAGAAGACATCTGTCCAGGCTCAGAAGTTCATAAAAATACTACCTAATAATTCTTTTTTTTCCCCGTTTACTCTTGTGGTATCTAAATCCCATCCACCCACCCATCCATCCATCCAACAAATATTTATTGAGCATCTCCTGGGTGCCAAGTACTGTTGTAGACAGTGCAGATACACCTGCAAACAAAAGAGACCAAGGAAAATAACAAGTATGATATATTGTGTGTGATAAGTGCTATTGAAGAATAACAAAGCAGACTAAAAAAACAGAGAGTGGAGGAAGGCTCCTTTCTAAGTTGGTCTTTGCCTAGGAACCCACATGAATTGAGGAAACAACCAAGGTGGGTATCTTGGGGAAGAAGGAACTGTAAGTACAAGTGACTTGAACCAGAAACGTGTTCGTTTGAGGCATTTGTGGAAGAGCAAGAGACCAGTCTGGCTGAAGCAGAGTGAGTGAGGGGAGAGGGCGTGGGAAAGGAACCCAGACACACAGGTAAAGGCGAAGGAAGAAGGTTGGATCACTAGGGTTATGAGACGATGTAAGGAGGGTGAATTCTGTAGCTGAGTGAGATGGGGACCAACTGTAGCGTTTTGAGCGGAGGAGTAACGTGATCTGACGTGCCTTGTAGAGGAATATCAGTGAGTGATGCATGAAAGATAGGGGAGGCAGGCAAGGGGAACAATAAGGACACCAGGAGGGAGATAATAGTGGGTGGTGGCTGATGAGATCATCCCAAACCTCCAACTGAAGGCAGAGTGCACTGCTTCCATCAGATCTTTGGTTAGTATTCAGCTCCCTTGTGAGCTGCTCTCCTCCAAAGTGACATCTTCCTCCTATTCCCGCTGCCAGGTCCCACACACTTCTGACCTGAAATTCTTTCTAGAAAGCAATGGTTGCTGTCAAGTTTTGCTGCTAGATTCCTACCATCTTCGCTCCCGGAGGTTTTTTTGTCGTGGAGCCAACGCCTCCGCAAGTTCAACCCGCTTCAATTCTCTCAGATTTGCCCACTCTGTCTGAATGCGGGAATACGCTGAGCAGACCCTGCAGGGTGGTTGACCAGTTGTCTGATCGTTACAGCCACCCGTCTCTGAGCCAGTGGAAATGCTGGGCCGACAAAAAGTTGTTTTACCCTTTTCTGGTGTTCTTGCTTCCGTGAGTCAACAGAAATCCAAGCAGTTCTTATGTCCTGTTAGTCTGGGTCCATTTACCCCATAAGTGAATTAAATTCTCCCTATATCTGGGGCCTTGCAGATTTTGCCAGTTCCCCGCCCCCCTCTCTTTCCTGTAAATATTCGTCTTCAGTTTTTTGTGTGTTTTTGTTTTTGTTTTTCGTTTGTTTGTGGGTTGTTTATTTTTTTGGTAGTTTTTAGAGAGAATAAAGGAGAACCAATACCTGAAGCCGTTAGCCATTCGCCGTGTTAAACCAGGTGTTACCGAGACCGTGCTAAGATAATAGAGGGTATTGCGCTGCAGAAAGGGACGACAAAAATGCCGACAATTATCACTATTACAAGCATTTCCACAACAGAATGAGTCATCAAAACAAGAATTAGACACACATGACTAATTAATTAGGGAACATAGTTTGTACCATGTGGTCCACTAGAGTTGTAACAAAATCTCAATTTTCTACAAACTCACAGGGATGAAAGCTGTTGCGTAGAACAGAGGCACACACTTGCTTTGCGTTAGAGGTTGGTTGTGCTTTATAAGTGGCATTATTTTGTTTCTGTTGGGTTGTCGCACATCAATCAAAACTTCAAACTCAAGGTCAAGGATGATAGAGAAGCACGAGAAATAGCTGAGTATGTAGAATGAAAAACACATAAGGAAGTGTGCGGGTCTGTTTGTGTCACTTTTGATTTGGCATTTTTGCTTATAATAACAAAAATACACTCAAAGCATTATTCTTTAAATCTCTGAAGGACAAAAGATGTTGTAAATCTAAAACTCTCTAGCTTCAGGATTGCTTTTTTTTTACGACGGAATTACATCTACAATGCAGTTTCAAAATTTCACAATGGGTTTAAAACAAAAGATTTCAGTTATCGGAACACATAGCGAACATTACTCTAGAACTTCTCGCCAACATAATAAAACAAGAAAACAGAAATTATCAGTTTACATTTGCAAACACAGAATCAAAGTTATTGTTTTTAAATAAAAAGTAAGTCTACCTTAAAACCCCATGAGTATCAACTTTAATAATAGCAGGATTGGGGCACCTGGGTGGCTCAGTCAGTGAAGTGTCGAACTCTTGATCTCGGCTCAGGGCACGACCTCACGGTCACGAGATCGAGCCCCGCGTTGGACTCCAGAGCCTGCTTGGGATTTTCTCTCTGCCTCTCTCTGCCCCTCCTCCTGCTCACACACACACACACACTCTCTCTCTCTCTCTCAAAACAATAAACATTTAAAAAATATAGTGGGATTAATATGAAAGTTCAATAATGTGGCCAAACACAAGAGAAACACATCAACTTTTGTATGTGTCTGAAAAAAATAGAAAATTGCCCAGTGCCATTCCTATGATGACCTAAAAATAAAATGTCTAGGAATAAATTGAACAAATAAGAGCAGAATTCTTAGGAAGGAAAATATTAACTTGACTAGAGGACACAAAGGAAGATAAAAATAAACAGAGTCAAATAATGAAGAGACCTACCAAGTTCTTGAGTAGAAAGATGGAATTTCATCAAGATTTCTAATTTCCTGAAATTGATCTAAAGTCTAGGGCTATCCTGCTACAAATACCAAAATAGTTTTTAGAGCCTAGGAGAATGACAAAAGAGCTCATTTGTAGGGGAGCATAGGACTATAGCCAAACATATCTTGAGAAAGAAATGCAACGTGATATAATTCAGGTATTAAAACATACAATGAAGACATACGCTACCGAAACTGTGTCTTGCGTATAGAGGCCCATGGATCTTTGGAACAGAACAGAAAGCCTAGAAATAGATTTATCAGTCCACTAATAATACCTCCAGGCCACCTGTTAGATACTATTTTTTCGGCTCTTAGATATTACTACTAATACACATATAGTTGAGGTGGCTGGTGACCTGGTTAAGCTAGGTTTCAGAAAATTATTTGTGAGAGTCTGAGAAGCTCCCCAGAAAGTGACTCAATCATTGGGAAAATGCCAAGTATGATCAATGTGACCCGGTATCTAGATGTAGTGATTAGAGTTAAGGATCGCTTGGGATCCAGCACGATGGCCATGACCAGATTTTGTCCCTATCTAGCTTTGTGGACTAATTACCAGGGTCTGAGTAGAGACACCTATGCGTAAAAACTGGAAGAATCTGTTTCACCAAAACGTACAAAATAATATGGCACCGGCTGCCCCACTTTGGTACCATTTATAACAGAATGAAACAGGAAATGGATGTGTGTTGGGGTCGGGGGAGGGGACTTGATAGATATGTTTTCAGTCAGACAGGGGTAGAGGAAGCTACAATAATAAATGATACCAAAGCTCGATGACTTATGACAACAAACGTTTACTTCTCACTCTCATGATATGTCCATCATCGCTCGGCTGCGGTCCCACAACACAACGTCTTTATCCAGGAGTCAGACTAGTTGAGCAGCTTCCATGGGGGGTCACTACAGCTCTCACGACACAGAAAAAAGAAACATGGTAAACCACACAGTCTTTCAAAGCTTCCTTTGGAAGCCACCCTTCAGCTTACCTTTCACTGGCCGGAGTAAGTCATATGACAAAGCCCGAATGAGGCAGGGATAACCCTCCCACGAAGCGGGGTATCACGGGGAGGGCAGAGGAACATGTGATGGGTCAGGAGTTCACTCTAACACACCCATTTCCTCAAAGCTTACCTTGTGGCCCTGGAACCCACAGAGTCATTGGTACTCCCAGTCCCCTCGGGAAATTGCCCTCCGGCCCCAGACCCAGCAAGACAGAGAGTTTTTCTAGAAGCTGTCAGCTTGTTCCTCCCTCTCTGAGGTGAACACGCAGCCAGTGGAGCAGATGTTGGCTGCCAAGGTGATGCCAGGCCCCACGGTGATGGACAGCTCCTCTGTTTTGTTTACTCTTAGAGGCAGGGTGATAAATTCCCCTTCTAATCGGGTTCGGTGTTTCTCACTCTCCGATGCACCAGCCCTGCTAATGACTGATTCACTGAGGTTAGCGACTAAGACGCAGCACGCCGTACTCCGCTCTGCCTTTGTTATGCAAAGTCATGCCCTCACTATCTCCTGAACACAAAACCCAGTTCCCGAGGCTGGCGCGGCTAGATGATGGAGTGTGCAACAAGCCTCCCGTAATTTGTTCACAGGAATTCGAGCCGGTATATTCTGTCACTCGTGCTACATTCGGTTTAACTCGCTGGGGGGAGAAGGGAGCTCGGAGGGGGCCCCTCTGAGGCCGATCTGCAAATAAACTCCCAAAAGTTCCCGAGCTGCCCATCCAAGAGACCTCACAGAGCTAGTGCTCTGTGCCCTCCCCCTGCGTCCAGAGAAGCTTCGACTCTGGAGAAGAATCCCGGGGGGGAACTCCATGGGAACCCCAGCCTTTGACTGCCACCACTGCCGTGGCTTGAGAGAAATTAAATCAGACACAGCATGGAGAGGATTTTTTTTTTTCTTTTTCAGTCCGGGCCATGCATTCCTTCCTCCAAAATTCATATTAAAACAAAGACCAGTGAAAAAGAGTTAAAGGGAGTGGATCCCAAAACATAGCACTGTTCCCTAGATCTATGCTGAAAGCTGCTTTCCAAGTGGTTGGATGTTTAAAACGGGGCAGGGTCGGGGTGCCTGGGGGCTCAGTCGGTTAAACATCTGACTCTTGATTTCAGCTCAGGTCATGATCTCACAGTTTGTGGGTTCAAGCCCCACGTGGACAGTGCAGAGCCTGCTTGGGATTCTCTCTTTCTCCTTCTCTGTCTCTCTGCACCCCTCCTCTGCTCACATGCTCTCTCTCTCTCTCTCTCTCTCTCAAAATAAATAAATAAACTTTATTTTTTAAAATTGTTTTTATGTTTATTTATTTTTGAGCGAGAGAGAGACAGAGCATGAGCAGGCGAGGGGCAGAGGGAGAGGGAGACAACAGAATCCAAGCAGGCTCCAGGCTCCGAGACGTCAGCACAGAGCCCGGTGCGGGACTCGAACCCACGAACTGTGAGATCATGACCTGAGCTGAAGTCGGACGCTTAACCGACTGAGCCACTCAGGCACCCCTAAATAAATAAACTTTAAAAAAATAATAAAAAAATGTAAAAAAATAAAATGGGGCAGGATTGGGGACAAGACATCCTAGGACCTTAGTTATTGAGGCACAGAAATGCACCTGGCTGTGTGGCTGATTCTCATATGGGTGACAGTGTAATGCAACGTGGTGACTATGTAAAGGGTCTGAGGGTGCTATTTGGGAAAGTGTTGCTACCACCAACGACGAGAGAGCCCCACAGTGAAAGCACAGGTACAGGGCAGAGCAGAAAGTTAATTGGGTGGAAGCCTTTTGGTCATACGAACTGATTCTTTTGCACCCCACAACCTGAGAATTAAAAACCCGCGTCACCTAAAAGGCGGGCCAAGTCAGAGTGCTCAGCCCGGAGCTCACCTGGAGCCCAGGTATGGCCTTGAACTGTCAGAGACCGTGCTGAGAATAACCGGTGGGAGAGATTGGGACTCTGTGGACATCAGTTGCCCAGTTGGCACAATATTCGGGACGCGTCCTTGGGAGAAAACTTGATCAGGGTCAGACTTGATTTCGGTGACAGAAAACACACTGATGTTAACTAACCTGCGCTGGCGAGGAAAATGCATCTTTAGGACTTTGTCATAAGCACCGATTGAGCCAGCCAGAGAGACAAGAAAAGAATATTGATAAAGGTGTGTGGGGCTATGGCTAATTTACTTTCTGTGTGGACTACCTCAGTCAAGGATAAGTGAGGAGAATAGCTCTTTTAAGTGCAGTAGGTAAAGATCTCAGCCTAAAAAACTTGAAAACGCAAGAAATTATCTTTCTTTGTGTTCCAAAGCGATCTGTCTCGCCAAGTCCCCAGTCCCCCAAAGGCATCAGAAAACCTAACTCAGTCCAATTCTTCCTGTAACGTGCGCCCTCCCAGGGTACGGTTTTGATGCCGTGCGGCATGGAGACCTCAGTGGGATGGAGTTAAGGCTTTCCTTTTCTGGTCTTCACAGTGTGTTACTGAGACTTCCATCACCTCTGCCCATGGGGCCCTTTGGATCCAGGGGCTTGTTGCTTCTTTGTTTTCATGCTCAGAGTGAGGTTGCCCCTGGTCCCACCTGCCCATTCGTGCCATGAGCCCTGTATCCGTCACGGCTCTCCTGAGACACAGACACAAACATGGTGTGTGAAGATATATAGAAACAGGTTTATTACAAGGGATCGGTTTGCACGATTTATCCGTATCCTGAGAAGTAACTCGATCTGTCACCTGCAATCTGGAGGCTCGGGGAAGCCAATGGTAGTCCCAGCACGTAGCCGAAGGCCTGAGGGACCAGAGAGCCGATGGTATAAAGTCTCAGTCTGAGTCTGAAGGCCCAGGAACCAGGAGAACCAATGTCCGAGGGCAGCAGAAGACGGATGTCCCAGCTCAAGCCGAGAGAGAAAATTTCCCCTTCATCCGCCTTTTTGTTCTACTCAGGCCCTCAGTGGAGTGGGTGAAACCCACCCACATCGGTGAGGAGAGATCTGCTTTACTCAGTCTACTGATTCGGACGTAATCTCTTCCAGAAACACCCCCACAGACACACTGACACGTTTTACCAGGTCTGCAAGCATCCCTTAGCCCAGTCAAACTGACACATCAAATTAACCATATTTTATGTATATGTGTATATGCGTATCCGTATCCTGTATCTGTGCCTACATAGTCTGCCTCTAAAACTGTATCTATGTATCTATCCATGAGTGTTTGTGTATTATTTTAAAAATACAGGTGACTTTGGGGCACCTGGGTGGTTCAGTTGGTTAAGCTTCTGATTTCGGCTCAGGTCATGATCTCACGGTCCGTGAGTTCGAGCCCCGCGTCGGGCTCTGTGCTGACAGCTCAGAGCCTGGAGCCTGCTTCGGATTCTGTGTCTCCCTCTCTCTCTGCCCCTCCCCAGCTCTCTCTCGCTCTCGCTCTCTCTCAAAAATAAATAAACATCAAAAACTTTTTTTAATAAAATTTTTCTAATAAAAATAAAAACACAGGTGACTTTTGCATTTGTGTGACATTTTTCTTTTTTTTTAAGTTATTGAATTATAGGACTTTATAAAAATGAATGTGCATTAAAACAATATGATTTTCTGTAAAGTGGAGAAATGGTAATAGCAAAAATCAGTACTTGAGAGCTTACCATGTATTTGCCAGATACTCTATGAAGTACTTAAAATGATTATTTCATTTAATTTGCACAGTTAACTAGAAATTGGTAGACGTTATCCCCAGTTTGTAGATGCAGTGGGAAAAAATGACCTTAATTTTACTCACCTGGAGAAAACTACTGATAATTTGTTATGGTCCTGCTTTTCTAACAATATATACTTTTTTTCCTCCAGTAGTGTAGAGCTGTTATATGGACCACTTTTTAGTTAAATACAGATGGTGAGCATTTTGAGGTGTGTTTTTTTTTTTCATTTTTTAAAACTTATTTATTTTCAATTCATTTATTTCTTTATGTTTTAATTTACATCCAAGTCAGTGAGCATACAGTGCAACAATGGTTTCAGGAGTAGATTCCTTAATGCCCCTTCCCCATTTAGCCCATCCCCCCCTCACAAGCCCTCCTGTAACCCTCTCTTTGTTCTCCATATTTAAGAGTCTCTTCTGTTTTGTCCCCCTCCCTGTTTTTATATTATTTTTGCTTCCCTTCCCTTATGTTCATCTGTTTTGTATCTTAAATTCCTCATATGAGCGTAATCATATGATATTTGTCTTTCTCTGACTGTTTTCACTTAGCATAATACCCTCCAGTTCCCTCCACGTAGCTGCAAATGGCAAGATTTCATTCTTTTTGATTGCCGAGTAATACTCCATTGTATATATATGCCACATCTTCTTTATCCATTCATCCACCGATGGACTTTTGGGCTCTTTCCATCCTTTGGCTACTGTCGATAGTGCTGCTATAAACATGGGGTGCATGTGCCCCTTCGAAACAGCACACCTGTATCCCGTGGATAAATGCCTCGTAGTGCCATTGCTGGGCCGTAGGGTGGTTCTATTTTTAATTTTTTGAGGAAACTCCACACTGTTTTCCAGAGTGGCTGCACCAGTTTGCATTCCCAGGCATTTTTCTTTTAACAGAAATAGCATCATACCGTACACATGACATATTGCAACTCACTTCTACAGTGTGCATAAAAGACGTTCCCAGATAGACACGTATAAATCTACTTTGTTTGTTTAATAGCCGCATGGCATTCTATTACACAGATATTCCATTATGCATTTAACTGTCCTGCCACTGCTGTAGATTTCATTATCTCTATTCGTATGTACCACCTTGTGCCATGTATTTACCTCTCTAGATATCTACCCAGGTTTCTTGGTAAAGAGTCAGATGCATTTCTTAAAAGAAAAAAATATTAGACTGTTGAATTGCTTTCTGGAAAAGTTTTACCAAGTGGATCTACCAACAATGCATGGGAAGGCTTTTCAGCGTGCACTTACTTTTTTTGTTGTTGTTTCTTTATTTTTGAGAGACAGAGAGAGACAGAGAGAGCATGAGTGATCAGGGGAGGGGCAGAGAGAGAGGGAGAGAGAGAGAATCCCCGGCAGGCTCCGTGCCGTCAGCACAGAGCCAGACGCGGGGCTCCAACTCACAAACCACAGCATACGCTTACTATGGCCTCGACTTTACCATTCTTTGGGGGAAAAAAACTCAACCAGGAAATGTCGTCGTTTTGTTTCACATTCACTTGGTTACTAGCAAGATTAAACATCTTTCCATTTGCAATTCTTCTTTTTGTGCAGTCTGTTTATACTGTCTGCCCAATTTTCTATTAAGGTTTCGTGTTTGTGCCTCATTGATTTTCCAGAAATCTTGATATGTTTGGGTATCAATCCCTTATAGCTATTTTTCTCCAGCTGTATTGAGATGTGATCGACACGTGACCTGGTGTAGCTTTTGGGTGTGCATCTTACTGACTTGATGCACTTAGATATCACAACATGATTACAGTCTCACCCGGACTGTACCGCTGTCCATGTATCCCTAGACTTTATCGTACAGCTTTTTGTTTCTGAGCCCGCCTGTAGCTCTGCGACGAGCTCCTGTGAGGCAGGGACAGCGTTTTATGCACCTTTGAACTTCCTGGCTCCATTTTCCAGCGTTTAGCACAAAGTCTGGCACAGAGAGTGCGTGCAATATCACAATAACATTTGTCTCGATGGATTGGATAATTAGCTAACATCACCGTCACATATTTTCATATGTTTTCATGTAACTAATTAGTGGCCCTTTCATTTCATCTTGAAGAGCTCCCTATTTTCAGCGTTTCTTGTAAGGCATGACTTACAAGCAGTAATGAATTCCCTCAGCTTTTGTTTGTCCGGGAAAGTCTTTACCTCTCCGTTTCTGGAGGAAAGCTTTGCCAGGCGTATTTAGCTTTTCAATTCATCCAGAATTGACCTTTTGGGTACGGGAAAAGGTAGGTATCTAATTTTTTTCTTTCCAGAGGGCCAAATACTATTTGCTGGATAACTCATTCTTCTCTGCCATTTTGAAAATGCTGCTTTTATAATATACTGAACCCGCATGCCTGTGTGAGACTTTTCTGGGCTCTCTGTTCTACCCCATTGACCTGTTTGGCTAACTTCACACCAGAACACATTGTAATGGGTTGCAGCTTTTAAGGAGGCTTTCCTGGAACTTTGGTACTGGAAAGGAATCACGGCGCATGTAACTGAGACAATGACTGACCTCTCTCACACACACTGGAGCTCTCCTCGGGAACTCTGACTCACCCCTTTCCTCCTACGTGAGGCTGGGAGAAAGACGCTCGTCCTCCCCACTGGAAGAGCTTCTGACGTTTCCATAGCTCAGTGATTGGCTTACATTTGCTAATAATCCCAGAAAAGAGAGAGAAGATTTCCCTGGCCTCTCTGTCTAGGACCGCCGTCCAAGTCCTCATGTCCTATCCTAGGGTTTAGCCCTTCTCAGGAGGACTGTCCACTTCTGGGCCGACTCTGCCTTAAGCATGTGAGCATGTGGCCTTCTGGCTGGCCCGCACCACACAGTACACAGCGGTCCAGTGACATTTACCTCAGAGTGTCTGAGTGTCTGGGATTAAATCATATCACGTGTGATGCCACAGCCCAGGTGGTTTTAGGATGTGCCAACTCCCTCTCGTTACCATTCAATTTCTTATCAAGAGTTGGAAAAAAAAAAAATAAACACCGCGTCTGGTCTCACCCAGACTGTACCGCTGTCCACGTATCCCTAGACATTATCGTATAGCTTTTTGTTTCTGAGCCCGCCTCTAGCTCTGCGACGAGCTCCTGCGAGGCAGGGATAGCATTTTATGTACCTTTGAACTTCCTGGCTCCATTTTCCAGCGTTTAGCACAAAGTCTGGCACAGAGAGTGCGTGCAATATCACAATAACATTTGTCTCGGTGGATTGGATAATTAGCATTGTCACGCAGTCTCCCCAACGTCATCCTAATTACATAAGACTCTTGAGCCCTATCACACATTCCACCGCCTCCATTCCTCCTTTGCCTCCCCCACGATGCCATTGTGTCATTTCTTTAGCTCAGTATTTACTCGATTGTCTGCATGACCCTCGTGTCTGTCCCCATTAGCGTCTTTTACATTAAAGCAGATATCGGCACCAACGCAAGAGGCTCTTTGCAGCCCCATCAGTGAGCAATAGATCAGACAGCTGAATGGTTGATTTAATTGGCATGAAATAACTAAGCCATCTGTTCCGTGGAGTTGATCTTTTAAGTGTTACTCTCTTGTCTGCTCTGAAATGTCTTGGCCACTTGGAAAGCTCATGCATGTCAGGTGGCGGGTCACAAAAGGTGGTTGATTTAAGACAGAGAGCAAGGGCTTAAGGGACGTTGAAGAATTTTATGGCGCTCTCTTTCACCCGGCTTTATCTTTCTTTATAGCACTTATTAGTACCTACTATATTACATATTCACTTGTTTATCTGTCTCTCTCCGTAGAGGCTAAGCACCAAGAGAGCAGGGACTTTGTCCTTTATGGTCCCTGCTGATACCGGGGTCTGGCATACATGACCTACCTTGATTTGGGCAGCAAAGATCTGCTCAGCTCTTTCTTGGGTTTAACTCCCTCGTGACCTGGTGTTCCAAAGGTCCGTTGGGAATGTTGGGTAGATGGCAAGACGGTGTGGAGGCCAACACAGGAAGGAGTCTAGAATCCAACTCGGCAAGTTCAATGCTTATGGCAAACTTGATTTTTGTGGGGAATGGCCTTGGGGTTCAAGGGCCCAATCTAGAGGAACAATGAGGGAAGGCACAGCAGTGGTGGGCTGGGGAAGCCTAGTGAGGTGGACCTTGGGAATGTTGTTCAATCTTTCTGAACCTAGATGTCCTCATTTGTAAAACGGGGATGGTATTTACCACCACCTTCAACTTATGGTGATTAAATCCGATAATGCAAATGAAATAATCGTCAACATTTATAGTATTTACTACGTGCCAGGTAATATTTTAAGGGCTTTATATATACCGGCTTACAACAACCCTCTGGGTTAGGAACCATTATTATCTCCAGCTCATCCAGATGGGGAAACTGAGGTAGAGACAGGTGCCCATGTTCTCTTAGCTAGAATTTAAACCAAGCCCGGTTCTCGAGTCCCTGGCGGCCTGGTATAGAATGGTAATAATGAGGGTTGAAATCTGGAGACGCCCAACTTCTTCCCACTTTTCTAGTCTGCTGAGCTGGAAAGTAAGACAGGATTTAAGTAAGTTGCAAAACTGAAAAGCCGGATTAGGTGTCTGGGTCACGGCTGGTAGCCTGTTCCTACATCTGGGAACAGAGGTCAAAGTGAACTACTGAGGGGTTAGGTCCAGCTCCTAAGGGCTCTGGGACAAGACTTCGGTTCCATGGGAAATGCGCATGGGAATCAGGGCAGAATTACGGGAACCAGCACCCAAGCACTCACAGCCAAGTGTGTGAGTTCGGGGCTGACCAGCCTTACAGCCTCCTGGCCTGGTTATACACTGCCAGGCCAATCGGCTGCTGGCCCAGGGCCTGGATAAGCCACCACCTCCAGGCCAATATCACTGGTGGCCAGGCAAGGCCGCCCACCCCATTCTCTGCAGCTTGACATCATCTCTCCTGCCTTAGTCAAGCCCATTCTCTCTGTTTGTTCAGCACATTGGTTGAAGACCCCCTTCTGGGCCAGTGGACTCCCACGGCACCCATGATTTTGAGACAGAAGGTGTTCTGAGGGCACGCGAGGATCCAGGCTACAGAAGACACTGTGTTTCGTGCCAGGAAATGGAAAACAGAAAGATGTTCCATTTCTGTCCAGCAAACATTTACGCAGTATTCCTATTCTGTGCCCAGCCCGGTTCTAGGCACATGATGCATATTAACTCCCCTGATCCCCTCAACTACCCTGCGGGGGAGGTTCTTTTATTCCATTTACAGTATATGAGGTCAGTGTTGGAACCATTTTGCGGGTCCTTGATGTCTCCGGAAAGTGTCCCAGGCTCCGCTTCCAAAAGATGCTCGATCCTTTTTCTTTGTTCTATTCTTTCCCTCCTCCTCCTCTTTCTCAATTTTCAGTGACAACCCTTCCTCTCAGACCTGGTTTTTGTTTTCTGACCACTTCCACACATCTAAAGCTTTATTTAGCCATTCAAGTAGTTACTGAGCTGCTAGCACATTGTTCCAGGCACATTGTTCTAGGCACCAATGACCCTGTCTTCTTGGAGTTCACATTTCCTTGGCGTGGAAGAGACAATGGAACACGTGGGCACTTACACGCTCCCCCAACTCATCTCAAGCAACCGTAAGTGCTATGAAGGAGTTAAAACAGGATGCAGGCGGGGGAGAATTTCAAAAGGAGACCGCAGGTGTGGATTTCCTGAGGTGAGGACGAGCTTGCTGTGTTCCAGACACAGAGGAGAGGGAGTGCTCTGCACACGTGGGGGTTGGGACGAGACGAGATGGAGAGAGGCGGCTTGTGAACAGGATTGTAGTCGGTTCCCACGTCTCCATCTTGACTAACCTCTTCTAGAAAAAAGAGGTACAGGGGGTGTCTGGTCCCCAAACATAACACTCCAGCAGTTGAAAGTCTGACCTTCCCTTTCCTAACTTGGCGTATCCAGTCCAGCTTTACATAGCGGAGGCTAATGCCTTTTGCTTGATCGTAGGCAGCAATTTTTCCCAGGAGGACACTCTATCTGGAAATTTCCAACAGATCATCTGATTTCTCATGGAACCCTCTCTAAAGACGGTAAGTTAATTATTCTGCTTAGTAACAAGAATAGAGTTTTATCGAGACTTCCTCGTAGGTAAGAAGCCTAGCATTTGGGCTAGGTTGCTGTAAGCCCCAATAGGTAGCCTGACCACCAAGAGTTGCAACACTACTTGGCGGATATTCTATTTGAGAAAGTTACAGATGATGGCCATCTCCAGTCCTGTGGTTTTCAGTCTCCAGATGCCTCTCGCCATTGGAATCTACCCACCCTTCGGCATTTCCAGATCCATCAACCCAACCGCTGGGAACCAGACTGCTACGGGAAGCCAAGTCATGGTCTGTGTTTAAGGAGATGCTGGATCTAATTCCATTGTTCTGTGGTTATTCCAGAAGGCAAATACATATATAAAGAGAGCACACTAAGAGATACCGGGTCTACTTCAACTGCTGCGACATACAAATACACAGAGATAGGGCACTGACGCTTGTATGCTCTAAACTTTGAATCCATTTTCCACACAGTAGTGTGGGTGATCCCAAGAAACCACAGAGCTGGCTATGCTACCGTCAAGCCAAGAACTTGATCTTGGCTGTATCTCTTGAGTAGGAGGATCAGAAGGTACACGAACCCTTTAAACATGTAGGGACCAGATGCTAAGAAATCTGAATTTCATTGCCAGCCAGGGACACTAGTGGGAAATGACAGCTTCCATCACTTGGAAATCTTGAGAACTCCTGATCAGGTGGGAATTTGAGTCTGGGCAAAACTCCTTTCATCCGAGGTGGCTGGGGCATAATTACTAGCTGACGACCGCAAGAATTTGTCCAGCTTGATTCATCAGGCAATCCGGATTGCTTAAAGCCTTTAAATGGTATCTTGTTTCTCTTGGGTAAAACTCCAAGGTGTCCCCCAACCCCGCCAAAATCCAAATCCCTTGCGTCGCACACCAGGCTGGACAAGAGCTGGTTCCTTCTCCTTGCTCACTATGTCTACCTCCTTCCCATCTCTTAAGCACGTGATGCTCCCCTCTGCCTCCAAGCCTTTGCACATTCTGTGCCCTTTGCAAGGGGCTCACGGTAGCTTAGGTGTAATTAACTCTGATTCTCCCTTCAGACATCAACTCAAATGCACTTCTTCGGGGAAACTTTTCCATCCCCTTGAGATAAAAGTTTTCTTTAAGAGACATTTTCTTGTTAGTGCCCTATAGTTTTCCTTCACAGCACTCGAGTAGATTTATCGGCATTGTTCTTTTGTTTGCTCGGAATCTGCCTCAGCCACTAGCATCTGAGCTCCGTGAAGGAAGTAACTGTGTAGGATGCTTTCGTTGCTGTTAAGTCCCTAGCGTTAAACACTAGGAACACAAACGGTACTCAACAAGTACCTGCAAAATGTATGAATGCACCTTTAGAGCATGCTGGCTGGAGTTAAAATTACTTACCAATGAAATTGGGGGACGCCAGTCCAACCCCGCTCGTTGTCTGGCCCACGGTAGGGGCTCAATAAATATTTGTTGACCGACTGACAAACGTGGAAGGAAGGAACGAGAGGTGTTGTCCAAACGGGCTTGTTGCCCTCAGTATCTCCCTTCCAGTTCATCGACTCAGCCACGGGCATCCCATAAACGTCTACCTCCAACTTCCTCCTGTGGTCCTCTGGGATGCTCTCCAAATTCTGCCTCCAGAAGCCACTCGCTTTGTTTTGCTTTCTCTCTAATGCCGATTATCTGCTTCAGTCCCCGTCCCTTCTCTTCAGATGCTTGGTGGCCTTCACGACTCTGTTGCTGTTTCCTCGACTCCACACTCTGCCACGGGAAACAAACACATCCCCCTCTGGGACTCTGATTTCGGCTCTTGTCTCTGCGTTCTGAAGCCTGGGGCTGGTCCCATGTTCTCGCTCAACTGATCTTTAGAGACAAACAGCACTCGGAAGGGGAAGTCAGATGGTCGTGATCTGCTGTGATTAATATTACTATGTTGGACATTTTACTGGCCATGAATTAACTTATAAACCCAGGAAACAGAGTGGCCTGCCTCATAACTAAACAACCAGGCAGAACAGTAAAGCCAGGCCTGTATGCCTGACCAGATGGGCTATTTGTGGCTCAGTTACTTTGGCCATTGGCTGCTCCAGGTATTGGCTGGTTATCGTCTTCCAAGTGGCCAAATGTGGTGGTAGCTTCATTCTCCAGCAGGGTCTTGGCTGTGTAAAGAATTGTGAACTTCCAGAGCAGGCATCGGTGTTGGCTTCTTGGGATCCGAGATAGAGCTGGGGCCCCCAACCCACATAGCCACTTGGCATTTTTCTCCTGGGCATACGGGCTTCTGTGCGTGCACGGGGGTGGGGGTGGGGGCATCAGGTGTATGTAAGCCCACGCCCAGGCTTGAGCCAAAATCACCTCTTCTTTTCAGAAAGCACATTCCGGGTTCTCCAATTTGGACAAAAACACAGAAGAATCTGATACGACTTTCCAGGGCAGCGATCTTCAACCTTCGCTGCACGTTGGAACCGGTGGAGAAGTGTAAAGAATCCCAGAGCCCAGCTCCGCTCCAGAGCAACCGCAGACCTACAGGAGTCTCCAGGCATCGGTGTTTTTAAAACTCGGCAAGTGATTTCAGCGCACGCCACGATGGAGAGCCACTCGTCTCAAACTCAAGTGTGCGTACGAGTCCGCCACAGGCTGTATTAGAGCACAGATTCCCAAGCCCCAGCCCCAGAAACCTGGGTTCAGTATTTCTAGGGTTGAGCCCAGGAATATGCATGTTAACAAGCTCCCGGGCGATGCTGCGTGTCCGCAGCCCATGCGTTGAGTGGCTCTGTTCTAGAGCTTTGCTACTCAGTGCGTGTAGTTCATGGAGCGGCCGCCTGGACGTCCTCCAGGAGCTGACTGGAAATTACAAAGCTCAAGCCCATCCCAGACTTGTTATAGCAGAACCCACATTTTAGTTTTTTGAATTTATTTATATATTTAACATAATTTATTGTGAAGTTAGCTAACATACGGTGTATACAGCGTGCTCTTGGCTTCAGGGGTAGATTCCCATGATTCATTGCTTACATACAACACCCAGCGCTCATCCCAACAGGTGCCCTTCTCAATGCCCATCACCCACTTTCCCCTCCCACCACCCCACCCCCATCAGCCCTGTTTGTTCTCTGTATTTAAGAGTCTCTTATGGTTTGCTTCCCTGTTTGAAACTATTTTTCCCCTTCCCTTCCCCCACGGTCTTCTGTTAAGTTCCTCAAGTTCCACGTATGAGTGAAAACATGATATCTGTCTTTCTCTGACTGACTTATTTCACTTAGCATAATACCCTCCAGTTCCATCCACGTTGTTGCAAATGGCAGGATTTCATTCTTTCCCATTGCCAAGTAGTATTCCATTGTATATATAAACCACGTCTTCTTGGGGCGCCTGGGTGGCGCAGTTGGTTAAGCGTCCGACTTCAGCCAGGTCACGATCTCGCGGTCCGTGAGTTCGAGCCCCGCGTCGGGCTCTGGGCTGATGGCTCAGAGCCTGGAGCCTGTTTCCGATTCTGTGTCTCCC
This sequence comes from Lynx canadensis, assembly GCF_007474595.2. NCBI lineage: Eukaryota > Metazoa > Chordata > Mammalia > Carnivora > Felidae > Lynx > Lynx canadensis. Next base: position 20,413,958 of record NC_044318.1, read on the forward strand.
TCTCTCTCTCTGCCCCTCCCCCGTTCATGCTCTGTCTCTCTCTGTCCCAAAAATAAATAAACGTTGAAAAAAAATTTTTTTAAATAAATAAATAAATAAACCACGTCTTCTTTATCCATTCATCCGTTGATGGACATTTGGGCTCTTTCCATACTATGGCTATTTTTGAAAGCGCTGCTATGAACATTGGGGTACATGTGTCCCTGTGAATCAGCACTCCTGTATCTTTTGGATAAATACCTAGTAGTGCAATTGCTGGGTCGTAGGGTAGTTCTATTTTTAATTTTTTGAGGAACCTCCATACTGTTTTCCAGAGCAGCTGCACCAGTTTGCATTCCCACCAACAGTGCAAGAGGGTTCCCGTTTCTCCACAGTCTCTCCAGCATATATAGTCCCCTGATTTGTTCATTTTAGCCGCTCTGACTGGCATGAGGTGGTATCTCAATGGTTTTGATTTGTATTATTTCCCTGATGATGAGCGATGTTGAGCATCTTTTCATGTGTCTGTTGGCCATCTGGATGTCCTCCTTGGAAAAGTGCCTACTCATGTCTTCTGCCCATTTCTTCACTGGATTATTTGTTTTTCAAGTGTTGACACCCTGAATAGCCAAAGTAATGTTAAAAAAAAAAAAAAACCAAAGGGGGAGGCATCACAATCCCGGAATTTGGCCTCTACCACAAAGCTGTAATCATCAAGACACTATGGTACTGGCACAAAAACAGACACTCAGATCGATGGAACAGAGTAGAGAACCCAGAAATGGACCCACAAACGTATGGCCAACTCATCTTTGACGAAGCAGGAAAGAATAGCCAATGGAATAAAGACAGTCTCTTCAGCAAGTGGTGCTGGGAAAACTGGACAGAGATATGCAGAAGAATGAACCTGGACCCCTTTCTTACACCAGACACAAAAATAAACTCAAAATGGATGAAAGACCTAAAATGTGAGACAGGAAACCATCAAAACCCTAGTGGAGAAAACAGGCAACAACCTCTTTGACCTCAGCCTCAGCAATTTCTCGCTCAACACGACCCCAAAGGCAAGGGATATAAAGGCAAAAATGAACTCATCAAAATAAAAAGCTTCTGCACAGCAAAGGAAACAATCCATAAAACTAAAAGGCAACCGACGAAATGGGAAGAAGACGTTTGCGAACGACACATCGGATAAAGGGTTAGTATCCAAAGTCTGTAAAGAACTTACCAAACTCAACACCCAAAAAACAAAGAATCCATGTTTTAAAACGAGCCCTAGACAGGGCGCCTGGGTGGCTCCATCGGTTAAGCGTCCTACTCTTGATTTCGGCTCAAGTCATGGTCTCACCATTTGTGGGTTCGAGCCCCTCGTTGGGCTCTGCAGGGACAGCATGGAGCCTGCTCGGGATTCTGGATCCCTCCTTCCCTCTCTGCTCCTCCCCTGCTCGTGCTCTAAAGAAATAAATAAGAGCTCTAGGACATTTGCGTGCACAATATGGATTGAAAAGCTTTCACGTGTAGAGGGTACCAGCGCGTGGCATCTGGGCAAATATATATTACCCGGCCTGCCCGGTATTTTTTTGAAACGTGCGATCAGTTGACAACACTTAAAAATCGGGATTTTTTTCCTCTTCTTGAAAAATTGGAAGATCCAGCAACATCGGGCCTCCATGCCCACAGGATGACAAGCGGGGGGCAGGCTATACATGCGTCAAGCTGCCACGGAGCTGCTTCGTTCACTACTGCCCTCTGCATGGCCCCTGCAGGCATTTACGTTTGCAGCTTGTAGCTCGTGTCCTTGCCTGCCCCTTCCTCTGCAGTTGTGAGCTGCTCCCAAGGATTTTATCTCGAGCCAGCCCATTTTCTCCCTTCGCACCTCCCTCCATCCACCTGTAAAATGGAGCGATAGCACCCAGGGTGCTGATAAAGGTGAACTGAGCGTGCAGGGCGTGCTTTAAGCTCTACACCCCTGTCTCACACACCAGTCGTTCCCACACCCAGGGTTTCTCAAAGTATGGACCTCGGACCAGCACCGCGAACGTCACCTGGGGACTTGTTAGGGACGCAAACTTTCCAGCCCCATCCCGGACCTACGTGCTCAGTGAATGATCAGGTGTTTCAGGGGAGAGTGGAACTTTGCGTGGATTGCCCAGGGGTCAAAGGTCATCATGAGCTCCATTCTTTACGTGGAGAAAGTTCAATCAAGACTCACAAGTGGCGGGGGACACGTGGGTGGCCCAGACGGTCAAGTACCTGACTTTGGGTCAGGTCAGGATCTTGCAGTGCGTGGGTTGGAGCTGCATGTCAGGCTCTGTGCTGACAGCTCAGAGACTGGAACCTGCTTCGGATTCTGCATCTCCCTCTCTCTGCCCCTGGCTAGTGCGCGCTCTCTCTCTCTCTCTCTCTCGCTCACACACACACACACACACACACACAAAGACTCACAGGTGGCTAAAGTTTTGCAGGTGAGAGGGACCAAGGGAACGGGTGAGTACGTGTAGGATCCTTTGCTGTGCAGTCCCTGACACCCCCATCCGTGGGCTCACTTCTGCTCCCATCTTGAGCCAATGAGCTGGGCCAAGACTCAGTGTCTGGGTAACGTCCTTGAGCCTGGGCATTCACAGACTCATGAGAGAGACCACTTCTGCTTTCACCACACTGGCCCAGTGCAGATAAAGCATCTTATGCCTCAGTTTCCCTAGCAGGCACCTGAGATCTGAAGAGACAGGCCTACAGCCAATGCCGTAGCCCCCTCTACTGGATTGAGCTCCCCAGATCCCAGCCTAAAACCGCTGCCCCATTGTAGGTATGGTATATTTGGGACTGGGCCAGTTCTATGGCGCCGTCAGCTTCCTTGACCTCTGCCCCTCTCCTTGTCTACACTAGCTGAATCCCTGGGGTCTCGGGATGCTCCTGACCAGAGCTTGTCTGAGTAATAGCAGAGAACCGGGGTCATACGACCTCCCGGCAGAGAAACTGTGAAGTGACACATTAATACTGAAGCAGAAGAAGTGGCTAGACGTAAAGTTCACACCAGAAACTTCTTTCTCTTGGTTGGGAATAGTAGAACACGCCCGGAAACAGAGGGGAAAGGGAAGGTCAGGGGAGAAAATATTTTCCTAAAGGCGATGACCAAGGTGTAGTGAGCTGGATCACAGAAAGATTGCTTAGGAACTCTTGCTCCGACAGTTTTTAAGGAGGGAGTCAACAAGAATGACTCGGCCATGTGGGATTCATCCGGTCAAACACCGACGAAAACAGAGACCGTGTACGTTTTCAGAACTACTTCGGAGCAGAGCAGTCAAGGTGCTTTTACCGTGCCCGTTTTACAGGTAATGACACCAAGTCTGGGAAGGATAAAGTAATTGCACGAAATCCCAGATTCAGGATTCCGCCCACACTATCATGTCTGGGCGAACCCTTTCATTCCAGAGGAGTTCATCATTCTGGACCCCCGTCTCCCAGGTACAGTTCTTTATTATTTAACAGTTGTTAGATGGTCCAACATACCTCGAATGGCACATCGTCTCATGGCACCACCAGGAAAGCTGCATGAGAAAGCTAGCGCTTTCCCCGGCGAGAGCCTGAGGCTCCCAGAGGATGCGGCGGGATTCCCAGGGTCCACCTCTGGTGAGAGGCTGCGCTCGGAGTCAGCCTCAGATCTCTCCAAGTTGAAGTTCAGTGATCTTCCCTCCAGACCTGTTACTTTCAGATTTTAACCATCTTTCGCAGCTCTTGATCTCTCAAAGTGCCACGTGTCTATTGCACAAGAGTGGGAGCACTCCCGGTGATAAAGACAACAACAAAGAGTCACCCGTGAGCCACTGTCCCATCTGCTACAGTCTGACGCCTTGTCCCCAAACTGCTCCATGCTTCCTCTCCCAGACAGTTACAGACTACGTGAAATACTGCGACTTAGCACATAAGATTGGGGGGACTGGGTTATAAGTTTTCTTTTTCTTTTCAATGTTTATTTTTCAGAGAGACAGAGAGACAGAGAGAAAGTGAGAGAGAGAGAGAGCGCGCGCGCGTGCGCGCGCGCATGAGTGGGGGAGGGGCAGAGAGAGTTGGAGACACGGAATCTGAACAGGCTCTAGGCTCTGAGATGTGAGCACAGAGCCTGACGCGGGGCTTGAACTCACAAACCACGAGATCATGACCTGAGCCGAAGTCAGAGGCTTAACCGACCGAGCCACCCAGGTGCCCCTGGATGATAAGATTTTAATAAAATCACCGTTTTAATGATTGCAAGTTTTTCCATCATAGGATATCACATGATTGTTAACGATTTAAATTCCTTTTTTTTTTTCTGTTATAAATGCTTCGATTACCTTTGTGTGCATAAGTCACTGTCTGAATCTCCGGTCATGTCCCCAGGGTAAATTTCTAGAATGAGACTTATTGCTCCAAAGACTATTAATTATTTTTAAAGTTCTTTATACATAATTCCAGATTGGACTTTTTAGAAAAATATATGTTAGTTATTCCAATAGGTCAGATATACCTGGCCCCAAATTAGCAATGATTTTTTTTTTTTTTTTTGACAGGGAGAGAGAGAGAACATGAATAGGAGGCGGGCCGAGAGAATCCCAAGCGCAGAGCCTGATGCGGGGCTCGAACTCACGAACCGTGAGATCATGACCTGAACTGAAATCAAGAATCAGACGCTTAACTGAGCCACCCAGGTGCCCCTAGATTTTTTTTTTTTTAATTTGAAGTGTTTGTGGACTGAAATGTTACAGTTTTACTTCAATCTTCATTAAGTAGCTTTCGGGTTTTCTTATTGATGTGTCAGAGTTCTTTACATACTAAGGACATTAATGGGTTGGGTTTGGTTTTTTTTTGTTTTTTTTTTTTCTGGCAAACATTTCTCCCAGGTTTTTATTTGCCTTTAAAAGGAAAATAAACCCATCTCTATTTACTTGCCATCTTCTTCGTAACAAAGGATACTCAGATTGTTAGCATTCAACAAATCCAGCAGCAAGAGTGGTAACAACAAACGTTTCTTAGGGTAGAATTTGCCAGGTGGCTGGAGATTACAAGCAGAGAGGCTTGGCCGCAACTCCCAGATCTCGGATCCGGACCACAAACTTGCTGGGCTGGGCCTTCAGACGTGTTACCTCGGGGTAGGAATCCGTGCAGACAGGACGCAGCCAGGAGGAGACACAGAGAGGAGCTTTGGAGGCGGGCTGTGAGCACTGAGCGAAGAGTTGCCTTTGTTCTACACCGAGCCGCAAGGCACGGACTGCCTCGCCCTGCTTCCGAATGAGTACAAGGAGGTGAAAAGCAGTGTAATGAAAACTTTATTTAGATGACTATGAAATTGAAGAACTTCATTTTCATACTTTTCGGTAAATTTAAAGCAAAGAAGAGTGCTTTGAGCCCTGACATTTTCTCCCCTCAATCCTCAAGCATATTGCATTTCGAGGAAAAGCAATCCCTCATGTCAGGTAAATCCCTTCTTTGGGGACAATAACATTTCTTTCTATATATTGGAATGGGCTGGGGCGGTGTTTCTCAATCTTGGCACGAACGGCATTTCGGGGTCTCAGTTGGAGGCTAAAGAATGAATGAGTGATCCAGTAGTTTGCATTTAAATTTTTGAAGAATTGGGGATATGAGAAATTCACCTTCCCCCCCCCCCAGCTCAATTAATTACCAGGAGAACGATATTGGGATTGGTACAAGAAATCGTTGCCATGATGAAAACCATGCAAAAAAATGGAATGGTCTAACTTCAGAATTAACGAGCTCGTGTTCTCTGGAGGCATTCAAGGAGAGACTAGATTGTGCTCACACAGGATGTGGTTTAAGACACTCACACAACAGATGAGGGATTCAAAGTTTAAGGGTATCTTCTATCCCTGAAAGTCTATAAATCTGTGTTTCTTGCTGTCTTCCTTTTTAAATATTTTATATTCAGGAGTGTTTTCCACTAAAGGAACTTATTCCTTTTAAAACAGAAGACAAACTTTTCCAGAGAACTCAAAAATCATCAGACAGACTGCAAAGCCTCGCTTCTTGGGGCTCCACAGAGAAAGCATGCTTTGAGTTAGGGATTTTCTGCAAACACTAACGCTGTTTCCACTGGCCTAGAGCTAGAAGATTCTTCCTGATCTCTCTCAAGGGCAGTAGGGTTGACATGAGTGTGGGGGCAAATTCAGTTGAGGGGAGGGGAAGACCCAATGTGTTTGTGTGTGTGTGTGTGTGTGTGTGTGTGTGTGCACGCGAGCGGGCATGCACATGAATGTGTGGGTGTAGGGATACTGAGCTCTTAGGCAGTGTCCATAATTAGTGTTACAGGTCTTTAAAAAAAAATTTTTTTTTAATGTCTGTTTCTGAGAGTGAGGAGACAGAGCCTGAGTGGGGGAGGGGCAGAGAGAGACAGACACAGATTCTGAAGCAGATCCAGGCTCCGAGCGGTCAGCCCAGAGCCCGACGCCGGGCTCCAACTCATGAACCCTGAGATCATAACCTGAGCGGAAGTTAGGTGCTTAACCGACTGAGTCACCCAGGTGCCCTTAGTTCTTTTTTTTTTTTTTTTTTTTAGCGTTTTTATTTATTTTCGAGAGAGAGAGAGAGAGCACTCGCGTGGGATTGGGGGGAGGGGCAGACAGAGGATCCCAAGCAGGCTCCACGCTGACAGCAGAGACCCTGATGCGGGGCTGGAACTCATGAACTGCGGGATCACGACCTGAGCCGAAAGTCCCATGCTTAACAGACTGAGCCACCCAGGCGCCCCCCACGCTACAGATCCTTTTTTTGAGATTCCAGGGCTACTCTGAACTGAGATCTAGTTTTTTGGAGCCCTGGATCTTCCGGGGGGCTGGATCCTTTTCTTCATCCCACTAGAAGGCATGGCTCAGCAGAAGACGTGAGTAAGCTGGAGCCACGGCTCAACAGGGGCCAAAGGTCAGCAGTTGCCATGGGTCAGGAGGCACAAGGGGTCGACAGAAGCCATGGATGGAGAAGAACTTTGGGTCCGTAGAAGCCCTGAGTTAGCATGAGCCATGAGTCAGCAGAGGCCGCAGGTCAACAGGACACGTGGTTCAGTAGGAGCTTTTGTTCATCACACACCACGGGTCAGTAGGAACCATTGTCAGCAGGAGCCATACATCAGCCGGACAGGGTTAGCAGGTGGACGTGGGGCAGAGGCCACAAGACACGTAGAAGGAGGGCAGCACCAGATGCTGAGGTGACTGACGTCAAAGGAATGCAGACGCCATAATCAAGCAGAAACTACAGAGTGGCGAGAAGCTAAGTAGAGAGCACGTAACAACATTATCAACGAAGTACAGAGAATAAGTAAATCATCATCATAGGGTAGTGGACGACGTGTTTCCGAGAGCATGTCAAGCTACCCCAGCGGGCGCAGGAGCGTTGAACCCCGAACAACATTCTGGCATCTGTGAGAACTGCCAGTTCGGAAACAGAGTTCTCGTCTTTCCTAATTTTCCAGGCATTCTTATCACAAACCTACACTACACATGATTTCTTTAGGTTGGATGCCTAGAAAGAGAAATTCTCGGGATACGGGATGCGAGCTTGTTGTTTAAGGTTCCTGATACGTGCTGCAAAATTGCTTTTCGAAGATGTTGAATCAATTTGTTCTTTCCCACCTTCTCGTTAAAGTACTCATGAAAATGCATTCTTAAAGATTCACAGTTTTAAGGGGGCTGGAAAGCTATTAGTACTGCTCTCTATGAGGAGGAGTTTCCAATACAAAATTTCAGATAGATGCTTGATGCGTAGGGTGTGAGGGCAGAGGAGATCGATACTTGCCATTCTGCCTGCGTACCTCTTACCGTGTAAGTCAGAATTCTTTGGACTTTCAAGAGAAAGAATCCAATTCAGTTGAAACTGCCTGAGCTCAACAAAATAATTTATAGGAGCACATGGCTTGAAAAGTCACGTGGTAGCTTTCAGGTATGGCTGGATCCAGGAGCTTGATGTCAGTCAGGACGGCCGTATTTACACTTTTTTGTTGTTGTTTGGTTGGTTTGGTTTTAGGTGATGTTCAATTTATGCTGACTTATTATTATTCATTATTCAATTTATTGTGCAAAGTTATACATTCGCGGAATCAGCTCCTCCTTAAAGTGGCGTTTAGCTTTCCAACCTTATTACTCTGTTTACAAGACACTCACTTTGTGTCTGCTCGCTTGTTTGTTTTATGATTTAGTATCTTCAGGTAGAAGACAATATTTCAAGAAGAGTTAAACCTCATCTACCCTTCCGGAGATGGACGGTAGACAATAAAATCCTGCACAGACCCAATTGCCTTCAGAAGTAATCCAAATTTATAACTTGCCATTTAAGAACTTCCACTGTGGATACCAAGCGGCCTTTGCAATTTGTGCCCCTTCAAGTCTCGCACGTCCCCACCGATCCAAGTGTCTTGTCAACAGTTGTTTCTTTCCTAGTCTCGCCTTTGCCTTCGTGGCTTTCTTGGTCTGGAAAGGGCAGGTCTTCCTGACCTTCCAGGTCTTCCAGGTTGACTGCTAATCCAACCAGGCCTCAGCCCAGTGCTACCTTCCCTGTTAAATATGTCTCCTAACCTCTGCTGACTCAAGTCCCTACTTTCTTTGTGTTAGCCATTAACATATTCTGCCCTCAGTGACAGTCATTCCTGCTCTTTACTCCTCTTCGAATTGTAACTTCATGAAGGCTGATACCATGCCCCTCTGTCCTTTCCTTTTTATGGAAATAAAAATGGTATATAGTGTTATCCAACTATGGCTGTAGCTCATTGAACATTGATACAGAGCGATCACCATCGGAAGACTGGTTACCACCCATCACCGTGCAGGTGAGTCGTATCTTCTACCTTCTACCTTAACTCTGGTGGTTGACAGCTCTGATTGGCCAGATTGGGCCCATGACACGTGCCCACTCTTGGAGCCCGATGTTGAGCGGAATCAGACCGGCCCCCCCCCCTCCCCTCCCAGCTACCTGGCTTGAAAGACTTACGGTTTTTGAATGCAGGCAAAGGAGGCAAGTTGAAACAGACGTCCACAAGGCCCGTCTTATGGACACGGGGGCTTCAGGACACGCTTCAACTGGGTAGAAGCTGCTCCCGAAATTGTTCAGCGGGGCTTGGCACTCCTATCAGTTATGTCCATCTCGGACATGTTCTAGAACCTCGACCATAATCCTATAATTTTCAGCGTGACAATGGTGCAAAGGCTGCGGAGAGAAGGAATGGACTCGTCTGTCACATCCGAGATGCGGAGTCAACTGAGATAAAAGTCTGTGCCTGGAACAGCCATAAGTACAATGGATGAAAACTTCTTCGAAGCATCATTTTAAAGCCTATTTATTTATTTTGAGAGAGAGAGCATGTGGGAGGAGACAGAGGGAGAGAGAGAGAGAGAGAGAGAGAGAGAGAGAGAGAGAATCCCAAGCAGGCTCTGTGCTGTCAGCGCAAAGCCTGATACAGGGCTCAGTGTCTCAAAGCGTGAGATGACCTGAGCTGAAATCAAGAATCTGACGCTTACCCGACCGAGCCACCCAGGCGCCCCTAAGCATCATTTTAAATAAGAGCGTAATAATCTGCTACTCTGGGGGGGAGGTGAAGCTTGGGAAACACGCTTTTCTATGGCACAACATCCAGGGGCTTTCTGTTGAGAACAGCCTGGGTCCACCCGAGCAGAGCAAACGCCTCTCCCCAGCCCTCCCCTGTGGCCCGCTGGACGACGGGTCACCAGTTTTGATTGAATTCAGGCCCTTCTAATATCTCGTGAAGCAGAAACAACTGTCCCCAGATGCTCAGGAAATTCGAAGCCATCCCTCCTCCTGACTTGCTCTTCTCCTGCATAAAGGCATTTCCAGAATATCACATGCTCCTGAAAATGTACTTCCTTGTGTGTGAAACCTGCTAACGGTTCCCCCGAGAAGTGTTTGAACGTGTAACGGGTGCCCAGGCTCCTGGTGTCAGAGCCATGATGGAGGGGATTCTCTCCCCAAGGCAGCATACATTCTAAGAACTTCCACGAGACGACCCCGGGGAGCAGTCGGTGTGAACTCCGGGCAGCTGTGGTTGGGAAACCACTGTCCGTAAAAACTCGGTCTTCTCTTTCCTCGTGGCCCCAACTCTGGGGTGAGAAATGAGCCTCCTACAGACTGCTCGTCATCTGTTTCTCTTCCTTCTTCCGCAGCATCCGCCTCTCAAGGGGATCCAAATCCGTCCTCGCGGGCCTCACCATTTGGTGGGGGGCACAGGCGTCTCATTAAGCCACGGCGACACAGTTCGAGAAGTACTAATTATAAGGATAGTCAGAATGCTGGAGCACTTTAGAATGAGATAAAGAAAATTTGCCCGGGAGATCTAGAAATCTTCGCAAAAGAGGAAGCATTCAAATCCAGTCCTAAAAGAACAGGAGTTTGCCAAGCAGAGATGAGATTGGATAACAATTAAAAAATAAAAACAAAGCTGATATTTGGCGGGAGCCCAGTGTGTCCCAATCGCTATTCTAAGTGTTTCCGTGTATTTATGTGCATTACATGAACCTCCCATACAGGATTTGCACGTACGACCTCATTTGATCCTTATGACAACCATAAGAAGTGGGTGTTGATATTATCCCCATTTCGCAGATAAGAAGACTGAGGCCCGAGAGGTGATTTGCCTCAGGTCCTACTGAAAGTATGCGGTAGACCCAAGATTCCAACCCAGGCATTTGAACTCTGGAGCCATACTACCTAATGAGCATAGGAGAAATATGATGAAAGGCATGAGGGTATTGTGGTGATTTAAAAATATGTCCTTCCCTTGGGGCGCCTGGGTGGCTCAGGCGGTTAAGCGCCGGCTCAGGTCATGATCTCGCGGTTCATGAGTTCGAGCACCACGTCGGGCTCTGTGCTGACAGCTCGGAGCCCGGAGCCTGCTTCGGATTCTGTGTCTCCCTCTCTCTGCCCCTCCCCGGCTCGTGCTCTAGTCTCTCCCTCTCTCAAAAATAAACATTAAAAAAAATTTTTTTTAATATGTCCTGCCCTTGGGGCGCCTGGGTGGCCCAGTCAGTGAAGCATCTGACTTCAGCTCAGGCCACGATCTCACGGTTCGTGGGCTCGAGCCCTGCGTCAGGCTCCACGCTTGGGATTCTTTCTCTGTCGCTCGCTCTCTGCTCCTCGCCCCACTGGCACTTTCTCTAAATAAATAAATAAATAAATACGTAAGTAAATAAATTAATTAATTAATTAAATAAGACTGTCCCTCCCACACGTGGTGGGGTCTTAACTTCCCTCTCCGTGAGTATGGGTTGGAGTTAGTGACTTGCTTCTAGTGACTATAATAAAGCAGAAGTGATGGTGTGTGGCTTTTGAGGACTAGATTATACAAAGCACTGTGGCTGCAGCCTTACCTTCGGATCACTCACTCATGACGAAACCCGATGGAGAAGTCCACATGGTGGGCATCCAAAGCATCTGGCCAACGGGCCAGCAGGGAGCCGAGGCCTCCCGCTAAGAGCCAAGTGGGTAGAGTTTGGAAGCAGATTCTCCAGTCTCCATCAAACCTTTAGAGACCGTGGCCTTGGCTGACATCTTGACTACCACCTTCAGATAGACCCTGAATCAGAAGAACTCGACCAAGCCGCTCCGAACTCCTGACCCACAGACGCTCTGAGAAAACGTATGTGTGTTGTTTTAAGCCACCAAGTATTGGGGTAATTTGTTACACAGAACCAGATGACTGATACTAACTAATGAGAATGCTTTGTGTCTCCGCGGTACCTAGGCAGCCAGTATTTGGGGCGCTGAAGCCCAGAGTGTACAGAGAATCACAAAGGAAGGACAAAGCTTCTACGATACATTGTAAGTTATTTTGCAAGCACAAGCTCACAGGGCCTACTTGCCAAAAACAACTGTCTCCCTCTCCAATCCTGACCCTTCCCACACCTAGTCAGAACATGCTTCCATTTCTAGAACTTCTTGTCGATGCTACTGTATAGCTTCTATTATGGTACTCTTTGCTTTGCAGCCATTTCTGGACATGATTTTCTTCCCAACTAGATGGCAAGCCCCTGGGATGCTGGGCCCACCTTCTATTCATCTTTCTCCTTGCATACGATCCTTTGGTCACTGCAGGAGCCCCATCAATGTTTGGGGGATAAAAGCATCCCACTCTCAAACCACAAGGCTGATGGGCTGACTTTTATTCAATTTCAGCCAATGGGCTGTTTTCTTGTCTTCGGCTTGGAGTACGATGTCCATGAGCAGGATAGATTGAGACCCAAGAGCCAAGACCCAAGCACCAGTTGGAAGCTTTCACCACAGTGATGTGAATGATTCACACCTGTGTGGACTCAGGAATGCTTCACACCAGAACTTTGGTGGCAGGCCAGTGGGGACGGGGCAACAGCCAGAGATAGGGATGTTCCTGGTGGCAATCTAAGGCCGGCCACCAAGGGGGATGCCCATCAATTTGAGCTATCGTTTCTAGGTAACATTTGAATTCGTTCCTCTTTCCTACCTTATTCTCGACTATGTCCTCCGTTCCTGCACATTGAATATGTTTGATGCATATTTGCTGAATGAAAGATGGCTGGTGTAGAAGATAATTTTAATGTTCATGACACCCAAACTCCCCAGGCTATTCCTATAGAGATAAGGAGTTGGGTCTCATTTAAGAGGAGCTTTATAGGTAAAGAAGGACTCCGCCCACAAGAGGTCAAGGGCAGGCACATCCTAGGCATGAGTAGACACTGGGAAAGGGTTCAGGGAAGTAAAACACAAATAAAAGGAGAACCCCGACCATGTCAGTTGACGTAGGAGACACCTGCTATTATTGTTATTTTTAGCTATCTATTAGTTTCTTCTTCTTTTATTAATAGTCCCCTGAGTTCCACTGGTGAACCACCCTTCTGCTAATTCTTACTCTATATAATTTGAATGGAGTCAACTCTCTACACGTGGATCTTGGGAAGGACATGCATCCTGGCCCTGGCCCATAGGGGCTCTGTATTCTCCCGGGAACGGTGATTGGTTCAGGAACGGGCATGTGACTCAGAGCCAATGAGAATCAGAGGGACTTTTGCAGCTACCACTGGGAGAGAACTTTACCTCTTTCCTGGTGCCCTGGAACCTGGTGGGAGTTGACTTCAGAGATGCTAGCATCTCTCTTGGAACCAAGTGGTAGAATTTGAGAATGAAGCCAGCAGAGTGGAAGTCAGAGGTTGGAAAGAATATGAAGCAGAGTTCTGAGGACACAATTTTGGACTCTTCAGGAGCCATATCTCTGAATATCTCTGGGTTTTTAAGTTAGATATGCCAAATTGTCTTTTTATCTTAAGCCAGCCCAGTGGGGTGCCTGGGTGGCTCAGTGGGTTAAGCATCCACTTAAGCTCGGAACCACGTGATCTGATGGTTCATGAGTTGGATCCCTCATTGGGCCCTGTGCTGACAGCTCAGAGCCTGGAACCTGCTTCAGATTCTGTGTCTCCCTCTCTTTCTGCGCCTCCCCAGCTCGTGTGCGGTCTCTCTGTCTCTCTCTCTCTCTAAAAAATAAAAAAAAAAAGAATTAAAAAAAATTTTTTAAGCCGGCCTGAGTTTAGTTTTCTGTCACTTCCCACTTTAAGTGGTCCCACCCTGACCCAAGTGACTGTCTTTGGATATTATTTCAGTAGCCAAGCCTCCCACCCCAGGGTACACAAATTATCAGACTCAAGGCAGCAAGATTGAGTCATCTTCCACCGATTATTTTCCTTACTTTCATAACTTAATAAGAAAGGTTTTTTGCCTTATTTATTCAGCGATATAAGTCCAATATATTTTTCCAAATGGCTAAGCAATTATCTCCAAAATATTATCCCCACAAATGTGAAATGCCACTTTTATCATACTCTAAATTTCCATATAGTTTTCTTTGGGGTATTTCTAGCCTTTCTGGTCTGTTCCATTGATCATGTATTCCCTTGTCACCAATTTACCGTTTTATAATTTAGCTTCATAATACGTATTAGTATCTGTTGAATGTTCGTTACCCACCGGCTCTCCCCCCACCCCCATCCCCCCGCCTTGAAATTCTATTCTGTTTCTGGCATGATATTCTAACAGATGAGAACTAGAAATGTAGCATCAAGGTCCAAAGAAATCCAGTTGGGATCGTGAACATTAATAAAAGGAAACCTCATCCAGAATGAATTTGGGAGCTTGGCATGGGGAGTTTTCACACCCAGCACCAACTGCAGACCCTACAAGAAGAGAGGAAATTTGGACCATGCAGTGGATTCCAGTTTATTATCCCAGCAGGAGGAAGGCAGGCTTCCTCCTCGCCTGGCAAGAGCCCAGCCAATGAGAGATAGTCACAGCTCAGCCAATGAGAAGCCACTACAGTTTGAACTCCCACTTTCGTCCAATGGACTTTTACTTTACAACAGCCCCTCCCTCTCCCCGCCCCCCCCCCTTCCCCTATAAAAGAGCAAAGCAAAGTCCTCCGCTTTGGTCTCCAGACATGCCTATGGTTTTGTGGGAGGTTGCTTGTTCTGGGTTGCAATTCTCAACTTTCCCCAAATAAACCCAATTTGGGGCTGGTAAAATAATGGGTAGTTTTATTTTTAAGGTTAATAGGATCAAGATAGGGGATAACTGGAAATAAGTGAGTCTTTCTATTCAGGACTTAGATGTGTACTTTTCATTTGTCTAAATCTTTGCAGACCTCTCGGTAAATTTTTATAACCTCATCTCATTCAATAAAAACAACGCCCAAACCAAACAACAGTTATTCTTCTGGCGCTTAGGTCATTCGATTCGGACACTTTATTCCTTCCACATCCCCTTCATCTAATGGCATTCTGGACTTTATTTATTTAATCCCCCACGCCCACCCCGCAATTTTAGTGAGATATAATTGACATACAGCTCGCTGTAAGTTTAAGGTGTATAGTGTAATGACTTGATGTTCACATATCGTGAAATGATTACCACAATGAGTTTGGTCAACATCCGTCAAACTCATGTAGATACAGAAAAGGAAACGGTGGAAAAAATGTTTCTTTTCCTTGTGATGAGAACGCTCTTAACAACTTTCCAATATACCTACAGGTGTGGGAGCTATGGTTACATAGCTGGCATTTACTTATCTACTAACTGGAAGTTTGCACTTTTTGACCCTCCTCCTTCCCCTCCTCCTCCTCCTCCTCCTCCTCCTCCTCCTTCTTCTTTTTCTTCCTCCTCTCTGTATTCTCTACCTCTATTTTTATCTCCCTCCCTCCTTCTTCTGTTCTTCTTGTTCTTGTTCTCTCCCCTTCTCGCTCTCCCTCTATCTTGCCCTCCCTCCACCCTCCCTTCCCTCCTCTTTCCTCCTCCCCCTCAGCAGAGTGAAACGGGAAGCCAGCTGGCCATGCAGAAATGTCATTTGCAGAGTACCAGTTCCAGCTTCTGGTGACCTCAAAGCTGAGACAATAGCTTGACAATTGAAATGACTCGTTTGCTCTCTTTCTATCCACCGTCCCCACCTGTGTTCACCTCCTTATGGGTCCAGCTTGGGGGTACTTACCCAGCACTTCAGTTACCCTGCGGCTGATATCATAAACTCCGCTGCTTCCAAAAAGCAGGTGGCCGTCCCTGAATACCAGCCCACTCTGCCCGTGTGCCATCCTACGACTCTCGGGGCAGCCCGCTTCTCCATGCTCCATGTTTTCACTCTTCTCCACTCACCAACCTCTGCACCAATCCTCCTGCCTTCTCTGCTCTCTGCATGAGAAAGGCGGGGTTGCCCTGTGCGAGGGCAGCCCCTGCTCCCGTTCTCTGGACCCCATCCCCTTCTTCTTTTTGGAAATTTCATGAGTCACCTGTTCCCAGCTCCACTCCGTACCTCTGCTCTCTCCCTCTTTGCCAGGTCCCTTGCCTTTGGCTTTAGTTAAATTCAAATTTCAATTCGCTGATTTTTAAAAACAATTACATTCAGGGGCGCCTGGGTGGCTCAGTCAGTTAAGCGTCCGACTTCGGCTCAGGTCATGATCTCACGGTCCGTGAGTTCGAGCCCCGCGTCAGGCTCTGTGCTGACAGCTTGGAGCCTGGAGCCTGCTTCGGATTCTGTGTCTCCCTCTCTCTCTGCTCCTCCTCCACTCATGCTCTGTCTCTGTCTCTCAAAAATAAAAGAAAACATTAAAAAAAAAAAAGAATTACATTCAGCAAAATGGTTTCTCTTAGAAAACAGGTTGGCAGCTTATTATAAAATTAAACATGCATTTGTTATATGACTCAATGACTCAGCATATCCCAGTCCTGGATATGTTCGCAAGACAGAGGAAAACTTATGTACACACGGAAACCTGCGTGTGAATGCCTACCTCTCTTCATAATTGTCAAGGTGGGAAATGATACAAAGGCCCTTTAGCTGATGGATGGATAAAGCCACACGATGGGCTACTACTCGGCAACCAAAAGGGATTGAACTATTGATACACACAACATGGATGAATCGGAAGAGCGTTTTGCTGAGTGGAGGCAGGCAGATGCAGAAAGGGGTCCGCTGTACGATCCCCTTTATGTGACGTTTTGGAAGAGGCGAAATTATGAGGACAGAAAACAGATCGGTGATTCGTCGCCATCAAGAATCCCTTTGAAATTTACATAGAGGAGCCTCTTCCACTTAAAACAAACAAAGAAACAATCTCACAAAAAGCTCTTTTGGCCCTCGGGTGGCTCAAAAGCCACCCGGGTGGCTCAGTTGGTTGAGCATCTGACTTGGGCTCTGGTCATGATCTCACAGTTCGTGGGTTCAAGCCCTGCGTCTGGCTCCACACCGGTAGGTGCCTGCTTGGGATCCTTTCTCTCTGCACCTCCCCCCTTCCTCTCTCTCTGTGTCTGTCTCCCTCAGAATGAATGAACTAAAAAGTTGTCTGCATTCATTTTTTTCTATTGCCTCTCATTCCATCATCCTTTCAGCCAACTTCACCCCTGCTTTTACGTTACCCAATTCGTTAGATACTCATCTTTCTCAACCTTGCTCAGCAGCTCCCCCCAAAATTTGCATCTCCCACATCTTCATTTAGTTTAGGGATGAATCTCCCTGCCGAGACACTGCAAAGGCAGGTACCATGCCTAGTCTGCCTTGCGGTGGCCCCAGGCTATAGAGCCGTGGCCCAAAGAAAGAGCCCGGGAACGTTTCTGGAAAGTAGCTTTGGAACCGGTCGCTAGCAAAGGTGGAGCTATCCCAAGTTTGCAGAAAAATTCAGTATCTCACCTGCTTTGCGCTATATAATGCTTCCTCATAAAGACCTCTCCTCCATACATCCTCCACCATCGACGAACGAGACAAAATTGAGTCACGATTGCACAAAAGCTAACAACGTCCACTTATTTGTTTAATCTTTGCCCCTCTAAATATATTTCCCAGAAGGGTGGACTTCTTTTATTGGACCTTGAAAGGGATGTCTTTTCCTCCCCTGGAATGGATTCAGATTCTGGATTTATTGCATGTTGTGTGTATCTTCTTTGATTGATTGGTGCTGAACAGCTGAGCAGCAACATTACTAATTATCTTCAGGATGTAATGCAGTTGAAGAGTCATTAAGGACTCTCTAAATTTGGAAAGCATCCACTGCCAAACAAAGGGCCTCTCTTCTCGCCTCAGCCGGGAGGAGAATGCACAATCAGGTCCCCGGGGCCCTCTTTGACTCAACTTGGGTTTCATTTATGTTCTAGCGACTCCAGTAAAGGAGGGCAAGCCCCTAATTTTGCCCAGTGACAAAGATGAAGAGGAATTCTGCTGAAATGCCAACAGTTTATTTTTATCTGTTCTTTACTAAGAACTTGGTAATGTTTCTCTCTTGTAGGGCACTGGGCTGCTACAGGGCAAATAGATAGGCTTGCCTTAAATCGCAAAGCAGAGCCAGTGGGATGGGAGGGACCGAAATGTTTCTTTCCTCCATCAGCCTTGCCTCTGATGGTTAAAACCCATGGTTGAATATGTAGTGAATACCTTATGCAGTTAAGGAGTTGTGACCCAATAAAAAAAGAAAACCCGAGTGGGAGGGGAAAACGCCTTGAACCTGACATACCGACTGAGATCATGCATGCCAAGTACTCAGTACAGTGTCTGGAATAAAAAAGGACTCAGTCAAGAGTAGCCCTTACGGCTCTTCCTAATGATTGCTGGAGATTCCCTTGGAAAATTTTTGTTGAACATCTGTTTGGTGTTAGGGTACTGTGCTAGATGTTAGGGATGCAGGATTGAATTGTCATGATCCCTGCTCTCAAAAGGTTCGTGGGATCAGGGCAATGCATTACTCAGAGAGAGCATGAAAATGGAACATCGCAAGTGCTACTTTAACAAGGGGGCTGAGCATTGTATGACAGTGGCCAGGGAGCAGTTAGCTGTGCTGTGGGGACAGACGGGATCAGGAAGAACATTTAGGACTTTGCCAGGTGAAGAATGAGGGGCTGATAAGACCACATGGAAAAGGCAAGATGACATGGGGAAAGAAAAAAAAAACAGAATAACAGGGAAAAAGTAATAAGTTCAGTGTGTTCAGAGCATAGATTTTTATGGAGGAGTATAGAAGAAAATGGGTTTGGGAAAATGTCCTAAAGGCTGGAATGCTATGCCTAGGTGGATGGACTTAATCTTATTTAACAAACAAACAAAGAAACCAAGGGCAGATTTCTAAACAGGAACACAATAAAATTGATTTTTTATTCATTGGGGCGCCTGGATGGCTCAGTCAGTTGAGAGTCTGACTCTTGATCTCAGCTCGGTTCTTGATCTCAGGGCGGTGAGTTCAAGCCCTACGTTAGGCTCTGCGCTGGGTGTAGAGCCTACTTAAAAAAAAAATAAGGAAAGGAGGGCACCTGGGTGGCTCAGTTAAGCGTCTGACTCTTGGTTTCAGCTCAGATCACGAGCTCACAGTTTCGTGCGTTCAAGCCCTGCATAGGGCTCTGTGCTGACCGCTCAGAACGTGTTTGGGATTCTGTTTCTCCCTCTCTCTCTGTCCCTTCCCTCCTTGTTCTGTCTCTGTCTCTCTCAAAAATAAATACATAAACTTAAACAAAGAAGGAAAGAGAAAGAAAGAAAGAAAGAAAGAAAGAAAGAAGAAAGAAAGAAAGAAAGAAAGGTACATTCACTGATAAAAAGGGCAGGGGTTGGCAAACCATGGCCTATAGGCCAAATTCAGTCCCTCGTGTTTTGATTTTACGTCTCATGAGCTAAGATTTTTTTCTTTTCATTTTCAGATGGTTGAAAATCAACCAAAAGAAGAAGAATATTTCACGGCACATGAAAATTATGTGAAATTCAAATTTCAGTGTCTAAAAATAAAGTCTTATCAACAATAGCCAAAGTGTGGAAAGAGCCCAAATGTCCATCAATGGATGAATGGATAAAGAAAATGTGGTATATATATACAGTGGAGTATTACTCGGCAATCTGAAAGAATGAAATCTTGCCATTTACAACTATGTGGATGGAACTGGAGGGTATTATGCTAAGTGAAATTAGTCAGTCAGAGAAAGACAAAAGTCATATGACTTCACTCATAGGAGGACTTTAAGAGACAAAACAGATGAACATAAGGGAAGGGAAACAAAAGTAATATAAAAACAGGGAGGGGAACAAAACAGAAGAACAAACTGAGGGTTACTAGAGGGAGTGTGGGGGGGGGATGGGCTAAATGGGGAAGGGGCACCAAGGAATCTACTCCTGAAATCATTGTTACACTATATGCTAAGTAATTTGGGTGTAAATTTTAAAAAATAAAAAATAAAATTAAAAAAATAATAATAAATAAATAAAAAATAAAGTCTTAGTGGAACACAGCCACACCCATTTGTTTATGCCTTGTGCTATACAACAGAGATCATCTAAAATATTTATTATCTACACTTTACAGAAAAAAGTTTTCTGGCCCCTGGTTAAAGGATATAATTCAGAGCAGAGGGGAGCCTGGCTGCCTTAGTTGGTAGAGCACGTGACTCCTGATATCTCGGGATCATGAGTTCGAGCCCCAGGTTGGGCATAGTGATTATTTAAAATAAAAAAATAAAATATATTTTTTAAAAATCAATCTATCAGTCAATCAGTCAATCGAAGCAGAGAGAAAACAGAGGGCAGGAAAGCCGGTGTGAAGGTCTGAGGAAAAAGACACCTCACCAGTGTTTCTCAAACCCAAGTGATGTACAGATCCCCTCACAAAACTTCTCCAGGAGTTCTAGTGTTGCTCAAATTATTTTTATTCAAATGTAAATTAAATCTTTACAGACATCTTGGTAAAACTTCCTTATTCTTTTTGTTCTTATACAACTCTAAAACCAAAAGAAAACTTAAAAATTAAATACAAAGAAAGCAAGACCAGTCAATTTCACATTAGCATCCTTTTTTTTTTAATGTTTATTTTTATTTTTATTTTTGAGAGACAGAGCGTGAGCGGGGGGGGGGGGGGCAGAGAGAGAGAGAGAGAGAGAGGCACAGGAACTGAAGCAGGCTCCAGGCTCTGAGCTGTCAGCACGGAGACCCAAGTGGGGCTCAAAGTCATGAACCGTGAGATCCTGACCTGGGCTGAAGTCGGATGCTTAACTGAGCCACCCGGGTGCCCCTCACTTTAGCATCCTTAATTTAACGTGAGAGATGATGTTTTCCTGCCGCTTCAAGGTCCAAGGCTAGTCCCCAGATTCCTCAGAGTGTAAATGCAAGTGTCGACTGCTTTGTCTGGGAGATGACTTAATTACCTCACAGCCTCCTCTGGGTGGCAAAGCTTCAGGAAACTTCACTCGTATAGAAGGAGAGTTGG
Source organism: Lynx canadensis (assembly GCF_007474595.2). Taxonomy (NCBI): domain Eukaryota; kingdom Metazoa; phylum Chordata; class Mammalia; order Carnivora; family Felidae; genus Lynx; species Lynx canadensis. The sequence goes on from NC_044318.1 coordinate 20,434,663, forward strand.
CAACATTTTCTGTAAAGGATTAGATAATAAATATTTTAAGCTTTGTAGGCCCCTGCTGCAACTATTGAACTCTGCCCTTAGAGTTCAAAACACTCCCAGGCATTATATAAATAAAAGGCATGGATGTGTTCCAATAAAGCTTTATCGACAAAACAAACAGTGGGCCAGAATTTGCCAACCTTTGTTCCAGATTGTGGACTCCCACCAGGAAAGCGGCAAGTGGGTAGGATTCCTGTCCAGCTGGGGCCACACACTTAGCAGGCCAGGCCACCACTGTGAAACGCGGAGAAATCACTGCTATAACCAACAGCAAAATGTATTTATAAAACTTTATGTATGCAGACAAGCGATAAGGTGGCTTTGGTCTGGGAACCATAGTTGGCCTACCCTGGATATACAATGGTGTCTTGGCTCAACACCTGCATGCAAACCAGCTCGGCAAGCATGATCAGGTCGCCAATTTTCTCAGCCCAGCATGTGATTTCCACCTCTGTGGCCTCTCAGCCTTAAGAGGCTCAGAGACGCCTGCGGGTCGTAACCACTGGGTTCCTGCTGGGACATCCAGAAGGGACTGGTGACTGCAGACCTTGCACATTTGCCACCAGAGACTAACACATATTAACAGTCTGAGCACCACTGATATCATGGTTCTGGAACTCTAAAATGCAGCCAGAGGGGCGACTGAGGAAGAGTTTTTTAATTTGATACTGAACGTTTTATCCATACCGCAAGGCGTTTGGGATCAGAGTTTTGAGTCTCTTTGTGAAGCCCTTCTGTATATAGAATCACATCCTACCTTTATCTTGCAGTCTGATGCACCAAAGAATTAAGCTCATTATTAAGCTCATTATTATTATTATTATTATACTTTCATTTTAGAGGAAGAATTCATTTTGAAGGACGAAGGGTGGGACATACTACAATTTGGGTAAGAAATGGTCTTGTTTATTAGCCTTGCTGGGAAAGTAAACTTGGCCACACATTTCCCCTTACCAGGTTACTCTTCCCTTCCCAAGATAGCAGATTCAGGGAAAAAGGGAGAGAAAATCCAATTCGGGTGTGTGTGTGTGTGTGTGTGTGCGCGCGCGTGCGTTTAAACTTCTCATCTTGGTGAATGGATGGGTGGCTATTTACCAACCAGAAATGGAGGGTGAGTCCCCCAGCGGGGCTTTGGTTGTGTTTTGGGGTTTTCTTGGACACGCTGCATTCCTTTACTCGTAACCATGCTTCTACGTGCTGTGCCCCGTGCTAGGGGCTGCTGAACACGAGATGGAACAGGGATGGAACACGAGAGGGACCTTGCCTCCAGAGAGACCGTAGTAGAGAGACCAGTGTAGGCACCACCCAAAAGGGTTAGCTTTAATTAAGTGCTTACTGTGTGCCAAGTACCATTATTATCTTATCTTCATAGATAAGGACACGAAGACCCCTAACGGTTAAATAACTTGCCCAAGGACAGTCAGCGTTAAGTGTCAGGGTCAGCTTTTGACCCTGTCTGCCCCAGTCTTTGAGCTTCTCTACGGTCTCATACAGGGGATGAACGCCTAAAGACAACTGTATGATATTCCGACACGCTACAACACGGGAGGGCTCGAGTAGAGGCTCCGGAAGCATCGGGCCGGTGAGGCTGGTGGGCTAATGTTAGCCCATGACAGAACAAATTGCCTAGGACCCAGGACTTCCGGGCGGGACACAAAAACCCGGCTTCTGCAGCCAATGGCATACTTTGCTAAAAATCCCAGTTTAGATCACTCCGGGTTATTTTGGAGGGAAGAATAAAACAGCAGTCAACCAGGCTTTCTTCCTAGAGATCCCTGTGGCTCCAAACATCACCTTCACAGTGAAAGCTGCCCAACCACCTTCTTTAGATTGCAACCCGTCCCTCCTCTCACGGTTACCGTGGTCTCTGTTATCCCACCCTCCTCCTTTGGTTACCGTGTAACTTGCTTATTCATTCGCTTTATTGCTTATTCTTATTGTTTATTACTTGACTCCTCCCTTAGGAGTCAATAAAATCAATAAGAGGACGCCTTTGGGTCTGTTTTGTTTACCAACATACCCCAGGGTCCTAAAGAGCGTCTTGTGCACAGTGAGTGCTCAACTAAATGGACGAATGAGTAAATGAACGCACGACAAAGCGTGGGTAGGAGATGGGCTGGTTGATTTTGGTGGCCCAGCCCAGCCCTGGCATTCTGCTCCCAAGTCCAAGAAAAGCATCCTCCCTTTTGGGATGCGAGCGAGTCCTCACCTGTCTAGACACCTGCCTTAGGTCTCACTGGGATTGTGCTTCTGAAGCGGATCAAACCTCCACGTTCAATAAAACTCTCATCTTCGCTCTCCTGTGCTCATCTCCATTCTGGTCCCCTGCTCTCCAGACATGGGCAGTTAAAGGAGAGAATTTAGCGCACACAGCAAATATTCCCCACATCGCCATGGCAGGCAGAACAAACTGTGTGATTTGAACTGGAAATACCTTTTTTTTTTAATTCATGGGAGTGTCTTTGAGTTTGAATTAACATAATTATAAAATTTACAGGCACCCAGTGTACCTTTTCTAAGGCTTCTATAACTGATGTGTCAAACGTTACTTTTGAAAGGACTTCATAATTCAGTTACAATTTCCTCTGGGTTAAAAATTGGAGTCTGGGGGGGCGCCTGGGTGGCGCAGTCGGTTAAGCGTCCGACTTCAGCCAGGTCACGATCTCGCGGTCCGTGAGTTCGAGCCCCGCGTCGGGCTCTGGGCTGATGGCTCAGAGCCTGGAGCCTGTTTCCGATGCTGTGTCTCCCTCTCTCTCTGCCCCTCCCCCGTTCATGCTCTGTCTCTCTCTGTCCCAAAAATAAATAAACGTTGAAAAAAAAAAATTTAAAAAAAAAAAAAAATTGGAGTCTGGGAACTGGAGGTGGGGAGTGAAAGCAATACATTTTTGACCACCATCCAGATGCAAGATGAATGCAGTCTGTAATAGAGGCATCCTGGTTTTCTTTTGCTCATTGTGTCAAATCATACTCCCTTATTAGGGGGAGGACATCCCCCTTTTTAAAAAATTTTATTAACATTTATGTTTTTGAGAGACAGAGAGAGAGAGACAGAACACAAACGGGACTGGGACAGAGGGAGAGACAGACGGACAGACAGACAGAATCCGAAGCAGGCTCCAGGCTCTGAACTGTCGGCACAGAGCCTGATGCGGGGCTCGAACCCACGAACCCTGAGATCATGACCTGAGCCCAAATCAAGAGTCAGGCGCCCAACTGACTGAGCTACTCAGGCACCCCTATCTCTTTTTAATAATCTCTACACCCGATAACGGGGTTTGAACTCACGACTCCAACTTCCAGAGTCGCCAAGTTCTTCCGACTGAGCCAGCTGGGGCCCCTTCCTTCATCTAATTTTTCTTTGGCAAACTCTTTAGTTTATTTTTTGAGCCCTCAGACCCTTTTGCCACCATTCTTTCCCCCACCTGATTGGCTGGACTGAGTCTGCACATTTTCTGAAGAGTTTAAATTTTGTCAGCCTTTCTGCACATGTTCATTTTTCTGTGTGATAAGCCCTTCATTTACTAATCTAACAAATATTTGATGGATTCCTCCCCACCTATCCACTGAACAACCAGTTCTTTAAGACCTGGCTCGGTGGGCCCTTGTCTGTAATGCTTTCCTGCTTCTACGCCCAGATGAGTTCATTGTTTCTTTGATTCCCGCGTGTGCCTTGGGTAGGCGTCCATTATTGCACTTTGGCTGCATTGTATTTGATTGCATTTCACACTGCCTTTCCCACTAAACTCTAAGCTCCATGAAACAGCGTCTCATCTCCGCGTTTATGAAGGGGGAGGTTTAGATTCTGAAGGAAAGGGACATGTGGAGTTAGCCTGGTCCTCTCTGTCATCTCCTCCCCTTCATAAATCAAGAGAAGCTCTAAAAGGGTAGGTATAATAAGTCAATAGGAAAATGGGCAGAGACAAATAAACAGAACAAAACAAAAAAAAATATTGGGCCCTGGGCACTTTACAAATGCCACCAAGGCCAAGCTCTTGGTCTGTGAAGGTGGAGGGTCTTCTGTTCTCAATGGGGTAACACAGTCCACCCCTCCGGAGTGCGACTTCCTGTATTCCATCTCGTATTGACTCACGGCATGTCCAACTTTCTTAGGTGATGCCAAGGGAAATTTCTTTATTTGAGGCAAGAAGAAAAAAGAGAGAGAGAGAGAGAGGCAAATATAAATGTAAATGTGGTATAGATAAAGAGACACCTTGAGAAAATTCACCCCGGATGGACTTGTTCCGCCGTGTATGCTTCTGCAGGGTTTGGCAGTGAGGGTAGAACATAGACCCGGGTCCAAGTAGAACAGGTTTGAAGTCCTTGCAGACTATGTTTTACAGTCAACCAGTGAAGGATCGAGGATGTTAGAGCTGTCAAAGGACAGCTTGTGATTTTACTGAGCGTTGCCTGGCATTCTAGATATTGAAGGGGGTAATGGTCGTGCGGCTGAAGATGGGAAGGTGGGGGTGGTGGAAGATGATGCAGGCAAGGGCGTCAGGGACACGCATGAGAACCAGGGAATCGGCTGAGCTGGGCTGAAACAAGCCAGACCAGAGGGGGTGGGAATGGAGTCCCTGGGCTCAACAGACAACAGGTTCCAAACAGGAACAGGGAAAATCAAGATGAAGCCACGGAAGGAGTTGCCGTGACCAGTGGGGAGGCTTTCAGAATTCACGCTAAGTTTAGGTAAGTCAACATTAAGCTTACATCTTCCCACTGGTCAATACCATGCTTCCGTTCCATTTGATGGAAACGAAATAAAAGTTGTGGTTTTATTAAAACTGGTTAGTGTTTATCAATCGCGTCACTGTTTATCAAATCCGAATGCCAAGTACTATTCAGGTCTTATTATTTTTTTTTTTAATTTTTTTTTTCAACGTTTTATTTATTTTTGGGACAGAGAGAGACAGAGCATGAACGGGGGAGGGGCAGAGAGAGAAGGAGACACAGAATCGGAAACAGGCTCCAGGCTCTGAGCCATCAGCCCAGAGCCTGACGCGGGGCTCGAACTCACAGACCGCGAGATCGTGACCTGGCTGAAGTCGGACGCTTAACCGACTGCGCCACCCAGGCGCCCCTATTCAGGTCTTATAACCTCCACTATTTCTACCTTCTGGCTGCAGTCAGGACAGCCCTCAGCCCCAGAGCTGCTATGTTCTTTTGGTGATAGGGCGGGTTTCAGAGTGACTGTCCCAGCTGGCATCTGAGCTGGGGTAGCAAGGAGCGAGGGTCCCCGCACCCTTTTTCGTAGGTGCTATCCAAACACAGGCCTCTTTGGTCTTATGTAGAATACTGAGGGATAAGATTTGCTATACATTTTATAGGGAAAAAAAGGCGAACAAGAAGGATTTTTAAACACATGGGGCTTTAAGCTACAGATTCGCAGACACATTTTCCCTTTCCTTGTTGCATATCTCTCTCCTTTCTGGGAGGAAACACACAGATCTTGGTATGCTTTCTTTAAAACAAGAGAAAAGAGTCAAAACAGTTCATCTCACATGCTTCACGTGATAAGAAAAAAGTCAGCACAAGCTGGTGTAGGAGTAGATATGGGTAACAGAGCCGAGGTAGAGGATTTTCCCAAGGGGTTTCCATAATGATGCTCTTGGAGGAGGAGAGACTCAAGGCCAAGGTGTGGCCAGGCTCATGAGTAACTCAGTTGACGTGGAGGTGATGGTCACATCCCATGCGAAGGTCAAGGAATCACAGCCAGAAGATTACGTAATCAGGGTGGCCCTGAGGATAACGATGGCAAAGGGGGACAGGAGAAGGATAAAGGCGTAGGGGCCAAGGCCAAGGTTTGACACTTCAGCAACCAAGATGACAATGGCACCATACATAGAGGAAAAAAAAGATGCACAAGGACAAAGCAAACCTACACGGTGAAGAAAGGATGGATGGAATGAGCCTGCCGGAGAAAATCACAGATGGCTTCTTGAACTGCAGGTGGGAGCAGACATCCAAGCTCCCTCTTCTTCCTCAAGATGGCGTGCCAGTGCCTCTGTTTCCTTAACTGTGTGTTTGCAAAACTGGTCTCTAAGGCTGCCATTGTGGTGGTTGAGAAGGATGGACTATAGTAATCACTTGACGGCTGCTAGAGCTTGAGTCTCGAGGACCCTCGAGTCCATACTTGCTGTTTCTTTTCTCCACCTCTTAACTTCCATCAGCGTCATTCGCAGCTGGAGAGATTTAAGTCCCCTCGTGTGAATTACCGCACATGCGCCCAGTAGGTGTTGACCGGTCACCCCACCTCACCCACTCAACGTCTCCCCACGTCTTTCCAGCGCCTTTCCAGCCTCAACGCGTGAGTTGAGTTCACGCCCCAACAAGACATCACAACTTGTTACATCTCTGAGTCACTATCAAATAGTCTGAATTTAACTATTGAATATGTAAATGACAAGGGACTGGTGTTCAGAAATATTTGCATATGAACTAATTTCTAAACCATCATGTGGGTCTCATGCCATTAGTCAATGTCTCTCTAGGCTCTTCAAACACGAATTCATCATGTTTTATTAGTTTGTGCTGTTTCCGTGGCTCCCAAGGGGTTACGTTGGGGAGGAGATATTTAATCATGGTTTTGAACTTCGAACGTTTTGGTAAATAAACCCCCCAAAACCTCATCCTTAACCAAATTCGTTTCACTTCAGGGAGAGAACAGATCTGGGATTGACTTGTTGGTTCTTAGAGATTAATGCAAAGTAGTATTCATATTGGATTTCAGATTAAATGATTTTACTGAACCTTTAAAAAAATAACCCTTTGTATCAGATCAGATGAACGGCTTCGCTTTAGGAATGCCACCACAGCCTTCAGGGTGAACTGCTTGTGGGCAGTGTCTCTTTTTCTTCTTCTGCTTCTACTTCGTGGAAGACAGGCTCCTTGGGGGGCCCCAGGTGGTGGGCTACCGTGGGGCCAGTTCCGGGGGCACCATTCACGTCCGTGTCTGACCGTATGTATCTCCAGCACAGTTAAAGGTTCAGGGATCAGAGGGGAAAGTTATTCTCAGTTATGTAAATATACAGATAAACCTCTTAAGTAAAGCTTTCTTAGCTTGTTCAGGTTTTCTAGAAGGGGACCCTGAAAGGGTGATTCTGGTGAAAATGATTTATTGGAGGAGTGCTCCCTGGAGATAGGGTGTGCAAGGAGCAGGCGAAAATAGAAGAAAACTCTGCAGAGGTGTGGTCTGACTTCAGCTGATACCCTGGGGAGCTGTGGTCCACCTTGGAAGGCCAGACACCCAGCCTTTTGTACCCCAGAAGGCCATCGGCCACTGACTGTCCCCTGTGGCTGGGAGTAACCTCCCCGACGAGGCAACTCCATTTCAGCAACAAATACTCTCAGAAACAAAGGAATGGGTATGCCACCAGTGACGGGGACCTGGACAGGGTACCAACGGCATCCACTACACTCGGGGAGGAAAAGGGTGGAAAAGCAAAGACCTCTCTGAGCAAGGAGCTAATAAGTGGAGACCACAGGGATAAATAAGAATCAGGATAAGTGAGAGATTTGGAAAAGCAGGGAGAGTGGTGTTCCAGGCTAAGGGACTGGCACATAGAGTGGTCCTGGGGTAGAGAAGAGAAAGTGGGTCTTCTTTTCTTTTTATTCAAGGTGCCCTGGCCCCCCAATTCTGGGTGGTGTAGCGGTATTCCCAGAAGGCAATAGCAGGACAGGCAAACGATTTTGGATTCCATTGGGATCCAATAGATTTGTGGAAGAAAATACTATGAGGACTGGGTTCTTCAGTTTGCTAATATCAACTTTCAATGCTCTAATGTCTATATGACATTGTATATAAACACATGTCTATATTTATCTGCTTTAAGGAGATGGGTGAAGGATCCCATACCTGAGCACTTTGCAAATGTCTAGCAAGGCCAAGCTCTTGGTCTGCAAAGGTGAAGCGTCTTGTATTTTCAATGGCATAATATGGTTCATCCCTCCCAAGTATGATATCTTATGAGCCATCCCTTATTGACTCATGGCACCCAAAACTCAACGGAGATAGGTAGATAGATGATAAGTGGATGGGTACATAGATATGTAGGTAGGTAGATAGATAGAGGATAGATAGATAGATAGATAGATGATAGACAGGTAGATATATAGATAGAAAGATAGATAGAAGATAGATAGATGATAGGTAGATAGAGAGAAAGATAGATAGAAGAAAGATAGATAGATAGAAGATAGAAGACCAGGGATTTAAAATACATTTTTTGGCATATGAATTCTGACATATCAAGGGCAATACCTCCCCAGGAAATGAAACACCTTGACTATCCAGTGAAATTTAAGGAACTGGGAAGAATCAACCTTTGTTTGTCCTCCTCTAGCACAAGGCTTTTTGATGAGCCACACTCAGCTCAGCTGGATTTAAGCAAGGCAGGGAGGCTGCGAGGGTCACTGGTAGGGGAGAAGGGCCTCCATTTTGTTTGCAGATAGAAGGAACTCGATACATATTTGTCGGACAGTGAATAAATATCCTATGGAGGCCTCACCTCTCACCAGCCACTATAAAGACAAGCTGTAAAAGAGGAGAAAAAAAAAAAAAAAACAAGGAGAAAAAGAGAGGACGATGAAAGGAAGATAATAGATTAGGGTGCGCTTAGAGCTACAAATTTTAAAATGAGATAAGAGAATTTCAATTAGATGGTGGACTGAGGACAGACTTGCACCAAGACCCTCAAAAACCTAAAAACATCGGTTCGTTCTCTATATTTCCAGGTCTGACTCTGATTATTGTTTGTTGACTCCCTTGTTTTGTCTTTCTGACTCCACATGTAAGTGAAATCATATGGTATTTGCCTTTCTCTGTCTGACTTATTTCACTTAGCATAATACCTTCTAGAAATACAGAGAACAAACCGATGGTTGCCAGAGGGAAAGGGGTGGGAGATGCGCAAAGTGAGCAAAGGGGAGTGGGAGATACAGGCTTCCAGGGACGGAATGAGTAAGTCACAGGGCTGAGAGTTACAGCACAGGGAATGTGGTTGGTGGTACTGGGACAGCACCCTATGGGGACAGATCGAGCTGCCCTGGGGGTGAGCACAGGGTCCCCTTGACTTGTCGAATCACTACGCTGCACACCTGAACTTAATGTCATACCGTGTGTCAACTGTACTCTGATTAAAAAGATGTAAAAACAGGAGCGCCTGGGTGGCTCAGTCGGTTGAGCGCCTGACTTCGGCTCAGGTCATGATCTCGCGGTCCGGGAGTTCGAGCCCCGCGTCGGGCTCTGTGCTGACGGCTCAGAGCCCGGAGCCTGCTTCGGATTCTGTGTCCCCTTCTGTCTCTGCCCCCACCCCTCCGCTCTCTGTCTCTGTCTCTCGCTCTCAAAAATAAATAAACATTTAAAAAAATGTAAGAACAAACACAATAACCAAACAAAAACCCCCCTGTATTTGAAAAAGAATGAATTCACAGGAACACTAGGAAACCAGCAAGGCAGGCAGCTGCGGGGGAAGGACATTTTGAAGAAATCCAAGAAGACAGAAGGCAGATGGATCTGATTGATGACGGAAACAGATCATGGAAAGCTGTGACCCATAACGCTGGAGGGAAGAGGGATCCTTCCCATAGGAGTCTTTCAAAAGCTCCAAGTCCACAAATATAAGGAACGGGGATGAGATATGTTACAAGCACCAAGGTAATTAATAAATTAATTATAGTCCAAGTTCACATCATCCGTTTCCCTGACTTTACATTCTTGCACTCACTGCCTTCTTTGCTTGCTGTACTCCCGTCTCATTGACCTCCTTTATGTCCCTGCAAGATGTGAAGTATGCTCCCACCTTCATGCCTTTGCACTTGTGTCCTCTGTCTGGAACCATCTGTGTCCGAACCTTCACACGGTTGGCTTTTCCATGCCGTTCAGATCTTAACTCAAAGCACCTACTCAAAGCATTCTCCGACAACAATATGTACATTAGATCCCAACCCAAACCACTCTGTCGGATCGCCCTGCTTCCTTTTCTTCACAGCGTGTATTTTTCTCTGAAATTGTCTTACTCACTTCTGTCTTTGTTGATCATCATTTCAAGGCAAAGCCTTTACCTGTTTTGTGTATCATAGTGGCTATGGTTCCTGGAACATGAAGACAATGTGGTGCTTGTATCAGTTAGCTTTTGCTGTGTAACAAACTGTCCCCAAACATGGTAATTTTTTATTTAGCTCATGATTTGGATGAGCTAGGCAGTTCTTATCTGTGCAAGCTCAACTCATCTCCTCTGGGCCCTTTCAAGCTTCCACAGTGCACTGTGGATGGGCTGCTAGCGATAACCTAGAAAATCTTTTTCACACACTTGGTACCTTATTGATCAGGGCAACAGAGGCAAATAGAGCACATGCCTCCTGTTACCTGTTTGGGCTTCCTCACAGGGCTACGTTGAGACCTCAGAATTCTTATGCAAAACAATGTATTTTGAACTCTCTGCACTTTAATCTACCTTCTTATAAGAGAAGCAAGAAAGCAAGCCCCAATGTGCAAGTAATTTTCCCATCTCTCTTCCAGGTCACTTTTCGATAATCCTGCTGAACAAAGCAACCCACGTGGCCAGGCCCAGACTCAAGGGAATGGAGAAATCCATCCCACCTTCTTCCAGTAGGAGGAGCTCCAAAGTCACATTGCAAAGGGGCCTGGATACAGCAATAGAATTTGTAGCCGTTTTGCAGAAATGGCTTATCACACTGCCCAATGCTACCTTGTCCTACTATTCAATAAACACATGTTGAATATATTTGATTTACTGGATCTGGGAAGGAAGCAGCGTATCTGAATGAGAACCAAAGCAGAGTTTGAGGAAACCCTGGAACACATAACAGGAACATTAATGCAAAAAGAAAAACAAGGCAGCTTTTCTTCAGAAGGAATACACCAGGGGCTCCTGGGTGGCTCAGTCAGTTAAGCATCCAACTTCGGCTCACGTCACGATCTCACAGTTCACAAGTTCAAGCCCCACCTCGGGCTCTGGGCTGACAGCTAGGAGCCTGGACCCCGCTTCGGATTCTGTGTCTCCCTCTCTCTCTGCCCCTCCCCAGCTCACACTCTGTCTCTGTCTGTCTCTCTCTCTCTCAAAAATAAATAAAATATTTTAAAAATTTAAAAAAAAAAAGAAGGAATACATCAAATACCCCACCACCAAAGTAAAGCCCTCCCTTTTCGGACTTGCCACCCATAACCTGCTGACCTCTAATGTAAAATTCTCGAACGCAGTTTTCCAGTTATTACACTTACCCACTAGGACAGAATCATCCAGAGAGAAGCTTCTTAGCAAACAGATCTACACAAAAACAAATGAAACTCTCATTACCTAAGAGCCTAGATCTTTATTCATAAACATGAACTAACGACCGAGGATCAACAAACACACGAGGAAAAGAAATTTCCTACATGAGAAATAATAAGATTAACAAGGAAAATAACTGTGCTTTTTAGAAAACCGAGATCATTCAGGGGACAGAACAATCAAAAAAATTGATGAATGGCTCCAGCGAGATTGGAAGATGATGCCTACATAAATAAGAACAGACCGCTGCTACAAAACAGATGCGATCAGAGAACAAAAGAAAAAAAAATGAGCACCTGGCAATTAAAAATACGTTTGGCACTAAAAACAATTCAGTGGGCAGACCAAATAAGGGAACGGTCAATGGTTAACAGCCCTGTCGGTGGTCTGGTGATAAAGCCAAGGGAATCTTGCAGACCTGAGCCAAAGGCAAAATAATGGAATGTACTAGAAAAAATATGAAGCAGCGTGGATGTCTGCCATTTCTTTTATTGGGGTTCTAGAGGCAGAGAACGGAGGTAATAAAAGGGAGGAAATTTTCGGTGATCTATTAGAAGATAATTTCCCTGGGACAAAAGCTAAGGACCCCTCTTGGGCCTCTCTTATAAAAGCACTAATCTCATTTATGAGGGCTCAGTTCTCGTGACCTGATCACCTCCCAAGGGCCCCATTTCCTTCTACATCACACCAGGGGGGTGTATTTTGAGAGAACGCAACACTCACACTGTGGCAATGGGACCACAGAGAATGGTGTGGCTAATTTTGCTCTGGGCATCTGGGAATACTACAAAAAAGGAGACGCTATTTCTGTGCCACGTGGAAAGACAAGTGGGGATTTTCCACCGAGTTACGAGAGACGAGGCTTTTGAGGCAGAGGGGACGGTGCCTAAGCAGAGGCAGAAAGGTCTGCAATCGCCAGGCAGGTTAGAGAAAGAGACGAATAGTCTAGCACGGTGAGAGTTTGAGATACACAGCAGGACGTGAATAACAACGAACTTGAACGGATAAGTTGGTGCCAAATTGCAAAGAGCTCCCACGCTCTTCTGAGAGCCTTTTTGTACCTTACGCGAGATACAGTTGGAAACCCTTGAAGAGTTTTCTGCAGCAGTGACATAATTATAACCTCCTTAATTCTGAGTTGCGATGATAGAAAGCTGCGTCTCCATTGGTCCTTCCTCACGCTCGCATGGATGTAAAAACTCATGAGGCGATGAAGAACTACAAGAGCCCTAGAAACTGGGAAGATTACGCAACAATCTTCCAGAAGACAGGAAGCATTTCCACGTGTTAAAACCTGAAAGTCTACAGGTATGATGGGGAAACCAGTAGTGGAAAACTATTGCAAGAAACCTCACGAGCTTGGACTTTTCTTCCAACCAGAGTGAAGGAATCCAAGTCTCCCTCAGTACGGGAAAAGGTTACTAGAGTACTTAGAGTCTTTTAGTAACCTGACACAGCATCCGCTGTGACCTGAAGTCTGCATTGAACAGGAACTAAGCTGTGCAGTGGCCACGGCCACGGTTGTAGATTTCTAGTCGTGAACGCAGAAAGAGCCCATTCGGGAACAAATTCTAACTAGTGTAGAAAACCAATGAGGTAGTGATATCGCAATATCCCTTCTGAGATCATCAGATTCTCAAGAATTTTAAAGCTTTTTAAACCAGCCAGTTTGGCTGGGGCGCCTGGGTGGCTCAGTCCGTGAAGCGTCCGACTTCAGCTCAGGTCACGATCTCGCGGTCCGTGAGTTCGAGCCCCGCGTCCGGCTCTGGGCTGACCGCTCAGAGCCTGGAGCCTGTTTCCAATTCTGTGTCTCCCTCTCTCTCTGACCCTCCCCCGTTCATGCTCTGTCTCTCTCTGTCTCAAAAATCAATAAACGTAAATAAATAAATAAATAAATAAATAAACCAGGGAGTTTGGGACACCTGGGTGGCTCAATCGGTTGAGCGTCCAACCTCAACTCGGGGCACGATCTTGCGGTTCATGAGTTCGAGCCATGCATCGGGCTCACGGCGGTCGGCCCACTTCGGAGTCTCTGCCCTCCTCCCTCTGCCCCTCCCCTGCTTGCACTGTCCCTCAAGCAAATAAATATTGAAAAACTCAAGAAATAGACGAGAAAGTTTAATGACAAGTGGGTGTTTTAAACTAGAAATTTGTCTAAAGGCTGTATATGTCACATAGTTCTCCAACTCCAGAGCAGGAGGAAAGAATAGGCCACATAGCAACCTGATGGATCCTCAGGGAAACTAAAGAAAACGTGTGTGTGTGTGTGTGTGTGTGTGTGTGTGTGCGGGTGCATGTATATGACGAATCAGAAAAGGCTATAAACATCGTGTTTCTCAGTGAATACACAGAAGCGGAATTAAGAGCAACATATAGTTGACCTTTGAACAGCACAGGTTTGAACTGTGCAGGGTCCATTTATACAATCAAACATACTGAAAAAGTTTTTTGGAGATTTGCAACAATTTGAAAATACTTGCAGAAGGGCGCCTGGGTGACTCAGTCAGTTGGGCATCGGACTTGGACTCAGGGCACGATCTCGCGGTCTGTGAGTTCGAGCCCCGCGTCGGGCTCTGTGCTGACGGCTCAGAGCCTGGAGCCTGTTTCAGATTCTGTGTCTCCCTCTCTCTGACCCTCCCCCGTTCACGCTCTGTCTCTCTCTGCCTCAAAAATCAATAAACGTTAAAAAAAATTTTTTTTAAATACTTGCAGAAAAACTGTGTAGCCTCGAAATACCAAAAGAATTAAGAAAGTTATGTGTTATTTTAAGAATACAGTATGGACTACATACAATCTACAAAACATATGGATGTTTCATGCGTTATCAACTGTTTGTTATCAAACAAACCAACAAACAAATCAACCGTTTGTTATTGGTAAGCCTTGCGGTCAATAGTAGGCCGTTAGTAGTTAAGTTTTTGGAGAGTCAAAAGTTGTATGTGGATTTTTGACTCCATAGAGGGTTAGTGTCCCCCCTAATCCCTATGTTGTCTAAGGATCAACTCTTTATCTCAGACATGTAATTGAGTCTTATTTTTTTAAGATTATACAGCATGAAGATAGACATTTATCTGAAGAGACTTTGAAAGAGTACTAATAGAGGAAACAGAGGCACACTTTATAAAGCATCTAGCGTGTTTGTATTCCCAATAAAATGCAGGAAATTGTTTGCTTTATGAAACAAGAAATGGAAAATTATATGATCAGTTGACAGATTGAGATATAAAGGGAGAGGATAACATGATGATGGGCAGAGATAAAGATAAATAAAGAAGAAAGATTTTGGAAGAGAATAAAATTTCCCTTGAGATTAAATGTAGCTTAGCGGGGCGCCTGGGTGGCTCACTCAGTTAAGTGTCCAACTTCAGCTCAGGTCACTATCTCACAGTTCGTGAGTTCGAGCCCCACGTCGTCGGGCTCTGTGCTGACAGCTCAGAGCCTGGAGCCTGCTTCAGATTCTGTGTCTCCCTCTCTCTCTGTTCCTCTCTCTCTCGCTCTCTCAAAAATTAAAAAAAAAAAATTAACAAACATAGGACACATTAACAGGAGAAAAGCAAATTGAATTCCGAATACACTGGGGCCATGTGAGAATACGAGAACCAGGAACAAGCCAGGCAATTGAGGCTGTTAGGTGATTTTGAGCTAAGGAGTGGCGTGGGGTCTGGGGCTTCTAAGGGGAATAGGGTGATTCATCGCACAACGAGAAGAGCAGATATTTGGTAATTAGATGTTTGTCCTGCCATACAGATAGGTCATTCAGATAAAAAAGTTATCACTTGATAACAGCTGTCTTTCTGGGCCAGGCCTCCTGTCTGAATTCCTTTCGGTAATTTTAGGGACAGGTAAAAGCTTTTCTTGAGTTCATTGGGTCTTGATCGCCTTCAGCTCAAAATGGCAACATTTGGGGGGGACTTTTTCCAAAGCCCTTCACTAGACAACACTTTCATCGGATGAGAAAAATTAAAATTACCAATGAGCGGGCAAACGGCTTTCATGTGCCTTTAGATGTAACACAACATCACTTTTACAGCACTCTAGCCAGGGATGTAAAACATGAATGTAATCACGAAGGAACATCAGACCAACCCAAATGGATGGACATTACGTAAAATAACCAACCTGCCACGTTCCACAAAAATGTCAAAGTCATGAAAAACAGTGAAAGGCTAGGGACTGTTTCCAGATTCAAGGACACTAAAGAGCCGTAACAATTACATGCAAAACATGATTCTGGACTGGATCCTGTACTGGTGGGGAAAAAAGGGGGGGGCTCTAAAAGCCATTATTGGGACAAATGACCAAACTGGAATATAAACCGTGCAGTAGACAGAAGCGTTACATCAATGTTAAAATTCCTGAGCTCGATGCGTGTACGGTGGGTACATCAATAAAGGAATATTCTTGTTTTTAGAAAATACACAATGAAATATTAAAGGATAAATGGGTTATTATATATGCAAACTTCTCCGAAATCGGGAAGCACGAGAGAAGAGACAGGGATAAATGTGGTAACGTGTTAACAAGGGGTGAATCTTATTAAAATATGTGGGGGTTCCATGTATGAATCTTGTCAATGTTACGAAAACTTAATGCACATTTTTGAAAAAATTAAAAATTGGGGTGCCTGGGTGGCTCAGTCGGTTAAGCATCCGACTTTGGCCCTGGTCATGATCTCGCAGTTCATGAGTTCGAGCCCCACGTCGGGCAGTGTGCTGACAGCTCGGAGCCTGGAGCCTGCTTCCGATTCTGTGTCTCCCTCTCTCTCTGCCTTTCCCCTGCTCGTGCTGTGTCTCTCTCTGTCTCAAAAACAAATAAACATTAAAAAAATTAAAAATTAACGCAGGTAAAAATATACATTGCTTCAGAATTCTGGCTCTTCAAATTATGGAATGGATACACCCATCGACACAGCAATTCTACAACCAATAGATACATATTTGTATTTACACGTACATATGCAATATTTATATATGCAATATATATATTCCCAAATTGGAATAACCTAAATGTCCATCAGTAGACTCGTTTAATATCTTATGCTAGATGAGTTTCTACTTAACAATCTGTGGTCATTAAAAGAAATGGGGTACTAATAAGAAAAGTCTCCTAAGTCTTTGTGACAAAATGAATGTAGTAAATAATAGTGTTTATCGTAGAGCCCAATTTTTATTTATAACAGAAAAAAAAAAAGAGATCAGTGCCTAGCAAACCGTTAACAATTGTTACTTAGGGCAGGTCTATACTTTGGGATAGATTAGGTTCTGAAAGATATTTGTAAATCCATATGTTTTCAAGTCCCAAGTAACTAAGACAGATATAAACCTGAGGTTCCCCATTGCAATTCTGCCTAACAAGAATATGAATCAATTTCTTTGAAGCTTGAAAAGCAGGCATGTTCTTCTCCGTCTTCCATATATATTTTCTCTCAGATTTATTTTCCCCAAATAGATAAATTTTGTCTTCTTGGAGATCTGTTAAGGCAGGTATGTGCCTCTTCCTGCATAATCTTTGCTAGTGACATACATTATTCTTTAGCGGTTTGAAGCCCGCGTGTGGTCGTTTGCCGCTCATACTGACGGCATATGCGGATTCAGATAAGCCTCCGTCCCTGGTGGGGAGAACCTGTGAGACCACAGCATCGGCAGCAGCCCTTGAAAACCCACTTAGTCCTTAAATTCCCCATATCAAGTCTTGCCCACAATTAACACTAGGCGGATGGATGTCCAACTTCTTTCCATCATGCGGTCAGTTTTTGTCCCTTCTCGACGAGCCCAGGTGACTCCACAGGCACGATTCGTTGTGACTTCAAAATCATTCACTCTCAAAAATGATTCGTGCGACGCACGTCTGTCCTCTCCATCCTCTTGAGTCTCATTTCCAGAAACGTCTCTCGTTTTCCTTTCTAACCATGTGCCCTTTCTCGGCACCTTTTCCAACATCCTTGCTGCTTTTTTACTCATCAGATAGGATGCGTCCATAACATTTGTAAACTGCCTAAACACCAAGCACAAGCATGGCAAATGCAAGTGTGGACTGAGCAGTGGCACAAAGACCAGGGCAACCACGATTATGTTATCTGTCAGTGGCAGGCTGGGTGCCTTTGACTCTGAAAAGTAGCTTTCATGGTATCAGTGAGAAACTGTAACTTGAGTATTTGTTAACAGAGGAGCTTCCCATTACATCTGTGCTCTTGGAGTTAATAATAATATTATTATTATTGCTAAATTTACTACTAGGTATTCATACATATATTTTTTTAATGTTTATTTTTAAGGCAGAGAGAGCAAGCAAGAGGACGAGGGGCAGAGAAGGGGACAGAGGATCTGAAGTGAGCTGTCAGCACAGAGCCCAACGTGGGGTTCAAACTCACGAACTGTGAGATCATGACCTGAGCTGAAGTCTGACGCTCAACTGACTGAGCCACCCAAGTGCCCCGGTATTCATAGATTTTTTTAAAGTTTATGTATGTATTTATTTTGAGGGAGAGAGCGAAGAAGCACGGGGGAGGGACAAAGAGAGAGGGGGGGGGAGAGAGAGAGAGAGAGAGAGAGAGAGAGAGAGAATCCCAAGGAGGTTCCATACTGTCAGTACAGAGCCCGATGTGGGGCTCACACTCACAAACCGTGGGATCGTGACCTGAGCCGAAATCAAGAGCCAGTCACTTAATTAACTGGGCCACCTAAGTGCCCCCAGTATTCATATTTTATTTTGTAATTATAAAATCAAGAAAATAATAGAAAAAGAAGATACCTTCTAATCATGTTATCTACGGGCAGACAGAATTACATTTTTGCACATTTTTATCCTTTCACGAAAAAAACATTTTTTGTTGGCTTGTTTTGATCTAACCATGGTTTGAGAGTCCTTTGTGTCCAGAAAAAAAACAACCGACACCTGTCTTTCATGTAACAACTCGCCACCTAATGCAGAGTCTTGTCCAGTTCTGGTCCCGGTCAGGAGTTCAAACCTTGTTGGGGGGGTGGGGGGGGTGAGAAGAAAACAAAGTGTCAAATCAAAATACCTCAAGTATGGGCATTGTAGGAGGATGGGAATGAACCGTGGAAGGAATTTAACATAGCGTGCATTGAGAGTGTGTGATTATATAAATACAGGTAACACATGTAAATGTATAATAAGATATATAATGTTAAATATAGGTTCAGCCGTGATAATAAGTCTAAAATTCCAAGGTTGATACCAGGGATCACATGAGGGAGAGGTTGAGAGGAGCTGAGAGTGAAAGCAAGGTAATTTATTTTATGGGGAAGGTATGATTATGAATTTGATGTTTCAACTTCAGTTTTATGTTTCAGCCACAAGGTGCCCAGACATTTGGTCAAACATTATTCTGGGTGTGCTGTGAGGATGTTTCCAGATGAGATGGACAATTGAATCATTAGACAGAGGAAAGCAGATCGCCCTTCTTGATGTGGTGGGCCTCATCCAATCAGGTGAAGGCCTGAAGAGACCAAAAAGGCTGATCCTCCCTCCAGCAATGGGGCATTTTTCTGCCTTTGGACTTGAACTAAAACATAGGCTTTTCTGGTTTTTAGGCCTTTGGACGAGGATGACACCAATGGCTCTCTGGGGTTTCCCACTTCTGGAATCACTTTCAGATCTTGGGACTTCTCAGTCTCCGAAATCAAGTGACTCAATATTTTATAATAAATCTCTCTCTCCCCCTGAAAATATATATTTCTCATATATTTAAATATATGTGTTTGTTTCTTTCTTTACTTAAATATACCTCTATACCTTCTCTTGGTTTTCTAGGGAACCCTAATACAGAAAGGGGCTAATATTTTTTTACTGATGGCCCTTGAGCTGAATAACTTGCAATTCTTAGGACACTAGTTTTTGGTCTAAACCGTCATCCTGAGTGCCAGCGAGGCGGCTTCCCAGAAAATTACCATGAGGGTGTGGTTTGTGATCTTTCCAGCTGCAAGTGATGTGGGTAGTTTCCAGGCTAGAACTTTTTTTTTTTAAGATCTTATTTTATTTTTAAATGTTTATTTATTTTAGAGAGACACAGAACACAAGCAGGGGAGGGGCAGAGAGAGAGAGGGAGACACAGAATCCAAAGCAGGCTCCGGGCTCTGAGCCGTCAGCCCAGAGCCCGAAACGGGGCTCGAACCCACGAACCGCCAGATCATGGCCTGAGTGGAAGTCGGGTGCTTAACCCGCTGAGCCACCCAGGCGCCCCTCGACTTGTTATTTTCTTAACTGTTGTAGAAACAGTGCAAACACACAGAAGAATACATGGTATAACCTATGCCTGTGGTCCCAATACTCAGAAGCAACAAATGTTCAATTTTTGCCACATTTGCCTCTGACATCGTATTGGTTTGAGGGCCGTAGTAACAAAATACCACATGCTGGGTGGCTTAAACAACACAATTGTATTTTCTCACAGTTCTGGAAGCTAGAAGTCTGAGATTGAGATGTCGGCTGGCTTGTCTTTTTCTGAAAACTCATTCCTTTCAGACGGCTGCCTGTTCGCCGTGTCCTGATGTGGTCGCCTTTAGATCTGTGGTGTTTGTGTCCTTATCACCTCTTCTTATAAGAACACCAGACACTGGATGGGGCCCAGCCACAGGGTTTCATTTCACCTTAACCGCTTCTTTAAAGGCCCTATCTCCAAATATAGTCATATTCTGAGCTCTTGGAGTTGGGACTTCCGCATGGGAATTTGGGGGGACACTCCCACCAGTCCAGTCCATTGCAATGCCTCTGTTTTTAAAAAGCAAAATATGGCAGTTACATGTAAATTTGTTTGTTTGTTTTTAAGTTTGTTTATTTTGAGAGAGAGAGAGAGAGAGAGAGCGAGCACGAGCAGGGGAGGGGCAGAGAGAGAGGGAGAGAAAGAACCCCAAGCAGGCTCTAGGCGGTCAGTGGAGAGCCCGAGGCAGGGATTGAACGCACCAACCGTGAGACCATTAACTGAGCCAAAATTGAGAGTCAGATGCTTAACCGCCTGAGCCACCCAGGCGCCCCGTAAATTTATGTTTGTGTTCCATCTCCTCTCTCCTTCATCGTGCGTATTCACACCCTAAAATAAACGTGCGTTGTTCCAAGAATATACATGTATCTATCACCGTTATATTACACTTGGATACATTAAAAAATTTTACATAGGGGCGCCTGGGTGGCTCAGTCGGTTAAGCGTCTGACTTCGGCTCAGGTCATGATCTCACGGTCCGTGAGTTCGAGCCCCGCGTCGGGCTCTGTGCTGACAGCTCAGAGCCTGGAGCCTGCTTCACA
Source organism: Lynx canadensis (assembly GCF_007474595.2). NCBI lineage: Eukaryota > Metazoa > Chordata > Mammalia > Carnivora > Felidae > Lynx > Lynx canadensis. Next base: position 20,455,254 of record NC_044318.1, read on the forward strand.
TTCTGTGTCTCCCTCTCTTTCTGGCCCTCCCCCGTTCATGCTCTTCCTCTCTCTGTCTCAAAAATAAATAAACATTAAAAAAAAAATTACAAAAAATTTTACATAAATGGGTGTCACATGGGACATATCCTTTGATTGGCTTTTGTTAATCAGCAATAGCTTTTTGAGCGGTATCCGTGTTAATATGCGTAGGCTTACTGGGTTCTGTTTCATTGCAGTGTAATATTCCAGTGTATAAATAAACCACAGTCATTCCTTCCCTTAGTGATGGAAAGTTAAGTCGTCCCCCCTTACTTAATACTACGTTAAACGACATTATACATAAGTTCTGTGTGTGTCAAGGAGCATTTTCTAGTGTATGCACCATACTTGGTCATAGGATAACACATATTGACCTTTATCTGATGTTACTATTTTCCTCAGATGTAGCTGTACCAATTGAGTCTTAGCAGCAATGTATGTCCTTTTCCCTCACATCCATCCTTTTCTTTCTTTCTTTCTTTCTTTCTTTCTTTCTTTCTTTCTTTCCTTCTTATTACTTTTTTATTAAAAATTTTTTAACGTTTACTTATTTTTGAGAGACAGAGCACGAGCAGGGGAGGAGCAGAGGGAGGGAGACACAGAGTCCCAAGCAGGCTCCAGGCTCCGAGCTGTCTGCACAGAGCCCGAGGCGGGGCTCGAACTGGCAAACTGTGAGATCGTGACTTGAGCGGAACTGACTGAGCCGCCCAGGCGCCCCTCCCCCACATCCTTCTTAAAGTTAGGAAGCGTAAGACATTAATTTTTGTCAGTCTTATGGGCGTGACATGGAAGAGCATCTGTTTTTTAATTTTTACTGTTCTGATTGAGAGCGAGATTGAATATAATCTTTTACGATTATTTGCCATTCAGATTTTCTACTGTGTAACTGCCTTTTTATGTCCTTCTTCATCCTTTTTCTAGTGATATTCAAATTACTTGTGGAAGTTTCTTTTCCTCTTTTTCTTTTTTTTTTTTTTTTAAGGATTTTTTAGGATATATGTATCCTGAATTTTAAGTTATTTTTCCAGGCTACTTTGTGTTTCATTCTCTTTGTTTTTATGGCATCTTGTAATTAAAAGAAATCTGAAATGTGGCCAAATTTATCCTTCTTTTCCTTTATGATGTGTGCTTTTTCTGTTTTGTTTACGACATTCTTTCCCCCCTGGATGTCATAGGAATAATCTCCGATGTTTTCTTATAAAAATTTTAAAGTTCTTATCATACTTAAGTCCTTAATCTGCCTACTCTTTGTTTTGTGTACAGTGGTGAGGGGTCTGATTTTCTCTTCTTGCCCATGGATTGCCAATAATTTACTAAATAGCCCATTCTTTCTCCCGCTGGTTTATAATGCCTCCTTTTTTTTTATATGAAATTTATTGTCAAATTGGTTTCCATACAACACCCAGTGCTCATCCCAACAGGTGCCCTCCTCAATGCCCACCACCCACTTTCCCCTCCCCCCCCACCCCCCAATGCCTGCTTTGTTAAAACCTAATTTTCCACACTTACGTGTGTCAGTTTCTGGCCTTTCGATTCTCATCCATTGATTTTTTTTTCCTCCACCCTTGGGCCAATAGTATATTGTTCTCATTGTTTTAATTATTACGTCTATATAATGCCTCGTTCTTTTTTTTGCTCTCTGATAGTATGAATACTTATTTTTTATTTGTGTTCTTCAAGATTATGTCGGGTATTCTTGGCCCTTTTCCTTCGTGTTGTTTTATTTTTTTTGAATAAACAGGGTTCTCTGTTGTGTTAAACAAAACAAAGCAAAGCCAAACAAAAAATGGGAACAAGTTCAAAGAACACGGGAGCCAATAGGAAAGAACCGCCAATGACCAAAGTTGGAATATTTTTCAACAACAAAATAAATTACAGTGGTGTAGGATTATGCTGATTACCTAGAACAAAGAACAAAATAAGTATCCATGAATCCATTCTGATGTAAATAAGCAATGGAATACACAAATGGAAGAAAAGGAATAAATCTTCCTGGCATGAAAATTCCAAGTAAAAAGGGTAAAAACATTAGAGAAATAGACACTCACCATGAGACCACCAACAGTAATAACTGTTGCAGGTGAGATCCAGCGATTGAATGCTCAGATAAGTGGAAGGTGCATTCAACAGAAACAAGATAGTTCCATAACCTCAAAAATCTGCCCCCCAATACTTATTATTATACTGGTTTTAACGTGTGTTCACGTGATCTTTGATGCTCCTCCCTCCAGGAGGTGAAACTTAATTGCTTTCCTTTTGAGTGTGGGCTGGACCTAGTCATTCACTTCTAAAGCCTAGAATATGGAAAGAGAAAGAAAATAAGTTGCCAGGAGAGAAACCCGGAGGACACCATCTGAATCCTGTTTTCAAGGCGAATGTCATCTGTAAGTTATGTTGATGTCCTATACCCCTGACGGGACGTGACGAGAGGGGCGCAACACCTCTGGGGTTGTCTTCCCCCAAACAGGTAACTTCAATCTAATTATGAGAAAGACATCAGACAAACTGAAAACTGAAGGACGTTTTACCCAACATTCACTGCTCTTCTAAAGTGTGAGGTCATTAAAGACAAGGAGAGAGTGGGGTGCCTGGCTGGCTCCGTCAGAAGAGTGATGGACGTTTGATCTTGCGGTGTAGAGATTAGCTAAAAATAAAATCTTAAAAGCAAGAACGTGGATGGACCTGGAGGGTATTACGCTAAGTAAAATAAGTCAGTCGGAGAAAGACAGATACCATGTGTTTCCATTCATATGTGGAACTTGAGAAACTTAACAGAAGACCATTAGGTCTTATAGACCATCCTATATATATAGGATATATACATAGCCTAATAGATATATCCTAACAGAAGACAGGAAGGGGAAAAAATAGTTTCAAACAGAGAGGGAGGCAAACCATAAGGGACTCTTAAATACAGAGAATAAATTGACGGTTGATGGGGGAGGAGGGGAAAATGGGCGATGGGTGGATGGGCATTGAGGAGGGCACTTGTTTGGATAAACACTGGGTGTTGTATGTCAGCGATGAATCATGGGAATCTACTCCCGAAGCCAAGAGCGCAATGCACACACTGTAGGTTAGCTAACTTGACGAGAAATTGTATTTAAAAAAATAATAAAATAAAATCTTAAAACAAAACAAAACAAAACAAGGAGAGAATGAGAAATTATCATAGTATTGGTTTGCAAACTCAGAGTTCCCCCGGAGCAAGGTGGGGGAGGGGGAATCTGAAACTGCCCCTTCTACCTGAAAGATGTGACAAAGAAGGAGACAGACCGCTCCAGATCGGTAGGGGGTGGTTTAAAGGTTTTAATGAGCCAGGAAACTCACGTAGGAAGCTTGTCTTGGGTAGTTGCAAGGTAAGTAGGTCTGCACACCTGCCCACCAGAATCTTAAAAGCTTACAGGGAGGTCTCCCAGGGGTTTAGTCGCGTGTACCCTTCAGATGGATGGGATTGCTCTTTCAAGGCTGCATCCTTTTCTTTCTTTCTTTCTTTCTTTCTTTCTTTCTTTCTTTCTTTCTTTCTTTCTTTTTTTAAGGACCAACAGCTTTATTGAAAGATGCAGAGAGCAGAGCTCCCCTACCCTCAAGGTCCTGGCGGAGTCAGCCTCAGGATCAGGACCCGAAGAACAAACATTCCAAGGACAGGGCAGGTGGTGGGTGAGGGGCCTCCAGCAGCTGGGGTCCAGCTCGGTTGGTCAACGGACAGTCACGTCCTCTCGATGACCCATCCCAACAGACAGACCAGAGGAGATTAAGAAGACGTGACAGTGAAACACAACACAACCAGATACTGGAACAGAAAAAAGGTATTCGTGGAAAACCCGGTGAAATACCAAGGAAGTGTGTGGTTTAGTTGATGATATCGTGGCAGGGTTAATTTCTCAATTTTGACACATGGGCTGTGCGTTAGGGGAAGCTGGACAAAGAGCATAACAGAACTCTGTGCTATCTGGACAACCACCCATGATTCTAAAATTATCTCAAAATAAAGGTTCTTTAAAAAGCCAGTTAGTTGCAAATACGTTCACCCGATGAATAGCAATGAAAGATCACTCCCTCCTCCGACACGAGTCCTGTTTTATGACGTCTCATGATAATGGAAGATGTATTTTGCACATTTCAGCATTCATGCACGTAGAAATATTTGCGTTTCAGACAGGTGAAGACGTACTCTGCTATAAAAATAACTTCACAACAAGAGATTTCTTTTCTTTTTACATGGAATGGCAGGAAAATACACTGGGTCAAACCTGCCACTTGGGAGGGAGATCAGATTATATAGGTACATTTATTTCTACTTGGCAATATTCCTACCCAGGAACTTCATTTTAGTTTAATATCGACAAGCCTGAGCTCCTTGGTTAGTTTATGAGCTTGTCAATTCAGCTTTCTTATCAGAATAGGGAAAGAATTTACATGACAGCACCTGAATAAACAAAGTACTTTTCTGGGCTAAGAAATTTACTTTAATCTTTCCCTTCAATTTAAATCCCCTTCCCTTCTCAAAGGGAGACTAGTTGTCTTGATGACATGTTTTCTTTTCCCAAGAAGAGGTTATCACTTTGCTTCCTTACGCCCACATAAAATTTAGAATTTAGTTATCAGGGGTGCCTGGGTGGCTCAGTCGGTTGAGTGTCTGATTTCGGCTCAGGTCATGATCTCACAGTTAGTGGATTCGAGCCCCATGTCAGGCTCTGTGCTGACAGCTCAGAGCCTGGAGGCTGTCTTGGATTCTGTGTCTCCCTCTCTCTCTCTGCCCCCTCCTTGCTCCGTCGCTCTCTCCCGCGCTCTCAAAAATAAATAAACAGTAAACAATTTTTTTCTTAAAGAGAAGACGACCAAAGCGTTGGGGCGCCTGACTGGCTCAGTTGGTAGAGCATGTGACTCTTGATCTCAGGGTAGCAAGTTCAAGCCCCCTCTTGGGCATAGAGTCCACTTTAAAAAGTAAATATTAAGAAGAGGAAAGTGCTCTGTGAAGACAGATGCCTACAGACAGCGCAGTTTCAAAACCCTGGCCTCCAGAACTGTGACAGAATGAATTCCTGTCTTGAGCCACACAGCTTGTGGTATTTTGTTATGGCTGTCCTAGGAAATTAACACAACACTCTGCGAAAAAGCTGTATGACGTTGTCTATGAAGGACTTGCTTCATGGATTTTATTGTAGTTCTGAACAGGATCTTCTTTTAAGATTATATTTGCTAGTTGTATCCTGATTGTCTTTAAGAATGAATTTACTTTTTGTATTCTACGGTTTATTCAGCAAGCTTGCCCAACTCTTTGGTTATAGATTCATACACACACACACACACACACACACGTATGTATTTGCCAACAAACATATAGCTTGCAAATAATAATAGTTTGTTTCTTTCTTCCCAAATCTCATGTACTTTATTATTCTTTCTTGTCTTACTGCATTAACTGGGAACCCCAGGTTAATGATGAACAGAAGCCATGATGGAAGGCACACGTATCTTGCTCCTGTTTTCCAAGGGTTACTTCTCCTATTTCGTTATGTTTCACTATAATGTTTGTTGGAGATTTTTGGCAGCAACCCTTTTCTCTTAGGGAAGTTACCTTCCGTTTAGTTTGCTAAATGTACTTAAAATGAATGACGTGGGTGAGATGTTGCACCTGCTAAAAATAACCCTCTTGCTTCACCTGGTGTTATCTAACTCTCCCTTTAGGATGGACTGAAATGCTACTTCCTCTGTGAAGGCGTCCCTCGTTGTCTGCAGGCTAGCAAAGGGGCTCCAACAAAGGGCTCTAGAGCATTCTGTATTTTTTTTTTCTTTCTTACTACTCGCCTCACTTGATTACACTTGCTTGTATAACTGTTTCTGCCTTCAAGAGGACAGGGATCTTGCTTTCTGCCTCACTACGATTTCCATATCTCATCCAGAGCATACTGGCTCCTTCCAAAGGACAACTGAAAGAACGGATGAAGTACAAAGAGAGCGGGGCAGCTGGGTGGCTCAGTCGTTGAGCGTCCGACTTCGGCTCGGGTCATGATCTCACGGTCCGTGGGTTGGAGCCCCGCGTCAGGCTCTGCGCTGACAGCTCAGAGCCTGGAGCCTGCTTCGGATTCTGTGTCTCTCTCTCTCTCTCTCTGCCCCTCCCCTGCTCACGTTCTGTCTCTCTCTGTCTCTCAAAAATAAATGTTAAAGAAAAAATTAAAAAAAAAAAGAAAGAGAGCAAGAGAATTTATGGAATTGAACGAAGCAGAATCAGATGTCAACACACTTGCCCAGACAAAGATTTGAGCAGGGTTTCATGTCACTAAAATTACCAAAAGTGCCATAAGAGATGTAAAAGAAGATAGAATGAATGGAGATTCACTTCCTGTATTTCTGGATGGGAAAATTCCAGCAGTGTGGGTTTATTATAGAACACTGGAGTCTCAGACTGTTGGGGAAGTAAGTAGTGCTAGGAAAATGAAGAAAAAACAATTAAGTCAGAGCCTTGTGTATAGTAAAATAAATCCCAGATGGTTTAAAATGTAAAGGTAGAAAATAAAACCAAAAATGTACTAGAAGAAAATGTAGATGAGCATTTACATAGTTTTGGGGGGGGGTATGAATACATATGGGGGGGGTATGAGCATTTACATAGTTTGGGGGGGTATGAAAATGTAGATGAGCATTTACATAGTTTGGGGCTGTGTATGAATCTATAACCAAATGATGATAGAAAATCATCATTTTCTATCACAGGCAAAAAACTACAAAGGAAATAGTTGGGAGTTTGAGTGCATAACAGTGAAACACATACAGAATCAAAACCAGAAAAAGCAAGTTACCGGTAAAGGCAAACTGGGGGACCCAGTAATTGGAAGGTATAGGACAGGGGGAAAAAAAAATCTGGTGTCCTCAATACCTAAGAGGTTTTCATGACTCAGTAAGAAATAGCAACCTAGCAAAAGAGGACTGGCAAAAATAAAAATAAATGACCTCGTGAGCGTGTGCTCACCCTCAACAAGAACACGAGAGGGATAAAGGAGTGTCCCCAAAGTGCAGACGTGTCGGTTTTTCTCTCCCCGTCTGTGGGAGAGACGGGACAGGGAAAGATGCCGGTGTGCCTATGCAATTCTTGCCAGGGGAGGGCGCTGGTGGGACGATTAGTTTTTCTTTTATCCTCTCAACTTTTTCTTTTTTTTTTCCTCCATTGAAAAAAAATTTTTTTTGATGTTTGTTGGTTTTTGAGGGAGACAGAGAGAGACGGTGCAAGCAAGGAAGGGGCAGAGAGAGAGGGAGACACAGAATCCGAAGCAGGCTCCAGCCCCTGAGTCATCAGCACAGAGCAGGACGTGGGGCTCGAACTCACCAACAGTGAGATCACGACCTGAGCCGAAATCAAGAGTTGGAAGCTTCACGGACTGAGCCACCCGGGCCCCGCAGCACAGATGATTTCTAACCAAGAAACCGTAGCTGTGTTTTTATTCTTCGTGTCAGAATTGCTAGGGCCCTGACGGGGCACCAGGTGCCTTCATCCCGCCAAATGGGGGCTAACGGTGCATGTTAGCAGCTATATTGCCTGGTGGTAAAGGCAGCCTCTGGTTCCTTTGTGACCTTACTCTATGTGAATAGGGGTGCCCTGAGGGCAGGCTCTGGCTAGACTAGTCATACCAGGACCTAATGTCCCTTCCAAAGGTGGGAAAGTTTGGGGTGTACTTTTTTTTAATGTCTATTATTACTTATTTTTGAAACAGAGAGAGAGAGAGAGAGGGAAACACAGAAATCAAAGCAGGCTCCAAGCTCTGAGCTGTCCGCACAGAGCCAAGACACGGGGCTTGAACCCACGAACCGTGAACCAGGCGATCATGACCTGAGCGGAAGCCCCACTCGGGCGCCCTGGAAAGTTTGGATATAAATAGAGAGAAGGAAAAAGAGTCGCTGAGGTAAGGGAATGAACGACTGGGTTGTGTAATAAGGGAAATCAATATTACACTACCATCTCAAAAGAAGCTCGGGGCAAGAGATGATGTTGTCTCTTAGTTCAATTACATCAGATGCCTGAAAGGGTGAAGCCGCCTCTCGGTTGAGGCCACTTCTGCTTTGGGAACCGGACGAGATGGAAAGGAAACCTGCAAATGGGAGCGCCCTCATCCTGGGAGACTTTTTCATACCATTTGATGATGGACTGGGTAGTTATTAGGGACTGAATGGGATTCTAGTATGTGCCGGTATCTTTTGACCTTTATGATTGTTTTGCTATAAGGGGTCTCTGTTAAAAGACCAGGTGGGGCAGTGTGATATTGTGATCTATAATAAGAAATATATATTGGGGGCACCTGGGTGTCTCAGTGGGCTGAGGGTTGGACTTGGGCTCAGGTCATGATCTCATGGTTCGTGGGTTCAAGGCCTGCCTGCTTCAGATCCTCTGTCTCCCTCTCTCTCTGCCCCTCCCCTGACCTGACCGCTCTCTCTCTCTCAAAAATAAATAAACATTAAAAAATATATCTATATATCTGGTATTCAACCCCGGGACTGGCACAGAGCTCCTAAAACCATTGGAATTTCCTGTGGTAAAGAGCAATAAAAGTCTCTTTTGTTGTGTTAATGAGTGACTTTGGGAAAGCCCTTAGGTAACCTAAGGATGGGGGCCTGGTTGCCAGGGGAACCAATCTTCTGAGGAAAGGGCTGGAACTTTCAGTAAACCATCCCCCACCCCTACCTCCTGGGAGGGGAGAGGGGCTGGAGGTTGGGTTGATCACCAATGGCCAATGAGCTGCTCAATCAGGACTAAGTCATGCAACCTCAGTAAAAACCCAGAAGGCTTTGGAGAGCTTCCTTCCGGGATGGAGACCACGTGGAGGGGCCAGACATTGGCGCCCCCAGAGAGGGCATGGAAGCTTCTTACCCTTTCCCTACACGTTGCCCTACGCACCTCTCTGGCTGTTCCTGAATTGTATACTTTTATATAAACTAGTAATCTAAGAAGTAAAATGTTTCTCTGAGTTCCGTGGGCCGCTCTGGTAAATTAACGGAGCCTGAAGAGGGGATCCTGGGAGCCTCTGACTTCTAGCCAGTAGGTCATAAGCAGAGGTAACAACCCCGACTTAAGACTGGCTTCTGCAGTGGGGACAGTCTTGGGGACTGAACGCTAAAGTTGTGGGACCTGTTAATATCTCTGCATACACAGTATCACCACTGAGATGACTGTAGGGCCCCCAGCGGGTGTCCAGCCGATGCTTGCCGATGTGGGACCCTCTCTCCAACCCCAACACACAGTGGAACCGGGACTGCAGCGTTTTTTACAAACCATGAACCACCGTAGGTCTTAGCTCCGGTTACCATAACAAAATACCACAGAGGGTGGCTTCAACGAGAAATCCGTTTTCTCCCAGTTCCGGGGCCCGGAGGGCTGAGATGAGGGCGTGAACTGGTCAGGTGCTGGCTGTCCTCACACGGAAGGGTGTATGAAGAAACAGGGATGGGGCGCCTGGGTGGCTTGGTCGGTTGAGCGTCCAACTTCGGCTCAGGTCACGATCTCACGGTCCGTGAGTTCAAGCCCTGCGTCGGGCTCTGTGCTGACGGCTCAGAGCCTGGAGCCTGTTTCCGATTCTGTGTCTCCCTCTCTCTCTGCCCCGCCCCCGTTCATGCTCTGGCTCTCTCTGTCTCAAAAATAAATAAACGTTTAAAAAAAAAAAACCTAAAAAAAAAAAAAAAACAGACTTAAAAAAAAAAGAAACAGGGATGACCCCTCAACTTCTTATGAGGCCACAATCCTCTCTGACTAGGGTTCCGCCATTATGACCTCCCTTTAACCTTAATTACTTCCTGAAGACTCGATCTGTGGACACGGTCACATTGGGGGTTAAGGCTTCAACAGACAGATTTTGAGGAGGCACAGCTCAGTCCTCAGCAATAGACAAACAGCACACAGATAGGAACAAAGGCTCGGCATTCGTCGTGATCGTGTCCTTCCTGACATCGCTCTCTTGCTCTTTTTCTGGCTTCTTGAGCCGAACACGTAGCTCATTTGTTTTTCTTTTTTTTTTTTCTTTTTGGAGAAGTATATCGGAGATGCCGTCTTTCATGCAAGTATCGCTTAATTCCATCTGCCAGATTTTGCTGTCTCAGCTCCAAGTATCTCCTGATTTCCCAAGTGAGATCCTTTCTCACGCAAGGTTCCGTAAGGTCATGGCATTCTTATGTTTTAAATCTTTTGCTCTTTTCTTTTTTTTTCTTTTAAATTTTTTTTTTCAACGTTTATTTATTTTTGGGACAGAGAGAGACAGAGCCTGAACGGGGGAGGGGCAGAGAGAGAGGGAGACACAGAATCGGAAACAGGCTCCAGGCTCCGAGCCATCAGCCCAGAGCCCGACGCGGGGCTCGAACACACGGACCGCGAGATCGTGACCTGGCTGAAGTCCGACGCTTAACCGACTGCGCCACCCAGGCGCCCCTCTTTTGCTCTTTTCATAAGTATATAATTTCCCTCTTCGCTACCACATTGGTTTTGTCTGGAACTTTACCTCCAGATTGCCACAGATACACTTTTTATGGACAGGTGAAAGACAAAACGGGGAAGTCTATTTGCTAGATAAGAGACCAGAGTTCTGTCTCTACTGTCTTGGCATCATTCGTTCACTCTGTGAAAGGGAGTTGTAATATTGGCTTACTGAAGTCATTTTGCTCAATAGCAGAGGAAATGAAGGGTAGGTACGCTTTCATCAGTCTGATCGGCCAGGCTGTGCTGTATTCGCAACCAACCCGCAAAGTCTCAGGAGCTGAGCACAACCGAGTTTGTTTTTTGATCGTGCTACATGCCATCAGCGGCTGGAGCTTTCTTAACCTTGCTCAGTGTGGAGAATCGAGTAGGTCGTGGAGAAGAGGGGCTCCATCCATTGTCTCGTGCAACTGCCAGGCAGGAAAAACACATTGCCACTGGGGAATCTCCCACTGTCTGCCCAACGCTTCTGCCCAGAACATACCATTTCACTTCTGCTCAAGTTTCATTAGCTGGAGTCACACCTAACTTTAAGGGGCCAAGAAAATAGATCTCTCCTGTGTCAGCCACAGGAGAGCGGACAATATTCCAAAGCCAATTTTTTGCTTCTTGTTGGTCTGTTGGTTTTCATTACGGGAGTTATCATACATCCTTCCAGTAAATTTCTTCGATTAAAAAATCAAGCCAAGCTGAAGTTAGCCAGGGTTAGTTTGTATTGCTTCAAAAAGAAAAAAAGCCACAGAAGGCATTGGACTTGGTATTGTATATGCTACTGAGCAGATTAGGAAAGTGAACTCTGCCTTACACTCCGGGCTGGTGTCAAGAAAGGGCACACACGTATTTTTCAAGGATGAGGTTTAAAGAAACAGGGCATGGCAGGAGCCAATGTTTAGACGCAAATAACTATGGGTAGCCACCGCACGTCAGGCAGGGAGTCGGGTATTCATGCAGATGCTACCTAAGTTCATTTAATTCTTTATAAAAACAATTTGAGGGGAGTCTTATTATCTGTGACTTATATACGCAGAAGCTGAGGCTCAGAGAGGAGGCATGACCTGTCCGAAAGCCACTTAAGCCAGCAAAGGACAGCTTTGCTTTAACTCTATCACCTGAGCATACAGCGGTGAAACGGAACCGCGCAAGGTGTATGTTGGGAGGGTAGGTACCCTTTGGTTTGGGGCGACTGGGAGTCACATGAAAGGTGGGAGGAGACCTTGAGTCCAAAGGGAAAGAGGTCGGAGCTTATTAATTAGGCAGTGAGAGGGAGGTTTTGAGCCATAGAGGGCATTAGCAGCAGAGCTATGAGCGATTGACTCCTTATTGATCTGCTATTGATATCTGGACTGATTGGAAATGAGGCACCCTGGCGGCCTGGAGACCAGCTGGAGGAACATTGTAAAAACTCTGAGAAGCCTGAATGAGCATGGGTGTTGGCAGTGGAAACAGAAAAAAAAACACAAAACAATTCTATCGAGTCTCCCGACCCATCAGGAATTGCTGAATGAAGTCTGAGTTCTCTCTATGTAGGTGGCTCCTACTTTTCATTACAGGTTTTCTCAGAAACTTGCTCCCAGAAAAAGCCTGGATTAGAAGCAGGAAAAAAAATAGGCAACTGCCGAAATGAGAAGTCTGCAGAACTCCTTCCCCCGCAATCGCCTCTTTCCTGTCACTTATGGGGCCTGGCCCTTCACCAATGCCCTTTCTTTCATTGGGAGTCTCTTACTCAAGCGTGGCTATTTGGGGACAAGAGGCAGAAGGGACGCTGGCAGGTTTCCTCATTGGCAATGCCCAGGCAAGTAACAGAAAGGTGTGGGGAGGATCTGGGAGGACTCTGTGAAGAACAGGGCACACGTTTTCCATAAAGTGGGCTTCTCAGCTCGGGTCACGGGGCCCAAAGTTGCTGGGCCTCCTATTTCAACAGAAACCTCACACCCAGATTTTTGGGGGTGGGAGCAAGCCCTCAAGTTAAACATATTGCAACCAGGGGCGTCTGGGTGGCTCGGTTGGTCAAGCGACCAACTCTTGATTTCGGCTCAGGTCATGATCTCACGGTTTTGTGAGTTCGAGCCCCACCTCGGGCTCTGTGCAGCCAGCTTAGAGCCTGTTGGGGATTCTCTCTCTCTCTCTTTCTCTCTCCGCCCCATCCCCATGCACACTGTTTCTGTCTCTCTCAGAATACATAAATAAAACTTAAAAAAAATTTTCTGGCCACATTCAGCTCTCAGTTTGTCACCTGGGGGGGGGGGTGGATTAAATTTTCAAACCGTTTGATCAAAACCTTTCCAAATTGGAAAGCGCATGTGTAGTAAAGCTACATACAGAGCAGGTTCACGTGGATGGCTGAGATAGCGCACTGAGAAACGGGGCTCTAGGCACGGAGAGCCAGAGCCCTGGGCCCGGCGCTGGGCATCCTGGCACCTGGGCCTTGAAAGAAAGAGGGGCCAGGGCAGTGGCAATATTCCCTGCGATCCGGGCCTCCTGGCTGACCACCCAGAACTGGGTTTGGACCGGAAACAGGGTTGGGCAAAGCTAGTGTTTCTCCGGGCTCCAGTCGGGCCCCTTCCCATTAACATTACAGTAATGCAGTTGTGTGGTGTTTGAAAAAGCGTCCCTAGTTACAGGGAATGATTTACAAGACACCAGACTCTGCATTTCAGAGGTCTCCAGTGCACCATAAAAAATATATTATAAAGGAATAATCTTTATCTGAGCGAAAGCAGCAGTGAAGGAAACTCATGTCCAGCTGAGAGCAGCAGTGAGCTTTTGTTCACTCAGGGAAAAGTCCGTGTTCTTCATCGTACTTGATTAACATTTCCCCCCTCTTTGGCACTAGGTATCTAGTTAATATTTAGACATTATATACATTTTCTTTCAACTGTTGTTCCTATTATGCGATCAAACAAAACCGGAGATGCCAAGCACATCAGCCGGCCCTGGGAAAGCAGACCCACCAGGCACCCAGCGGCGGCTAGCACGGTAAACAGGACTCACCGAAGCCAGCGCCTGGGAGAGCCGGGCCCCGGGGGTGTGCGCGGCCAGCCCCCCCCACCCCCCCCCCACCCCCCGTCCCCAGGAAGCAGGGTTCCCTAGAGAGCCTCAGCTGATCCCGCTGTCTCTCCCTCCCATGCCGCCACCTCCCTGAGCAAAAGGCCGCGGGGAGCACTGTCTAGTTTTGAATCTTCCAGAGCCTTCTGATGTTTACCATTCCCCCCAGGAGAGGGAGGTGAGGGATGGCAATCTCTCGGCAAAGAAAATATACTTAAAAAAAAATTCGGGGAGGCGATGCACACGGACAACCTGCAACCTAACTTGTCCCTGCTCATTAGGCGTGCAGAGCGATGACGGGCTCAGTCTATCCCAGTCCAGGGAAATCGGAACTCCTTTAGCGCTAAGGCCCCCCGCCCCAAGGGGCGCAGGTGTACGCGTCGTGAAGGGTGTCGGGGAGGGGACGGCCTCATCTTTGGGGGCAGAGGGCGCAGTCACCCAGTGGCGGGACAGAGGCGGAAGCTCTGGGGCTGGGAAACCTGGGGGTCTGTGTCAAAACTCCACCCAGAAGATGGGGAGGCTGGAAAGATGGAAGTTTGTGGGGGAAAACGGAGAAGAAATCACTGCCGGACCCCCGGCAGGAGGATATCCGGGGTGAGAGAAGGCGGGTCAGGGACGGGCCGAGCCGGCCTGGAGTCCCAGGGGAAGAGGGGAAGCGACAGCTCTCGGTCCTCGGGCCCCCAGCTCCCCGGTGCGCGGCTCCGGCGGCTGGCGCCGGTCTCCGTGTCCCTAAAAGTATCGGGAGAGGGATGGAGAGCGCCGCGTCCCAGGCTCCCCGGGGAGAGGGAGGCACGCGGGGCTGGGCGGGGCACGCCTCCAGTGCGCCGCGTGTCTGGGGGGGGGGGCGCGATCTCCGCTCTCCCGGGCGCCCCAGCCCCAGCGCACGCCTCCGCTTCCGCGCCCCCCTCCGCAGGCGCGCGCGAGGCGCACTCCCCCTCCCTCGGCGGCGCGGGGCGCGCGCCCGGCCCCCCTCCTCCTCCCCTCCGCGCCTCTCCGCTCTCCCGGCAGAAAGTTAGCAGCGGGGAAGGAACTCGGGGCCGCAACAGCGCGCGGCGGCGGCGGCCGGGGCTGAAGCAGGAGCCGCGGCGGAGCCGGGGAAGCGGGGGCGCCGCAGACGGAGCAGGTGCGGCCGGCGGGTCCGCGCGCCCCCCTCGGTCCCCTTGCCGGCGGCTGAGGGGGGTGGTGGTGGTTGGGGGGGGGCCGCCCGGACTCCGCGGGAAGAGGGGGGGGGGGGGGGGGGCCATGCGGCCGGGCTCCCCCCCGGCGCAGCGGGACAGCGGCCAGGGCCGGGGGCGCAGCGGCGTCGCTTCATGCAGCCGGGGCGGCTGGGCAGCGGCGGCGGCGGCGGCGGCGGCGGCGGGGGCGGCGGCTGAAACCATGTCCGGGCAGCGCCGGGGGCCGCCGCCGCCGCCGCCGCCGCCGCGAGCCGGGAGCCGCGATGGCCCCGTGGCCCGCACCTCCTCCGCCTCCGCCTCCGCCTCCACCTCTCGCCGCGCCGCCGCCGCCCGGCGCCTCTGCTAAGGGCCCGCCGGCGCGCAAGCTGCTTTTTATGTGCACCTTGTCCCTGTCCGTCACCTACCTGTGCTACAGCCTCCTGGGCGGCTCGGGCTCCCTGCAGTTCCCCCTGGCGCTGCAGGAGCCGCCGGGCGCCGCCGCCGAGCCCCCGCCGAGCCCGCCGCCACCCTCTCTGCCGCCTCCCCCCGTGCGCCTCGGCGCCCCCTCGCAGCCGCCCGCGCCGCCGCCGCCGGACAACGCGAGCCGCGGGGAGCCGCCCGAGCCCCCCGAGCAGCCCGCCGCCCCCGGGGCCGACGGCTGGGGGCTGGCGAGCGGCGGCGGGGGCGCCCGCGACGCCTGGCTCCGGACCCCGCTGGCCCCCGGCGAGATGATCACGGCGCAGAGCGCGCTGCTGGAGAGGGAAGCGCAGGAGTCCAGCACCACCGACGAGGAGCTCGCAGGCCGGAGAGCGGCCAACGGGAGCAGCGAGAGGGGCGGCGCCGCCAGCACCCCCGACTACGGGGAGAAGAAGCTGCCACAGGCGCTCATCATCGGGGTCAAGAAAGGAGGGACCCGCGCGCTGCTGGAGGCGATCCGAGTACACCCGGACGTGCGGGCGGTGGGCGTAGAGCCGCACTTCTTCGACAGGAACTACGAGAAGGGGCTGGAGTGGTACAGGTAGGACCCTGGGCGCGGCGGGAGGGGGTGGACGCGCGGCGAGACCCGCAGGGCGAGCCGCCGCTTTTCCGGGCCCTCGGACACCCGGGCGCCGCGGTCCCGGGAGCCCTTGGCCCCAGCGAGGGCTCTGTCAAGCCCCGGCGGGGGCTGCTCTGGGGGAGCGGCGGCGAGGGGCTGGACGCCGGTCAAGGAGGACTCTATTTCAGGGCGAGGGGTGGAGGTGTCGCCTTGCCCTGCCCGCCTCGAGGCTCCTCGTCCGGGGAGGTGCCTTCCGAATCTGCCCAGCTCCGAGCCTGGGAATCCCCAGCCTTCGTGCCCGCGGGGTGTTTCCCAGCCCTGGCTCTGGCGGGGCTCTGCGCTTCCGTGTGTGGGGACGCCGGCGGGGGGGATGAAGCAGGGTAGCGAGATTGATCTAGGGGCTTTGAGATCCCCTGGAATGTCTCAGAATCGCCCTGAAACGCATTTGCGTGGCTGGAATCCAACTTTAGTCTCTTCAGGTTAGAGCCAAATGACCCGGGAACGGTTAAACAAGGTGATGCTGGCCAGTTCTGGCTTTCTAGTAAAGACGGAGGGTGCCCCCATCTCCAGAACTTTCTATCCACCCGCTGGGTAGGTTTTGCATTGGGAGCACCAGTTGGTGCCCTGTGAGTTTTTACGCCCGGTGCCCGTGCCCTTTCTGTAACCCGCGCCTCCTTCGCTACAGATTGGAGCTTCTGTCTTGTGAAATGTTCACCTCTCGCCTTTTCCACCCTCTGCCAGTGGGGAGAAAAAGGGAGAAGAGCGGAGTAGAGTAGAAAGTTAGGTGCAGGTAACATAAATTAATAATCCAGCTTTCTTGCCATAACATTGAACACGACGCTGGTGTAGATGCTAAAATGCAAACCTGCTTTGCTTTTTTGGGGGGCGTGTTTTTTCTTTGCTTCTTTCCTCTGGTTTTATATCTCTCTGGAAAACAGATCTGGATGGCTGGCCCCATCTCGGCTGCATCTCAGTAATTAATTGCAATTGTCAAACAGAAACACAGGCTTTGTCAGCTAAAGTGATGTTATCATCTTAACCGAGCCAATAGGTAAAATACGAGGATTGTTTCCTGATAAAAGTCTCCTTCCTGTTGAAGAGCTGTGCTTTCCAAGTTTAAATTACAGCCTGGGAAAGTTTTAGAAATAGCTTAACTTAAAAAAAAAAAAAAAAGATAATAAATGGGTGTATTGTGATTGATTTCTTCCACTTTAAAAAACATGCCTTATGCTTTCAAAGCTTGAGAGAAGTACACTTAGGCATAAACATTCCAGCACATTAAACCGAAACAGCAAATGTGTCTGTTAATGTCTTGTCTGTTTCAACAGTGAGAACTAATTGCAATATTTTAGGAGGCTTCAAACAGCCCCTTCCTATCAAAACATAAAACAGCAAATGCCTAATTTAACTGGAAAATCAGTATTTATAACATCACAAGCCATGGCTCCCAGTTTGCGATTATAATTAAAAAGGTGTTAGAATGATTAGCGCCACAACAGCAAAATAGAGAGGGGGTATGATGTCTGGGAGGGCTGCGTTTGGTTGGTTTCGTTGGCTTGGTTGGTTTGGCTGGGGGGCATTCCGGTCTCTGCCGTGGGGTAGCTTCGGCCCTACGAGGGAAACGGTGGCTTTTCCCAATTCTAATTTTAAAGCTGCGTATCTCAGGAGAAGTGTCCAGTGCCGTTTCGGGGGAGAGAGAGGCATAAAGATCACATCTTTCCAACATGTGTTAGGGTTGCTTTGCAGCAGCTGGAAATAGAAAAGGGAGTGTTTTATTCAGACGACTTAAAGTTGGATGAAGGATTGCAGGGTGGAATGTGGGTCAGGAGGTCCCGTCCACGGGGCTGGGGGATTTTCTGAACGAGGAGCTAGGAGATGCCAGGTTTTCTTAATGTTCTTGCATACCGCGGCTGGGAGGAGAAGGCGTGGAGACTGCTATGATATGGCTGTGGAAGGTACTATCCCAGCGCTGTGGTCCTCCCAGCCATCCCTGGTGTGGTTTTTCGGGGCTGAGTGTGAATGTTTGGTACCCATCTGCAGAACTGTTCTACTGAAGACACGGGCAGATTCCCTTGATCCTCACTTGGGAGGACCATACGATTTCTCTGGGTGCCCCATCCTCTACCCCAGTGTCTCCCCCGTGGCAGATCCTTACAGTGCTTAGTGGTGCTGACTGCAAATGCCCGAGAAGCATCTCTGTAAGGCAGAGGGTATCGTTAGCCACCCCGACCTGGCTGCTAAGTCTTCTAGAAACCCCTTCGGGCCCCTGGGAGTGTGCCGGGGCTGCTTGGATACCTCTCCAGCCTTACCAGGGACAGCAGTGCTTGGAGGCTTGTCTGTGGGATTTTCAGAGGCTCTCTGTCTTCTCTCTCTCTCTCTCCCTTGGAGGAAGAGGGATGACATCCTCATTATGATGTAGAAGAGGAAACAGTGGCATCAGGTCAGACCAGTAAGAGAAACCCTTCCTCTTGTGTCTCTGGTCCAACCGCGCCTTTTTTTTTTTTTTTTCACGTTTGTTTATTTATTTTGAGAAAGACCGAGGCAGCGCGAGTGGGGGAGGGACGGAGAGAGGGAGAGGGAGGATCCCAAGCAGGCTCTGCACC
Source organism: Lynx canadensis (assembly GCF_007474595.2). Lineage (NCBI taxonomy): Eukaryota > Metazoa > Chordata > Mammalia > Carnivora > Felidae > Lynx > Lynx canadensis. The sequence goes on from NC_044318.1 coordinate 20,473,569, forward strand.
TGTCAGTGCAGAGCCCGATAGGGGGCTGGAATGCACGAGCTTCGAGATCTTGACCCGAGCGGAAGCCAGGAGTCGGACAGCTGCATCTCTACGCGGTCGCGTGTGTACTTGACCGGTCACGCTTGCTCCCCACCCGAGGTGTGGTCTGTGCAGCATCTTCCTCTGCTTGCCAGATGAGAGGGCCACAGACTGATGGGAGGTTTTGATTCTCCCCGACTTGTTCTCTTTCCTTTTTCTTTGCCGTGCGCTTCCCCATAGGCTGCTAATTCTGCGAGTGTTTCTGGTGTTTGTTTTTTCAGCCAGAGGGAGAAGAACGTGGGGCAAGTGCTTGGGTGACACTGGTTCGGGCTTTCCCCCCATCCCGGCTAAGCAGCCCTGGGAGTTTTATTTTCTCGGTGTCGCACCAGTCATGTCTAAATCCGGGTTTTGCTTTCTCCCGTTGCTGTTGATCTAATGTGATTTAAAAACACTTTTGAGATTAGGACATGTGCATCCGATTTCCGGGCAAGATAGACTAATGGATTAGGATGGGGGGTGTTAAAAGCTGGGGAGAAGCAAGCCTCCCTTGGTGGATTGACACAGGCCAGTGATTAACGGGTGGGGGGGTAGACTCAACCCGCCGCTCCCCACCCCCCCAAACCAATAACGGAAAAAGGCAGAGCCACAGTGTGCACCTTTCAGAATGGGCTGATCCAAGCTGTGTCTGGGCACAGACCTCATACTCCTCTAAGGGGCGGGACCTGGTGGCGGGCCGACCCGGCAGAACTGATCACGGTGACAGGGCTGCCTTGAGGTGCTGCCTCCCTTGTGGTTTACAGGCTGTACAGGGACCGTGTGACCACTTTGCTTTGGAAACCACTCAGCTCCAGGGTGACGGGAAGCGACCCTCCCTGGTCTCAAGCTGTCTTCGCTGCCAACAGTTAATACGCTCAGCCCCCTGGCTGGGGAAGATCACTCAGGAAAACGGTTCCCATGGCCTGGCTCCTGCTTCCCAGAGGAAGGTGGTCACAGCAGCACTGGGTGCACGTGGAATCTGGAGAGAGAATGAGGGAGGACGCCAGAAAGGCTCTGGCATTTATGGAATACCTGTGACTTACAGCGGCTGGCGCTTTGTAGATGTCCTATCACATCTGATCGTAACGGTGAGGGCTGTGGACTTACAGGTGGCTCCTGGACCAATCCCTTGCCCAGGATTGCTCAGCTGGTCCGTGGTTGAGCTGCCCACATCTGTCCAGTCTCACGGTGCTACTTTCTTCCCGCCCCACGTAAAATACTACCTTCTTACGTTTAACAAACATGTGATGATATTTAGCACGCACCTGGTACTGTTTTAAGGACAGGGGGTGAAGCGGTGAGTCAGCACTCGGTGCTCCTGAAACTGACATTTTGGTGGTGGGGAGGGGAGACAGCAAACAGCCTTCCTTTTCACATTTTTAATGCGGCTACGAGAAAATTCAAAACGACACTTGTGACTCAGGTTATATTTCCACCGGGCAGGGCGCCTAGTAGAGCAGTGCCTTTTAAACTTCAAGTGGGTATGGATCACCTGGGATGCTGTTAACATACACGATTCTGATTCAGCGGGTCTAAGGAGGGGCCTGAGAGCCTGCATTTCTAACTTCTGATCTCTGGACCTCACTTTGAGTAGTAGAGGTCTAGAGGGAGATTGGTGTGTGTGCGTGTATGCACGCCTGCGTTACGCTAGATCGGATGGCTGGGGAAAACTTCTCCGTGAGGGTGATGCAAACGAAGTGAAAGAGTTAAGATCCTGTCACGTAAAGATCTGGGTAAAGAGGTTTCCAACCGGGGCGGGGGGAGAGCAGGTGCAAAGGCCCTGAGGTGGAATCAAGCCTTGTGGCTTTATACAGTGTTCTTTCATTATTCCCAAAGCACAGCGTTTGTAGATGGACAAAACTGGGTTCAAAATGTGGTTTTACAACCTACTGGTTGGATAATTTTTGGAGAGATGGCTGATTTGACATCACTCAGTTTCAGTTTATCTGGGAATAATTCCTTCCTTGCAGGGTTGTTGGGAGGAATAAATGAAGTAATAAAGGTGAGTGTATTTTCTGAAAAAATGAGTATCCTAGAGCAGAAATCCAAATGGACCCAACTACGGTTTTTTTTTGTTTTTTGTTTTTTTTAATTTCTCAAATCATTTTGGTCTCATATGCTTTACCTTTGATCACAGCTGTCCTAATATTGACGGACGAGTCTCTTAGTGGGGATGTTTTTGGGAAGAGTCTGGTAATGATTGGTTGGCTTTGCAATCTACAGCTGCTTGACCTTTTCAACCACGGGTCACCAACTCAGATACCCAGTGAAATAGACCAGGCGGAGAAACTTGGGGCGTGAGCTCTGTCTACAGGTCACGGCTACTGCTCTCTGATCCAGCTACCCCCTTCCACGTGCAGATATCACCACATCCTCCGCTTGGTAAGAGGAGGGCTTTGATGTGAAAGCTCTTGGTTTTTAGCATTGGCAAACAGATGAAAATTTCTTAAAAGCGTTGTGTGGGCCAGCACTGTGGGACAAACAAAACACGTCTGTGGGCTGGATACGCTACCAGTTTGCGACCTCTGGTTCAAACTCGTTTCGGAACTGGCATACCCATACCCTTGGCAGTTGCCAGAATCGTGGCTTCCATGTGCTTATTTCAGTGTAGATTTTCCGCCCCTTTTCAGATTTTGCAACAGCAAGGGGGAAATACCTCCCAGATATATTGCAACAATAACAAAAGGAACGGCTTATAAACAGGCACATTGAGGCGGAGGAAGACAGGTCACAAATAAATTTCTCTTTTGTTTCCAGTGAGCGTTTTCTTGAAGGCGGGACAACTCTTCAGTTGTTCCCTCATTAATCAGGAGTGCCGGTATGTGATCCGGATAGATGAATTGCACCTATAAAATAGATTCCGGTCAGGTGGGTTCACTAAGACCTGAGAGATGGAATAGTTGGGTTCTAGCTGTTGCTCTGCCATGTTGCTAGTTCTGTTGGACCTCAGGTTACTTTGTTTCTTTCTTTAAAAAAAATTTTTTTTCCGTTTTTTAGATGAGACTGTATTGTGTCCATAGGGTCCAGCCACGGAAATACTTTGGTGCTAGAACCGACTTCTGTGTTGGACTTTTTGGAGGGAGGAAGCCGGTAGGGTAGAAGCAGCATTTTTCAGAGCATGTTTTTATATCCGTCTCTGAGTCAGAAGCCACGGCGTCTTCCTCCTGTGATCACCAAGCCTCAATTACTTCATCTGTAGAATGGGCACAGTATTACTTCCAAAAGGGGTTATGTGATGATAAAACGAAAGCAATTGTGATGTAGGAAATTTCGCTCGCCCCTTCTTTCCTGTCTTTCTCTCTCCCTTTCCCCGTGCCATTCTTCCTTTTCCTGCATTTCTTTTCTTTTTTTCTTGCCCGTAAGTACTAAAGGTCCTAAAGAGAAAGCTGTAATGCATTTTTCATTTGAATATAGCCTTTTATTTCAAGATTATGTCTGAGTGAGGGATTTCAAACCCTGAAGCAGCTCTTAAGTAGCTCTCTAGAGAATAATCAAAACCAGATTCCAGAATTTGGTCTATTGTAACTTGAGCTGACGGAGGAGAAGAGTCTGATTTCACGAAGTAACCACCGCCAGAATCCTTCACCAAGGGGACGGGGTAGGGAAATGGGCTGGCACTTCGGGCTTGTGCGCTGACGTTTTCTTGAACCTACAGGAGAAGTGATGCTGCTTGGCCTGGAAAGCTACAGAGACATCTAGAGTGCCAAGGGCGTGCTTGCCTTCAGTTTTTCTGCAGAACTGAAAGCATTTGAGAATGCAGGACTGTTCTAGAAGGCCCCGCCAAACACCCTGGCTTGAGATTTGGCTCCTTTCACTGGTGGTCTCCAACTGTCATGACACGATTTATTTCTTTTTCTTTTTCTTTTTGTTGACCACACCAGTCATTTTTACTTTTAAACGGAGTCGGGAGAGAGGCCTTGAGATTTTAGGTGGATGAGAGATGGCTGGGGTTGTATGGTAAGAAGTTTTAAAGGTTTTGGTTTTGCATAATGGATGATATCTCTGGAACCGATTGAACCACCGCCCTGTTAAAGTAATCTCTTGATTCCATTGGTTTCTGCGGTTTAACAAGCTCCCTCTATAACTGTCTGGGGAATTTCAGTCTGAAATTATAATTCACTAAGGGAGCCTTTCAGCCCATCTTGCCATTAATTAAAAGCAGGCGGTTGAATGTTTTTGTTTTAATACTCACTAGTTAGGATTCCTCACTTTAATTTTTTTTTCAACCTTTATTTAAGAATGTACAAAGCATATTCATGGGGAAACAAAGCAACGCATGAATTAGACAATATTGTTTTTGGTTGCAAGTAATAGAAATTGAACTTAAGCTACAGAAAAGGTAATTTACTGGCTTAAGTAATTAGGAAGTCTAGGGGATAATGACTTCAGGTAAAGCTGGATCCAGGGGCTCAAATGATATCACTAGGTCTCTGTCTCTTTCCATTTTTAAAAAATTTTTAAAAAACATGTTTTTTAATTTTTAAAAATGTTTATGCATTTTTTGAGAGAGGGCCTGAGCGTGAATGGGGGAGTGGCAGAGAGAGAGAGAGAGAGAGGGAGACACAGAATCCGAAGCAGGCTCCAGGCTCTCAGTGGTCAGCACAGAGCCCAAGGCGGGGTTTGAACCCATGAACTGTGAGATTGTGACCTGAGCTGAAGTCTGATGCTCGTCTGACTGAGCCACCCAGGTGCTCCTCCGTTCTTTTTTTAAATTTTTTTATTAAAAAAAATTTTTTTTTCACATTTATTTATTTTTGAGAGACAGAGAATGAGTAGGGGAGGGGCAGAGAGAGAGGAAGACACAGAATCAGAAGTAGGCTCCAGGCTCCGAGCTGTCAGCACAGAGCCCGATGTGGGGCTTGAACCCATGAACTGTGAGATCACGACCTGAGCTGAAGTCTGATGCTCGTCTGACTGAGCCACCCAGGCGCCCCTCCATTCTTTTTTTTTTTAATTAATTTATTTTTGATAGAGACAGAGAAAGCACGTGAGCTGGAGAGGGGCAGAGAGAGAGGGAGACAGAGGCTCCAAGGTGGGCTCTGTGCTGAGAGCTTGAACTCTCGAACCACGAGATCGTGACCTGAGCCAAAGTCGGACGCTTAAACGTTTCAGCCACCCAGGCGCCCCCTGTCTCTTTCCGTCCTTTGCCATGGTTTTCTCTACCTTGCTTTATTCTCAGATAGGTCATCTCACCATATTTAGGTAAGTAAGCAGCAACCTCAGACAAATAGATTTTATGTTTATCAATTCTTTTGGAAGTCATTTTTCTTAGGAGCTTCTGTAAGAGATTCCTGGAGATTCCTCTGGTCCAGGTCGGGTGATGAGCCCGCTCCTGCAGCAGTCAGGGTGCCATACTCCAATCAGGCCTGGGTGATGTGGTCACTCTTTTAGGTTGGGGTAGTGGTGGGGCAGGGAAACAGAGTTAGTCTCGCTGAAACCATAGGGGATAGTGTCCCCCTAAGGACCAGGTGTTCAAGGCTTCTGTTGCTCGAAGTGGGGGCCAGTTAAACCACATGTTTGTTAAACATACGAAGAATCCAGTCTGGGACAGATGCCTGATCTTTCTGAGTATTTTAACTTAGAGAGAGGTACAGGGGCGCCTGGGTGGCTCAGTTGGTGAAGCGTCCAACTCTTGATTTCGGCTCAGGTCACGGTCTCACGGTTCGTGAGTTCGAGCCCCGCGTCGGGCTCTGTGCTGACAGCACGGAGCCTGCTTGGGATTCTCCGTCCCTGCCTCTCTCTCTTTCTGTCCCTCCCTGGCTCTCTCCCCTTCAAAATAAATAAACTTAAAAATTTTTAAATAAAAAAAGAAAGAGGTACGAAGGGTTAGTCTGGGGAGGTCCAGTGTTATTTTTATTTTAGTTATTCATTCATTTGTTTACTATTTAAACATGTACTGATTGTCAGCTATGTGCTGAGGTCAGACATGAATCAGTCATGACCAGCGGTCTGCAGGAGCTAAGAGAATAGGGAAATGGACAAGTAAATGATTATACTCCAAGGTAAGGAAAGCTCGGGCCAAGTGGGGTTTATTCCAGGAATAGAAGGATGGTTCGATCTTAGGCAATCAAACTATGTGATCTGCTCTTTTTTTTTTAATTTTTAAATTTTTTTAAATTTATTTTTGAGACAGAGAGAGACAGAGCATGAGCAGAGAGGGAGGGAGACACAGAATCCGAAGCAGGCTCCAGGCTCTGATCTGTCAGCACAGAGCCTGACGCGGGGCTCGAACTCACAAACTGTGAGATCATGACCTGAGCCAAAGTCGGACTCTTAACTGAGCCACCCAGGCGTCCCTATGTGATCTGCTCTTACCATGAGCAAATGAGAACGATCCCGTTGGTTCACCTTATGGCCGCCAAAAATAGAGCTGATAATGTTAAATATTTATTCCTGGTGTGTAGAACACCAGCGAATAAAATAGGATCCTCCCTGAAGCCAACGTCATCTTTAATGGTGTAACGCTAAAAACATTCCCGCTAAATTCCGAACAAGGCCAGAACGCCCGTGCCCGTAACAATCACTGTTATTTGCCTTTGTTCAGGAATTTGATAAGATAATGCACTTGGATGAGAAACAGAACGAGAAAGGGGGAGGTAGAATTTTCCCCTTGGCCCCCAGTTTCATCTTTTAATGGAAAACCCGAGATAACTAGTCCATCCCTGAATCTATTAGGAACAACGATGGGATTCATTAAGGGGATCGGTAAGAAAATTTCTATGCGAGACCTAGAGTTTTCCTATATGCCTACGCCAACCGTGTTGAGAGTATAAGGAGAGAAAATACTCTATTTCTAGAAGCGACCAAAGAAACGAAACAACTGGGAATACATTTAGCAAAAGCCGTACGAACAAAATCTTATTACTTCACCAAGGGGCATCAGAGAAGAGGGGACTTGTTTCTCTAGGATGGCATGTCTTTTTTCTTCCATCCGCTCCCCCCCTCCTTCTCCCCTCCCCTCCTCCCTCCTATTCCTCCCCCTCCCCTTCTTTTTTTTTTATTTTTTTTTTATGTTTTTCAATATATGGAATTTATTGTCAAATTGGTTTCCGTGCAACACCCAGTGCTCATCCCAAAAGGTGCCCTCCTCAATACCCATCACCCCCCCCCCCCCCCCCCCCCCTTTTTTATTGGGATTCCAGAGATGGTCTTCCCTGTACGGGACGAGCTGCCAGGTGGAGGTCAGGCATGTTCGAAAGTCGTCTGAGGATACTGTTTCTCTGAACGTGGCCCAAATGTTGGACTTCGTATCTAGGATTCCCTTACTTCGCACGTTCTGTCCGTTCAGACTTACACGCCGAGTAACAATTCCTTGCTGGGGAAGCTGGCGGCCTTACATCCCCAATTCAAGGGTGGTCTGGCCGTGCCATGGTGTGGATTAACATTCCGACGGGTGTGAGTTAGTAAATGCAGATCCACGAGGCGAAACACAAAGTCGGGGATTAGTAATGGTTATCTTCAGTGGAACAGGGAGATGAAGGTTTGGGGCAGGGGTGGGGGGGTGACTGTCGCGTCGTGGTCGTGTCCGCTCTTCTCCAAGCACTGGCTTCGTCCAGGTGGAACCTTGGGACGGGGTCCTGTCATCATCGGTGTTTCCCATGGGAGTGAACTAATGCACAAACAGGGCAAGTCCTTGGCCCGGGACACTGGAGCTGGGCTTCAGACCCAAGGCTTTGGCCCCAAACACATGGCATCTTCTCTTACTTGTCTCGAAGCTCCTGTCCCCTGGAAGGGTTGTCTTTCCAGCCGCGTGGGAGTGACTCCTAATTACACACCTTTCTCTGCCAGACACTCTTGGTTTCCACGCGCAGATGGACTAACTGACGTGCAGGACGGGCTGGGTGGGGGATCTGCTCCCAACAACAGACTGGCAGTGGCCTCCTTCCTGCCGTGGGCCCTCGCTCGTTCCTGCTTGAGGGATGGGTTTTTTTTTTTTAAGTTTTATTTATTTATTTTGAGAGACAGAGAGCACACGCTCGCAGGGGAGGGGCAGAGAGAGAGAGAATCCCAAGCAGGCTCCGCGCTGTCAGCTTGGAGCCCAACACGGGGCTCGAACTCGTGAACCGCGAGGTCGTGACCTGAGTTGAAACCAAGAGCTGGACCCTTAATGGACTGAGCCACCCCCGGGGGCCTCTTAAGTGGCTTTTCTCCCCCCCTCCCCCGTTCCCTCCTCCTGGAATACTCTGCCCCTAGACTTTAAACTACCTGTGTCCGCTCATCCTTCAGACGTTGGCTTAAATTCCCTCTCCTCAAAACGACATTTCCCAGCTATCTAGTTTTTTTTAAAAACCTGCTTCTGTGTCTGAGCTTGTCCGCGGTTTTATCTTCTTCACAGCATGCATGACCCTCCCAGATCACCCGAATTACGCATTTCGCTCTTGCTGGAAGGAGAACTACAAGGGGTCCTGTCCATTGTTCATGTGCCAGCACCCAGAGCTGCGCCTGGCACACAGTAGGTGCTCCATAGTGGTGGCTGCTTGAATCAGTGAACCAGTGAATACAAGGAGTGCCTTCCGTGCGCTAAGTTTTCTTGCAAAACTTCAGGCTTCTGGAAAGAAATAACACATTTCTTGGGAACTCTGGCTAGGAATTGTTCTAGGCTCTTTCGCGATGCTATTTTTGCAAAGCCTATTTTTGGGTGCAAGAAAGAGAAACCCACTCAACCCAGCTGTGTGGGCTAGACAGTCTCCCCAAAAGGTTCCCTACAGCTCACAACATTGTCTCCTCTGGTCCCCACAGCAGCCTCACAAAGGAGGCACTTTCTTACCCCACTTGTACATAGAGAGTCCGACGTTCAGAAGGGCCCGTGACAGTGCCGCGGTCACACAGGTGGGTTGTCCCAAGGCAGGTGTCTTTTCACTGTAACACGTGGCCTTTGGAGGTGTCACCGACAGCGTCTTAGAAGGGCTTGGGTTATTTCGGACGGACCGTTAAGTGCCAAGAATGATTTGGGTTCCGTTTCTCCAAACACATGATCAGAACTATGTTGTTCGCCTTTTAGTAATTAAACAGTTACACAGAGGCCCTGTGTTGGATTTGTTACTCACTACAGGTACAGGTACACCCTCGCCTTTGCCCCCAGGTTAAGGCTTCTGCAGGGTGTTGGAGCTGAGGACATGGGAGGCAGACGGCCTTGAGTGCCCCTGTCACAGGCCGCTCTGACTCCTCGAAGCTGCGTGGGGTTTTGAAAACAAAAGCGGGACCTGTAGTCTGAAATTCAGGATGTGAGGCTGTGTCTACCTTGCTTTGTGTGCATGGGGCACATAGTTAGTCTTTGAGCCTTTGTTTTCTCATCTCTAAAATGGGAATCACAGCCTCTGAGAACGCCATGGTGATTTTGCAAGGAGAGAACGGTGATGATGTGCTGGGATCTGATCTGTGTGGTCCGTGCGCGTCAGTTGTTATTAACCTGCGCACGTTTTCATGAATTCCCCCAGGTAATTGGTTTTCTGAAACGTCGCACTCCAGGGAGTGCCTGAAATACAGGACACTCTTCTCATAAACTAAGACTAAGTTTAATTTACAGAAACTGTTATGTAGCACGGATACATCAAACGTTGGTTGGGGCCGACGGCGTAAAGATCCCAGGGGGGCACCTGAGTGGCTCAGTTGGTTAAGCGGCCGACTCTTGATTTGGGCTCAGGTCATGATCTCACGGTCTGTGGGTTCGAGGCCCATGTCGGACTCTGTGCGGACAGCTCGGAGCCTGGAGCCTGCTTCGGGTTCTGTGTCTCCCTCCCTCTCTGCCCCTCCACCGGTCGTGCTCTGTGTGTCTCTCTCTCTGTCTCAAAAATAAATAAACATTAGGGAAAAAAAAAAAGGATCCCAGGAATTCCTCGAGAACATCACTCTGCATTACTCTCCCCTGACCACCATCTTTCTATACTGAAAAACCCTAAAAAGCTGCATGTAGGGCATGTTTCCTCGTTAGGATTGCTCTGCAGTTGGTGACCTTTGGAAGCACCCAGAAGGTTCTCTCTTGTTACTCTCAGTCGAGCTACCTTCTCACTGTTTTGTGCACCCTGTCTGCGTTTCCCAAGTTGTGTTTGCTTCCTGCCCTCGGGCTGCCTGACCAGCTGCTCTCTGACGGCCGGAAAGGCGGGATCATGCCCCCCTCCCCACAAATGTCCCCATCCTGACGGCCGGCCAGAACGTGTCAGTGTGCTAGATTGCGTGACAGAGGGGAACCAAGCCGCAGGTGGAATTGTGGTTGTTACAGAGCCAGCCCTGATGTGGGAATTATGCGGAGTCACCTGGACGGGCCATTGTGATCTCAAGGATCCTTTCAAGTGGAGCAGGGAGGCGGAGGGAGAGAACCAGGGGATGGCGGTTCGAGAGGCTCCCGGCCCACTGTTGCTGGCTCTGAAGCTAGAGGAAGGAGCCCTAAGCCAAGGAATTCAGGCGGTTTCCAGAAGTGAGGGAAAAGGGGAGGAAATCGATTCTCCCTTAGAGCTTCCAGAAGGAACGCAGCCCTGTTGATGCTTCGATGTTAGCTCTAGGAGACCCACTTCTGACTTCTGACTTCCAAAACTCTTTTTTTTTTAATGTGTATTTACTTTTGCGGGGGGGTGGGGACACAGAGAGAGAGGGAGACACAGATTCTGAAGCCGGCTCCAGGCTCTGAGCTGTCAGTACGGATCCTGACGCGGGGCTTGAACTCAGACCGTGAGATCATGACCTGAGCCGAAGTCGGACGCTTAACCGACTGAGCCAGAACTCTTAACCAACTTCCAGAACTCTTAAGCCCGTCGGCTCGTTGTGGTCGTTTGTTACAGCAGTGGGACCCTCTCCTCGGACATCTCCGGCGGCCCCCTTATTGTTTCTTTTCTTCCCTTGCTTTTTTTCTCCCTTCCTGGAAAATCATCACCTTCTGGGCCCTTGTAGGCCTCTTGCCAAACAGCCACGTGGACGTCAGCATCCAGATGGTCCCTGTGCTAGTTAGGGCTGAAAACAAAAGTGCCAGAACGCAGAGACCCCAACACGCGGTGGCTTAAATGCCATGGGTGGTTTTTCTCCTACATAATGAAAGGTGATATTCAGAGTTTGTAGCGGTCAGTGCTGCCTGGAGACCGGTCACCCGGAGGAAGGTTGTGCGTGTTTGCACAGCGGCCCGCGTGGACACGGCAGCCAGCCAGTGTAGACTGCCGGGGCAGCCGTGCTCCCCAAGGTCGTTCAGAGACGCACGTTCTGTTCTTTCTGTCCTGTTCCTCTGCCCGTCGCCCAGGGAGCTCGTTAGAGAAGCAGACTCTTCAATCCCCTCCCAAACTTTCTGAAGCCGAATTTGCATTTTGAGAACGTACTTGGGGGATGATGATACACAGAGGTTGAGCAACAGGGCCTTGGAGCAAGGTTTTTCGGCCTCAGCGCTGTTGGCATTCTGTGCTGGGACATTCTTCACCGTGGGGACTGTCTCGGGCATTTGTAGGGCTTTTAGCAACCTCTCTGCCCCCTCCCCCCCCCCCCCCCAGATGCCAGGACTTAGTCCCTCACCCTCAATTTTAATAGCCAAAAATGTCTCCAGACTTGCCCAATGTCCTGTGGTGGGGACAAGGTGCCTCTGATGGAGACCCCCCCCCGCCTTAGAGGGTTTTTCTCTTCCGCAAGATCAGAGCCGCGTTCCAGCCGGTGATAAACAGGGTGCAAGTCCAGGAAGGGATTTCTTCGTGAGCACACGAGGCAGAAGCGACACCCATAACTTCCGCTCGCATTCTGTCCGTGAGAATTTTGTTGTGTGGCCACATCCAGCCGCAGAGCAGTCTGGGGACCGTATCGGGTGTCTCTGGGCCCAAGGAGGAGGAGAGAAGGGGTCTGGGGGACAGTCGGCTTCCATTAACGTAACTAACACAAGAATATGGTCTTCCTGTATGTATCTGTCTTTATTCTCTTCTATCAAGGGGTAGAGCTGGCTGGCTGGGGGAAATAAGTCTATATAAATAAATTAGGCATATATTCTGCAGTTGGAATACCAAACTGTTTTAGGGGCTCACAGGATATTTTATTTATTTTTTATTTTTTTTAATTTTTATTTATTTTTTAGAGAGACAGAGACAATGCGAGTGGGTTGGGGCAGAGAGAGAGGGAGGCACAGAATCCGAAGCAGGCTCCAGGCTCCGAGCTGTCGGCACAGAGCCCGACGCGGGGTTCGAACTCACGAGCTGCGAGATCGTGACCTGAGCCGAAGTCGGACGCTCACCCGACTGAGCCACCCAGGCGCCCCCAGGATATTTTAGATGAACACATACAATTTACCTGATTCTGTGAGACTGTATTTTGATATCGGGAGTTTGGGGGCACCTGGTGGCTCAGTCGGTTAAGCGTCAGACTGCGGCTCGGGTTGTGGACTCGCGGTTCACGAGTCGGAGCCCCGCATCAGGCTCTGTGCAGACAGTGCGGAGCTTGCTTGGGATTCTTCCTCTCTCTGTCCCTCCCTGCTCTTTCTCTCTCTCCCTCCAAAAAAAAAAAAAAAAAAAAAAGTATCCTCTAAACTTCAGTCATGAGTATTACTCTTGTAGGTTTTGTTCCTCGTGTATTGATTTTCTTACTTAAAAAATAATAATTAAAAGGTTTGTAAAGATTTTATCTTTACTATAAATGCGTTGGATGGGGTGGAGATACACATACATATACACGCGTTTATCTATGTTATGTACGTACATATGTATATATTTGTCTGTCTGCCTATGTGCATATGTATCTAGTGTGTTATGTATCTGTCCGTGTATCTGTTTATTTGGTACCACCCTCCGCCTCCCCGTGCTTCTGCAGTAGACTTCTGCTCCTGTCCCTGCTGACACTCTGGCCCCTCTGTAGCCTGCTCTCCACACAGTAAGTGTGGTAAGTGATCGTTTTAGAACATAAACCAGACCGTATCACTCCCGTACTTGAAATTTCCAGTAGTTTCTTGTCAACTTGGAAGGAAATTCTAAGTCCTGACCATAATCCACGGACCCAACAGAATCTGAGCCCTGCCTGCCTTTTCAACCACATCCGTTGGCCTCTTCTCTTTGTCTTCTGCTTGAGCCACACTAGCCTCCCAAGAAGCATTACACGGCCCTGCCTCAGGGCCTTTGCACTTGTGGCTCCGGCCGCCTGTATTGCTTTTCCGTAGATAACTGTGCGGCTCACATCCTTTCTTCATTTGAGCCCTCTGCTCGCCTGCCTCCTCGTCAGCATGGCTTTTTCCTTTACCACGTGGACTCATGCACTCCTACTGGTAAAGGCTCCACTCACTGGAAGATGCTTGTATATACAGTATTGCCATTAATATGCACCTACGTTCAGTGGTACTCCACCCTTACCCAGATTTCTGGTGTCTTAATTTCCTGGTTCCAAGCCCTCCCTTCTGGAGGGAAGTCTGGTTTTTGATCTGGTGCCACAAAATGACCTTGACATTGCTGGGGTCAATTTAAAAGATGTTTACGGCTCCGCTATACCTGTTATTTAAGTATACAGCCACTAGGTGGTGATCATGGGACATGGGCTGAGTCCAAAGTACAGCGTTTCTTGAGATCACAGGTGTGGGTGGTTCCTTGCTCCTTCCAACCTGGGTTAACCCTGCATGTTTGCCCCAGTAAAATAAGAGGCTTTATAAAAGTTCACTTTAAGTAAACAGCAAACAGACACCCATACAGATGTTTAGAGCATGTTTAAAACCAGCAAACTCTGGTACAAACGCTGTCCTCTTCTCAGCCAGTTCTGTGTGTTCAGATACAGAGAGAATATCACCAGGTGGCCCTTGTCTTTCCTTCTTAGCGTTCCTGTAACTATTTGGATATGAACAAACCACGAACGTAATCACGTTACCATATGTGAATGTTGACACATTTAATATTAGAAAATACCTTTATTTTTTATTTTATTTAAATTCAAATTAGTTAACATACAGTGTACTCTTGATTTCAGGAGTAGAACCCACTGACTCATGTCTTACATATGACACCCAGTGCTCATCCCGAAAATGCCCTCCTTGATGCGCATCGCCCGTTTAACCCATCCCCCCGCCCACGTCCCCTCCAGCAGCCCTCAGTTTGTTCTGTGTATTTGAGAGTCTCTTATGGTTTGTCTCCCTCTCTGTTTTTATCTTAGTTTTCCTTTCCTTCCCGTGTTCATCTGTTGTGTTTCTCAGATTCCAAACCAGTGAAATCATATGAGATGTGTCTTTCTCTGACTCACTTACTTCGCTTAGCATAATGCCCTGCTGTTCCATCCACGTTGTTGCAAATGGCAAGATTTCATTCTTTTTAATGACCCTGTAATATTCCATTATATATATATGTTTGTGTGTGTGTGTGTGGACACCCCCCACATCTTCTTTATCCGTTCATCACCCGATGGACATTTGGGCTGTTTCCCTAATTTGGCTATTGTTGATCGCACTGCTGTAAACATTGGGGTGCATGTGCCCCTTCGAATCAGCATTTTTGTATCCTTTGGATGAATTCCTAGTAGTGCAATTGCTGGGTTGTAAGGGAGTAGAAAATATCTTTATAACACACATGCTGGACATTAACTGGGTGCCCTGTCCGCTTCACATCTGAAAATTGCATGGTGATTTCGACCAGCAAATCCCACGACGTCGCCCAGAACGACTAAGTTTCTTATTTAGACCAGAGCAGTGAGTTTGTTCTGAACCTACTGGTTCTCATCCATGTATGTATCACTGTGTTGACAGCTCCTTCTTACAAGTTGCCCCTCAACTCTTGTGCTTGGTGCTCCTAGGTGTTGCTGGAATTGTGTCTTTTTTCCGGTTTCTTTCTTTCTTTAAAAACATTTTTTTAATGTTTATTTATTTCTGAGAGAGACACAGAGCATGAGTGGGGAAGGGGCAGACAGACAGAGAGAGAGAGGGAGACACGGAATCTGAGTTGTCAGCACAGAGCCCGATGCGGGGCTCGAACTCACAAACTGAGAGATCATGACCTGAACCGAAGTCGGACGCTTAACCACTCAGGAGCCCTTCTTTTTTTCCTTTCTTCACCTCTCGTCTGCCGGGAGGAAGAAATTGCCCCAAGTCACAACATATGAGAGCGTGTTTGAAGAAAATCTTTCCCTGTGGCTTGAAACTTGGTTTCGGCTACAGATTTTTATGGGTTACAACTCTTCTGGCTTAAACACACAGAAATTCCAGGTAAAATCTGAACAAAGCATGAACCAGAATGGAATTAAATGGCTTCTGTGTCTGAGAAGTCCTGGGTTGGGGTGGCCTCATTAGGGCTTAAACCGTGTCCCCAGATCTCTCACGCCCAGTGGCCAGTCCTTGTTTGTGGCCAGTGACAGGGAGAGAACGGAGCCCTAATGAGGCTCCCCTGGGGGCGTTTTCCAGAACCAGGATGAGGTTATCCAGGGAGGGAAATGGGTGCTGGTATCCAAACAACAGATGTCTGTTTCCAGACTCTTCTGTTCAAATGGAATCTTTCCCCAACGCACAACCGAACAAAACAGGCACACTAATTGTTGTGTTGGGTTGCGTTGGAGGTAGGAGGCCTGGGTCCTGTTCTGTGTCTTTCTATCAGGGTGGGCACGGAGCGGCTCAGAATCTCCCTCTCCCGACTTGAAGGTTCTGCATCCCTTCTTTAATGTGGAAAAGAAAGTAGGAAGGGGAAAAGAGAGAGAGGGAGAGAAAAGACCAGAAACTTGTCTAGTTTCTGTACCTAAGTTGTGAGAGATCCTGAAAGAACAAACCTAGAGAGCCTGCCCCTCAGAAATCACTAATTAGTTATTTACGATATTTCCTATTTCTGTCACTTCCTTAGCAACCCCTAGCAGCTGCCTGGGAAAATTTAAAGGAGTTGTCGGTCTTACATGAGAATGCTTCAAATAGCAAGTGAAATTGTTCAGTGACATGAAGCCTTCCTGCTCGGATTTCACTTCAAGAAGAGAGGGAAAGCGATTTGACATTTGATCAATCTTAACATAACTGGATAGCCCAGAATTTCTGGAACTGCCCCGATTCTAGGTCATCCTCCTCTTTTCATTTAAGGTCAAGGCCTTTGATATGGAAGGAGGTGTGCTTTAATTTTCATGCTTTTGTTAGACTTTTTTGTTTTTAATGTTTGTTTAGTTTTGAGAGAGAAAGAGAGAGAGACAGAGAGAGAATAAGTGGGGTCGGAGGAGAGGGAGACACAGAATCCAAAGCAGGCTCCAGGCTCTGAGCTGTTAGCACAGAGCCCGACGCGGGGCTCGAACTCATAGACTGTGAGATCGTGACCTGAGCCGGAGTCGGATGCTCAACCCACTGAGCCAGCCAGGCGCCCCTCTTTCGTTAGACGTTTTATGAAAATACGTCCGCCTTTTGAGAAGACCAGTCCCTTCGTCACATCTAGCATCTTGACGCTTTGTTTGAAAATACGTACCTAGTAATGCTGATGCATAGGGGCACACGCACCCCAATGTTTACAGCAGCGCTCTCAACAATAGCCAAATTATGGAAAGAGCCCAAATGTCCATCAAGTGATGAGTGGATAAAGATGTGGTTTATATATGCAATGGAATACTACTTGGTGATGAGAAAGCATGAAATCCTGCCATTTGCAACAACGTGGATGGCACTGGAGGGTATTCTGCTAAGTGAAATAAGTCAGAGAAAGATACCATATGTTTTCACTCTTATGTGGATCCCGAGAAGCTTAATAGAAGACCATGGGGGAGGGGAAGGGGGGAAAAGTTACAGAGAGGGAGGGAGGCAAACCATAAGAGACTCTTAAAAACTGAGAATAAACTGAGGGTTGATGGGGGGGGGTGGGGGAGAGGGGAAAGTGGGTGATGGGCATTGAGGAGGGCACCTGTTGGGCTGAGCCCTGGGTGTTGTAGGGAAACCAGTCTGACAATAGATTATATTTAATATAAAAAAATACGTACCTAGTGTATTGTCTGTGGCGTTCTCACCGGTACCAGGCAAAGTTTGCGTCCTCAGCCAGCACGTGTGAGTGAAAATTGTGTCACGAAGGATCTTTTGAAGGTTTCTCAGTGGGGATTCCTTGGAATCTTGGGGACCCAGAGCTTCTGAAGCCCCAGGCTCAATTATTAGGTCCGGGCCAGTTTTCGGGGTGATCCTTGAACTTGGATGCCCCCAGCGCCTTAGCCTCCAGATTCCCCTGACTTCATCCCTCCCCGCCTTGGTCTTCAAGATGTCCTGGCCCTGGAGTGGGAGTCTGGCTGTCCCCTCCACTCCCCCCCAAAAGAGGGCCCCCGGCCTTTTTTTCCTCTCCTGGTTTGCCTGCTGGACGCGAGATGGGGATACGGAGAAGGAGGACCAAAAATACCTCCTCCCGGTCCGCCAGACTCAGTCAGGCACATAGATCTGAACGCTTTGTTTTCAGAAAGACACGTCTTTTCCAGATTTCTCGCGACTTAAGATTCTGAAGACTTCTGACACATTCGGTGTTTTTTTGGTTTGTTTTTTGTTTTTTGTTTTGTTTTGTTTTGAGAACCGGGCATGCATTCTTCTTTTGTTGTTGTTAGATTTCCAAATTTTTCCTTTTTTTTTTTTTTTTTTTAAGTCTAATGAACACACAGGGTTAAAATAGTTTCTGGGGTACTGTATAATGATTTGACATTTTTTAAAAATTTTTTTAATGTTTATTTATTTCTGAGAGAGAGAGAGAGACAGAGTGCGAGCAGGGGAGGGTCAGAGAGAGAGGGAGACACGAGTCCGAAGCAGGCTCCAGTCTCTGAACTGTCAGCACAGAGCCTGACGCGGGGCTTGAACCCACATACCGTGAGATCATGACCTGAGCTGAAGTCAGACGCTTAACTGACTGAGCCACTCAGGCGCCCCTGATTTGACATTTCTATACATTTCTCAGGGCTTGTCACGGTAAATCGTACTCTTAATCCCCTACCCCTATTTCACCCCTCCCGCCTCCCCACCTCCCCTCTGGCAACCACCAGTTTGTTCGCTGTATTTAAGAGTCTGTATTTCGTGGGCACCTGGGTGGCTCTGTCAGTTGAGCATCAGACTTTGGCTCAGGTCATGATCTCACAGCTTGTGAGTTCAAGCCCCGCCTCGGGCTCTGTGCGGACGGCTCGGAGCCTGGAGCCCGCTTCGGATTCTGTGTCTCCCTCTCTCTCTGCCCCTCCCCTGCTGGTGCTCTGTCTCTCTCTGTCTCTGAAAAACAAATAAACATTAAAAAAAAAAGTCTGTCTTTTGGTTTGTCCCTTTTTTGCCCTATGTTTGTTCTTCTGTTTTGTTTCTTAAATTCCACCTATATGGAAATCCCATGGTATTTGTCTTTCTCTGACTGGCTTATCTCACTTAGCATAATATCCCCTGATCCATCCACGTTGTCGCACACGGCAAGATCTCATTCTTTTTTTTTTTTAAACGTTTTTTTTTTTTAATTTTTTTTTCAACGTTTTATTTTTTATTTTTGGGACAGAGAGAGACAGAGCATGAATGGGCGAGGGACAGAGAGAGAGGGAGACACAGAATCGGAAACAGGCTCCAGGCTCCGAGCCGTCAGCCCAGAGCCCGACGCGGGGCTCGAACCCACGGACCGCGAGATCGTGACCTGAGCTGAAGTCGGACGCTTAACCGACTGCGCCACCCAGGCGCCCCGAGATCTCATTCTTTTTATGGCTGAGTAATTTTCCACTGTGTGTGTGTGTGTGTGTGTGTGTGTATGTGTGTGTATCACATCTTCTCTATCCCTTCATCTGTCGGCGGGTTGCTTCCATACCTGAGCTGTTGTAAATAACCCTGCAATAAACGAGAAGATGAATATATCTTTTCAAATCAGTGTCTGTTTTCTTTGGATAAATACCCAGCAGTGAGATTACTGGATCATACAGTAAATTCGCTGTTTAATTTGTGGGGGACCCATACTGTTTTCCCCGACGGCTGCCCCAGTTTGCATTCCCACCAGCGGTGCACAAGAGTTCCTTTTTCTCCGCGTCCTTGCCAAGACTTGTTATTTTTTTATTTTTTTTGGTCTTTTTTGATTCCAGCCGTTCTGACAGGGGTGAGGCGATGTGTCCTTGCGGTGTGAATTGGCACGTCCCCCGATGACCAGCGACGTGGACCACTAGGCGTGCGTCCTGGAAGCCGCACGCCGTGCGGCTTCTCGGAGAGGAGGTGCTCGGGGATAGTAGCGTCCACACCTCCCCGAGTCCAGCGGTCCCTTGCGTCTGCCGGCAGACAGAGTTGTGATTCTCTGGGAGCCACATTGCACATGTCTGCTTCTTAGAGAATAGCTCTCCTTGTCGCATCTCGAGGCTGTTTGGGAAATAAACCCACATCTCTTAAGGCTGTGAAAGACTGTTGATAATGTCTACCTACTGGAGTTTGGTTTAAAGGTCTCAGCACTTCGGGTAACTTCAGAGAGAGATATTGATTTTCCGAGCCCTGCTGAGAGCTGGCAGCTTCAGAGACCCGGTGACTCAGCTTCCCCTTCTCCGTGTGGGGCAGCTGAGGTATGAGGATTGCCCTGGGCTGTCTCTTTTTTTAAAAAGAAAGGGAGGAAAAAAACATTCCATCAGCCCAGGCTATTTCGAGGCAGTGTGAGGGCTGGAAAGCCTCTCTTCTCTTCCTCGGGCTTCCGACCTGCTGCCCTGGGCTGTGTGATGTCGCTGCAGGGAGGGGCTGGTGGCAGGGTCTGTTCTGCTCCGTGACGTCATGGCCGCGTTCTTGTTCCTGATGAAGAATTCTCGCCCCTCGCCCCCCCGAGGTTGGCAACCGCCTTTGGAAAGTGTTTTCATGAAGGGGCGTTGGCTAGGATTTCGGTAATGACTTCACTCCCTCGTTACAAAGCTCTGTGACGTGAACATCCCCCCGTCTTTATAAAGCGCAAGCCAGCTGACATGGGGCAGAAGGACTTCTGAGGCCTGGCTCCTATTTTCGTATTTGCCAACTACACCCCATGCACCACACCCATGGACTTTCCTCCCGTCCTGCTGATGGGCACTGGCTAATCCTGGGGCTTTGCCCTTCTTCACCTTTGTAACAAACATCATGGTGCCATGGAGCGAATGGTTGTTATCCCAAGAGCTTTCACATGCCGTCTCCACAAACAACATGGCCGCCCCAGGAGAGAGAGAGACTGTGCGTATCCCCATTTTACACACGAGGTAGGGAGACTTCAGTAACTTACCCAAAGTCATCCGAATCCTGACACAAATCCCAGAGTCTCACCACCAGACTCTGTATTTTGCTCACAATCCTGTACGGATCTTTCTGACTGCCCAGCCCTTGGTAGACCACATAGTATACGCTAGGATCTCACTTCGATGATTATTCTTTATTTTTTAAATGTTTGTTTATCTTATTTTGAGAGAAAGAGCCCGTGTGTCTGTGTGCCCATGAGTAGGAGAGGGGCAGAGAGAGAGAGGGAGAGTGAGAATCGCAGTGTGAGGGCAGAGCCCAATGTGGGGCTTGATCCTGCGAACCACGAGATCATGACCTGAGCTGAAATCAAGAGTCGGATGGACGCTCAAGGGCACTTGGGTGGCTCAGTCGGTGAACCGTCCCGACACTTGATTTTGGCTCATGGTTCGTGAGTTTGAGCCTTGAGTCGGGCTCTGTGCTGATATCATGGAGCCTGCTTGGGATTCTTTCTCTCCCTCTCTCTCTGCCCTCCCCTGCTTACTCTCTCCATCCCCCCCCCCCAAATAAATAAAATTAAAAAAAAGTGTCGAATGCTTAACTGACTGAACCACCCAGGCACCCCAAATTATTATTCTTTAAATAATATGTATTCAGCGAAGACAGTTCCAAAATACTGAAAGCATAAAAAACCCCTATCACCCAAAGATAACTATTCTTAGTAGGTCAGTGTTTTCGTTATTTCCAAAGTATATAGAGATCCTTTTCTTTCAGAAATGTATATTTGTTTTCTTCCACCTAAAAGTGTATCATGACTCCTCTTTCCGGGTCTAAAGTCTACTCACACAATCTAATTTTAACGATTTTTGTGATCACGAAAGCAATACAGTGGGCTACCCCCGAGAGTTAGGGCCTGACCGCACACAAGTTCACGTAAGGCAGAAGAATTGCCCACAGAGTGTGTTAGGCGGCTCGGGCTGCCGTAGCAAAGTGTCACGCACCGGGAGGCTGAAACGACAGAAATTGATTTTCTCACAGTTCGGGAGGCTGGGAAGTCCAAGATCCGGGTGTCGTTGGCCGGGCTGGTTTCTTCTGCGGTCTCTCGCTTTGACTTGTGGATGGTGTCTTCTCTCTGTGTCACCGTGCGGTCTTCTCCCTGTGTGTCTGTGTCCATGTTTCCTTTCTTTACAAGGACACCGGTCATGTTGGATGAGGGCCCCTTCGAATGACCTCAGTTTACCTTTATTGCCTCTTGAAAGGCCCTGTCTTCAAATGCAGTCACATTCTGAGGTCCTGGGAGTTAGGACTCGAACGCATGGGTTTCGGAGGGATACAGTTCAGCCCGTAACACAGCAAAAGCCAAGTGTGGAGCCTGGAGGACACGCTTGGAAATCTGGGTCTCATGGCCCCACTTCCCCGTCCCCCCCGGGCTGCTTGGGTGCCTTTGCCACCCCTGCTGCCCCTCTTCTTCCAAAACCACTGCTGGGACCCCGTGACATCCCTACTCCCAGCTCGGAGATAGTCACATCCTTTCTTTAGATGTGTTACTATTTCCAGCCGAATGACACTCAAGCCCCCAAGGCTCAAGAGTCTCCTTCCAAGGACTTTGCGTATCTTTGCTCTGATCTATGAAGAGACGCAATGAAGAGTGAATTCTTAGAGGCCAGTCTTGAAAAAAAAAAAAACTTATCGTAAAAGTAACGTGAGCCGGTATTAGAGGCAAAACGCACTAACAGACACATGAAAAGAAAAGTGAAGACGGTTCCTCTTTCCGCTGCTTACATCCTCCTTCCTGCCCTGCCGGCTTCATTCCCAGGTGGCGGCCACCGTGGAGCCGGCTGTGTGTCCCTCCCTTTGAGTGATTAATACAGTAGAGTAAGATGTGGCCACTGATAACGGTCTGGTGACACCGGTGAGGTGTTACTGACGCTTCACACACCGCTATGGCACTGCCCTTAGTTAACGCCGCCCCATGCCGGCTCGCCACCTGCCGGTCTGAGCCCTGTGCGTAATCTTTGCGCTATCCTATGCCTGTGTCGTCCTGTTACTACCCCATTTTTCAGACAGGCCAACGCCAGCTTAGAGATGTTGGAGGGCACAGCTCAAGGTCACAGAGCTGGGAACACCCTTGAGCCGGACCTGCTGACTTCTAGCTCTTAGACTGTGAGCATGTGTCCGTGACGCGACCCAGAGGTCAAGTTCGTTGTTTTGGCATCTCGACCTTACGCTTCCTTGGAGGGCCGTATCCTGGCAGCCTTAACCGCCCCTCTTCACGGACGTCTCTGTCCATGAAGGATTTCCATCCTTCGCGTTTATAGACTAGGTCGCGGAGGGTGGGTGTTCTGTGCTGTTGAGCGCAGAGGTCTCTAGAGAGAATGGTTGGAGTAGGCACTGTTAAAATCATGATACGATGTGATATATTTTGATAAGTTGTCACCAGGCAATCTTATTTCTAAGTTCTTGGGAAAGACCTCTGTGCGGTCCCCAAGTATTGATGTAGATTTAGTAAAACAGCCCCTTTTGTGCCCCAGGTACCTCCTGGCCCTTGATAAAAGCTTTTAATAATAGGGATGGTGATTCCACGTACAGTTACCCTGAGATGAAAGAAAATAGGCAGTTTGAGTGTGGTTATCGTTCTTGGATGCTCTTATTTCGACTTTAGTTTGTTTCTATTATCAAAATAATACTCAAGGCTCCTCTCTCCTCTGCATGAAAGGGGGAAAAAAGTAAATACTTCCTTTTTTCTCTTTGAACTGCTGCAGAATCCTTTCTCCGTGAGACTTCAGAATTCTCCGTGAGGCCAAAGATCCCTTTTTTAACTTTTCCCAAAGCGAATTTAACTGGAGTGGCAGGGTTGCCTTAGCTCTAAAGCAAGATTAGATTTTGGTTTGTGACAGACGGGGAAAGTCCCCCGTCTGTCAGGTGCAGCAGAACCCGAGTCCCCCGTGTCCCCCAACCTGCCCCGTGGGGGTGCTGCAGGCTGAAGTCTGACCCTGGGGCTCCCTGAGAAGTCCAGCTTGGCACTGGTTGCTTTATGAGTGCACAGTTCGAAGCAGACGTGTTCAAGTGATGGGAGGGGCCTCTGGAGGCTTCTCTCCCACCCTGACCAGGGAAGAGATCAGCAGAGCCTGGGGGCAGACCAGAGCTGAACAGTTTCACCGAGGACCCATGATGAAAGAGGGTCGCATGTGGTTTGGCCATGGTGGCTGTCTTTAAAATTCAGCGGATAACATTTATGCACCTGTTACCGTGACAAAGCGAGTTGCCGTGGATGGTGCCTCCACGGTCACGTTTGCCCGTAGAATCTTTTATGGAGGCACTCCTTGCCATAAAACGCGCAATTTCCACGTAAGATTTCCCCCTTCACGGTCTTGCTGTGAAAGTGGCCGCTGTGTGTCTCTCCATTTTTGGTGGGCACGTATTTCCCAGCCTTCCTCCTGCTTACAGGGCTGATAAGGTTGCTGGCTGTGGCTTCTGGGAACATCCTTACGAGGACACTCTTGTCTTGGCTGTGGACAGCGTCGGCACTACAGTGAGAAAGCCCCAGCTTGAGAAGGATGGAGGAACAGATAGAACAGTCCAGTGAGAGCCCTCTGGATAGGACAGAGAGAAATTTCTGTATCGCAGAAGCCATGATATTTTGGGTTTTCGGTTGCCCTTGGCTAAAACTGAATTATAATGGATACGTTTGCCTTCTGTGTCCCAGGCCTTGTGCAGTGTTTGTACGTAGATCACCTTATGAGCCTTTATGAAAATATGTTGTCCATATTTTGCAGACGAAGAAACAGACTTCTAGAAGGGACGTTACAAATGACTTGTGCAAGGTGACATGCCTTGTATTTGACGGGTCCAAGATTCTGACCTCTTTGATTCCAGAATCTGTACTTTTATTTTTTATTTTTTTATCTTTTTTTTTTTTAATTTTTTTTTTTTCAACGTTTTTATTATTTATTTTTGGGACAGAGAGAGACAGAGCATGAACGGGGGAGGGGCAGAGAGAGAGGGAGACACAGGATCGGAAACAGGCTCCAGGCTCTGAGCCATCAGCCCAGAGCCCGACGCGGGGCTCGAACTCACAGACCGCGAGATCGTGACCTGGCTGAAGTCGGACGCTCAACCGACTGCGCCACCCAGGCGCCCCTATTTTTTTATCTTTTTAAGTTTATTTATTTATTTGAGAGAGACAGAGACAGCTCGAGTGGGGTAAGGGCAGAGAGAGCGGGAGAATCCCAAACAGTGCAGGAGCCTGATGCGGGGCTCAGACTCAGGAAACCGTGAGATCATGACCTGAGCTGAAACCAGGAGTCGGACACCCAACCCACGGAGCCACCCAGGTGTCCCCAGAATCTGTACTTTCGATCTCTGTGTTTTCCAGAAATACTCAGACATTGATTTCTCAGTCCACGTGGATGGCCTGCCCATGTGCCAGGCACTGTGCTTGAGGTGGGGGAGACACGGGTAAATAAAAATAGTTGATTCTTGCTCTTGTGGGACTTGCCTCCCAGTGGAAAAGAAAGATCTAACCCAACAACGGTGAATCAAGAAAGTTAAACCATGGGCGTAAGGAGCGCTATGAAGGGACAGTCCCCCGCACTGCAAGAGAACGTAACGTGGAGTTCGCTTTGAACAAATGGCGGGAGGGCTGATCTATCCAGATGGCATCGCTTAGAGTGAAGTCAGAAGGGACAGCTCTGCCGGGACTTGGAGGACACGTTAAAGACTTGGGGCTTTTTCCTGGGAGAAACAGAGGACTGTTCATTGGCTTTGACAGAGAGCTGACATGGCCAGCTTCACACTTAGAAGTGATCAGTCTGGTTGCCATGTAGGGAATGGGCTGGAAGGATAGGGGTGTAGGTCCATACGGAGTCTAGGGAAAGAAATGCCCAGTGCCTTAGACCAGGGAGGTGGTGGCGAAGATGGAAAGAACCAGACGATGTTGGATGATATGTGGGAGATACAGTTGAAAGGATACTGTGTTGGCTTACGTTTGGGGAATATGAGGGAGCTTGGAAGTCTGCTCGAGCTCCTAGGTTTCCGGTTTGTGAGATCTCGTGGGAGAATCACGACTCTGCCCACCGAGTCAGTGACCACGAGAAGCTCTGTCCAGTTAATCTGGCCAGCATACCCCGGGCCCTCTCTCTTGGAAGAACTGTGAGTGCAATCATACGGCTTGGGGTTGGATTTCCCTTCAGAAAACCCAGCTCCCCTGGCTTTACCACATTGTACCTGGTTACGGTACAGGCATCGGCTAAGTGGCCACGTCTTACACAGCGAGATCCCTTTTCATGGGAGCCTGGCAGTGAGGGCGAAGGAGATTCGCCTTGGGAGCCTCGAAACGAGCAGGAAGGAGCGTGATGGATGCTTCCGGTCACATTTCCTGCCTGTGGAGAAGGCGGGGGGAGAGAAGAAAAGTGAGGTGGAGACAGAGATGAGAGATGGAGAGAGAGACCTTATTTTGCTGTTGAAATTCCTGAACCCAGGCATGCCCGAGGCCAGCTCGGTCCAAAAGAGTTCTAGTTACCGGAGCCGGTACGTTTCCCTTGCTGTTTTAAACCAGCTTGTGGCAGGTTTCTGATCCCTTCATCTGACACCTGCCTGATCAATCCAGGGAGATAATGAGGTCATTTTTCAGAATTGTTGTACTTGAGGTGGTTCGGAGACATCTCTGTGTAGATATCAAGCAGGTGGTTGAATATACGCATCTGAGCTCCAGGGAGACGATGCGGCTGGAGAGACATTGGGAGTCACCAACATACAGGTGATGATGGAAGCCATGGTCAAGGATGATCTCGCACAGGCAGCAAATCTATGCTGCTGAGGGAAGAAGGCTCAGGATCGGGCTTTAAAATTGGGTGAAGAGAGGGCGCCTGGGTGGCTCAGTCGGTGAAGCGTCCGACTTCGGCTCAGGTCACGATCTCCTGGTTCGTGGGTTCGAGCCCCACGTCGGGCTCTGTGCTGACAGCTCGAAGCCCGGAGTCTGCTTCCGATTCTGTGTCTCCCTCTCTCTGCCCCTCCCCCCGCTCACACTCTGCCTCTCTCTGTTCTCAAAAATGAATAAAAAAATTAAAAAAGAATGAAATTGGGTGAAGCGTACGTCACGTTGAGGTTGGAAAGGAAACAAAGATGGACAGTAAGAAAACAGAAGTGCAGTTCTAGGGGCAGTGAGTGCTTTAAAAAAGAAGGAGTGGTCAGCCGCATGGAGGGTCACTCAGGGATCTAAAGAGAAGGCTGAACAATGGCCATCTGATTCAGATAAAGCTTGAGAAAGAGTTGGGTTTTTCCCAACTCTTTTGAGAAAGAGATGCGTCTAAGCATTCCCAGAGCTGGGAGACGCCAGACCCAGCGTCAGAGACATCTTTAAAAGTTCGGATAGAAACGGGTCAGCGTTGAGTTGTGGCCCTTAGGAACTTGGGGAGGCCGCAGTGAGGAGAATGAGTTGCGGATTTAACGCGTGTCAGGCAATCCCATCCTTAGCCAGACCCCACCGGTGCCAGTGAATCACACGGCACAAGGCACTTTTATATGGTGAATAACGAGGCCCTTTTATTTGTGTGTCTGGGTGGGAAGACAGACAAGCAAATGCCAATCACAATTTAGGTTAATAAGTGTGGAATGTGTCCGTTTGCACGCTTTGGGCTGTAAGCAAGAGAGAGCCTAATGAACAGTGACTCGGGATATTTAGATTTTACTTAGCGGGAGACCCAGACAGGTGGTCCTGGGGCCGATCGAGCAATTTGCCAGCGTTTTAAACATTCAGGCGGTTTCCGTTCTTCCACTCTGCCGTGCCTGGTGGATTTTGAAGTATGCCCGATGCCCCGTGATCTGAAAATGGTAGCTGTAGCTGTAGGCCTCAGATTCTTGCAAAAAAAAGAGCCAGGAGAGGAGAGGAAAGAGTGACAAAAGGGCTTTTTCTTCAGGCAGCCCTTGCCTTTTGTTGCGGAGAAAATTCCTTCCAGAAGACCACGGTGGATTTGGGCCATGAAGGAGTCTTGTTTATTTTATTACGTCATCCGTTTGTTCATGTAAAAGTTTTTGTAAAGGTCTTATTTATTGATTATTTATTTATTTATTTATTTATTTTCAACGTTTATTTATTTTGGGACAGAGAGAGACAGAGCATGAACGGGGGAGGGGCAGAGAGAGAGGGAGACACAGAATCGGAAACAGGCTCCAGGCTCCGAGCCATCAGCCCAGAGCCTGACGCGGGGCTCGAACTCACGGACCGCGAGATCGTGACCTGGCTGAAGTCGGACGCTTAACCGACTGCGCCACCCAGGCGCCCCATTTATTTATTTATTTCGGAGAGACAGAGCATGGCGGGGGGTGGGGGGTGTGGGGTGGGGTGTGCAGAGAGAGAAGGAGACACAGAATCTGGGGCAGGCTGCGAGCCGTCGGCACAGAGCCCGACACCGGGGCTCGAACTCGTGAACCGCGAGATCCTGACCTAAGCCGAAGTCAGCTGCCCAGCCGACTGAGCCACCCGGGCGCTCCCACACATTTACTTCTTTAAAAGAACCTGTTCAGTAACTAACCACTCTGGGCCAGGCACTGTTGTAGACCCGGGGTCTAACGGCGAATAGAAGGAGAGAGGTTCCAAGAGAGGTGACACTGAAGCCAAGAAGTGAGGGACCCCGTGGGTTAGTCACTTAGGTGAGGGCGGGTGGTCAGGGCAGAGTGTCGGGGCGTAAGGAATAGAGTTTGCAGAGGCTTGGAGGAGAGAGAAAAAATGGTTCATAAACGTCCAATGGTGAGATGGCCCGATTCTTCTCTTTCGGGGTGTCTGCAGGGCGGGCTGATGGGGGTTGGGGGCTGTGACTGCTGTCCGACCTTGAGGGTCTGTGGGCACGCTCACATGTTCTGGATTGAAGGTTGCCTTGAATTACTACCTTATAGGAGCGAGCCTTACCCTGTCTGTCTGTCTGCCTGTGTGTGTGTACATGCGTCTGTATGGCTTTC
This sequence comes from Lynx canadensis, assembly GCF_007474595.2. Taxonomy (NCBI): domain Eukaryota; kingdom Metazoa; phylum Chordata; class Mammalia; order Carnivora; family Felidae; genus Lynx; species Lynx canadensis. Next base: position 20,501,617 of record NC_044318.1, read on the forward strand.
TTCCCCCCGATGGCACGTGCCCGCATGGCCACGAGACGCTCTTCTTCCTCCCATAGCAGTATTTTTCACCACTCGCATCCAAGTGGATTAACATTCCCCGCCCACCGGACTCACGTGGCGGAAGCGTGCCCCCACGACGGCCGGGGCCGGTTGACCGCTGCGCTGACTGCCAAAGCCCATCAGAGGGTATTTTTGTGCAGACCGCCCTCGGGCGGCTGTCTTCTGGCTATTGCCCCTCTTGCTTTACGGTGACGTCTGTTGGGTTCTGTGTGACGTTGCCTGTGGGTGTCTACGTGGGATGGTGCTCCGTGGAAGAGTACAGCAGAAGGGAGGAAGAGAATCGCATCGTGAGGACGGCCATGAGGAGGGTTAGGGCACTGTATATTTTCTGCCTCGGGCTTTGTCCTGGAACCTCTTCTCTCTCTCTCTCTCTCTTTTTTTTCTTTCTGTTTCGTATGCATTGGTTTCTTTAGTCTTCTTTTTTCCTCAACGAGGACTGTGTGTGTTTGTTTTATGAATCAAATTCAGGTTTATACCGAGAGTTGCCTTCTCTTGCAAGAAACCTCAAGCTGGAAGAAAGGCTGGGGAGACTTCCATGCATCCCTTTGGTTATTTGTGACCACGTGTCTTTTTTTTTGTTTTTTTTTTAAGTTTTATGTGTTTTGAGAGCAAGAGAGAAAGAGAGAGAGCGCAAGTGGGGGGAGAGGCAGAGAGAGAGGGAGAGAGAATCCCAGGCAGGTTCCACACTGTCAGCGCATAGCCCGATGTGGGGCTCGAACCCACGAACCGTGAGATCATGACCTGCGCGTAAGTCAAATGCTCAACCGACTGAGCCACCCAGGAGCCCCTGTGACCACGTTTTCTTTCTTTTTTGAAATACCCAGTTGTATTTAATTGTAACGGAATTAGAATGAAATGGTGGTTTGGCAGTGTGGTCCTTCCGGGAAACTCCAGTTCATGAGACAGCTTCCTGATGGGGACTCTGTTGGAAGTGGGATGACATAACCAGCCTTCTTGGGAAAATAAAACTAACCAGCCACCTCCACCCTGAAGTTAACCGGCTAACTGTGCACCTTACAGTGTGAGTTGTTTTCATTCAACTCTGCAGGCCTCCGTGAGATCTTGGAGAGCACAAAACCCAGAACCCAGAGCACATCTTTCTTTGTGTGTCTGACGCTCCATGATTAGGGTTATCTGGTCTACCAAAGGTTCCCACTGACGATCTGTTCTTCCTTGCCATTCCTTTATTAAAACCATTTTATTTGTGTATCTCCAGTACCCGGTGTGCCCAAAGCACTCCTCGTGATCTTTTCCTTTTGTCTCATTTTGCTTTGCTTTTGTAGCTCATCAGGAATGAATCTGGCCTTGTGGGAAATTACCTTGGTCTCTCAGACAAACCCTGCAAGGACATATGGGTGTCGAGTGACTCGGCGAAGGTCACGGCGTTTCAATAAGCTATCTCTGCTGGCTTTTGGAAGAAAGAATAAGGAGCCGTCTGCCAGACGTTTAGACTGCCTTGTGAATAGGGGGAGTAGGGTAGCACAGGCTCTAGGGACAACTGCTTGGCTATGAGTATTGGCTGCACGACCTGTTGGCTCTGGGCCTCGAATGAGGTATTGAACTGGTTTATGACTCAGTTTCCTTGTCTGTCAAATGGGTATATCAGCAGTGCTCCTTCATAGGATAGTTCTTTTTTTTTTTTAATGTTTGTTTATTTTTGAGACAGAGAGAGACAGAGCATGAATGGGGGAGGGTCAGAGAGAGAGGGAGACACAGAATCCGAAGCAGGCTCCAGGCTCCGAGCTGTCAGTCAGCACAGAGCCCGACGTGGGGCTCGAACTCACAGACCGTGAGATCATGACCTGAACCGAAGTCGGATGCTCAGCCGACTGAGCCACCCGGGTGCCCCTGTTCATAGGATAGTTCTAAGGCCTAAATGAGATCTACATGCAAAGCTCTGGAAAATAAATACCAATAAAGCAAAGAACATGATGTAGACATTTTTTAAAACGTGAGAAGTCACTTATCTATGATTATAGACAAGTTGATCCAAATGTTTTTGGTAGTTGTTGTTTAAAAAAAATTTTTTTTAATGTTTTATTTATTTTTGAGAGCAAGAGAGACAGAGCATGAGCAGGGGAGGGGCAAAGAGAGGGGGAGACACAATCGGAAGCAGGCTCCAGGCTCTGAGCTGTGAGCACAGAGCCCGATGGATGGGTCTGTCCATCAGCCTGGTAACACTGTCATACTTCTTGTTCCTAAAATATAACCAGAAGTTCCACTGCTTTTTTTCCTTTGGCTCAGAAGTGATTTGACTTCTCCTGAGTTAGCACACTCATCTCCCATTGTTCTTCGTATTTGGTTACTTTTGTCTTGTCTGCGGGGTCACAGGAAGGGTGGTTTTGAACCTGTTCTCATCCACGAGCATCCGATCACACTTTACACGTCCTTTTTTTTTTTTTTTTAAGTTTATTTCCAGAGAGAGAGAGAAAGAGAAAGAGAGAGAAATAGTGGGAGAGGCAGAGAGAGAGGGAGAGAGAATTCCCAAGCAGGCCCTGCACTGTCGGCGCAGAGCCCAGTGCGGGGCTCGAACCCACAAACTGTGAGATCATGACCTGAGCTGAGACGGAGAGTCCAACGCTGAACCTGCCTGAGCCACCCGGGCGCCCCAGCGATCACACTTCTAAATCACCTACTACTTAGAAATCCTGCCATCATATCCCACAAACCAGAATGTAGACATTTGGAGGATGGGATCATGTCTACACCTGAGAACGATCTGGAAAATGAAGGAACGGAATTCACCCGGAAAAGCTGCCATTTCTAGTGAGCAGTTTGAGGGTGCCACCCTGGGGCACCGCTGGGGCAAAGCAGCAGATGAAACGAAGTCACTAATGGCTGTGTTTTTTACTAAAGCTGGCCGCTCATCCTTATTTATTCTTTTAATGTAGCTATGTTTTCTCAACAGTGAAGTCACCATCCGGGCCGGAAGTAGGCCTGCTTGCAAAACTCCTTATCTAATTTTAAAAGAGGTCAGGTCACTGGCTGCTTCATTAACTCATTATGAGTTAAAACAATGTTTATTGAGTACTTGGGCGTTTTAAAATTTAATAACCCCAGAAGGATTATTTGGTGGCTGAGACCTGTGGTCATAATACGGAAGCTTCGTTAGATTTATTTATGTTTTGGAATCAGGTATTTTTTTGGTACTTTTTTCCTTTTTATTTTTCTTCTCCTTTTATTTTTTTTCTGCTCCCTCTCTTTCACTTTTCACCCCCCGACTTCCCCTCCTTCCTTTTTTCCAGGAACATGTTACACCAGGATACACAGTACTTTTGAGAAATTGCTTATTTATTTATTTTGAAAGAGAGAATGGGGGAGGGGCAGAGGGAGTGGGGGTGGGGGGGAGAGAATCCCAAGCAGGCTCCAAGCTGTAGGTACAGAGCCAGATGCGGGGCTTGAACTCATAAACCGTGAGATCATGACCTGAGCCAGAATCAAGAGTTGGATGCTTAACCGATGGAGCCATCGAAGTGCCCCCACAATACTTTAAATTCTGAACAGCCACTCTCTTATTTTTCCTGCACCTTTTCCAGGCACACCCCGCTTGCCCCCTGTGCGTTGGTATGCAGCATTTCTCAAAGATGGGTTTTCACAGGAGTGCATCAGAGGCCCGAACAGTTGTCTGGCCGTCTCATTTACACGTTCTGTCACCTGTGGCTCGCTCGTAGGAGCCACCCGAAGGTTGTGGTTTACTTACCGCAAACACACTTTTGCAAAGTAGCCTTTGTTGTTTTTTTTTTTTCCTCTGCCTATAACACGATACTTGTTCATCATAGGGAATTTCAGAAATACCAGAAGCGCATGGGGAAAAATTACATTCTCCCCAAATCCTGTGGTTTCTTGCATTGGCCACAATGTCTGTACGTACGGATATTGTTGCTTTTCTGTGCATTTATATGCGTATATATTTGATTATCGGTATTATCTCAAACTTGGGATCATACTATATAATTTTTAACCTGTTTCTTTTTTTTTCTGCCTAAACATAGAGTGTTGATGTATTACGATGCCACTGAAGATGCCATTACCACAGTGGCTTTCAATTTTTTTCTTTTTTTCCCCCACTGTATCCTGCAGTAAGAAATACATTTTGTATAATGATCTAGTAGGAAGACACATGCATTTTTTTTTAACGTTTTATTTTTTTTTGAGACAGGGAGAGACAGAGCATGAACAGGGGAGGGTCAGAGAGAGGGAGACACAGAATCTGAAACAGGCTCCAGGCTCTGAGCTGTCGGCACAGAGCCCGACGCGGGGCTCGAACTCACAAACCGTGAGATCGTGACCCGAGCCGAAGTCGGACGCTTAACCGACTGAGCCACCCACGTGCCCCTAAAACCATTTTTTTACTACTTGAATTTTATTAACTGTGTAGTTCCTGGTATGGTTTGGGTGTATTATGTGTATTTAAGTGATGCCACATAGTTTCTGTTTCCTTATTCCACACTGCAGTCAACAAATGGATACAGAACGCATACACAGATACGCACACACACTCGGGGTCATTTCCCGGGTATACACGGGCACGTCATCATCAGGTCAGAAGGTGAGCAGTGAGCATGATTTTCAGGCTTTTCGTACTCACTGCTAAATTTCCCTCCTGGAAGCTTCTATAAATATTTACACTCTGGCCAGCTGTGTCTGGGGATGCCCAGTTCTCCCTGCCCTCAACACGCAGACACCACATTCTTTTGAGTTAACTTAGAATCTCAAGCACGGGTAAGATTCACGGCGTCACTTGACCGCGAGGGGAGAAATGTTTTTGGCAGCGATCGGTCTGATCTATGACTGAAGATTGCTGTTGCGTCTAAAGTGTATTATGTTAATGCCCCATGCAACACGCCCTACAGGTGGCATTTATCATTTCTAGTCTGCACGGATGCCGCCAAGAAGAAACGCGTATTTTAACACTGCACGGTGCTTTCCGGATCCTGTATATCTTTGCATTGTCTGTGGCCACGGATCCTGCCACTCGGAAGGAGTACAGACGTGGTACAGTTTTCAGGACAGATTTCATTTCAGATGCTCATGCTGTCCGTAGGTGCGCGTACATTTCTTATCTGGGGTCCTTCTTTCTGGGTCGGAGAGTACCATTTCTGTACGGGCAGGCGTGTACCTACACTGAGAGTGAGACTATCCTGGGTTCAGTTTACAGAAACCTCATTTCCACAGTGAAACACGCATACACGTTCGTTTTTATTTTTTTAGCTTTAATTTATTTTTATTTTTTATTGTGGGGGTGGGGGAGAGGGTGTGGGTGAGTGGGAAGGAGCAGACAGAGAGAGAGAGAGAGAAAGAGAGAGAGAGAGAATGAGAATTGTAAGCAGGCTTCACGCCCAGCATGGGGCCTGATGCAGGGGCTCGATCCCACACCCCCGGGATCATGATCTGAGCCGAAATCAAGAATCCGACGCTCAACTGACTGAGTCACCTGGGTACCCCAGTTCTGTTTTATTTTTAATGGCAGAATATTGGAAGTTACCTAACTGTACATCACAACGAGGCTGGGTTAAATAACCTGTAGCATATCTACAGAAGGGACACAGTGCAGTTATTAAAAGGAATGAGACGGCATTATACGCACAGGCGTGAAGCAGTCTCAGGGACGTGCTGCTGCTGAGGAAAACGGGTGCAGAGCGGCATGTAGTGTAGACCCTCTACACCGCGGACTTCTCTTGTTTTAAAACCATGTGAGTGTAACTTCAATTAAAAATAGGTAGTAAGGGGCGCCTGGGTGGCTCAGTCGGTTAAGCGTCCGACTTCGGCTCGGGTCACGATCTCGCGGTCCGTGAGTTCGAGCCCCGCGTCAGGCTCTGTGCGGACGGCTCAGAGCCTGGAGCCTGTTTTGGATTCTGTGTCTCCCTCTCTCTCTGCCCCTCCCCCATTCATGCTGTCTCTCCCTGTCTCAAAAATAAATAAACATTAAAAAAAATTTTAAAAAAGTAGGTAGTAAAAAAAAGTAAAGATTAGCAGGCGTCTAAGATACTTTAGAAAAAGGGCCATCAAAACAATACCTCTCTTGTCCGATACCGATGCTGTGTTGTTTCTTTTTTTGTTTTTCTTTTGTTTTTGTTTTTTGAGAGAGAGACAGACAGAGAGAGAGAGACAGAGCACAAGTGGGGGAGGGGCAGAGAGAGAAGGAGACAGAATCCGAAGCAGGCTCCAGGCTCCGAGCTGTCAGCCCAGAGCCTGATGTGGGGCTCGAACTCGTGAAACTCGAGATCATGACCTGGGCCGAAGTTGGACGCTTAACTGACTGAACCACCCAGGCGCCCTTCTGTTTTTTAAAGTTTATTTATGTATTTTGAGAGAGAGAGTGAGCAGGGGAGGGACAGAGAGAGAGGGAGAGAGAGAATCCCAAGCAGGCTCCATGCTGTCAGCACGGGGCCTGAAGTGGGGTTCGAACCCACCAACCGTGAGATCATGACCTGAGCCGAGGTCAAGAATCAGGTGCTTAACCCACTGCACCACCCAGGCGCCCCAGTACTGTGTTGTTTCTGATTGAGGATGCTGACCTGAGTTCTTCCAGGGCGGAGAAAATCCTCGGGAATCAAACAGGCGCTTGGAAAGAGTTAACCGAACCTTCCTGAACGGCCCCGTCCACCTCCACCCCATTTACACCCGGGGAGAACCTGCATCGTTCAATCATACTTAATCCGTTTAGAGGGAGCCCTTTCAAAGCTGAATTATGCCAGTTGGTGCACCTCATGACTAGAATTACGGGTGGCTTCGAGGGTGGCTGATCATTCAAGTGTTTTATGGAAGACAAAAGCCGGGTAGAATCACATGTGCGCACACATCCACCCGTGCGCACGCTTTAAGGTGATAAAAGTCAGAATTTACGACTTGGGTCGTTCCAGACCTGGTGGAAATGCTGGGGTGCGCTGGAAGGGTGGAGGTCTGGCCGAGTGTGGAGACCCTGGACAGAAGCGTTATACACGTCATGGGACTTGTCACCTGACACTAACCTGCTCTTCTGTTGTGATTGGATTTTCAGTAGGTTTATATTCAGGTTTTAGAGTCGTTCTGACCCCAGCTCGAATCTCAGGTCTGCCACATTCTAGCTGTGTGACCTTGGGCGTAATTGCTTGATCTCTCTGAACTTTACTTCTTAATCTTGCAAAGGGGAAAGTAGAATGCCTTTGCCATAGGGATGCTGATTGGGGTAAAGGAGATAAATTCACCGACGTGCCTTGCTTGATTGGCAGACCCTCGGGAGACACTGAAGAGGTAAAGCTATTTCTTACTATGATGATGATCTGGGAAGCGAGGCCTTCAGTTCGGAAGGTATTATTGGGAATTGATAAAGGCCCTCTGGGCTTTATTTCGGAACAAAGGATCAGAGACCCAGGGGCGAAGTGTTTGTAGGAGCCCAGATTCCAGAAGAGCCTCCAGCTTCAAAAGTTTTCGGCTGGATGTTTGTGCGGGCATCGGGGAGGAGTCTGGAGAGGTGGGGCCCCACTGAGGAGCCAGGCTGGGAGTGGCAAACCCCGAGGGATTCTGGAAGGGAAGTAGGAGTTCCTTCCTGAAACAAGAAATGGGATGTGGTGCTTGGAAAACGACCCCAGACACCTGCCGGGTGGTTTCTTGCATTGGCCGTGGCGGCTGTATTATGTATGCATATCGAACCCTCCGAGATGAACCCCGTAGCACACCTGCATCGTTCTCATTCAGGAGATGGAGAAAGCACGGCATAGATTCAAGTTCACCCGAGTGACTGCGTTCCCCCACCCCCGCCCCCCGCCCCCCTCTGGTGAAGTGTTACCTTCTGCGATTTCAACCGCAAAGACAGATTTCCAAGCACAAATTAGTGACGCCTTGTATTGTAAGAGACCCGGAGCCTTCGGTTCTCACTCATTTCTTTTCGGTTCTCTTGTTGTCATGGGGACTTCTTTTCCCTGAGTTATTACATCTTGCACTTCAGCAAAAATTTTATTGCTTCGGGACCACCGAGCCTCGTGTGGGACATTTTTCACTGCTCATGGGGTAATACACAGAGGTAATTTCTTTCAAATGATTTTTGCTTGAAGTGGTTTTCAATGAATTGAGAAGGGTGAGAGTGTGGACGGAGCCCCGAGTTTCTAGCATGGCCAGAGCCTTAGACGCTCGCTGTTCTCCATCGGTGGCGTAGAACCAGGCATCGGTCCGTGTTACCTTCTTGTCTGACCACAGAAAGGCATTATTTAACGCCGTCATCTGTTTGAGTCTCTTCCCGATCACTTCTCAAAGTTTTATTTTATTTCTGAAACGGAATGTTTTCATCAAAAGGGCATAGTTGCTACCTCCCAAAGGTGGAGGTTAGTGGCCGTCCTGGGGAGACAGTCAGGCAAAGCAATCTCGATGGTGGAGTGGTGAAATTGTTCCCCAACTGCTGCACAGGCGGCCTCTGATTTTTATCTATTTTCCGTGTCTTTCAGGGCTCTTGTATACAAGGCATTTTCTTTCCTGTTATTACTTGGAGCTCAGACAGTAAGAAATTTGGTATTGGAGCAACTCCTTGGGTTTTCTTCTTGTTTCATTTTATTCCTATCCCTCTTTTCCTCCATCCTTCCTACCCTCCTCCCTTCCCTCCCTCCCTCTGCCTTCTCTCTTCCCTCCCTCCCTCCTCGTGTGGAGTTGGGTGGGGGGGGGGTCTCCAAAACCACCTTTAGATGTGATGATTTGCTAGAAAGACTCACAGAACTCAGAAAAGCTGTTATACTCACGGTTGTGGTTCATTACGGTGAAAATCAGCAAAGGGAGAACACACGGAGGGCAGAGTCCAGGAGACACGGGACCCAAGTTTGGGGTTAGCACAGGCAGCGCTCATTGTCCCGGCAATGATGTGTGACAGACGTGATGAGTATTGCCACCCAGGGAAACTCCCCGAGGGTTGATGTCCAGGGATCGTCCTGGGGGGCAGTCGCGGAGGCATGGAGTTCCTTTGTGGATTGACCTTAGCAACTTGGTCTCCAGGTTCATCCCACCCCCTCCCCGTTCCAGAAGTCAAACTGATGTAGCATGCCCTTGGGGCCCCAGGCCAACAAAAACAGCTGCTCACTCTAAATCACCATGTTAGCACAGTCTAGTCACCATGGCCCAATGTCTCAGGTGTGCAGAGACACTCTGATTATGCAGGATAATCCAAGGGCTCAGAGTTCATCTCCTAGGACATGGTCAAGGGTCAGTCCTTTCTTTGGAAGGTATGGGGTTTGGGCTCCCCAAGCCCACTGAGTAAGCCCTTTAAGGCACATTGCCGTATCGACAGGGGCTTCAGGTCAGGCAAGTGCAAGCCTTTGGGAAAATACAGATGCTTCCTTATATCATATGCAAATCAGAGGACTTGCTTGGGACTTCTGGAAGATTTGCGTTTCTCTCTTTGCTGTCCAACAGTGAGCATGCAATTTTGTTAGAGTCTACCTTGGAAGGATAAACCTTTTCATAATGGTTACAAAGGCACAGCTTAATCAAACTGCATTTTCGGTGGCCTCTCCTGACCCAAGATTGGGGGAGAAACATTGCAGAACCCCTTACGGAGTGTCACGAGACACGTTCTGCCCACCCTTCCATCCAGGGAGTAAGTTTCAGCCCTAGCAACCGGATCAGGCTTTCCGATTTTGAAATTTGTGTCTTGAAGACAAATATTCTAAAACCAATATGGTAGTCTCCCACGCTCCTTTCCTGATTCCCTCATACCCTCCCCTGTCCCCCCGCGTCCTCCAGTCCGCCCCCAGATCCTGGGCTCCAGATGAGCCTTAGAGAAACTGCCAAATAGGTAGTATTTTTTGGAGGCAGTTTACATCAGCTAACTTTTTACATGGTATGAATTCTGTTGACGTACGTCTGCCCCAATAAATTGATATTCTCATCTCGACGGACTCATTTGGTGGGCCGCATTGATATGCCATCTCTTAGGCTGACCCTTGCAACTTTGCCACAAAACAATAGGAAATGCATGATTATTTTCCTGCTAACGAGCGCTGGAGAGCAAGCCTTTCCTTTCTCGGCTTTCACGGTGACATCCATTGACCTTCAGCTGGCATTCTGAGCGCCACAAAGGACCGTCAGAGCCTGGGTGACTCCGTGGAGCTCTTCACACCCCAAAACAGCTTCCAGAAATGCCTTTTGGCCCCCAAACCCAAAAAGCATCCCAGGACTTGAATGGGACCCAGTGGATTTCCGGAAGGAGGTGCAATGTATAGCGTGGGCTAATGGAAGGCTCTGTATTTTAATTGCTGATCTTGCCCTTGCTAAGTAGCAACTGTGGGACCTTGGGTCTGTCATCCAAGCCCTCAAGGTTTTCATTTTCTCATCGGGAGGTAACTACTTCATGGCATAGTTATGCTCATTAGTAGGATAGGACATGTAAAGCTTGTGGCACTGTGCACAAGGTAAACAGCCCTAAAATGGCAACACTCTTGTTGTCAACAGTGGTAGTGATAACAAAAATAATGCCTTCTGATGTAGCTAAAGATCTCCAACATACCCTGTAGATTTATGAGCCAAGAGTGCCTTCCCAGTAAACCCATCCCTGAGATTCATCCCTTGTAGGGGATTTCTAGAACCTTCTGCCTAGGCTTCCTCCTCTCTGCCTCCAGGATATGGGGAAATAGGAACAATGGAAGATGGATACATCTCTCCATCTGTCCACCCGTCCATCCATCCATCCACCCATCCGTCCATCCATCCATCCATCCATCCATCCATCCATCCATCTTTCCTTTCATCCATCCATATCTCTAGATACAGATATAGACAGATAAACAGATGTAGATCTTTATTGACTATATTTGACATATAACATGTAAGTTTAAGGTGTCCGATGTATTACTCTGATGCATTTAGGTATTGTAATGTGATTGTCATTGTAGAGACAATCACAGGACATAATTACGCTACAATATTGTTGCCTGCCTTCATTATATTGTGCGTTAGATTTCTATGGCTTATTAACTACTCATTGCAAGTTTATACCCTTAAACATAACATCAATCTTATCCTCTGCTCCCCCCATGCCCTTGTAACCAACCAATTTATCTTCGGTTTTCTACGAGTTTGATTTTTTTTTTTTTCAATTCTTTGTCTGACTTAGCATGATGTGTTCAGAGTCCATCCATCTTGTGCCAAAAGGCAGGACACCCTCCTTTCTCATGGCTGAGTAATACTCCGTTGTGTATTGTATTGTGTATGTATACATCTACATATGCATACGTACATATATATGTACATATGTATACATGTATATATGTACATAAATACCACATTCTTTTTGATCCATTCATCTATTGATGGGCTGGAAGATGTATTTCACAGATTATCAAGATACAAGCACATACATCTTATTATTTTGAAAATGCCCATATGTTGGTATTGTGAGGTACACTTCTGGTATCTTTGGTTATTAGTCATCTGAATAATCTCGACTCTTTCCATCCTGAACCTGGCTTTGGATAACTGGATTTGTCAGCTCTTCTCTTGTCTCAAGCATCTTGGTGCAGGGTGACGGGAGTTCACTGGGGGTCCCCCGTGTGCCGGTAGATCTCCTTACACGGGCGGACAGCCGACATCCCTCTGCATTCGGGTCTGTTTCCCCCGCGCACCTGAGCATTAAGTGTGGTCATGTGGCGACACGTTTTACAAAGTAGCGAGTGAGACTTTCTAACATGACTCCGTTCTCTTGGTTCAGAGGGACACTTAGACGAGCAGTTAACTCCAGTCTGGGATACAGGATTCAACATTATGGTGGGGAAAAAATAGCAGTGGGCTGGAAGCTGGTTGGTTTGGATTCTGGGCCCCGTCCTGTCCTGCACTTTTTGATTGAATTTAGGGGAAAGATCACCTGCGGTCACCGGGTCAAAGTTCCCATCTCTGAAAAGTGGAGAAGCAGGGGAGATTGGATTGGTGAACAGGTCTGGGTGTGACCAGGCTGCCTGTGTTCCACTGCTAGCTTGGGTGCTCACTGGATGTGTGACCTTACTGGATGTGTGACCCTGCACACATGACTTAACCGTCTGTGCCTCAGTTGGCTCTTTTAAAAAATAAGGGTCCTCATAGTCTTGCTATGAGGATCGAATGGGTTAAATATACTGTAATGTGTTTATTTTATTTTTTTAAAGTTTACTTACTTTGACAGAGACAGACGGTGACGGTGCGATTGGGGGAGGAGGGGCAGAGAGAAGGGAGGGGAGAGAGAGAATCCGAAGCAGGCTCCGTGCTACCAGGGCAGAGCCCGAGACGGGGCTCAGTTTCACCAACCGCAAATCAAGACCTGAGCCCAAATCAAGAGTCGGCTGCTTAACCAACTGAGCCATCCAGGTGCCCCAAATGTCATGTGTGTGTGTTTTTTTTTTTTAATTTTTTTTAATGTTTATTTATTTTTGGCAGAGAGAGACAGAGCATGAGCGGGGGAGGGACAGAGAGAGAGGGAAGCACAGGATCCGAAGCAGGCTCCAGGCTCTGAGCTGTCAGCACAGAGCCCAACATGGGGCTCGAACTCATGGACCTCGAGATCATGACCTGAGCCAAAGTCGGCCGCTCGACCGACTGAGCCCCTAAAGGTCGTGTGTTTTGAATGGAATCTGGCAAATGCTATGTGGATGATACATTGTGTTATTAAGTAGGTGCGGATTAAACTCACTCCTATAAAGAAATGTGTTACCCGTAAAAAATTGTAAAACGTGGTCCTCTTGGTCTGTCTTCGTAGCTACTTCTTCACTCAAAGAAAAGAAAGAGAGTCATGTGACCATAACGTGCAGCTGACTTTCGGTCTCGGCACAGGGACGTGTGGGATTGTGGAGGGTGGGACATCCCAGGCTGGGTCAGAGAGGCAGCCCTTCCCGTCCCTTGGCCCACTGCTGCCTTGATTGGCGTGAGCTCAGGGTTGCCGGAACTTCCGTTTCGTAGGAGAAGCCGGATTTCCAAATCTTCCTGGGAAGATTGCTACAAATGTGTGAAATTGCAGGACGGGCCAAGCCAAACCCGTCCGTGCGGGATTCCTGTCTCAGATCTCCGGTCTCAGAGATCACCTGTTCATTTGCTGGAATGGGGCCCCCGGTCCCCCCCCACCCTCCCGGAGGCGCAGGGCACGGATGTGAGTGTGTGGACTTGTGGCAGAGCTGGGACCAGAAACCGGAAACGAACTCCCGGCTCCGGGGCCTGTCTACCATAAACCATGTATCCAACACATACGGACCGTGTGCTTCTGTTCCAGCTACTGTGCCGGGTGCTGGGCCACAGTGGGGTCCGCGAAAGACGCAATTCCTTCCTCTTCAGGAATTCACAGCGTAGCCTGGCGCTCGGCCACGAACCAGCCATTCCGGGCCTTTCTCGTCTCCTTACGAGGCTGCCAGCTCGCGTGACGAGTAGGCCTGTGTGATGTGGACAGGTAGGCCTGTGAATGCAGGTGACCCCTCCCCTGTGACGCGGATGTACCCCAACGTCAGCCTTAGAGAGGCAGAGAGTGCTGGAAGCCGAGGGGGGCACCTGATGGTGGGGATTTCGGGCCTTATTCTCAGGACGGTGAGGGGTCCAGCGGCCGCACTGACCCCAGCGGAGTTCTGTTGTGTGGGGCACATCTGTACCCAGCTGTGGAGGGATCGGCCTCCCGAGAGCTCTCTCTGCAGTGCAGCCAATGTGCTTCGCGAATTCCGCACTAGTCTTTGTTTTAAAACAACAACAACAAAACACGCTTGGCAATGTAGCTGATTCCCTAGGGTATTACGGAGAGTACACTTCCAGTGTCTGTGCATGGAGGAGCTCGGCCACCAGCCCTTGCACTCTTGTCGAAGGATCTCGTTCAAAGCGTGTGCTAAGAGGCCACCGTGGTCCCCCTGTGTGAACATTGAGACCGTCGGCACTGCAGACCATAGTGACGGATACTGTTTTCTGTAAGTCAGGATGCTGTCTGTTGCGAGTGATGTCACCCTTCCCCGTAAGGGAATTTATTTGCTCAACTAACTGGAGGGTCCAGCGTTGCCCAGAGGTGTCAGGAGAAGCTGTAGCCAGGGACTCAAAGCCATCAGGGCTCTGTCTCGAATCCTTTGCTCTGTTTTGTACTGGCTTCGTGGTCAGGCAGGCCTCCCTGATGGGCGACTGCCCGTAGTTCCGGGCTTACTTTCAGATGGCCCACCCCGGTCGAGGACGAGCCAGTCACTGTGTGCCTGACAGCACAGACCTGGGCGTCCGGCCATCCCTCGAGCGAGGCCTGAGGCAGCCTGCCCCTCACGCTGTCTACCGGATTCAAAAGCCAATCTCTTTCGGAAACATCCTCCTAGATGCACCCAGAAATAATGTTTTCCCAGCCATCTGGGCATCCTTCCACCCAGTCAGGTCGACGCATAAAGTTAACTTTCTCAAAGGCATAGTGAGGAAGTTATTTAGAATGGCGATTCAAACCCAGGTTGCAAGAGCCTATCTTTGAGGATATGACCGTTCTGGGTCATCCGGTCCCTGCAGAGTGACCTTGACCCTTTGTTATTATTATCTCTTATTGTTTATTTATTTTTGAGAGAGAGAGAGACAGAGTGTGAGTGGGGGAGGGTCAGAGAGAGAGGGAGACACAGAACCTGAAGCAGGCTCCAGGCTTCGAGCTGTCGGCACCGAGCCCGACTCGGGGCTCGAACTCATGAATCCGTGAGATCATGACCTGAGCCGAAGTCGGATGCCAAACCGACGGAGCCACCCAGGTGCCCCAGACCTTGACCCTTTAAATACTGGATGTGATTCACTTGAAGTGAGAAGAGAGAATACGCGATGGGAGGTTATTCGTTAACATCTGTGGTGGGGAGGGGATTCATCATATGGATTTTGAGAGTGTTTCTGTGAAGGTTACATGCTCTATATAGCACATAGGAAATTTCTGGTGCCCAGTGAATGTTCTCACGTTTCCTCGCCTCTTTCATTCTTACGATCACCAGGAATCAAGTGTTGCTAATTAAGCCACGGCCATCCTTTTACATTGAGAATTTGAAAACCGTGTGTTTATCGAAAGAGCGTCCTTCAGACTCGGACATTAATTCTCTATCACGCTTGCGCATTCGTACGTCAGAAAAAGTTAAATGAAACCCATTGGTTCAAACGTTCCTGGAGTTTTCCATTCAAGGTGTGAGCCTTCTGCGTTACCCCCGGCTGGCGGGGTCCTTCCCTTCCGCCTCCCCGCGGTGTTGGTGTCCGTTCCTCTGGGCTGTTGGTTTGGAGCATTTCTTAAAGAGTGCTCCGTTAACCGTCCCCGGGATTTTCTCCCGGGCCGCCGCCAGTTTTGACGCGCAGGCTCAGCCGGTGACAGCGTGTATCGGGACTGCCGTCCAGCCCGTGGCGATGGGGAGACATGTGGCGGTGCACGTTTCAGGACTGGTGAGCGAGCGAACTTCGCTCTCTTGCCTCTGCTTCTGCTGTATTTGTGATCGGCAGCCCCTGGACAGCGGCAGTCTCATTATCCACAACCTCGTACCCCCTTTCCCGAGGCTGTGCGGGAAGCGTGTGGGTGAGTGTGGCCTCTGTGCTCTGCGTCTCTGTCTCCTGCCAGCAGTCGTCCCAGCTGACAGGATGCAGACTCAGTACATCACAGCCAAGCATTCACGACTAGGAACTCAACTCTTTTTTTTTTTTTTTTCTTTTAAATTTTTAACGTGTATTTATGGTCGAGAGACAGAGACAGAGCACGAGCAGGGGAGGGGCAGGGAGGGGGCGGGGGACACAGAATCCGAAGCGGGCTCCAGGCTCCGAGCTGTCAGCACAGAGCTCCACGCGGGGCTTGAACCCACGAGCCGTGAGATCGTGACCTGAGCCGAAGTCGGACGTTCAACCGACTGAGCCACCCAGGCGCCCCTGTAAGCTCAGCTTCTAGCACATTCCCCACTGCTCCTCATATGCCAGGCTCCCGGGCTGCCTCTCTGGGTATCGGACGGCCCAAGCTTGCTGCGGACTCCGGGCCTTTGCCCTGGTTCTCTGCTTCATCCGTGGTTCTCAACAGGAGAGTCACGGCCCTTCCTCTTGGCGAGTGAGGGGAGCATTTTCGGTTGTCCCCGTGACGCGGGAGAGGACCCTGCCTAGAGACATCAGGTGCGTGGGGTCCAGGGATGCTAAATAATGTCCTGTGATGCTCCGGACAGACCCACGCAAGAAAAACAGCCCCACTTCAAATGCTAGCAGCGTCCCCTTTAGGAAAATCTGCACCTCAGTGGCTCTTGGGCTTTGCTTTGCCCGGCTGTGTCACTCTCTTGTCACTCCTTCCCGGTGTGACTAGTATCCTCTCGAAGTGTCCGGGCCACGACCTGCATGCATGAGCTGCCGTCCTGCTCCCTCCAGCCCGGGTGCCTCTTTACCATACCGCCGACCCTGCCTGAGGTTATCTTGTTTTCTGTTTACACTCCACGAGAGCAAGGATCTTTTCCTGTTTCGCGTACTGCGATATCCTCCGCATCCAGAACAGAACCTTGCACTTAATAAATACTTATTGAAGAAACGAATGGACGAGTGAACAGTTAGAATTGTCTGCTAATTGTCTTAAGTCTCTAATTAGACAGGCAGCAACTTGTCCTTCCCCACTTCCCCCGTCTCCTCGGTAGTGAATGACACGCTTAAAGCAAGCCGGTAAATGAGCTCTCCGGTAGTTGGCTGTTGTGAATGTCTGTGATTCCTGTATCTGTTTCCTAAGGAGCAGTGACATCGCTCATCAGGGTCAACGGGAACTGGATGGGTGACATCTTAAGCTGACTGTTTCTTGAAAAGTGCTCCCCGGGCATCTCTGTCTGTTTGGGCTGGCAACACGCGTGTGCGTGGGGGGGGAGATTATGATGTCGGTTATTGAAAGATGTCCTTTCCACTTAAGCTTTGGTGGAGAGCCCCACGTGCGGGTTCACAGACCTTTCGATGAGGGGGAGAAATGATGCTTTTCGCCATTGGCTTCTTCCCCGTGGCTGAAGTGATTCAGGGCATCTTGTCAAGGCATCGTCCGGAAAGGAAGGGATGAGACCCAGGAGAGACTATGTGGCCGGTGTTCAGGGCTCCGTCTAAGTCAAAGACATGGGTTGTTTTGTTTTGTTTTGTTTTGTTTTTGTTTGTTTCTTTTGTTTTGCCCGTTCTCTTAATATAAGTGTTTGTCTGGCTTGGTCATGTCCTTTTAGATGGAAGGAGCCTCAAAGATCTTAGGTTCCAAGCGACTCCCCTTGCACATGGTGAATTACCTTGATCAAGGTGGGACTGGTAGTTAGAAGCAGAGCCTGGTTAGCCACCAGGCATTCAGGTTGTGGCTCCCTTCATGTGGCGGAGTCTTGCTGATTTTGGCTGATTTAAACCATGCACGATGAAAGGATTCTTAAAACAGTGACCACTCCTTTGGGGTAAGTAATTCCCATTCCATTTTCTCACTCAATCCCAACCACCTGTGGGGGCACTATTACATTAGCCCTTATGCACATGTAGAAACTGAGGCTCGGAGAAGTGGAAATACTTGCCCAGGGTCACACAGAGGCAGAGCCAGGGGCTCCCAGATTCCCTGCCCTCCCAAACTTACATTCGTCATTGCTGTAGTAAATGGTATCTCTTCTTTCCTCTGTTTCTTCCTTTTTAATCTGTGTTTGCTAGAATGCATGGAAAGAAAGAGTGTAGAGGTAAGTGTGGCTCAAAGATACAGTGAGAGTTTCTCATCACGGGGCCTAAAAATCACAGAGTCTTGGGGCGCCCAGGCGGCTCAGTCGGTTAAGCGTTCCGACTTCAGCTCAGGTCATGGTCTCGAAGTTCATGAGTTCGAGCCCCGCACCAGGCTCTGTCTGACAGCTCAGAGCCTGGAGTCTGCTTTGGATTCTGTGTCTCACTCTCTCTCTGCCCTTCCCCCGCTCGTGCTTTGTCTCTCTCTCTCTCTCTCTCTCTCTGTTGAATAAACGTTAAAATAAAAAAAAATCTGAAAATTGTAGATTCTTAGTTTCTGTTTAGAATCTTGTTATTATGTTTTTGATTACGTTGTACGGTTTGTGCGTGTGCGCCTGCTTCACTTCTGCAGAAAGTCTTCGAATTGAAGGGGTTTCTATTTTTGAATCATTTGTTGTCCTTCCTTGCCATGCGGGACCTCCGCAAATGTTGCAAGATTCATTATACCCAGACATTTTTTCCGTCCCATTTTGCATTTGAACATCAGAGCTGGATCATAAATTGTTTCTTTTATTACTTCAAATGATGTACTCCTTTATTCTTTTTTGTTTTGCTTTGTTTTTGTATAAGGAAAAGCATTTACTTCGAGAAGATTTGATTTTAAGTACCAGCACTGTATTTCCTTAAAGGATGCATTTGAGAAAGAGAGGGGGGAAAAAAAAGCTACGGGCTTAGATTGGTAGGACTGCCTGTAGCTGAACAGAATACTCTGAGGGTACCTCTTGTCGATGAACTTGATTGAACTTCAGATTCAGTAAGTCCTAAAAGTAGAGAGAGGCTATTACATTGCCTTTTTTTTTGAATTATAGTAAAAAAATGCTCTGTAGCTTATGACACCCTTTTGCCTGTATTATTTCATTCACTTGATTCAAATGAATTCAGTGGGGTTTGTTTCGAAAGTGCCTGGCCCTGAGCTAGGTGCTGCCCTGGGAGTGGGGGGAACACGATGCTTGCTCTCAAAGAATTTGTGATTTAATAGAGACTCATGGATACATAAAGAAACCTGTGTTGTGACAGAGGTCTCTCTGAAGCACAGTGGTGATATATTGGGCATCACTTTCAGGGGTAAGTGACAGAAACCGGCTGAAAAGGAGAATTTATTTGCTTACGTAACTGGAAAATCCAGGGGCCATATGTAAATATTCAAAGAGCTGGATCTGCACCAGATGCACCCCCCCCCCCAAGCAATCCCTTGGATGTAATTTTGTGTTTGTTTATTTATAGACAGGCTTTCCCTGTGGAGGCAAAGATGGCCCCAGAAGCTCTGTGCTTTCACCTTTGTAGCCTAGGCACCCTGGATTGTCAAGAGAAGTAGCTTTTCTAAGAATTCCACCAGAAAGTCTCAATGTTGATTCCCACTTGGGTCATATGTCCATTCTTTTTTCTTTTTTTTCAATTAAATTTTTTTTTTTAATTTTACTTTAGAGAGAGTGAGAGCACAAGCAGGGGAGAGAGAGGGGCAGAGGGAGAGATCGAGAGAGAACCTTAAGCAGGGATTGATCCCATGACCCTGGGATTGTGACCTGAGCTGAAATCAAGATGCTCAACTGACTGAGCCACCCAGGCGCCCTCATATGTCCATTCTAAGCCAGCCGTGGTGATGGGGGAATAGACTCATGGTTCGCCATGTCTGAAACACGGGCAATCCTGGATTCAGGGGGAAGGGGGCCATCATACGAGGAAAACGTGACAGAGAGGGGTGGTTCCCAGGGAGCATACGGGTGCCGCCAGAAGAATATGGGGGAATGGATAGATTCTGGGCAAGCAAAAGCACAGAGGTCTTCACTTCTTTATCATGAAGCCTTTTGAAAGCCTCCTGTACTGTTTTCCGTAGCACAAGTCTGTTTCTGCGCTTAGCTGCCGCTGGCTTCTCTTTCCACTCTATGGTTCGTGGCTTGAGCCTTAGCGTCGGTCATCCTCAGGGTCTCCTTTCTGCCTTCTGAAATGTGAATGCTTCATGGCTTTAGTTATCACACATCCAAAGGTTGCTTTCACATTCTTTATCTCTAGCCTTGACTGTTGGGACAAATGTGTGCCTTCGCGTATTTCTCATGGGTCTCTTGAACCACCTTCCAGTTGTGTTAAATTCACATCAAGTCTTACAGGTCACAAGCTCAAGTATCATCTGTTCCCCCAGACTGGAATCCTGCTGAGCTCCTCCAAAGCCCCAGGTCTTCGAAGGTGTCCGAGAGGTCCACCTAGTTAGGTCTATCTAATTGTCGTCTCAACATTCGGTTCACTGGTGAGATCTGTTTCAGTGACAGGGAAGCTTTGCATGTTCCAGTGAGGAAGAAAGGGTATAGATTTCTGGTGATGAGCTCATGAGCTCTGAAGGCAGAACGCTTGTCTTTAAATCTTGGCTTTTACATCCAACCTCTGTCTGTGTGACCTTGGGCAAGTTATTTAACCTCTCTTTCTCAGTTTGCTCATCCATAAAAATAGGGATAATAATAGTACCTACTTAAGAGTGTTGTGTGAATCAAATGAATTATACATATAAAGCACTCAGAATAGTGTTGTCACATAATCACTTCAAAAATGTTATTTATTTTGGGAACAAGGCGAGGTGTAAATCAATCAGTCAGCCTATCAGGGAAGTCAATATTCTGTAAGGCAGCTTCGTTTTTGGCTTGATGGCTCTTCTTCTACTGACCCCCTCTGGCCCTGAACATCCTCTTCCACGTGTTCCTTTTAGAGCTGGGTGGAATGAGTCTTACTGTTCTAGAACATGATGGCTTTACAGCTGTTTCCCATTAGCCGTATCATCCCATCCCAGGGTCCCCTTCTCCAGTTTAGATAGTCTAAATTCTTTAGTTGACATTTTCTAGGCTCTGGACCACACTCAGTGCTCCGTTCTAGATCACCCAATTGTGTTCTTCATTTGAAGTGTCCAGAAATAAATTCAACGCTTCATCTGTTTTTTGGCAAGTCTGCAAAGGTTCATATTCTGTGTTCTTTATACTGCACCCCATGAACATAACATGAGGTTGAAATAGCTTTTTATTTTATTTTATTTATTTTTTTTTTTAATTTTTTTTTTCAACGTTTATTTATTTTTGGGACAGAGAGAGACAGAGCATGAACGGGGGAGGGGCAGAGAGAGAAGGAGACACAGAATCGGAAACAGGCTCCAGGCTCTGAGCCATCAGCCCAGAGCCCGACGCGGGGCTCGAACTCACAGACTACGAGATCGTGACCTGGCTGAAGTCGGACGCTTAACCGACTGCGCCACCCAGGCGCCCCAGAAATAGCTTTTTAAAACCATCTATACCACTGGGTGGTTCGGTCGGTTAAGTGTCTGACTCAGGTCATGATCTCGCAGTCCGTGAGTTCGAGCCCCTCATCAGGCTCTGTGTTGGCAGCTCAGAGCTGGGAGCCTGCTTCTGATTCTGTGTCTCCCTCTCTCTCTGCCCTTCCCCTGCTCACGCACTCTTTCTCTCTCTCTCTCTCAAAAATAAAAAAAAAACATTAACAAATTTTTGAAAAACCCATCTACATCGCAAGGGTCCACTGAGACCCTTAAGAAACTTTTTCATTTGTCCCAGTTTTGACCAAATATCTTTTATAGTCATATTTTTAGTGGGTCTAGAAATCTGCCTGAAGTTTGATTTCTGCCATCCAGCACATTGGACAATGAGACAAGCTTGGTGTGAATTGTAAAGTCAGTAAACATGTATGAGTTAGGTTCAGCTGTGTATTAACAGAAACTTTGCACATAACAGTGTCTTAAAGTAAGACAGAAGTTCATTTTTCTCTTCAGTGTGGAGGAGGCCCAGAGGTAGGCTTGGTCTAATAATAGAGCGTGTAATTCCTCCACGGTCATCAGACCATGGTCATCAGTCTCCTTTTAACAGGTGTTTCTCCTCTGTAATATGTTGCCTCAAGGTTAAATATTGTTGCTGGGGCTCCAGCCATTGCTTCATATTCTAAGTGAGAGGAGTAGAGAAGAGACAGAGAAGAGCATGTCTTTTCCTTTTAAAAGAGTTTTCCTGGAAATCCTGAAATCGACTTTTCATTAGCCAAGACTTAGTTACGTGGCCATATCTAGTTGCAAGGGAGGCTGGGAAATACAGTCTTTTGACTGGGGAACTAGGTAACCTTATAAAATATGGATTCTTTACTACAGACGAATGAAAGAATAAATGGTGAGTTGAGCAGCTGGCAGTCTCTGCCACACCTAGGTTGGTGATAACATTTTGAACAGGATTAATAGGTCATGTATCACACAACTAGAGACCTTCCCGAGTACGGCTTTGAGTAGATGATCCAACTGTCAGCATTTCTGGAATGGTTGTTCTCAGACCATATCAGATTTGCTAGAGATCCTTATTAAAGAGGTAGAATCCAGGGCGCCTGGGTGGCTCAGTTGGTTAAGTGTCGTGCTTCAGCTCAGGCCCTGGTCTCACAGTTCACGAGTTCAGGCCCTGCATTGGGCTCTCCGCTTTTGGATCCT
The DNA here is from genome assembly GCF_007474595.2 of Lynx canadensis. Taxonomy (NCBI): domain Eukaryota; kingdom Metazoa; phylum Chordata; class Mammalia; order Carnivora; family Felidae; genus Lynx; species Lynx canadensis. The sequence goes on from NC_044318.1 coordinate 20,523,758, forward strand.
CTGTCCGCCCCACCCCTGCCCCCTCTGCCTCTCACTATTCTTTCTCTCTCAAAAATAAATGGACATTAAAAAAAAAGATGTAGAATCCTGGGCCATGTCATATATTTTTATACACATTAAATATTTGAGGGGCGCCTGGGTGGCGCAGTCGGTTAAGCGTCCGACTTCAGCTCAGGTCATGATCTCGCGGTCCGTGAGTTCGAGCCCCGCGTCAGGCTCTGGGCTGATGGCTCAGAGCCTGGAGCCTGTTTCCGATTCTGTGTCTCCCTCTCTCTCTGCCCCTCCCCCGTTCATGCTCTGTCTCTCTCTGTCCCAAAAATAAATAAACGTTGAAAAAAAAATTTAAAAAAATATTTGAGTGCGTTCTTTAAAATCAGTTTGGTTGAAGTCTAATTTACATTCAATAAAATTCACAAAATTTGAGTGTTAAATTGATGAATTTTGATGAATGTATACAGTCCTATATAACATCAGGATATAGAGTGTCTTTGTCACCCTTGTGCCCCATTGCAGTCCCTCCCCCGCTCTGGCCCCAAGAAATATGCTTTATGTCTGTTTTTACCTTGTATAGAGTTTTCTAAAGGGAGCATACAGTATGTAGTCTTTTGTATACCATTAAAGTTGAGACTTACTAACCTACATGTTTTGATAAAAATGAGCCCTGGTTTGTCCTAGGCATTGTCTCATTTGGCTCTAATTTCTTCACCTGGTCTCTAGAGTATCATGGGACCATTTGTTGGATGTTATGTTTGGCAGATACTGAAATAGAAACGCTTCCTGCCTTTCCTTTCCATTTTCCCTCGATTAAGTCATCCTCCAGATCTGTACTGATTCCACTTGCACTGGAAAGAAAGCTTCTTCATTCCTCTCCTCGTGCACCAGGTGCTTGTTTCATATGCTGCATTTTTCTGCAGACTCACCTGTTGATTCCATGCGTATTCTAGGTCTGCTCCATTAGACAGTGAGCTTCTCAAGATTAAGGGCGGTGTCTGTTTGCTCATCACTGAATCTCCAGTGTCTGTGACAATATCTAGCTTGGTGACGGTCCTTGAAAAATATTTTCAGGTGAATTAGTTGAACACAAAATGGTTGCAAGTGTTCTAATGTGATGGAAAAAGTACTGTATCGGTCAGCAAGGAAATATGGCTGAGGAGATTCAGAGAATGTGTTATAGAGGTTGTTGTTTGGACCTTGAAGGAGTCTGCTAGGCAGAGAACAGGATTATATCATCCTGAATAAAGCAATCCACCGGCACCAAAGCATGGAGATAGGAGTGGATATGAGGCGTTGGAAGAGGAAGGAAGAGTTGCAAGTGTAGATCAGACTGCAAGTCAAATGTTGATGTTAAGCGTCACAATTGGTCAGGAAAAAAAGTGAGAGAAACTTGAAGGCTGACACGGAAAAATACTCTCTGTGTTTTTCCTTGATGTGGCTCTACTCATCTTGTCATAGAGTTTTAGCCGTCAGAAGCAGTGGGCTCCATAGTCAGGTAGCAGTGAGTGCTATTTCAGGAGGTAGAGATGGGGCTCCTCTTCAGCACCACTGGTCGTGGACAGCGCCCACTTGAAGACTGAGTTTTTGCTGCCTTCTGCAGGCCACCGTATTTGGTCGGTCTCCATATAAGACTTTTTGGCAGGATGGCACTTAGCAGGTGGCAGAGCATCAATCCTTCAGAACCGAAAAGGAACAGCTGCTCACGGTGGCAGAGGAGTATGCAGAGCCGTCGCGTGTCGTCATCTAATCCTTCAGTGCATCTCAGCAGATGACATTTTTGCTTCTCTTTCACAGAGGAAGGAACTGAGGCACAGAGAAAAGAGATGAGTAACAGAAGACTCAAGCTTGGGTCTTTCTGACACCAATATCTGTGCTCTTAGTCACTACACTTATCTGCCAGTGGGCACCAACAGACTCTTGGTGGAAGTTTTCAACTTCCTTCAGGTGGCCAAGTGTGGCTGTCTCCTCCGTGGAGAGCCAGCATTGTAGACAATTCAGTTGGGATATTGCTGGAACCAGCTCATGAATGCTGGCAGTGGTGGGAGGAGAGAGGGCTTTTGCTAGCTCGCTCCCTCCTGAATTTGAAAGGGTGCTCTCAAATACACACGTCAGCTGGCAAACAGGTGTGTGCATCTGAAATATTTCAGCAGTCACACCTGCGAAAGGGAAGTTCGTGGAATTCAGGAATCAGTTCTCTCTGTCACATCGGTGGGAGTCTTTGGAGATCTAGTGGAAAAAGCCCCTTGGCTTCTTTCTCACTAATTTTCTTTATAATTATATTTCCCTAATGGTTGTCTGGGACTTGGTCAGTGGGAGGTCCGTGCCCGTCTGTGGGAGAGACGCGCTGAGCTGTCCCCAGAGTTACTGGTTCCTGGTTGTGCTTCGATGGGCATGCTCACATATGGCTGAAGCATTTCTTTCTTAATGGTTGCATGCCACTCCTCCTCGCTTTAAAACGAGCCCATACTGTGCCCCATTAGCTGAAATTGACATGATGGTTATTTTCAGTGCCATTTCTTTAAAGAACTCAGTCTCACTGTGCACGGCTAGCTTTCCCCCCTTGCTTAAGTGGAACGGAGAACCCCTGGGAAAACGTGGTGGCAGCTTTTCAGTAGCTGCAGAGCCCAGCTCCTGCCTTCCCACCCTCACATCTGTAGCTCCAAGAGCATCACGCGTTATACAGACATTAAGGATTCCTCCCTCAATGCAGAATCCTCTGGAAATCTCAGAATCAAAAAGCTCCGTGATAAAAATGCAGGAAGCAATATCCTTATTGGTAAACTTACATATCCAGCTGAGATGCTGCACATGATAATGCAATTTTCTATGCAAAAAGGGTTTATCTCCATCCAAATATTATTCCACATCATTATTCATTCTGGAGAAGTGATTGCTGTCCTAGGTTAACTGATTGAACTTTTAGAACCAAAGCTTCAAGCTTATCTTACTGGCTATTGCCTGACTTCTCATAAATTGCCATTAGATTGGTAGGAATGAATAAATGTACACTCCATTAGGAAATATTAAAGTTTTTATACTGGTTTAGAATAAAAACAGGATTAAGGGGGGGCATTTCTAAGATTCACTACAGCGTGAAATTGAAATCTTTTTGGCATGTGAAATACACAATATGAATATTCTTCCCGTTTTCTGGAGGCTGGGGAGATTATGAGGAGTGGACAGACCATGCCAAGGTTCACCTGTAGGTAGTGAAAGAGGAGAAGTAGGAAGAACCCATTTTTGTCCTTCCCAAGCCTGTGCCTGTTAATCATCAGGTTTTTAACAAAAACAACAGTAACAGCAGCAGAAATATGTGTCAGGCAACGTCTTGTATGTTTGCTCATCTTTGGCAGGCTTTCTGTTTTTTTTATTTTTATTTTTTTATCTGAGAGAGAGTGAGAGCAAGGGAGAAGGGTAGAGGAGGAGAGAGAGGAAGAGAGAGAGAGGGAGACAGACAGAGGGAGACAGAGAGAGTGAGAGAGAGAGAGTGTGTGAGCAGGGGAGAGGAAGAGAGAGAGGGAGACACAGAATCCGAAGCAGGCTCCAGGCTCTGAGCTGTCAGCACGGAGCCTGATGAGGGGCCCGAACACGTGAACCGTGAGATCATGACCTGAGCCAAAGTCGGACGCTCAACCAACTGAACCACCTAGGCGCCCTGAGAATTAAATTATTTAGTGTATGTAAAATGGGCTGTGAATCAAAAGAAGCCTTCAACAAATGTTGGTTATTGTTTATTGTTACTACTATTATCTTTATTTTGGTGGGTCTTCAGAGAGCTTTGTGAGGTAGCGATTGGTAGCCTCAGTCCCATTTTCCAGATGTTGAAACTCAGGTTAACAACGTAGAAATTGATCATTGCCCAAAGAAGCAGAGGAAATAAACACATTCTGGTTTGCCACTGCGATGTAACAAACGCACAGGATTTTGTACTGTGAAGCAACAACCATTTTATTAGGCTCATGGATTCATGGCGAGTGGGGGGCAGGGGCTAGAACGGTGCACAGCAAGGCTGGTTTGGAGCTGAGGCTCCATAGCATCTGGGGCCTCATCTGGGAGGACTCAAATGAACCGGTGCTGGAATCTTCTGGAGGCTTCTTCATTCATGCGTGTCGGGCCTGGGCTGGTTGGGTGCAAAGGCTGGGTTGAGCCGGGATGGTTGATCAGATGCCTCCATGTGGCCTGTCCGTCTGGCTTGGGCTTCCTCACGGCATGGTGACTTCAGGGTAGTCAGACCTCTCACACTGCCGCTCAGGGCCCTAAGGGTGAGTGCCCTAGGTAGAAGCTGCATGGAGTTTATTGAGCTGACCTTGGAAGTCACATAGCACTGCTTCATACCCTGAAGGTCCAAGGAGATGAAACCCACCTGGATTCAAGGGAAGGGGATATAGACCTCCATTTTCCATGGAAGAAGTGCTGTAGACTTTGCAGCTCAGTTTTATAACCATTAACCACACCTACTGTGGAGACTTGATGTTACCTGTGCGCCTGTGTGTAGACCTGTATGACGGGGCCCCATCTAATATGGCGGCGTGGCCATCTCGGAAGCCATTTGCATTCACACTTACGACAGTTTCTGTCCTGCGAGCGTTCAGGTTCCCGCTCACCTGCCCTGCCTCTGCGTGTGCACGGGCACGCGCACGCGGGTGCCTGTGTGTGCACCTCATCAGCCCCTCCTGTCTTCTCCATCCCCTCGTGTTCCTTCGCCATCCTTTTCCCTTCCATTTCTTTCCTTCCAGTGGATTCAATTAGCTCTCTTTGCTGCCTTAGCAATAAAACCGCTCCCTCCACAGCATTAGAATGAGTCTCTCTCATTATTTCATTTAGATTGTTGTTATGTTTGAAAACTTGAGGGCAGGGCAGGCAGGAGGAAAGGAATGTTAATTTGCAGGGAGTCCCTGTTGTGTGGTGGGAGAGCCACTGAAGAAGAGCCAAGAAGCTGGCACTTGATGTACCCGTGGATACAGAAGGAACTGGAGGATGCTTAACGCCGCACCACGCCAGAGACCCACGACCTAGCAGGAGAGGACAGCTGTGTCAGTCGTGGCCACAGCCCGGTTTGAAATGGCCCATTGCCACAAGTCCTGTGTCCGCTTCCGAAGGGCCATTCCCCCCCCCCCCCCCCACGTGTGTGTGTGCGCTCACGTGTATACGTGTGCGGCCTCATTCGGCTTCCCTTCGTAATCTCCGGTCACGGAAATGCTCTTTCACTGTGGCCGTCACCGGGGAAATGCAGTAGGTGGCAGCGACCGAGCTGAGGATCCTTGTCATTTGACTCACAGAATGTCAGAGAACGTTACACAAAGCCAGGAATTAAGCTCCGTGAGTGCCAGAGCGACAGTGATTATGTGGGAATGACATATAAATAATTACAAAGCACTCAGGGTTTTTGTTCATAATCTGTGTTTAGAGTCCCTCCTTTCAGGAGTTTGAAATGTCATCAGGTAGCTGAATGGTGCTAACAGACTTGTGTTTCTTTCCGGCCTCACGCTGTGCCGAACGGGAATCGCGTTTGTTATGAGACTGAAGAGCGTCTTAGTGGGGTTAGAACAAAAGCGCTTGGTGGGGAGCAAACGGGTCTAGATTGAAATCTGACGGCCTTTCATGTTTTCCTCTGCTGTTTGGCCGACACACGGTGGTGGTATTTGCAGGGAAGGAGGATTAGACTGATGGCCGGAAGCTGGGTGGGAAGGGACTGGTATTGCCGTGGTCGGTAGTGGCCCCAGCCCAAGACGGGTGGAAGGAAGTCCCTAGGTCATTGTGCCTTAGATGGTTACAAAATTGGCTTTCCCACCATGCTTCTGTGGCCAGTAAGTTTTCTATCTGCTCCACTCTTTCATTTTCTTTGGTTTTCGTCCTAAGATTCCATCTGGGACCGCTCGCAAGCATCCACAACCAAGGAGTGATTCAGATCAGCTTTGGAGATACAGGTGGAGATTGCAGTAGGAAGGCCTGCCCAGGTCCGTTTGCTTTATTAATAAATATGTCACAGAAAAGCCGAGTTTTCATGAAGGACGGTGGGGTCCGCGTCACTAATGATGCCAACTAATTATCAAATCAAGGTGTTGGGGCTCTTCAGTATTGCTCAGCCAGCGCTGGATACATTTCACGAGCGCAAATGGCCAGCCGAATGGGCCAGTTGGAGAGTGTTATTAATGACGTGGAGACATAAAATGGAGATGCTTTGGGGGGGGTGTGTGCAGATACGTGTACTTGGACGAGAAAGGCCATTCTGCACATGAAAAATGAGACCTCAAAGTTATGCAAGAATGAGGGAAAAGTTTAGTAATTAATCACATGGGTCCTAATGAGGAGAGGAAATCAACATGATAAAGGGATTTGTCTGAATGGATTATAGGGAAATGTAAAAGAAGGAGAGGAAAAAAAAAGCAACAAAGGGCATGGCTGGCTTGGGAATTGGGCTCTTTAAAAATCCTCAATCATTCTTACAATCAATTCTGTATTTCCTCAGTAGCCACACATGTGAAACACGGCTCTCTCTCCATTGTCTGAGATTAACCACTAACCACAAACCATACATTTAATGACGTATCGAGTATTTGTCTTCCAAAAATACACTTGAACGTTGTTTATTTCCCCGATAGGTCCGCTATGATGCATTTAGGTGCCATCTTGCTAAACACATACTGTACTTTAATATCTGCACCAGCTAGTTTCCAACTGCTTAGGAAAAGCTAAGGAAGCAGCTGTGCGGGGCCCCCACAATTACAGATAGAGTTTTTCTCATAAACTGTTTAATTGTTTGCTTCTGGAAACAATTAGACTGACGGTATTATAGAGCGAGTGTCGTATTGCAGCCGGCAATCCCCTTTATGAGTTTTCTTAGCAAAATACCATGTTGACATATGCTGGGCCCACAAAGAAGATTCAGTTAGATGGCGGCCTGACTTCCAAGGAAATCATGTGCGGTAGTAGTAGGCTCCCTGGGAGAATGGCATTGCTGAGGGGAAGTCTGTCAACAAGTGCTGCCTTGGCACTGGGTGTGGGTACTCTGCCCCCTCGTTGCTGCGGCGGAAGGGGGAGCCCTGCCTCTTTCTGCAAAGCCAAGTGCATTGCACGGAGGGTGGTCCACCACTTTCGACACTTGCCCAGGAGGCGTTCACAGGGCTTGCAAGGTCCCAGTATGTGACCACGCCAGGTCTTCTAACGTGAGTGGTCGGCGGGCACAGTGGCCTCACGCCTGCCCGCTGGTGGCGCATGTCCGTCAGGTGCTTGGTTTGTGGCAGACGTTGTGCTCTGAGCTTTTTCATGCACGAGGACCGTATTTAATCCTCACCAGTGCTCCATGAGGTTGTGTTACTGTTTCTGTTTCGGCAGCTGAGAAAACGGAGGCTCAGCAAATCAGGTGGTTTTGTCCAAGGTCGCACGGTGGTGACAGGTGAGGCGCCCTCGTCTCAAACCCAGTCTTTCTGGCTCTAAACTCCGGGCTCTTGACAAACGGCGGTACACTGTTTCCTAGAAGAAATCCTAGTGGGACAAGAGATTTCTTAGGCCCACTTTTTTTTTTTTTTTTGATGCCACAGAGACCAATAAAAGCACTAAAAAAACCCACAACAAATGGGTTCCACTCATTCATGTCATTGATTATTTCCTCCTTCGGTAATCTGCTTATTCAATTTTTTTTCCCGTATTTGTTCAGCATCCACAAGGCGCCAGAAAGAATGGAAGACACAGGCATAAAGCAGTGCCTTCATGAAGCTCTCTAGCGGAGGAGAGTGGGAGGCATGAAGTAGACAGTGAGCGGAAATATAGACAAGGCAATTTCAGTGAGGCAGTGAGAATTGCTAATAAGCGCAATAACTTAATAATTATCGACTTGGTTGTGGTTCTCATGATTGGGACGGTTGATAAAGACTTTTCTAAGGAGATTTCTTCTGAGTTGAAGCCCGATCACGAGAAGAAGCTGGTCTTCTGAAAGAGCTAGGGAAAGAGCAAATTCAAAATCCCTGGTAAAGGAATGAGCTTGGTGTGATCCAGGAACCTACATAAAGCCAGAGTATTTGGACTAATCCTTGGCAACTGTACGTAAAGCCCCAGTGAGGAGCCTCTGATCACACAGTCCATCTATCCACGCATTCATCCATCCATCCATCCAACCATCCATCTATCCATCTGTCCGTCCATTTATCCACTCGTCCGTCCATCCATCCATCCATCCATCCATCCATCCATCCATTCATCCAACCACCCATCTATCCATCCATTTATCCATCCATCCATCCATCCATCCATCCATCCATCCATTTATCCACTCGTCCATCCATCCATCCATCCATCCATCCATCCAACCATCCATCTATCCATCTGTCCATCCATTTATCCACTCGTCCATCCATCCATCCATCCATCCATTCATCCAACCATCCAACCATCCATCCACCTATCCATCCATCCATCCATCCATCCATCCATCCATTTATCCACTCGTCCATCCATCCATCCAACCACCCATCTATCCATCCATTTATCCACTCATCCATCCATCCATCCATCCATCCATCCATCCATCCATTCATCCAACCACCCATCTATCCATCCATTTATCCACTCATCCATCCATCCATCCATCCATCCATCCATCCATCCATCCGTCTATCCATCTGTCCATTCATTTATCCACTCATCCATCCATCCATCCATCCATCCATCCATCCATCTATCCATCTGTCCATCCATTTATCCACTCATCCATCCATCCAACCATCCGTGCATCCATACAACAGATTTTCATGCAAGCCTACTCTACAATCCCATCGCTCGTGTTGGAGCCACAGAAATCAATAAAACATAAATCTTTCTTTAAGAAGTTCCTGTGCTATTAGACAGAAATTAATGCAAATAATATTTAAAAAAAGTGGGTTCACAGTTGAATGTTCAGAGGGCTAAAGGATCCTGAGGGAAGCAGTGATTACCTCTGCCAGGGGAGTTGGGGAAGGCTTCACTGAGGTGGTGACATTTAAGACCTGCTTTGGAGGGGGACTTTTTCCAGGTAGAAGAGGAGGGAGAGGACACAGCGTGCCTGAAGGCCCGAGGCGGGGTGGGGGGAACATAACTGTGCACATGGAGGGGTTTTAAGGGTGAATGGAGTGAGACCAGGGCAGTGCTAGGAGATGAGGGTAACGTGTATTCTAGGTCGTAAAATGGAAGCCACAGATTGCATTTGACTTGTAGCTGTGCTCCTTTCAGGCTTTAAAGAATAAATTCGTTTCCCAGTTTTTAATTAGCAGCAGCAGCTGCTCTCGGAAGAATCAGCAGACTTGGCAACAGAGGGCCCACCGTCCTCCCAGGTAGCAGTGGGCTGGCCATCCAGTCAAGGTTGCCATCTTCCGTTGGAGCCCGTGGCCCCACCTGCCCAAGTCTCGCCTCCCCCGACTCTGTCCGCGACACAGAAGCGGGGTATCCGTTTTCTTTTATTACCGCGCGTGCACTGTTGCTTGTCTTAGAAGAAAGAGGAAAGTAAAATATTTCCTTTCCTTATGTCTCTGTTAAAAGAGGGAAAAGAAAAGCTAGCCTGAGAGGTCTGTTTCATGAAAAGTGAGAGGGAAAACATATTTCTTTGTAGACGTGAAGAATACTGTATCTTTAACATGCAAACAGAGTATGTCAACGCGGGACGGATACATTTTTAGGTGGCATTCTAGGAAAACGCACACACACACACACACACACACACACACACACGCCTGCTTCTTTCCTTTATGTTACCTGTTTGGCCCTGAAAGACATTTGAGTCTATAACCCTTACAGCAGGACTCAAGGAATCTTGAAGAATTTTAAGCAGAGGAGTGACGTTGGTATGGTTCGATCACTGCTTTGGTTACACCACTCTGGTCACGGTGGGGAGGCTTGATGATGATGATGGTTTTGTGGTGGGGAGGATGCTGGGTAAATCTACAGACTGTCACACTCTTAACAATGCTGCAGTGGAGGAAAGCTGTGAGTCTTCTTTTTAAATGTTTATTTACAAATAAAACTATTTTTAATGTTTCTTTTTGAAAGAGAGAGAACAGAGTGCGAGCAGGGGAAGGGCAGAGAGAGTGAGAGACACAGAATCTAAAGCAGGCTGCAGGCTTTGAGCTGTCAGCACAGAGCCCGATGCGGGGCTCGAACCACGAACAGTGAGATCATGACTCGAGCCAGAGTCTGATGCTTAATCAACTAAGCCACCCAGGTGCCCCTAATATTTATTTATTTTTGAGAGAGAGAGAGAGGGAGTGGAGGAGGGACAGAGAGAGAGGGGAACAGAGGATCCGAAGCGGGCTTTATGCTGATAGCAGTGAGCCAGGTGCAGGGCTCGAACTCAAGAACTGTGAGACCGTGACCTGAGCTGAGGGCAGAAGCTCAACCGACTGAGCCACCCAGGCGCCCCAGAAAGGTGTGAGTCTGAATGAAAACAAGACGGTGGCCAGGAGGAGTCACGAGGCAAGATTGAGATTCGGGCGGGACTTGAAGGAGGTCAATCACATGACCGCCGTTGGGGCCCCTCCCCCTATCTTCACTCACCCCAAAGAAGAAACCCGGTCCCCGAATTCGGTATTTTGACCACAGCCTTTCTGCGGAGGCGGAGGCAGCTGCGGCCTCTTGAAACCTACAATATATCCTTGTAGCGAGACTGCTTTGTGGATAAAAATGATCCTTGTGTGAAACAGATGTCACTGGTGCTGGTGCAGAAAGATGGGGAAAGATAAAGAATTACAATGGAGTTGGAAACACTGTACAAAAAAAAAAAGAAAGAGGACCTCACAGCACAGCAGAGCAGAGAAGCAAAACTGCTTTGAAGCTACATATCTTTCCTGCACCTGATAGTGAAAGCCTGTGAAACTTCATACATCATTGAAAGAACTGAAGCGAAATTTGTTATGGTAGTGCCTTCACTTCTCATCTGGTGCGTCTTATCTATTTAATGCGATCGAGAACAACTGGAGGGCAGGTACCTAGTCCTGTGTTTCTCCTGTCATTTTAATAACCCCTTGCCTGTGCTCATAGTTTCATAAAATCAGTTTTCCGTACGTTCAGGGACTGCCATGTAAAATGGAGCCGGTTGTGCACTGCACAACTCTGGGAGGACACTATCTGCATCGATCCCAATGTGAATGGTACTCTCCAGACTTGCGCCCTGTTCAACCTGCACAACTGTACTTAGGGGACCTATGAGATTACGCTAATTCCAGTATCACATTGTTTTGACTGCTGTAGCTTTGTAGTATGTTTGAAATTGGGGAGCATGAGTTCTCCAACTTTCTGAAACCTGGGTAAGGGGCGCCTCTGTGGCTCAGTTGGTTGAGCGTCCAACTTCGGCTCAGGTCATGATCTCATAGTTTGTGAGTCTGAGCCCTGCATCGGGCTTGCTTGCTGCTGTGAGTGCAGAGCCCTCTTCAGATCCTCGTCCCCTTCTGTCTCTGCCCCTCCCTCACTCATTCTCTGTCTCTCTGTCTGTCTCTCTCTCTCAAAAAAATGAACATTTAAAAATATTTATTTTATTATTATTTTTTAAGTGTTTATTTATTTTTGAGAGAGAGAGACAGACAGAGTGTGAGTAGGGGAAGGGCAGAGAGAGAGGGAGACACAGAATTCGAAGGAGGCTCCAGGCTCTGAGCTGTCAGCACAGAGCCCGACGTGGGTCTCGAACTCATGAACTATGATATTGTCACCTGAGCCGAAGTCGGATGCTTAACTGACTGAGCCACCCAGGCGCCTCCCAAAATATATATATTTAAACCTGGGTTCAAATCTCATTTCTAACACTTATAGGTCACGTGACCTTAAGCAAATTATTTAACTGCCTTGAACCTTATGTTCCTTATTTTTTTTTTGGAAAATATTTTTATTTTTTTTATTTTTTTTTTTATTTATTTTTTGGGACAGAGAGAGACAGAGCATGAACAGGGGAGGGGCAGAGAGAGAGGGAGACACAGAATCAGAAACAGGCTCCAGGCTCTGAGCCATCAGCCCAGAGCCCGACGCGGGGCTCGAACCCACAGACCGCGAGATCGTGACCTGGCTGAAGTCGGACGCCCAACTGACTGCGCCACCCAGGCGCCCCTGGAAAATATTTTTAAAAATAAAATGTTTTTATTTATTTTGAGAGAGAGCAAGTACACGAGCAAGGGAGAGGCAGAGACAGTGGGGAGGGGGGAAAGAGAGAGAGAGAGAGAGAGAGAGAGAGAGAGAGAGAATCCCAAGCAGGCTTGGGCCCGAGCTGAGCTCAGAGCTCACTCAGAGCTGAGCCCGACTCAGAGCCCTAACTCACAGCCGCGAAATCATGACTTGAGCTGAGTTGGATGCTTAACCGACTGAGCCACCCACGCGCCCCTGGTCCTTACCTTGAAACTAAGTACAGTTGCGATACCTGCCTTTACCCTAGGCTCTGAAGTCAGACCGCGTGGCTTTGAACTTCTCTGTCTGCTCCCTCCTGCGAGTGCCTCTGAGAGAAGCCTGTTAAACTTGCTCTTTATCATCCTTATCATCTGTAAAATGGGGGTAATCATAACACATCGTTTGTAGAATTGTTGTAAGGATTGAGCGAGTTAATATATGCAAAGGGTTTAAGAGCACTCACTGCACCTGCTAGGTGTTCGATAAATGCTGGCCCTTCCTATGGTGGGGACTTGGGATACAGTGACACGGTCCAGCTGTTACTGTTAGTGGCTCAATAAAGATTAGTGTTTTGACTCAGAGAGCAAACTAGTGCTTGTTCTCTGGGTTTAAGGTTCAGTATCCTCCAAAGAACATGGTCCCTGCTCTGTACGGACTGGAGAAGATCTCAGGGCCTGACACATAGTAGGTGTACAATTAGCGGCGTGACCCGTGTGCTACTTAAACATTGCCAGTTGCGTTTTAGAAAGACCCGAAACAGGAAACACCAGTTCGAGCAACTGAAGCTGGGGATGATGAAGTTTTTCTTTGCTAGAAGAAGGGTAGGAGGGCCCTACTCTCTGTAAACATAAATAAATATAAGCTTTATTTTGAATTTAATGAATTAATTCACTTTTTAAGACTTTGTTGCCCTTCTAGGAGTTCTTTCTAAAAATTTTTTAATTGGTATTGCTTTTCCCCCCTTTTAGGAGTTCTTTTGTTTCTTTATGCGTTTTTTAAGAACCAGACTTGTTTGCAAAAGAGCCGTTTTAGGATCATAGCAATGCGGATAAGGTACAAGGATTTCCTGGTAGTCCCTTCTTCACTCAGGCACAGCCTCTCCCATGGCAGCCTCTCCCCCACCAGAGCGGTGCACCTGTTCTAATGGACCAACTCACACCGACCCCTCATTATCTGCCCGAAGCCCACAGTTGACGTTAGTGTTCATTCTCGGCGTGGTACGTTCTGCAGGTTGGGACAGATTGATAACGACACGCGTCAAACACTAGAGTAGCACACGGAGTATTTTCTCTGCCCTGAAAATCCTCTGTGAATCTCCTGGTCGTCCTCCCTCCAGCCGTTGGACTCTTACTGTCTCTGCAGCTTTGCCTTTTCCAGAATGTCATGCGTTACGTAGCTTTTCAAGACTGGCTTCTTTCACTCAGTGGTGTGCATTTAAAGTTCCTTTAGGTTTTTCCAGGGCTTGATAGTTCTTTTTTTTTTTTTTTTTAACGTTCGTTCCTTTATTTATTTATTTATTTATTTATTTATTTATTGTTTTGAGAGAGACTGAGACAGAGAGAGGGAGACACAGAATCCGAAGCAGTCCCCAGGCTCTGAGCTGCCAGCACAGAGCCCCACGCGGGGCTCCAACCCGCGAACCGTGAGATCATGACCTGAGCCGAAGCCGGACGCTTCGCTGACCGAGCCCCCCGGGCGCCCCAAGATGGGTCCTTGAATGGAAGTAACTTTTGTCTTCCCACACAGATTTATCTTTTAAGGGGTACGCGGTTCCTTGCACACTCTCTCTCCTCTGCCTCCCTCCTGAGCCCCCAGAATAACGAGCCGCCTTTTCCGTATGGCACAGAAGGGTAGTAGAGATACGTGCCGCCTTGGGTACACGCTTTACCCATTTCCTCCAAATTTCTCCGCCCCAGAGGGGAGAGGGGCCAAGGAAGCTCTGAATAGAGCCGTACCTCCTGCCTCTTTCTTACCCCTTGAAACAATGTCTGTGCTCTAATCGTTATGTCGTTCCAATCCGATGCCAGCATTGATCCGATCATCGACCCTCTTTTCAGTTATTTCTAATTGGTTACAGATGTTAATCATGGGCTCTCCCCAACAGATTGTATCTGCTGCTGATACCTGGGCTCAGATTGCTTCTAAGAGTCTTTCTTTCCCTGTGGGCGTAACTGGTCAGGGGCTTCAAGAGGGTCTAGGGCACCCATGGCCTGGCCTTTCTCACGTGCCTGCACTTGAGAATGGATGGCCCATTGGCTGCTCCTCCGCCCCCTGCAAGCGTGTAACGAGCGTCTCAGGTGTGGACCCTGCAGCCGCCTGTGCAAAAGAAAACGTGGCCCCTGCCTTGTGTAGCTTACGGTCCAGTTGTGCAGACCGATGTTAACGAGATAACCGCGCATGCATAGGAGGTGGGGTACAGGTGTTCCCTTCACTTATAAATAGGGAAACCGAGGCAGAGACTGGGAATCTCCGTGGTGTTCCGCTGGCATAATCGTTATGGCTTATACTATTTTGTGAGTGGTTGCTATGTGCCAGCTATACACGTGGATTCACACGAGTTAGTTTAATCCTCGTAGGGGTCCTCTGAGGTAGATGTTGTCTCTCTCATTGTATAACAGAAGCAGGTGGGGTTGAGGGAGGTTCTTGCCCAGGGAACTGGAAGAGGCGGGATTTGAACCCAGGTTGGCCTGACTCCAGGGTCTACACTCATAATCATCGTGCCCTTTTGGCAGATCCCATCAGAGAGGGGCCGCGGTCAGCAGAGTGGGCCAGGGAGTTCTAGGCAGAGCAGAGCAGCACCTAGCACGTCGGTTGACTTTGAGACACGCTGTCACTCGAGAGCACAGCTCACGTCAGGAGGACGCCGGGGGCGAGGCCTCCACAGGTATCTGCCGAGGGTTTTAACTCAAGCCCAAGCCAGGGAGGAAGTGATGGTGGGGATGCCAGACCGGAAGGGACAAGGCACCCAGACACGGGAAAGGACTCGAGTCTGTTGGGTCACGATGCACGTTGGGGACACGGACGGACTCCCAGGTGTCCAGGAGGCAGGGAGGCTGTCTGGAAATTGGGGAGCTGGTCTCATTCACCTGCTTTTGACCACCTCCCACACCCTTGCCCTTCTGGCACGTGCACCGTATGCATCTATGTTTTTTTTAGAAAGTTTTTTTATTTTTGAGAGAGCGAGAGCATGTGAGCAGGGGAGGGGCAGAGAGAGAGGGAGAGAAAGAGAATCCCAAGCAGGCTCCGTCCGTACTGTCCGCACAGAGCCCAGTGCAGGGCTTGAACTCACGAAACCAGGAGATCGTGACTTGAGCCGAAATCGAGATTCGGAATCTTCACCGACTGAGCCAGCCAGGCGCCCAGCATCATCCCATCTTAGAAGAAAGCTGCTCCGACCTCAGGCAAGGTCATGCCGAGGCCCAGGAGTTAGGAAACTTCAGGCGTGTGGGCTTTTCTGCTTTGTGCTCTGCTGTGTCCCCTCGACGGAAGACAGCCGGGGGCCACAGGAGATGCCACCCGGAGGCTAGCACCTGCCTTGCCTCCCATCGGGCTTCAAGCCTGAGAACGGGGCTGGCGAAGGTAAACTCAGCCAACGGGTGCCTGGGTGGCTCGGTCGGTTAAGCGTCCGACTCTCGGTTTTGGCTCAAGTTCGAGCTCCGCGTCAGGCTCTGTGCTGACGGTGTGGAGCCTGCTTGGGATCCTCTCTCTCCCTCTCTCTCTGCCCCTCCTCTGCTTGTGCTGTATCTCTCTCTCTAAATAGATAAACTTAAAAAAAAAAGGTAAACCCAGAGAAGGCCTGCGGGGGGGGGGTGGGGGTCCCGGGTAGATCTTTTTCTGCTGCCTCTCGGCACACCTTTGAGTGTGAGATGATTCGTGCATTTACCAAATATTTACCAAGCCCCAGGCACATGTGCTGAATGCTGGGATGGGGCTGGGACAGGACAGACGCTAAGTTAAGTATCAGAAGGGCGACTAGTTTGCCACTGAGGAAGTGAGGAGTGAAGGATTGCAGGCAGAGGAGAGGGTCCGCGCAGAGCTCTGGCGGGGGCATTCGGGACACAACGTCACTGTGCCTGGACCTTAAAGCAAGCGATGTGGCTGCAGCGGGTTTGAGGAGCATCAGGGATGATGGGTTCCACCCGCCGCGGTGTGTGAACAGATTGTGTTTTATGTTGAGGGCAGTGGTGAACCTCGGAAGGTTTCTAAGCAAGGGAGTGGCTTGCCCAGAGGGAGAAGTCGAGAAAAATGGCTCTGGCTGAAGGATTGGCGACTGGATCGGGGCGAGAGGGGCTGCGCGAGGAGCAGTTGGAACGCCCGTACGGGTGATGGCTTGGGTTGACATAGGGACGCAAAGCAGGGATGGAGGGCAGTGAATGGGGGGGGGGGGTCCAAGGAAAAAGGATGCAGATTCAAAAGGACTCAGCGAAGGAGAGAGCCCTGTCCAGGCTGACTTCTGGGCGGAAGGAGGTCCCAGGCTGTGATGCAGGGAACGCAGAAGGGTGAGCAGGTGTTGGGGGGGAGGTGAGGAGTTCTGTTGGGGACACGTGGGGCCACCGAAAGGAGGTGCCCACTGGCAATCAGATTCAGAGGTGTGGAGCTCAGCAGGTGGGGTGAACTGGAGGTGATTTGCACAGCTGCCACAGGAGGGGAGGGTGAGAAAGGGCGTCAGTGGCTAATGTAGGATGGGCATTTGCGTCATTGTCTTTCCTTTGGTATTTACAACACAGTCCCATTTTACAGATGAGGAAGGAGAGGCACAGAAAGGCTAAGGATCATATGTGGCTTTGTATGCAAGCTGGAATTTGAGCCACGCCCTGTGTGTGTGTGTGTGTGTGTGTGTGCACGCCCACTCATGCGTATGTATGTGCGTGTGCACACGCATCTGTGCGTGTGCACACGCATCTATGCGTGTGTGTGTTTTCCCCAATAGACGATCCTGCCATCACGCTCCCCTGTGCCAACCAGTGTTGGAAAACATCACCGTTGCCTTTGCCAACTTGGCACGTATCGTTCACTGAATTCCGTGGGGACGTCTCGTGTTGACTGACCCCGGAATCCTAGCACAGGGGTGGCACCTCGCTCCTGGAGCGTGGGACTCGAGTGAGCGCTAGCCTGATGGAAAGGAAACGAAGGCAGGGCAGCGTCACCCTGAGTGGCGGATGCTAGATTTCCAAGATTCTTTTTCCGCACCCTGCCATATGGGCAGCTACCGTGGCCACGAACGTAGATCTTGGTGAAATCACTTCCCGCTGAAGCACAAGCTATCGGGAAATAATTCCGCTCCACGCTGTGCGTGCGTGAACCCGCGGCAATATTGTTTCGGGTAACAGCAACCCTGCAAAAGGCTCTCTTCTGATCCTGTCGGCTCGCTCTTTTACTCGGAAAAAAGCTTAGACATAAAGGAAGAGAAATGGCTCGAGGGGAAGAGCTGGAAGACGGGGAAAAATAAATGGCCGAGACCGGTGGTGCTCGTTTCTGAGTACTCTCGGCTGTTGGAGCATGGCAGAGTGGAGTCCACGTGAAGCGTTTTGTGGAACAGCCGTGCGCAAGGCACGGCCACGGCCACTGGGCTTTCAGAGGCCGTGACCTTATTAAAAAGTTAGGTTTTGATCCTTGGAAGCAGACTTTGTTTGTGTGGGTGAAAAGGAAACAAATCCTGGCGTGAAATTCTGTGCCACCGAATTTATTCTGAAAGATGTTCTTGTTCAGTGGGCCAAGGTGTTAGGAAAATCCAAGAGTCGCCGCTGAGAAGCCAATTCTAAGGGATTTGGTTTGTCAAGAGCCAGGCATGAGGGGCTGGTCGCCGCTGGTCATTGTTAAGAGTTGAGCCGGGGGGGTGAACATGCCGATTCCCCGAACGCCCCTGAAATAAAGGCCAGGTCAGAGGCAGGGGCTCGAAGCTGGGATGAGAGCACTTAGGCCAGATTCTAAATCAGATGCAACGGCCAGACGGGCAGTCGTTGCTTCGAGCAGAGAGATTCAATGGGTGTTGGTTCTGCCAGTCTGTGAGTAGGACTCAGGACTGGGACCCATCCCCGGCTAAAGGGCTGTGACAATCTTTATGTCCCTTTTAGGCCCTGCACGGGCTTTTGGCTTCTCTGCGCATCTTAAATGACTTTGCTCCAACGGGTCCAGAGGGAGTACCTTCGTCGGCTTACCTGAGTACTGTCGCCCCCTAGTGGCCAGAGTTCTCTATAGCAAGCCTCGTGGTACTCGTTGGCCAACCTATGGATGTACTTTGCTTGAGTCAGATGCCCAGGTCTAGCCCAATCAGTGGCCAACTCAAAGCCATGGTACTCTGCCACTGGGGCTGAGTGGGGCAGGGTAGCTGGAAGTGGCTGGACCGTGGCTGCCCTGCCCAGTGCGCACTCCCAGTTATGCAAGAGGGCTTGTCTCAAAACGAGTTACTAGAGTTACAACCAGACTGGTGAAAGGTTGAAGTGTTAATCAGCCACTGGGTTAGAAAGTGGGAGCAAAAAGAGCTTGTGGGTTGAGCAGAAAGTCAAGAATCCCCCCCCCCCCCCCCCCCCCGAGTGATGTAAAGATCTGCCCAGCCATCATCTAGTCTATTCTGTCAGGGGTGTGGGACTATCTCTGGACTTGGGTCAAAGGGCAAGGATTAAAGAGGCACCACCGCTTAAAAACTGTGTGCTCTTGGGAAGCTCGATTAGCCAATCAGAGCCAAGGTCTCTTGTCCTGTGAACTGGATGAACAACTGTGCCGGCCTGCAAGGGTTGTGAGGGGGAGGTGAGATATTGAAGGTGCCTCCCCTAACTCCTGGCAGCCAAGAGGCACAAAATGATGATTGGTCTCCTTATAGGGAAATTCAGGCGACCTTCCAGTACAGAATGGATTGTCGAAGGAATGTGTCCACCCAGGGGCAAGTGAGTGGGATACAACGTGTGTAAACATCTTAGTTATTGTAGCCAGAAGCTTGGCATACTGGCCAGCCTTTCTGGGTCAGGGTCCGGAGAGGAGTGATAAAGACGATATTAGTGGTGACAGTAATGTCTGTCTGCCTGTCTGTCTGTTTTGCTCACTCACTCGCTTATCCGTTGCTTTATTTTATCCACCCATCCGTCCAGCCATCATCTCTTGATTATTCCATCTAGGTACTCACACGGCATTTTATAATCAAGAGATATTTACCGGATGCCTCTCTTGTGCCAGCACTGGGGATATAGTAGGGAAGAGAACCACACCCTGACTTCACAGACTTGCATTTGGGGGTGTGGTGGGGGGGCGGGGCAAAAGATGGTACGTAAAAGCAGAGTCATTCCAGGGGCACCTGGGTCAGTAGAGCATCTGACTTCGGCTCAGGTCAGGATCTCGTGGTTTGTGAGTTCAAGCCCCGCATCGGGCTCCCTGCTGTCAGCACGGAGCCCGCTTCAGATCTTCTGGCCCCTCTGCCCCTCCCCCACCTGTGTTTTCTCTCTCTCTCTCTCTCTCAAAAATAAACATTAAAAAAAAAAAAAACAAAGGCATTGCAGATGGTGACAGTATAGTGAGTCCCACATGCATTGCCCATTTGAAGGGAGGTCTTATCATCCCATTTGAAAGATAAGGAAAGTAAGACTGGGGGGGAATGTGGCCGATTGCCGCTCCAGTCGTTAACCATCTGGTAGGTAACTCGGCTTGGAGCTGAGCCCTCTCCTTGAAATGTCACCAGGTGGACAGGGCGAGTCTGGGGCCGAGCTTCCGGACTCCAAAGCCCACATTCCTTTGAACTTCCCCCATGATGGAACTCGCTGAGGGAAGGAAGAAATATGAGCCGACAGGAAAAAAAAAAAAAAAGAAAAAAGAAGGTTTTCAAAGTAAGAGTTTGTAAATCAACCTTAAGAAGGTCCGTGAATTGCAAGGGGGAAAAAAATAGCTCACTCAGTTACTTTTATTTTCATTTCTGGTTTTTAAAGTCCCATAGCACACTGTCTCTGAGTGGTTCAGGGTACTTATAGCTCCTGGGAATGCCGGGCAAATACTTATCCTTGTGGATAAAGCGATGCCGTGGTCGTCTTCACGGTCTTGCTCAAAAAAGTCTCCCCTCCCCGTGGAGTTTTTACACTAGCCCGGAGTTTTAGCGACTTCTGCTCCTTTCTTTTTGTGTTAGTCCAAGGGCTGCAAGGTGCATGCCCTGGTGGGGGTGGGGAGGGGGAGGCAGACGGCTGTCGAGCGGTGTGAAGGGGGCCCGGTGGGAATACCCAAGAGTGGATGCACCTCCTCCGGGAGGTGGCCGTGACTCAACGCCATCCCGTTCCTGCAGTGGGGGCTGGGGGGGCTTGAGGGTGCCCAGTATCTCATGGAAGAGCAACGCACACCAGACTCTCATGCGTGACGCCTTGAGTTTTACATCTTAGCTCGGTTCCCACAAAATGAAACAAACCCGTAGCGTGGGCCAAACGAAACGCACCTGTGGGCCAGGCCGTTTGGCTCCTCGGCCGGGAGGTTTTGACCTCTGGATTGCGACGCGCTGCTCGAGGGACAGGGGTGGCTGTTGTCCCCTGTCCGCCTGTGTGCCCCGGGACTTAGCAATGCCTGGCGCGCCGCCGATGCGAAACGAATACTTCTCCGTGGAAGCGGGTACTCGGGTTAAGTCACCGGCTCAGGCTTCCGCTGGTAAGTGACCCAGCGGCCGCTCGCGCCCACATCGGCTGGTTCCTGGGTGTCCCTGCAGATTGGCTCATTCACGGTGTGCGGTGTCCCAGGCATTGTCCTTAGCAGCGGGCCACGTAGTAGGACTCGTAGCCTGGGTAGGTGTGGGGCTCACAGCGCAAACGTAGATGTTTGAGGCCCAACCTTCCCATTTTCCGGGGGGAGGGGCGGCAGGGGCGCGTGGAGGTGAAGGGACTTGTCCGAGTCACATTTGAGGAGCGCAGCAAGAGGCAGAGCTGGGCTTTTGAGGCCGTGCTTTCTCCCCATTGCTGGCTTCCCTGTCTGCTTCTTGGCCCAGGCACATCCAAGTCAACAGAGTCGACGTCATGCGATATATGTGTCTTTTCACGGATCGTGTCCTTCTGGTGTCGTTTATTTTTCCTTTTCAATCGTCACAGCTCTGCTGTTTGCCTGAAAAGGGAGTGTGTTTCCTGGGGGAAAGCAGTCTGATCCCTGTGTCTCTGTTTCTTGAACAAACACAGCGATCAGAAGACCAGCTGCTGGGTGATAAGAATTCAGGGAGGGGTGGGGGGGGGTGGTCCCTCCAGGGGCCGAGAAGCCAGAATTTGCTTGGACCTGCTGGGGGGCCACCTGTGGCAGCTGTGGCCCAGAAGCCCCGTGTGCTGTGGCATAAAAGTTGGCCGGCAAAGGCCCCCTGTGCTTTGCTCTTCTCAGTGGAGGGAAGGGGTGGGTTGGTATCAGAGATCAGATTTTATTTGTTCGGCCTAGAGCGTTCCAAGACCGTTGGAAATCAGTGGCCACTATTTGAACAGTGGGAGATCTCACATAAAACTCTGGGCTGCTGCCGTCTTAGAAAGAAAAAAAAAATCAAAACCCGGGACCACGTCCCTCTCCAGTCACGCTCCACAGGAGCGATGCCGCTTCACGCGGGGAGGTGGGGTTCTGTAATTGGCCACAGTCCCTGCCATTCCTAGCTGTTGACTTCCGACCCGCTTCATCGACTGATGTGCGCCCCACCCCCTCCCCCGCCCGGCCTCGGCTCCTGCTGGTATTTGGGTTTGTGATCCCAGGTTCAGATCCGTGTTGGGCCAGAACACGAAAGGGACGTTCCTACTCACCTGCTGTCGGTACGGATGGGCGGCGAGAATCAGCATGCCAAGTCTCCCCAGGCAGGAGACGAGTCCCAGGAGCAAAGTCAGTGCTGTTGGCATCTATCTTCTCACTCCCAGACGTGCTTACTTTTTTTTTTTTTAATGTTTATTTATTTTTGAAAGAGAGACAGAGTGCAAGCGGGGGAGGGCAGAGAGAGAGAGGGAGACACAGGATCCGAAGCAGGCTCCAGGCTCCGAGCTGTCAGCACACAGCCTGACGCGGGGCTCGGACTCACGGACCGCGAGATCGTGACCCGAGCCAAAGTCGGACGCTCAACCGACTGAGCCATCCAGGCGCCCCAGACGTGTTTCCTTTTTACCTGTGCCTGGTGTAAGGTGAGAGTGTGCCTTTGTGTGCACACACACCTGCCTTTGCACTGCATGTGTGCATATCCGTGCCTGTCACGGAGGTTGATGTTCCCAGTGCCCCCTTCCGGCTTTCCCCTTCCTAGACCGCTGCCTCTGCAGTCTTGAGCCCCGCTCTTGAGCTTGGGGAGCAATCCCTTGCTAATTGCCGCAGGGGCCCCCAGCCACCTTCACTCCGACGGTGGAGCCCCTTAGTGGCTGGTGAACTCAGCTTTCCACCCGCTGTGTGCCTCCGGTAACCGTTTTCCGTCGGTGCTGCTCGGAAATCTGCAGCGGCCTCCTTGAGATGGGCACGTTCAGCTGGTGTGCCACTCCAGGCTTTATCCCTCTGATCCGCCAAGGCTGCCCTCTCCAGAAAAGATTTCTGAAAGGGAAACCTTGACTTTCGGGTTGATTTTTAAATAAGCACATACTTAGCTGTTGGTGCGTGCAGTGCAGGCTGGATTATAGTACTCCAACAAGCAAACTGTCTTCTCATTCCTTCTGCTCTTAGATAATGAAGGAGGCCGTCGGCGGGGTAGTTCCTCAGCAGGCTGGGGACAAACCCGACACTTACAAAGTTGTTGGCAACAGCGGGGTGTGGCAGGCACGGCTGGGGAGCTCTTTCTCCCCATTCTTCCCATGGAGACTCTTTTTTTTTTTTTTTTCAACGTTTTTTTTTTTATTTTTTTATTTTTGGGACAGAGAGACAGAGCATGAACGGGGGAGGGGCAGAGAGAGAGGGAGACACAGAATCGGAAACAGGCTCCAGGCTCCGAGCCATCAGCCCAGAGCCCGACGCGGGGCTCGAACTCACGGACCGCGAGATCGTGACCTGGCTGAAGTCGGACGCTTAACCGACTGCGCCACCCAGGCGCCCCTGGAGACTCTTAACCTGCTCCTACCCCTCCCTTCTAGCTGCATCGCCGTGGTTTTGGTGGGGACTCCAAGGTTTTCATCCCACTGCTAAGGAAGTCCTTGTGGAGGCGCACCTAGTGGAATGTTCAGTGAGCGAAGGTTGGACAGGATGTTTACAGTTGAGACAGAACTGAGAAGCTGCAGGATTCTTAGTGAATATTTTTCTCTGCTTTCGCTAGAGATGTCTAGAATCTAAAATGCTTTTCGCTGGGGCACCTGGGCGGCTCAGCTGGTTAAGCGTCCGACTTCGGCTCAGGTCGTGATCTCGAGGTTTGTGAGTTCGAGCCCCGTGTTGGGCTCTGTGCTGCAGCTCGGAGCCTGCTGCGGATTCTCTCTCTCTCTCTCTCTCTCTCTCTCTCTCTCTCTCTCTCTCTGCTCTCCCCCCACCCCTGACCTGCTTGTGCTCTGTCTGTCTCTCTCAAAAATAAACATTAAAAAAAAAATGTTTTTTTTACCAAGAAAGGGATAGAAGTCCTCACTCCTCCACCAGGAGTGTGGAGAGGAAAGCATGTTCTTTCTCTCAGGTAGCAATGACCTTGAAGGTAAGCGAATAGCCAACATTATTGACCACTCCCGATGTGGCAGGCATTGTGTTGTGTGCTTACGTGACTGTCTCATTTGGTCCTACGACCACGTTGGAAGGTTGATTTTGTTATCATGCCCAGTTTCCAGATCGAGAGACTAAGGCACAGAGAGGTTAGGCAGCTTCTCTCAGGCCACACAGCAAGGAAGTGGGGGGTGGTGTCTGGATTTGGGCTCACTTTCCATTGCAGCCTAGATCCGTACGTTTCATCCGGGTACATACTTCCTGATACTTTTCAGCATCAGTGGAGGCTAAATGTGGCAGTTTATGAACAGCAGGTAGTTTGTGGGAATTACTGTCAGGTCTGATACGATAATAGTAAGTACGAAAGTGAGTATTTATTCAGTGCTTACGATGTGTCAGGGGCTGAGCAAAGTGCTTTAAGTGCGTTTTCACTTTGTGCCCTCACAGGGACTGTCAGAGGTGGGTACAGAAGTGACAGACCACCATCCCACATCCAGGATTTGAACCAGGGTTGACACAGTTAGGACTGAACCTGTCGAGCTTGTCTGCAGACCCTGCCATCAGCCCGCCATGTTGAAACTGTGTCCTCTGCCCTTCCCCCTCCAGTGCCCTGTCTGCTGCAGCCACAGGGGGGCGCTTTGTCGTCGACTTAACGTGCTAAATGATTTCCTACCTCAGGACCTTTGCACAGCCTCTTCTAGCTGCTCCGTGCACCTTCCCTCCTCTTCTCCCTTCAGCAAACCGTACGTTAATCCCCTGTTTGGGTGTCGCCACAGGAAGCCTTCCTCGTCTTCCGTGGAAAGAACCAGTTGCTTCTTCCTCCATCCCGTCAGCAGAATTCAGCGTCTTTAGATTCTCTTCCTGCCCTCCTTACGCTGAGTTTTTCCAATTTGGATACCCCATGTAAATTCTCTGGAGCAGAGCTGATGAGGTATGTGTCTCACTAGAATATGCAGCTGCTGTTTATCACCAGCTCCCCGGCACCCGCTCTAGTCCCTGGTACATAGCAGGTGCTCAGGTACCCAGTAAATATCTGTTGAGAGAGTGAGGCCCTCTCTGTGGTGCCCAGCCTGGAGGACAGGAGCGGTCATATCGAGCATATGCGGTAGGAGCTTGGGTGAGGGCTTTCCAGACAAACGGAACCTCTAGGACGTATGTAGATATATTTTAAGGGGAGATTGACTCTAGGAATCGGCTTATGTGATTGTGAAAGCCGAGAAGTCCCCGCTCTGTCATCTGTAGGTTGGAGATCCGAGAAAACAGATGGTGTAATTCCGTCCCGGTCTGAAGGCCCGAGAACCGGGCTCTGATGTCCAAGGACCGGAGAAGGTGGCTCAAAAAGAGGGCGGGAAATCGCTCTCCCTCCGCCTTTCTGTTCCATCCGGGCCCTCCGCCGATTGGATGGTGGCCAGGGTAGGTCTTCTTAACTCGGCGCGCTGGCTCAGTCTGCTCCAGACACCCCCCCACAGACACCCCCAGAAACGGTGCTGGACCAGCTCTCTGAGCTTCCCTGAACCCGGTCAAGTTGACCTGTAAAATTAACTCTCACAGCGCTCGGCGCGTTTTCATTGATGCTTTTCTACCATTCCTCCCCCCACCCCCACCTCTGTTCTCGTCGGTTTCGAACAGCACTTGCTGGAAGATGGAATGATGCTCGTGGCCCAGGGCCTGGCCAGCTTTTCCTCCACAGGGACAGATGGCAGGCATTCTAGGCTTTCTGAGTCCTGTGGCCTCTGTCACAACCACTCAGCTCCGCACCGAGGCGTGAAAGAAAACTTTGTGGACGGAACGTGGCAGCAGGCGGGATGTGGCGGGCAGGCTGTGGCTTGCTGACTCCAGTTCTGGAGTATTCCCGTCCTGACAAATTCTGGTAGATGGTAACTGGGCTCTGAAGAAAGCGTTATGTCTGCTTTTTTGTCATGCAGAACATGACTCTGAGTGCGTCACCGCTAACCCTTTGCTATCATCTTACCAGAGGGTTCCGGTGGAAAAGGCCTGTGCTTTGGTGTCAGCTATTTGTTTGAATTCTGCATCTGAGCTGTGCGATCCTGGGTGAGTTCCTGAGCCTCTCTGATCTTTGGTTTTGTCATGTGCAGCACTTAGATCATCATCCTCGCCTTGCTGGGTTTTAATGGGCTGAAAATAGTTGCTGTTTCGGGCACATAATAAGCACTGAGCAAATATTAGTTGTGTGCCTTCTTGCAGGCTTTTATTCCCAAATCTTAACCTTTCCACCAAAACATGGAAACGCGAACTGTAAAAGCCAAGGCGGCCCGGGGAGGCCCCCCGTCTTTAGAAATTCTAGAAAGAGGCTTTGAAAAGTGAGAGACATTTAAGTCTGAGGAATTCATCGTGTCTTACTGCCTCACCATTCTCTTTTGAGAGAGAGTGAGAAAAATTTGACATTTCGTTTTCACACCTGTAATGTTACAAGTCTAATGCGAGCCGGGGAATCAAAGGTGGCTGTGACGTCAGGGGACAGGGAAATGGCAGTGGCAGGGGACCCGTTTGGCAGACCAAGGGCAGAGATGCTGTGTCCCACTCCGCGAGGCAGGTGGATCCGAAAGGTACGGGAAATCGAAGGGTCTCGTAGAAGTTTCGCGACCAGGAGTCAATATGGAGGCCGTCCATTAGGAAAATGAAGACGTTGGATGAGACCACCAAATATAACTGTGCACGCCTCCAACCACACGTATGTGCGTTCCACAAGTACTCGCGGGGGGTGTAGGGCAACTAAATGTCACACAGAGCTGTCTGGTTCCTCGTCTGCCTACACCTCTCAGTTCCGTTCCCAGACGGGATCTCCGCAAGCTTTGAAAATGTCTCTGTTGGGGCCAGGCTGGCATCTGTGCTCCTTAGTGCCAGGACCTTTGTGTTTTTACCACTGAGCTTTGGCGATCTTATTTTTTCTTTTAACTGAGAAAAGGTTTTAATGTTTATTATTTATTTTTGAGAGAGAGAGAGAGAGAGAGAGAGAGAGACAGAGTGTGAGCAGGGGAGGGGCGGAGAGAGAGGGAGACCCAGAATCTGAAGCAGGTGCCGGGCTCCGAGCTGTCAGCACAGAGCCCGACGCCGGGCTCAAACCTACAAGCAGCGAGTTCATGACCTGGGCCGAAGTTGGACGCTTCACCGACTGAGCCACCCAGTGCCCCTTTGGCAGCCTTTTATAGCCTATCGCTTGGGAGGGCGTCTGCCATGACCTGACCCCTCCCCAAGGCAGATCGAAATGCTCCTGTTCTGTCCAGCCTCACAGCATTTTGTTCTTAATATCATGGAACGCTGAAAACACGGAATTTACCTTGGCTGTGCATTTTTCTCCTTAATATTAACAGATCCTTGAAGACAGGGCCACCGTATCTTATTAATCTTTTGAGTTCTGGCACCTAGAATGGGCGTGGGCCCTTAATAGAGTCTTGATCAATATTGCTGAATTCGAAAATAGGAGGTTCTTTGTGCATGTGGGGATATTTGCAAATTGACAAACCAGAAATGTCTTGAAATGCTGGCTGTCCAGAAGGAGAAGGTTTTGTGCTGACTTCATAGTTGAGTCGTCCTTCCTTTTCAGCCAGTCTTGCTGAACTCTTGGTGAATCTCAGAGTATCTTGGGGGTTAGAACATCATTCAGAGACCTGTTATGATTGGCTTTTTTGCAGGGCACAGTGTCATCCCAGATGTCAGTCTTCTAGGGCTCTCGTAGGGGAGCCCTAGGGAGTGGACCTGCCCTAGGAGAAATACCCCAGGATCTGAAGGTTTTGACACTGAGAATCGCCGTGGCCATGGGGGTAGGTAAGTGGGTTTCATCCAGGACGATCAGCGGGCAAGGGCGAGCGGCTTAAATGAGGCACTTCCTGGGAAGCGATTCATGTTTAGTAAGTGTGCATTCTAAAACTCGAGTTAAATAGCCACTGCGAGAGCTCTTTGGGAGGCTTCTCTGTTTGGGATTCAGTGCACATCTACTAGCCACCGTGTGCACGTGCTCACTTAACGGTTCGAGACCTGCTCAGATGAACACCGTCAACACCTTCACCTCACCGTTGCCCAAACCGAGGTTCGAAAGATGAAGCAACTGTCCGAGAGGCTGAGGTGTAGAGCTGGGGGCATTGAAACGGTCTCTTCCCTCGAGGGGGTGGTTTGCCCCTCTGAGCTCTGAAGCCGGAAAGGCTGCCTTTCCATTCAGGCTCTGTTTACCGTGGACAGATTACTTAGTCTCTCTGTGCCTCGGTTTCCTTATGTCTAAGTGAGGATACTAAGGGCTCCTCCCTCATGGTGAGGATCCAACGATAAATGTGTGCAAAGTGCCCGGAACAGTGGAACAGCGTGTGACGTCCGGCTGGCACGGTGCAATAGTGTTACTTACTATTACCAGTCGGGACCTCTTCTTCCACCCCCCCCCCACCTCCTTGATTTATTTGTTGCATAGTTTTGCATTCATCATCTTGATGGGCCCCTTGGCTGACAGTAGTGTCTCTTTGCATATTACAATGTACATTTCGCCTCCTGTCCTTCTTCTCAGGCAGCACTGAATTTCCAGGGACGCAGGGACCTTGCTGCATAATGCCCCTGCTAGCCCGTAGCCTCAAGTCTGGGGACTCTTGTTATTTTTCTTCTGCGAGATTATGCGTCCCAGGGTTTTTCTCTGTTCACACCGACTAAACAGGATGTTATTTATGCGGGGGCCTTGGGGTCTGGACTGCCGTGCCGTGGTAGCCACCACGTTGATGGGCAGTGTGCACACTGGCAGATTGATCCGTCAAGGGTTCCAGGAGCGGAATTGCATTTCGCTCTGTTGCTCCGTGAGGACCTTGGCCGTGCTGTCTGTTTGATGTGCCGGAGGGTGGTTTTGCGGAGGGCCCCCCGAGCTCGCGGGACATCAATACGGAGGCTTCTAGAGGACGGATCTGAACAATGGGTGTTGCTGGCATGTGTGTGCAGGATGAGCAGCTGCTGCTTGCCTCTTGCCCTCCCATAAAAGGAGGCAGCATCTGACTGCAGAATGTTCTGTGGCTGAAGGGACGTGGATTCTGTCATTAAAAACCCCAGGGCTCGTTATACGGTGGAGTGGGAAAAAGCCCTTCCCGCACCAGTCCGGTCGTATCTGCCTGCCTGCAGACCCTCTCTGGCTATCCATCAGGGCCAGAATCCGCTCCAGAGCCCCTAGCTTGGCACAAGCTCAGGTGTCCCGTCTCCAGCTGTGGGCACGAAGCCACCCTTCTCCCACACGCACGCACCCCACGGTCACTTTCCGCTGTCTTCACTGGTCTTCAGGTAGTTTGCTCATAGCTTTTACCTTGGCATGGAATGCCCTTCCTCCTCTTCTCCGATGGCAAACTCCTAGGTATCCTTCAAAACCCAGCTCTGGTAAGACCTCCCCCGGAGGAGCCTTCGGCGAGGCCAAAATACTTGCCTCTCTCCTGTTCTCTTTGGCCGCGCTCCTTTCTAATACGATAAGGACTCCGCCTCCTTTTTGTTAGGTTTCTGCACCCGTCCATAGTCCTTGAAGGCAGAGGCCGTTTATCTCTGAACGCCTGGCGTAGTCCTAGCCCCGTATTCATTATGGGAATAAGACGAGTTCAAGAGTCTGGTTCGTGCAGCGCCTGGGTGCGTCCCTGCTTAGGGACCAGCGGCAATTCCCTGTCCAAGAAGTCGGCCTCCTTCTCCCAGCCCGGGGGTCTGGTCTTCTGTTGAATTGCAACCATATTGTCGATGTCCGGTTGTTCAGTCCTGTGCTCACGGCCCACGGGAGAAACAGCGGTCGGGTCCTCTGCTCAGGACGTTCTCAGTTGCACAGGGGACAGTATGTTCCCCTTTGTCTCCGGTCCTCACCCACGTGTCCTTCTCCTCTTCCCTAGGGCCACCTTCCTCTCGTGGGCACAAGAGCGTCTCCGCTCTAAAATACCTTCTTCTGGATGGGGGGCTGAGTCATGTTTACCCGGCTCTGCTGAGTCGATGCGTGCTATTTTTAGCAACAAACTATAACCGCCCCCCCCCCCAAGTGTGTGTGGTCTCATTTTAAGTTACATTTCCCCATAGGTATTGCTTAACTGATGCTTTATGCCTTATTTTAACACCTTCCGACCCCCCAGCACCCCTCCCTTTCCCGCTTTTCCTGGGAAGAGCCTGAGGCGTCTCCCACACGCCCCTGAAACGTGGGTAGGGATTCTGGGTGGCCTCTAGCACGTTTATAGTCCCTGCACACTGGGGAGTGAACTCAGTGTTGCAGCCAACACAACCTTAGAATGAACAGAATTTCCTGTCCCGCCTTATCTGTTTTGTTTGTTTCTCTAGGCTTCTGTTTTACCCAAAACCTGCCAATATCCTTCACACCTCCATTGCTTTGCCAGGATTCACTAATCGCTTGTTTTTTTTCCAGCAAATATTTATTGTTTGCTTTCCATGTGTTAGGCATCGCGGATGCAACACAAAGCACGGCAGATCTCAAGCTTACATGCCGAACCGCTAAATAAATGAAGTACTATGATCGGAGATGAGAATACTCCGGAGAAAGATAGCGGTTGGTTCGAGAATAAGCCTTGTGGATGCTTGGGGGAGGAGCATTCCGGGAGGAGGAAACAGCAGGTGCCAAGGCCCTGAGGTGGAAATGTGCCTGATGGGTTTGAGGAACATGCAGGAGGGAGGTGTGGATCAAGTAGGAAATGGAAGCTCATCGTATAGAGACTCTGGCTTTTCTTCTGAGTGAGGTGGGAAGACATTGGAGAAAAATGCTTGTCTTCGCGCCTTAACAGCATTTACTTGCTCCTGTGTTGGGAACACGTGGTGTGGGCCAAGGGTAGAAACAGATCAGATAGCGGGACTATGGAGGATAGACCAGTGGGGTTCCAAGTTCACGAAGACCTCCTTCTCTCCCCCATCACTAACTTGCCCTTCTCCTTCCCTGGGGACATCTGGGGCAGGGACGTTCTCCTTTGGTGCCACTTGCCCGGCCTTTCCTTAAACCTCTGCATTCGTCGTGTTTTGTGCCAACTCGCGTAGGAGTGACACCACATAATATATCATCATTGATTTTCCTCTTTACTTGGTTTACTCACCTTGGAAATCCTTGGAGGTTTATTTGTTTGGGAAATCCCAGGGACTAGCAATGCCTGGGACCTGGTAGGCAGGGGTGGAGGACAGGACACCCACGGAAACATGTGCTTCTCAGCGATACACAGAGGAGCCTGTACAAGTCTGTCCCTGTGTTCTTGGCTACCTGTCATCGGGCCATGGTGGCTAAACAAACACATGTTCCCCAGAGAGGACCCCCGGAGGGGCGTGACGGATGGAAGAGGGGGCTGATTTATTGGTGACACACGGCTTAAGTACGGTGCTTCATGTTTCCCTGTTTCATCCTCCCACAGTCTCAGGCAATACCCTTTCTACAGGTGACGGAACTGAGGTTCCGAGGGGTTAAGTCACCCCCTGCCTCCCCCACTTGCCCGGCAGATGGCGGAGCGAAGACCCCAGCCCAGGTCTGTGGGCTCTGAAAACTGAGTGCTTTCCCCAAAGACGGACTGGTCTCCTGAACCATCAGGAAACAACTCGTCGCTCCTGATTACCTTAATACAACACAACGTAGCAAGGAAGGCCGTGCCCGTCACTCTCGGGTCTTAATCAAACTGCCTACCAGGGGATGGATGAATTCTCTGAGTAAGTTTCCTTCCTTAGAAAATAATTAGCTTTTTTGTTCACTGTCTGCCTTCTCTTTAAGGGTTTTGCATATGTAGTAACGATGCAGCGTAAAATTAAATAACGTTAATATAAATACATGAAACATGTTTCACGTATATGAAAACGTATTAGTATATACAGTATAAATACATGTTATGTCACGGGTATTGATAAAATCACCAAGAGATACATAGACATAACCTACATGTTCATGGATGGGGGGGGGCAAGTTAAGAAATGTGTAGCCCTGAAAAGAAATTGTGTAGCCTCCCGTATGCCAATATGGTATGATTTCCTAGGTATATTTTAAGGGGAAACAACTAAAACGAAGCACAGTATATACGGTAGGTTTCCATTTGCATCGAAAAAGATCTATACAGGCACGCACTTACTTACGGTTAGGATAGTCCCAGAGGAAGGTAAGAAATTGGAAACCGTATTTGACTCTTAGGGGGGCTCAGTGGATTGTGTGTCATGGGTGGGAAGGAGACTTATTTTTCAATAGATTTTTTTTATGCTATTTGATTTTTCCCTAAATCAGATTTTTGAAAAAAAAATGTGACACACATATACATCTAGACATACATAGATATGAACGTTTATGTGTATATGGCTGTATAAGTATACTCTATATACATATTGGTGCATACTTTTATAAAGCCTAGATAGTTTTTAAAAGGCGCACTTGACATCTTTTTTAAAGTTTACTTACCTATTTTGGGAGAGGGCAGGGGAGGGGCAGAGTGAGAGGGAGAGAGAGAAAATCTAAGCAGTCTGTGCATTCCCAGCACAGAGCCCGTTGTGGGGCTCGAACTCACAAACCGTGAGATCATGACCTGAGCCAAAACCAGAGTCAGACGCCTGACTGACGGAGCCCCCCAGGTGCCCCCCATCTGACATCTCTTATACACGTTTCAGAACTTGTTGGCCTCACCAGACAGTGTCCAGGGACTTTGGCTGTTTGGTTTGTGGTGGCCACCTCTGAGGCTGTCAGCTCAGCAAGGGCTGACTGGCCTCCTGACGTGGGACCTCTCCGGTGCCTTGCCTCAAGTCCTCCCTTAGCACCTCTTGCCTTCTGCCCTAAATTTTCTACCTGGACGCTCGTTCAGGCTCAAAGACAGCCGGAAGGAGAAAGTTCACTTCTTTCACAGCTCGAATAAAAGCAGAGGCTGAATCTTCCTGGCTGTTGTGAGGGTTAATTTTATGTGTCAACTTGGCTAGACTGTGGTGCCCCGTTGTTTGGCCAACCACCAGTCTAAATGTTGTTGGGAAGGCATATTCTTTTCGATGTGATTAACAGTTAAAACAGTAGACTTTGAATAGCCAGTTACCTGCTGCAATGTGGGTGGGCCTCATCTAATCAGTTGACGATATTTCTATCTCCGTTTCTATGTTTCTCTATCACCTCTGTTCATATTCATATCCGTATATCTATATCATTTGTCTCTGTCTCTTTTGCTTAAAGCATTTAACCGTTATGTTAAAGCAGCATGATTTGTCTGATGCAATCCTAAAGTAGCTTTATGTTTGTCTTCCGTTGTCTCTTTAGAGTTAGTCAGTGGGCTGGTTCTATTGTGGCCTCTGGATGAAAATTCTGGAAGGCCCTACTGACCTTTGGGTACCTGTTCGGTAATAGAAGGTCCTGCAGCCCCTGTAAGTCATAAAACTCCGCTGCACATCAGTAATTAAAATATCCGGTCCATCCAGAGAAGCTGCTAAAACTTTGAGCTTGGTTTCTGGAGCTTGCTACGTACGAGGCAGCTTGGTTACACGGAAGAGGGGTGATGACCTCCTTTCCCCCCCTCCTCCCTCCACTTACTGGCCGCAATTTCTGCCTTTCTCCAGGGTCGGAGAGGGCCCGGGGGGAGGGGTGTGTGTGTGTGTGTGTGTGTGTGTGTGTGTGTGTGTGAATGTGTTTACTTGACTGAACTGCTCTCAGCACTTTCTGGAATTGGCAGATGTTTGAAGCAGGCTCTTTTGCTCATTGTTGCTTTTGGGGTTTTCTTTGGAGATTCCCATACACATACACCTTCCTAATTACTGGGCTCCCTCACTGGGAATTCTCTTGATGAATTGCATCTCTTAACGGCGTCTCTATTTCTGCACTGTCCCATCCAGCTTCCTCCCCAGCCCTTCCTTTGGAAAGCAGGGTCTCACTTCTGTCCTTTTGCTCTTGAGGTTCCGTTTTTCCTTCCCAGTTGTCTTTCTGATAGAACCTTTGCTCACACGTGGCTCCTGTCTGGTTCGTGGACACCTGAGCTGCCCTCCAATCTCCTGTCGACGTCACCTGCCCTCGGGATGGAAGCTGTCGTGACCCGCACCGACAGGCACAGAATCGGGGGTGTCGCGTGCGCCTGTAACTTATCCGAGATCAGTTGAGATCTCAGTTGATCTTAGTTGAGATCTCAGTCTGGGTCACTCGATCCTCTTGCCCAGGGTTTTAACCACTCGGCGCTGTACTCTTTTTTTTTTCAACGTTTATTTATTTTTGGGACAGAGAGAGACAGAGCATGAACAGGGGAGGGGCAGAGAGAGAGGGAGACACAGAATCAGAAACAGGCTCCAGGCTCCGAGCCATCAGCCCAGAGCCTGACGCGGGGCTCGAACTCACGGACCGCGAGATCGCGACCTGGCTGAAGTCGGACGCTCAACCGACTGCGCCACCCAGGCGCCCTTTTTTTTTTTTTTTTTAAGTTTATTTATTTTGAGAGAGACAGAGACAGTGCAAGTGGGGGAGGGGCAGAGACAGGGAGGGAGAGAGGGAATCCCAAGCAAGCCCTGTGCTGTCAGCTCAGAGCCGGACGTGGGACTTGAACTCACAAAACTGTGAGATCATGACCTGAGCCGAAACCAGGAGTCAGATGCTTGACCGACTGAGCCACCCAGGCACCCCCAGTGTTTGCTGCACTCTTAATGTAAAATTCAGCATTATTGTTTTCCTTCACTGCCTGCACAGAGATGTTTAACGATAACGTACAATTCTCTTTCTCCCCTTTGGGTTATTTTTTGGGGTACCGGGCTGAAAATACTCTATAGACCTCTTCATCTTGGGTTTTCTCCCTTCTTGCTTCGCCCTCTAAAAACCGGTAACCCCACGGGGCGCCCGGGTGGCTCAGTTGGTTAAGTGTCCGACTCTCGATCTCACGAGGCCCGGGTCACCATCTCCTGGTTCGTGAGTTCGAGCCCTGCATCGGGCTCTGCGCTGACAGTGCGGAGCCTGCTTGGGGGCCTTCCTCTCCCTCTCTCTCTCCCTGCCCCCACCCCACTCGCTCTCTCTCTCAAAATAAATAGACTTCAAAAAATAAAAATATAAGTAGAAAATTAGAAACATAAAAAAATGTTAACCATACAGAGAAACAAACCCACACGTAGCTGCCAGAGAGAAACACCGCCGTCTTTGGCTGGTGCCTGTTTGCTCTGCATCCCGGAACTCTGCCCGTGGGCTCCGTGGCACAGGGTCCCCTTGCCACGAGCTGTCTGTCCGCCTCCTGCCTGTTCTGTGTGTTTCACATCAATTCTCTCCAGCTCACGCTTAGATTTTCTCCGCTGTCGGATCTTAACCGTGTGCTTTGGAATTCAATTTGTAAGAAAAACATATCACACTTGATCAGGTTACCCTGCCAACCCCCTCTATCTGTCTGCTGATGTCTCTGGTGTCTGAGGGTGATTTGGAAGCAAACTTGATTAAAGCAGCTCGAGATTAGTGAGAGAAGGATGCACCTTGAAGCGAGTTGGATAGCCCGTGGTTCTTTCTTTAATAAAAATACGGGATAATCCCATGCAAGCAAATGAAATACCAGCTTTCGTTAATGTTCCGACCTCTTTGGGAATTAATGAGGTTTTATTCAATTAGAAGGTCCCTGTAGGTTACAATAAAGCGGACTCATGCATTTTTGCAAACATGAGTGTATGAAATCAAGCTATCTAAGACTGATAGCCAGTTAAGACTGGCTTAATTGTTTAAAAATACTTCTCCTAGATTTTATTTTAGTTCTGTGTGGTGATAGCTTGTCTGTTTCAGTGGTATTGGGTCTCTTACCAGATGCTTGCATTGTGACTGCATTTTCTTCCCTACTTAACCCAAAACCTAATCTACCCCTCTTTCCCCCCCGTCTTTGGGAAAAAAAAAGGATTGGGGTATTTAGCTAGTCTGCCTTGCTTCCAATTTCTCGTATCGGAGGAACCCCGTTTTCTTTTTTCCCTTCATATTTTGTAGATTGCAGATATGTGTGAAGATGTCATCGTCAGCGAAAGGATTCTTTTCAGTTTTCCACCGTGTTTCTTTTTGCCGATCTAATTATCTCTTTAACTCACTGCTGCTTTTATTTGTAGCTTGTGACTCCTTTTCCAACCTTCTGATGCTTTTCCAGAGTGGCTCCGGTTTTGAAGCCACTGACTACTGCTTGTATTTACAGTTGTCGCAGATAGAACCATGGGGGTCTGGCTTCCCCGTCCCCTGTTCTCAACATCCCCTCCGTTGATGGCGGTTGTCACCGAAAATCACATTTTTTGCTCTCCGCCAGAACTTTGGTAAACACACCAGTTGTAGGTTTTTTGTGCCCGTGGCCTCGTGACAGTTTTCCTGCTTTCGAGACACTTGAGCCATTTGGAAGCTCCAACCGCTTTGGGGGAGAAACGGGCGATATGGAAGGAGAGGACAAGGCGGCAGCGAAAAACAGGACTAATGAAGAATTTGTGGTAATGCAGGCACTCAGGCTGCTATATTTTTACACTCGGAGGAAAGATGCTTGTGAACTTTTTTGCTGTGATAAAATACCCATCACACAAAATTTACCGTCTTCACCTGAGTTCAAGCCCAAATTTCCTTTTTCCAGATGTTTATTTTGTTTTATTTTGAGAGAGAGAGTGAGCTCAAGTGGGTTAGGGGGAGGGACAGAGGAAAGGGCGGGGGGAGAGAGAGAATCCCAAGCAGGCTGCATGTTGTCAGGGCAGAGCTTGATGCAGGGCTTGATCCCATGAACTGTGAGATCGTGACCTGAGTCGGACACTCAACCGACTGAGCCACCCACGCTCCCCCACCATTTGACCATTTCGCCATTTTTAAGAGTCCAATTCAGAGGGCGTTAAGTACATTCGCAGTGTTATGCAGCCCCCACCCCCACCCATTTCTAGATCTGTAGATTTCAGAGATTTCGAATGACTTGGGTGACTAGATTTGTTAAGCACTTAAAAAAAATTTTTTTTTAACATTTACTTATTTTTAAGAGAGAGAGAGAGAGAGACACAGCACGAGCTGGGGAGGGGCAGAGAGAGGGGGAGACACAGAATCCGAAGCAGGCTCCAGGCTCTGAGCTGTCAGCCCAGAGCCTGACGCGGGACTCACACCGACAGACTGTGAGATCATGACCTGAGCCGAAGTCAAACGCTCAACCAGCTGAGCCACCCAGGCACCCCTTCCTTCTTTTAAAGGATCTGTTTTTTAAGATACATTATTTTATCTATTTAGTGTTTATCCGTTGGTTGTTTTTGCTCTTTGAGGCATAGCTTCGGGCACAGAGGGCTGTTGATCACTGGACAGAAGGAGGTGGGTAGCCTGGAGGCTTGGTTATACTGATTGGTCTAGTGTTGCTATTCAACGGTTACTTGTTTCACGCATCTGAAAGTGTTATGCTTTTCAGAGAGCCAGCATATGCCTCACGCACGGCCAGCGTCCCCTCCCTCTTCTCCGTTTCCATCTCCATTTTGTCCTGTCTCTCAGACTCCATCCCTGTGGTGTATTTATTTGAACCACACGGTTGCAGTTCAGTTACCCTGTAGCCCTGTGCTCTGTAGTAACGTTTGGTGGGTATTTAAACATCGGCAATGCTTTAGGTATTGCTGGGCAGTTTGCTGTTTCGTCTTAAAGTTTATTTTTTTAGGGGCGCCTGGGTGGCGCAGTCGGTTAAGCGTCCGACTTCAGCCAGGTCACGATCTCGCGGTCCGTGAGTTCGAGCCCCGCGTCGGGCTCTGGGCTGATGGCTCGGAGCCTGGAGCCTGTTTCCGATTCTGTGTCTCCCTCTCTCTCTGCCCCTCCCCCGTTCATGCTCTGTCTCTCTCTGTCCCAAAAATAAATAAACGTTGAAAAAAAAAATTAAAAAAAAAAAGTTTATTTTTTTAGTAATCTCTATACCCCCGGCTGGGCTCGAACTCAGGACCCCGAGATTCACACTCGCGTGTGCCTCCAGCCGAGACAGCCGGGTGCCCCACGATTTGCTTTTTTACTCCACAACCTTCATTGGAAATCAATCCGTGTTTTCATACCTAAGTTTCTGGCAAATGCCAGGTGGCCCCTCCCACATGGGAAGAGTCGCAAGTTGGGGACCTTTCCCTCCTCGCCGCATTTACCCGGGACAGCGACCCTGGGAAGGGAAGGGTCTCAGCACCATTCTCGCTCTATGCGTGAGAGAACCGAGCACCGGGGAGTTCAGGCGTTTTGTGCGAGGTCGCACGGCTGGTTAGTAGAGGCGGGGTTCAAACTCAAGGTCCCTGACCTTGAAGCGCGTGCACTGGCCATTTCACCGACCTGCCCCTGAGCCTCTGTTGATGGGGAGATGTCAGTCACTCAGAGAATTTGTTTCCAGCTAGTTCAGTAAACGGCCCGTTGTTCCTTAGGCCACACACACAGATACGTCCTTGCCGTTCCGGGTTGTGTTTCCAGTGACAGGTGCGTCGTTCTAGAAGAGGGGTCGGACCTGGTCAGAGCTTCCCTGTCTCAGCTTCCCTCAGGAGACGATAATGAGCCAGAGAGGTGAATGGATTTTAACCAGGTGAAGAAGAAAGGAAGAGAATTCTGGGCCAGAGGGAGCAGTGGGCACAGCAGTTGGGATCAGAAGGAGACCGGAGAGGGGCGCCCTGGTGGCTCAGTCAGTTAGGGGGCCGACTTCGGCTTGGGTCGTGATCTCACGGTCCATGAGTTCGAGCCCCGCGTCGGGCTCTGGGCTGACAGCTTGGACCCTGGAGCCTGCTTTCGATTCTGGGTCTCCCTCTCTCTCTGCCCCTACCCCGTTCATGCTCTGTCTGTCCCTTTCTCTCTCTCTCTCTCAAAAATAAATAAACATTAAAAAAAATTAAAAAAAAAAAAAAAAAAGGAGGCCCGAGCTTCGAAAAACCTGAAGTCGGGTGGGTTGAAACACAGACGGGAAGAGGGGCAGTGGAAGGGGGTCTGTGCGTGGCTCGTTAGGCCATGTTGTGGATGCCGGTCTTTATTCAGAGAGTATTGGGCGACCATCAGATGATTCTGAGACGATGGCAGTTTGGACGAGGCCAGGGGTGGTGGAGATGTAGGGAAGTGAATCGATACAGTTGCTGTCAAAGACGTAGAATGAGCCCGTCTTGGAGCGGCATTGGATGTCGGGGGCGGGGGCGGGGGGAGGACATGAATCAGTAATGTCCCCTGGATTTCTGGCGTGAGCAGCTAAATGGGAAGTGGCGACGTTCGCTGAGCTGGGGAAGGCCAGGAAATGGCCAGAGTTGGGGAGACTGTACGAATTTAAGGATGGGTAGGTGATTTCTGAAGGGCCCTCCAGATTTCTAGGCAGTGAATGGTTGAGTTAAGGTGAAGAGAAGTGTCTGCTGTTCAGTCTCGGCAGCTGCCGGGAGTTTCTAGTCACTCCCGTGAGCCTCTGTGTCATCTTGAGCGACAGGGAGGTTCTCAGTACCTGCCCCAAAGAGCTGGGAGGATCACATAAAAAATGCACACGATGCACTTAGCCCCGACGTTCTAGTGAGTGCTCAGTCTGGTTACCTAGATCATTATCATTATTACCACGGTTCTTATTCTAAAACGATTTGTAAGTAAAATAGTAGAGGACCTTTGGGTGGCAGAGGAGATAGCGCTTTTGTTTTTCAGGATAGACCCATTAAACCTTGCTCTTGACTTAACAATGGGCTCCCACGAACGGTGCGATCTTGGTCCCCAGACCTTTCATTTTATTCCGAGCAAATCAGGCAGACCGTTGCATACGTGCGGGGGGTTGTACAAGAGCTGTAACATGTAATTGGAAAGGTCATTGATGTCAGGTTTTAAATTAATTTTTCCCTTTCGTTACTAAGTTCAGATCAAATTCCTCATTATACTAAGTTATAAAAAAAAAAAAAGAAAGAAAAAAAGAACCAAACCCAAATACCCTGTTATTTTCACCGGCTGGTGTCTGTCTCGAGAACGGTGGCCCCGGGACGATGCTGTAAGGGGGTGTTCTCGGTAGCGTAAATGGAAAAAAACTACTTTTACGAACACCGAATTCTCGTGGGAGGACCCTGCCTCTGACAGGTGTCAGAAGGGAGCTGCCAGATTATTCTCTTCTTCCCACCTGCTAAATTAAAAGCAATTCAAACATTGCCGGTTGAGGTAGAAACTTCGAAGCTGTTAAAAATGTCACATGAAATGTGAGTATACCTGTTGGAGAGGGCAATTTTCCGCCTAGAGATGGCACAGATAAAGCCATCTGATTTTCAGAAAGTATAATATGGTTTCACTAAGTAAATATATACCAAAGCTTCTATGCCTTATCTCTGTTTGAAAGAAGGATCTTGTATAAGAAGACAAATACAGGGTATTTGGAGAACGGATGTTAGCAACAGTGTAAGTAATTGCCTGTATTTTAGAAGGAAAAGCAGGAGAGCGTGTCTTCCAAATCAGGGGCGGGGGAGTGGTTTTACGTAGACTTTATTCATGTTGGGATGTGTTTGGCCTGCATGGGAATTTAACAGACAGTCCCTGAGAGCCTCTCTGCCTCAGACAGGCTTTTGTTCCCTCTCCTGTATCCTTTGTCTTAACCTGCTTGACCCCTGTGGGAATTTGAGCCCGTCACCCCTTATGTAAGTCTGTTCTTTTAAACCAGGAGATGTGGCCTATAGGAGCACAAAGGAACATGCAGGTCCTTCAGAATAATGTGGTGCATCTTCTTGGGTTGTTGACGTAACCCGACAATTCAGAGGACATTTAAAACGATTTTTATTTATTTATTTTTGAGAGAGAGAGAGCACAAGCAGGGGAGGGGCAGAGAGAGAGAGAGAGAGAGAGAGAGAGAGAGAGAGAGACAGAATCTGAAGCAGGCTCTTGGCTCTGAGCTGTCAGCACAGAGCCTAACGTGGGACTCGAACCCACGATCAGCGAGATGACGACCTGAGCTGAAGTCGACGGTCAGCTGATGAGCCATCCAGGCGCCCCAGAGCTGGGTTTTTAAAAGTTGCTCTTCAGTGCGAGTGTTAACACATATGGTGATGGGCATAAATCTTAAGGGCGCGGTGTGATGAATTGTCCCAAATTGCAGCCACCATGCGGATCAGGAAACAGAAGGCGCCCACTCGTGCACCTCACCGTCTCTACCAGCCAGTCACCGGGACTCCCCTGACTTCCGTTACCGCAGATGAACTTTGCCTATTTGACTTTTATGTATATGGAATCATAAAGTGTACATTTTTGTGTCTGATTTCAGCAGCCCCGCGTTATTTGTGAGGTACGTTCATGCCGTAGCTCATTCTTTTTCATCGCCGTGTGGTATTCCGTCACGCAAGTATGCTGAAAATCGTGTACCCGTTCTACTGTTGAGGAATTTGAGGATGCCTCTGGGTTTTTGTTATTGGTAAACGGCACTACCGTGAACATTCTTGAACGTTCCTTCGGGGAGCATGTACACACATTCCTGGTGACCGTATTCTAAAGAGTGGAGTGCCTTCGTCATGATGTTGACTTAGCTTCAAATGTAGGTAAAACCGTAAACAGTTTTCTGAAATTCACTGCTAAGAATTTAAGTTCCCACCAGCAGTGTCTGAGAGTTCAAGGTCCTCCACGTCTTTACCCGCACTTGCCACCTGTCAGTTGTGTTAATTTTTTATCTTTTGTTGGTGGTGGGAGTGTGTCTTATTGTGGTCTTAATTAGCAGTTTTCTAATTTTTTTTTATGTTTATTTATTTCTGAGAGAGACAGACAGAGCGTGAGCAGGGCAGGGGCAGAGAGAGGGAGACACAGAATCCGAAGCAGCTGCAGGCTCTGAGCTGTCAGCACAGAGCCTGACACGGGACTTGAACTCACGAACTGCGAGATCGTGACCTGAGCCGAAGTCGGACACTTAACAGACTGACCACCCAGGCCCCCGTTAATTAGCATTTTTCTGATGACTAACAAGCTGGATCACTTTCGTGTACTAACTGAACCCTTGGCTGTACGCTTCTGTGAATTGCATTTCACATTTTTTGAGGTTTTTTTTTTTTTTAATTTGAGAGAGAGAGGGAGACAGAGTGTATGTAGGGGGAAGGGGCACAGAGAGAGAGAGAGAGAGAGAGAGAGAGAGAGAGAATCTTAAGCAGCTTCCATGCTCAGTGTGGAGATCTCACGACCATGATGAGATCATGACCCAAGCCAAAATCAAGAGTCAGATGCTCAACACACTGAGCCACCCAGGTGCCCCTTTAACCGTCATTTTTAATGGTTTGCTTTTTTTTACTTATTGATTTATAGATGTTCTTTATATATTCTGGATAAAAGTCCCCTGTTGGATATATGTGTTTAATATATCTTCAACCAGTCTTTTCATGTTGCCTTTGTGAACAGGAATTTTTAACTTAAAAAAAACCACTTTTTTAAATGTTTATTTATTTTTGAGAGAGACAGAGAGAGAGAGAGAGACTGAGTGCAAGCGGGGGAGGGGCAGAGAGAGAGGGAGACACAGAATCCTAAGCAGGTTCCAGGTTCTGAGCTGTCAGCACAGAGCCGGACGCAGGGCTTGAACTCATGAACCATAAGATCATCACCTGAGCCGACGTCGGACGCTTCACCGACTGAGCCACTCAGATGCCCCCTAAACTTTTATATAGCCTTATGTGTCAATACCTTTCTTTATAATAAGTGCTTTTCTCATCCCGCTTAAAAATTAAGATTTTATCTTGGGGTCATGATGACATTCTGTGCCTTCTTCTTAAAGGCTTGTGGCTCTGTTTTTCAAGCTCGGATCTCCAGTCTATATATGATGGAGTTTTTTGGCAAAGTAGAGGTAAAGTCAGATAATACGCTCTGTTTCTTTAATTGTTGTTATTGTTTTGTTCTCTGATGGGATCCCGATGACACAGAACCATTTATTGACAAATCTACTTACCCCACTGGCTGTGTAACGTCACTTTTGTCCCAAATGAAGTGATTGCATGTTTGTG
The DNA here is from genome assembly GCF_007474595.2 of Lynx canadensis. Taxonomy (NCBI): domain Eukaryota; kingdom Metazoa; phylum Chordata; class Mammalia; order Carnivora; family Felidae; genus Lynx; species Lynx canadensis. The sequence goes on from NC_044318.1 coordinate 20,566,250, forward strand.
GGTCTGTTTCTGTACTCTGTTCTGTTTTGTTCGATTGTTGCCTGTTCCTGAACCAGTTTCACACCATTTTAGTTCTTGTAGCTTTGTAATAACTCTTGATATCTGAAAGTCTAAGCCTTTAAGAGATTGCTCCTTTCCTCCACGATTATCTTGTCTTATCTTGGTCTCTTATGTTTCCATATCTATTTTAGAACTGTATCAGTTTGCACAAAAGCAAGTCATTGGGTTTTGATTTGAATCACATCAAATGTATAGCCTAATTTGTGGGAAAAGTTAGCATCTTTATTTAAATCTTTCCACGTATTAAGATGTCTTAACTTATGTCAATGTTTCCTAGCTTCCTGTGTAGAGGTCCTGCACGTTTTTGTTATATTTAGTCCTACGTTTTTGATGATACTGCAAATGTAGGTTTAAAACTTTTTCAGTTTATAATCATTTGTTACTAGTATCTAGAAATACAGTCTATTTTTTGGATATTGTCCAAATTCACTTTCATTTCTAGTAACGTGTCTGTATATTCTTTTGGATCTTAGTATGTAGAAGTTAGTAAACTGTGAATATTGACAATTGTACTTTTTCATTTCTAATCCATTTTCTTGTCTTCTGGGACTTCATTTCCTATATGTTGTTGGATAACAGTGGGATAGGAAACATCCTTGTCGGGGCGCCTGGGTGGCGCAGTTGGTTAAGCGTCCGACTTCAGCCAGGTCACGATCTCGCGGTCCGTGGGTTCGAGCCCCGCGTCGGGCTCTGGGCTGATGGCTCAGAGCCTGGAGCCTGCTTCCGATTCTGTGTCTCCCTCTCTCTCTGCCCCTCCCCCGTTCATGCTCTGTCTCTCTCTGTCCCAAAAATAAAAATAAACGTTGAAAAAAAAAATTAAAAAAAAAAAAAAAGGAAACATCCTTGTCTTGTTTCTTCCTTCAGAGAAGAAACTTTCAACATTTCCGATTTGATTATGGTAATTGCTCTAGGGTTTTTAAGTTGCTTTCTATCAGATAAAGGAAATACCATTTTTATCCATCATTTGCTTGCAAATGATCGTGAATTGGTATTGTGTCTTATCAGATGATTTTTGCTCATCTTTTGGTATGATTTTTCCTCCTTTTTCTGTTAGTATGGTGACTTACGTTGATTTTTTAAAAAATACTGAGGTGTATTAAAACATTAATTGACAGGATACATTTGGTAATTTTTATTTAGCATATTTACATCTGTATTTATTAAAGAGATGGCTCTCTAACTTTCCTTTCTTGTATTAACCATATCAGATTTTGATTGTGTTTAAGGTAATGCTGGCTTTGCAAAACAAGTTGAGAAATAGCACTGTTTTTGTTGTTGTTGTTTTAAATACTCAGGAAGGTTTTGTGTAAGAATGGTAAGACTAACTGTAACTTAAATGCTTGGAGAATTTCGTGGATAAAGCTATCAGGGCCTGGGGATTTCTATGTTTGGAAGTTTGCATGTATTTTTAATTTTTAATTTAATTAATTGATAAGGACTGTTCAGATTTACTGCTTCTTCTTGTACTCGTATTCTAAGTTGTGTTCTAAGATTTTTTTGCATTAATGTGAAATTTCACGTTGGTGGGCAGAAAGTTAATCTTTATATTCTTCCATTATCTTTGGAGTGTCTGTAGGATTTGGAATGATCTTGCTTCTTTCACCCTTGACATTGTAATTGATACTTTGTTTTCTTGACCCTCTGGAGAGGCATTTAGCCATTTTGTATCAATTTTTTAGTCTTTCAGAGAACCACCTTATACTTCTTTGATTTTTCTCTATTTGCGTATCAGATTTCCCCTTATGTTTATTATGTCTTTCTTTCTCCTTTCGTAGTTTATTTGGCTCTTAATTTTTTGAGCTACAGAGCTAGATAATTGCTTTTGGCTTTTCTTCTCTTCTAATAGATGCATTTAGGTTATGAATTTCCCTCTAAACAATTTAGTTGTATCGTACCAATTGTATTTTCATTAATATTCAGAGGAAAATATTTTCTAATTTCCATGTTACTATGTCCCCCCCCCCCCATTATGGTTACTAACAAGTACAATGTTTAGTTTCCAAATATTTTTGATTGTTTAGTTTTCTTTTGTTATCGATTTTTTGTTGAATTTTAATGTAGTCAGATAATACGCTCTGAATGACGTTTGCTTGGGCTCACTTTATAATCCAGGATAGGATAAAGTTTTTTAAAATAATTTTTTTAATTTACTTGTCTGTTTTTAAATTTACATCTAAGTTAGTTAGCATATAGTGCTAGGATGATTTCAGGATTGGATTCCTATGTGTATCACCCGGTGCTCATCTCAACAGGTGTCCTCCCTGATGCCCCTTCCCCATTTAGCCCATCCCCCCCCCACAACCCCTCCAGCGACCCTCAGTTTGTTCTCTGTATTTAAGAGTCTCTTCTGTTTTGTCCCCCTCCCTGTTTCTATGTTATTTTGGCTTCCCTTCCCTTATGTTCACCTGTTTTGTCTCTTAAAGTCCTCATATGAGTAAAGTCATATGATTTTTGTCTTCCTCTGACTAATTTCACTTATCATAATACCCTCTAGTTCCATCCATGTAGTTGCAAATGGCAAGGTTTCATTCTTTTGGATTGCCGAGTAATACTCCGTTATATATATATATGTATATATATATATATATATATATATATATATATATATATACCACATCTTCTTCATCCATTCATCCATCGATGGACGTATGGACGTTCGGGCTCTTTCCATACTTTGGCTCTTGTCGACAGCGCTGCTACAAACATTGGGTGCCTGTGTCCCTTCGAAACCGCGCACCTGTACAGGATATGATAAATTTTAATAAATGGCCAAATATACTTCACCATTTTGTTTATGATCTAATTGCTGGGCGTCACATTCTACACACGTCATTTCGGTAAATACTGTTAAGCATGTTGAGATTAAAAGAACCTTCTTTCTGGTCTTTTGCTCTGCTCGCTCCCACCACTTACTGTGTCCCGGGGAGAGTCTGTGAAAGTCCTCTGCCGTGTCTGTGGCTTTGCGTATTTCCTTTAGCAACCTCATTGTTTGCTTTATGTATCTGATGTTATGCCCTTAGTCGTGGACACAGTTAGACGGTTTCCGTCTTCCAGGAGTATTGACCACGTGACTACTGTGAGCAGCTCTTTATCTTTAGTGAGGTGTCTTGCTTTAACGACTGCCTTGCCTTATACACGTATAGCTGCATTGACTTTTTTTCGCATCGTGCTTGCCTGGTGTAACTTTCTCCACCCCCTTACTGTCCACCTTTATGTGTTCTTATATTAAAGGTATGCCTTCCGTAAAATCAATATACAGTGTTCTATTTTAATTCATTTTGATGCTTTTAAGTTGGTGCATTTAGGTTATTTATGTTTAATTTAGTTGCTGATATGTTGCAGTTTTTATGTAACCATTTTTTATTTTCCCAGGGGTGTGTGTGTGTGTGTGTGTGTGTGTGTGTGTGTGCTTCCCTCTTGGTTAGTTTAAAATGGGAAAAAATTGATTGAAAATTTATTTAAAAAATTATTCCATTATCCCCTTGTGTTAGTTTGTAGATTCTTATAGGGGTTCCCTAGGGATTAAAACATGAAATCTTTGAGGGGCGCCCGGGTGGCTCAGTCCAACTTTGGCTCAGGTCATGATCTCACGGCTCGTGAGTTCGAGCCCCGCGTCGGGCTCCATGCTGGCAGCTCAGAGCCTGGAGCCTGTTTCAGATTCTGTGTCTCCCTCTCTCTCTGCCCCTCCCCCGTCACAAAAATAAACAAACATTTAAAAAACATGAATCTTTGAATATCACAGCCTATTATTAATCGATTCACAAATAATGGTAGGGATAGAGAACATGTTAACTCCCCCTACTCTTTCTAGCCTTCTGAGTTATTGTCGTCCACGCATTTTAATTCTACGCATAGTCGTTAACACTGCAAAACATGCTACTTCTTGTGTGCATTCAGTGTTTCCCTAAATTCATTCTCGCCCTTAAACTTTTAAAATTCCTTTCTGCGTTCGTGTTTCTGCCTGGGATCCTTTTCTTCTTTTCTCGGTAATTCCTTACGGTATTTCCTTGGCACGGGTCTGCCGGCAGTGAACTCTCTGAGGTTTTGTCTGTTTGGAAATGTGTTTATTTCATCTTTGCTAGTGAAAAACGTTTTGTCTTGAGTATAGAAGTTTAGGTTGGGAGTTCTTCTCCACTTTATGCTGTTCCATCATGTTCCGGCTTCTAGTACCGTAGTGAAAAATCAGCTGATAGTTTAATTTTTGCTCCTTCGAGGACACGTGTTGGTCCTCCCCCCCCCCCCAAGCCAATATTTGAAAATTTTGGGTTTTTTTCATTCTCGCCAGTTTATATGTGAGCTACTTAGGTGTATTTTCTTTGTAAGTATCCTTGTAGGGCGTTGTATCATTTCTTTTTGTTTTTTTTTTTTAATTTTTTTTTCAATGTTTATTTATTTTTGGGACAGAGAGAGACAGAGCATGAACGGGGGAGGGGCAGAGAGAGAGGGAGACACAGAATTGGAACCAGGCTCCAGGCTCCGAGCCATCGGCCCAGAGCCTGACGCGGGGCTCGAACTCACGGACCGCGAGATCGTGACCTGGCTGAAGTCGGACGCTTAACCGACTGCGCCACCCAGGCGCCCCTGTATCATTTCTTAAATCCATGTCTTGAGGTCATTGACTGGTTTTAGAAAATTCTGAGCTACTGTCTAGTCACACCTTCATCTGTTTCCTTTCTCCCTGTTTTTCTCTCGTAGGACCCAGATTCCATATGTGATAAACCTTTTCCCAGGGTGACATATATCCCTTTCGTGCTCTTTTTCTGTCGACTGAGTTCTTAGTGTCAGTTATCGTAGCTTTTGGCTCTAGAATTTCTATTTTATTCTCTGTTTCAATTACGTTATCAGATTCTCATCTATTCTATTGGCCATCCCAAACTTTAAGGTCTGAGTCTCATAATTTCAATAAATGAGTCACTTGTGGATCTAGAATTTCCATTTTATTCTGTTTCAGTTACGTTATCAGATTCTCATCTATTCTATTGGCCATCCCAAAGTTTAAGGTCTGAGTCTCATAATTTCAATAAATGAGTCACTTGTGGATCTCTTTTTGTGATCTGTCTCTTTTCCCAGTTACACTGCCTTTTGATATGCCTGGTAATTTGGTTGGATGTTGGACATTATGAACGTCAAATTGTAAAAAATGTGGATGGTGTTCTTGTTCTTCAGTGAAGAGTCACTCCTTTGTACGGCAGGGGACAGGGGACAGATCATCTCACACCGCCGTGGGCCGAGCGGACTTGAGATTGTGTTACGTTCCTTGAAGGGCTCAGTCTGCCTTTCGTTCAACCTCAGTCTTAGGGTCTCACCCTCTTTGTGTCCCAACTAGAGCCTAGGGTATTTCCCAGATCTCTTCCCGATGGCAGATCTTCACATCTGAGTTTTGTTTCTCCAGCGCCATAAGACTGTCAGAACTCTGCCTTCTTTTTATCCCTTTTAGTTTGGCTCCTTCGCTTCCTGCCCTGTGACATTTCGTAGACAATGCTTCAAGAGAAAAAGTGGTGCTGAATGTTAGTCTCACTTCTCTGTTCTTTCCTTCTGTCTCTGATTTTTGCTTCTCAAGTTCTAGTTAAGTTGGCATCCCTAAACCCCAATTTATTTTAACCCAAGCCCCATGCAGTTGCCTCTGTCTCTGCTGGTTTGCATCCCTTGTAACAATTGCCTTTGCCTATTCCTTCAGCTTCTTAACCTGTGCCAGTAATTTTGACAAATATCCTGTGGAAAACATCAGCATGCAGACAATTGGGCTCATCTTTGCGAGCTTTCCTTCTCTCTGGGGTCTGAATTTTAAATTCTGGCTGCCATAGAAACACACCGATGCTTTCAAACAGATGAATTTTGATATGTTACTGGCTTTTATCATGGCTCTTGGTGGGAGTGTTGGTCTGCTTCACCCTATTCCACTTGAGAAGAAACGGGATGCTTGGAATTGGACGTTATACACAGATTTCCCGTCTGTGGTCTAATAATGCTGGTCGATATCAGTTCATTGTTGCCACTGAGCCACCAATTATGCCATTGCAAAGATGAGTTATTATCAGTGACACTTAATTAGCATTTTAGAGTTTATAGTTGTTGTTTCCATCTCCTCCCATTTTCTGTTTTCACTGAAACCTCGCAAAAGGAGAATCCTTATCCTCATTGTGTGAACGAGGTAACGTCTTTCAGGTGTGAGTATGGTGGGTGGTTCCAGATCACAGAGTCAAAAAGTGCCATTGTTTGGACCCAAACAAAGACCACCTCGACCCTTAAGTTTGTCTCCGTTTTCTCCATGCTCCTTTTCTTGAAAGAAGATTCTAGATGTGGAAGAATTTCCAAGTAGTTTTATTTGTTTGTATTTTTAATCTCAGGCAGTATAACGTGATGACTAGGTACTTGGGCTCTGATATTAAGAGCCTTGCATTCAGACTCCAAACCTTCCACTGAATTACGACTCTTTGCAAGTTACCTGTTTAATCTTCTCTTTTGTCACCCTTAAAGTACAGATAATAAATTGTACCTTATTCTCAGGTAAGTTAGGAATCACCGAAGAATTCCATGCCCGTGAGGAGCTTAGAACGCTATGTGCCATCCAGTAAGAGCTTCTCAGCTTTCGTATTTAATAACAGTAATGCCCCTGTTGTTGTGACTGCTGCCTCTTGACTGTTCTCAACCCCTTTCCCCCCGCCCCCCGCCCCCACCCCTGTATTTTCACTTCCTTTCAAGGCGTCCCCTGTACTAAGGAAGTGATAGGTTTGCAAAGGTCCAAAAGTACTGCTCATCAACCATTCAGAAAACAGATGCTTGCGTCTCATTGCCAGCACCAACTATGCTTTGTTGTCAATGGGTAGAACTGTGAATAACAGCCGGAATGCCGGATTCTTGGAAGACAGTGTTACTCAAACTGTAAGATTCGTTATGCAAGGCTTGAGAAACCAGGAGCCCTCGAGGATTGACTGGAAGAAGGGATTTCCTGTGTTGTCGTGTTTTTGGCTGAAGACCTACTGTGTTTTCTGCAGGTGAAGTTATCGATGGCTTCTCCTGGCTTGCCTTCACAGGAGAAGTCCTGTGACATGTAGGAAGAAAGGGAGAGGGTCTTCTTTTAACGTTTTATTTATTTTTGAGAGAGAGAGAGCGAGCGAGCACGATCGGGGGAGGGGCAGAGGGAGGAGGACAGAGGATCTCAAGTGGGTTCTGCATGGACACCTGTGAGCCTGATGTGGGGCTGGAACTCATGAACCATGAGATCGTGACCTGAGCTGAAGTCAAGACGCTCAACCCCACTGAGCCACCCGGGCGCCTCAGGGAGATGGGTTTTGATGTACGTCTTGTGGTAATCTTGAGTAGAAGGAAGGGGCAAGGAAATCAGTCTGCCATTCCACTCCGGAGAGGGACCCTGATGCAAGTCATCTAATCCAAAGGAGAGTAAAGAAACTCTCTCCACTTCAGTAAGAAAGATGTACCCGGATCAGCTTTTCTCTCTATGAGAATACAGAGTGGCCACAGAGCTTCTAGGAGGAAATGATTCTTGATGTTAAGTGGGTCTCCAGCTGGGAAAGCAGGGATAGAGTGGTGTATCAGTCAGTTCATACTAAGATATGCTACAGTAACAAGTCGACCCCAAGGTCTCTGACTTCGCCACCACCCGGTTTTACAGCTCACGTTCACTCTGTTTTGGCTCAGCTGTAATCATGCCCACAACTTATCTACTCTGGGATCCAGGCTAACATAGCTGCACCTATCTGATATATCAAAGGTTTTAAGGCACAGGGAAAAGAGAGCATAGCCACATACCGTAAGCATACAATGACTTATTTGTTTAAAAAAATCTTTTTTAATGTTTATTTATTTTTGAGAGAGACACAGAACTTGAGCGGGGGAGGGGGGCAGAGAGAGAGAGGGAGACACAGAATCTGAAGCGGGCTCCAGGCTCTGAGCTGTCGGCACAGAGCCCAACACAGGGCTTGAACTCACAAACTGGGAATCATGACCTGAGCTGAAGTTGGACGCTTAACCGACTGAGCCACCCAGGCGACACCATGGTAAGTGTCGTCTCTTTCTGTCACCCTACAACATTAGCACGCGATCGTTGACTCTAGCCCTTCTGCTGCGCTTTTCATTTCCGGCACTGACTGGTTTATTTACTGTTTTTTAGAGAGAGAGCACGAGCAGAGGAAAGGGGCAGAGGTAGAGAGAGGAGAGCATCTTAAGCAGGTTCCACGCTCCGTGCAGAGCCCGACGCGGGGCAAGGTCTCAGTGACTGTGAGATCGTGACCTGAGCTGAAATCGAGAGTCGGACGCTCAACCGACTGAACCACCCAAGGCGCCCTTGTGACTTACTTATTTTGGAACTAGAAGTTCACACGTCTTAATCCCCTTCACCTATTTCACCCATGCCCACCCCTCTCTGGCAACCACATTTGTATTCGTGAGACTCTCACAGACTTCTTTCAGTCAAGTTTATACTGTAGACTATTTAGGATGCTTTCAAATAACTTTTCTTACTATGATCGAAGGAAAACATGCCCTCAAATATTGCCTGGAAGAAATCCCTAGTGTTGGGATTACTGGGTCAAACGTATGCCCAGTTTTACACGTTTGCTATAGATTTCCAGCCCTCTCGTTTTGCCGGGAACCTGTGAGAGCATACTGCACCTTTGACTCCGTTCAGTTCTGTGATATTTCTCAGTGCTGTTTGTTTGGTGAGCGGAAAAAGTTGTCAAACTTTAGTACAGCTTTAATTCTGGTCAACTTGGATGTTTACAACCTACCTTTCTTAGGAATTGTCTGGCTTTTTCATGGGGATGGCATCCCTCAGGTGAATCTCTTGTCCATTTTTCTTCAACGTTTTTTATTTATTTTTGGGACAGAGAGAGACAGAACATGAACGGGGGAGGGGCAGAGAGAGAGGGAGACACAGAATCGGAAACAGGCTCCAGGCTCTGAGCCATCAGCCCAGAGCCCGACGCGGGGCTCGAACCCACGGACCGCGAGATCGTGACCTGGCTGAAGTCGGACGCTTAACCGACTGCGCCACCCAGGCGCCCCTCTTGTCCATTTTTCTGTTGGCCAGTCTCTCTCTGTGTCTCTGTCTCTGTCTCTCTCTCTCTCCCCATTTCCCTCCCTCCCTCCCTTTCCCGCTTTCTCTCTCTGATGGAAGTAATTTCCTTTTCTGACCTCAGATGCGATGCATGTCAGTGGGATCATAGAAATATACAAAGGGGAGAGAATAAGTCTTCCATGAAACTGCTACCAGAAGCCACTGTTAGGTTCCGTGTGGCGTTCCCTTTCAAGGTTCGCCAGTGGTTTTCAGAACTTGATCATGCATTAGAGTGGCTCGCGGGGCTTGATAAAACACAGATTTCTGAGTTCCACCCCTAAAGTGTATGATTCAGTCGGTTTGGGGGGAAGCCTGAGAATTTGCATTTCAGACAAGGTCCCTGGTCATCCCGATGCCATTGGTGTGGGGACCCCGGTTGAGAGCCGCCGTTAACATTTGCACACAGAGATGAGCTGTCCCTACTGCCGAGTAACTTGGTGTCTTGCTGAATTTATCACAGATACTAGTTAGGCAGTTCTGAGCCACACTGGCTTGCAACATAGTATATATTATTCCATTGTGATGATGCATCCTAATTTATTTGATATCAGAGGCATTTAAGCTGTTGCAGGGTTTTTTGTTTTTTTTTTTTTATGATGATAGCCGTGCATCGAAAATCCTCGCCCCTGTTTGTCTGAGTGCTGTATTTGTGCAGGCCTTTCTCTATGACAATTTCCCAGCAGCAGAATTGCTGGTAAATGGGCATGCACATATAAAATTTGACACATTTCATTGCTCTCCAGAAGGATTGTGCTAAAATTTACTTCTGCTTACTGGTGTAAGAGTCCCTATTTCCTTACACTCTGGCTGGAGATAGAATATGATCAGATTGTACCAGAGGAGAGAGAAATGACGTATTTCACCCTTATTCAAGCACACATTCTTTTGTTATTTGTGAGGTTACACATCTTAAATGTTTATTGACCATTCACATTTTTCTCTTCTGGATGTCATTTTTTGCCCCTCCCCCTTTTTTGGTTCTTAGTATTTTATGAGACATTTTTTAAATGTTTATTTATTTTTGAGAGAGAGAGAAAGAAACAGAGTGTGAGCCGGGAAATGGGACAAAAAGAGAGAGACAGACAGACATAGAATCCAAGCAGACTCCAGGCTCTGAGTTGTCAGCACAGAGCCCGATGCGGGGCTCAAACTCATGAACTGTGAGATCATGACCTGAACCGAAGTCGGACGCTTAATTGACCGAGCCACCAGGCGCCCCTGTTTCAAATGTTTTATAAAGGCTAGTTGTTTAAATTTTAAAAAAGGTTTTTTATTTATTTAGGGGAGAGAGAAAGTATGAAAGCAGGAGAGGAACAGAGGGAGAGAATCCCAAGCAGGCTTCACACTGGAGCCTGACTCGGGACTCGATCTCACGACTGTGAGCTGAAATCAGTTAGTTAGACCCTTAATGGACGGGGCCACCCAGGCGCCCCAAGCGTTTATTTTTTCAGGCGATCTCTACACCCCACGTGGGGCTTGAACTCACGACCCTGAGATCTCAAGAGTTGCATGCTCTTTTTTCTTTTACTGCCCCCTTATATTTTATTCTCTAACAGTGCAACTTCTCTTTCCTTATTATTTTCCTTTCCAAATTTTTGAGGGGCTATTCTGATCTGCTTATACTTGCTGATCTTAGAATCAGGTGGCTAAGTTCCGTATAAAATGACTTTGGAGTTTTACGTACTGCGACTAGATTTGCAGATTAATGTTTAAAGACTAAAAGTTGATGCAGTATTAAGTTGTCCCATCTAAGAACCTGTCGTGTGTAACAGTGTATTTTGTTATATTGTCCATCAAAAGGAAAATATTTTTCATTCGGGGTTACGGGCATTTTTCTGTGAAGTTGTTTCAAAGGTGTTTTATATTTTTGTTGTTACTGTGTGAAAATCACATGTTCTGCTTTTTAACCAGATACTGTTGCCATATAAGGAAGTCAGATATTGAATTTTATACACAGTAACTTGATAGATAATATTAGTTATATATGTGTGTGTATGTGTGTGTGTGTGTGTGTGTGTGTGTGTATATATATATACATATATATATATATATATATATACATATATATATATATATATATATATATATATATATAATATGGCCTCGACTCCCTACTGAAAAACTGTCGCAAGTTTGCACTGGACTCTCTCGGATTTGTGAGTAGCATAGCGTGATCCACAGGTGATGATATAGTTGCTTCTTTTCCAGTATTTATACAGTATTGTTTCATCCTACATTTTCATACTGCTGACAGTTTTCGAGAGGACGTTAACTAAGAATAGACAATTTCCTTTTCTCGTTCTTGACTTTAATGAGAATTCTTCCATCGTAGCATCATTAAATATGACGGAGCAGACATTTCTCGAGCACCGAATATTTTCCAGGCAGCGCATTGTGTGAGGTGCAGGAAGGAGGTCAGGAGAGCTTCACGTGTAGATGTTTTCAGGACAGAGTACTGTCTTTGGATTCTTTTATGACACGCCCTCCCTGCAAGTGAGGTTTTTATTTGTGTTTTTTATTTTTATTTATTTTTTTAAGTTTTATTTATTTATGTTGTGGGTGGGAGGAGGAGAGAGAGAGAATCCTAAGCAGGCTCCAGCTGTCAGGGCAAAGCCCGATGAGGGGCTTGAACTCACCGACCTGGAGATCATGACCTAAGCTGAAACCAAGAATCAGATGCTTAACTTAACTGACTGAGCCACTCGGGTGCGCCTATTTTTAATTTTTTAAATTATTTTTTTAACGTTCGTTTATTTTTGAGAGACAGAGAGAGACCGAGCATTAGCAGGGAGGGGCAGAGAGGGAGACACAGAATCCAAAGCAGGCTCCAGGCTCCCAGCTGTCAGCACAGAGCCCGACGTGGGGCTCGAACCCACAAACTGATACCATGAGCCGAAGTTGGACGCTCAACCGACTGAGCCACCCAGGGCCCTCTCTTTTCATTTTTAAAACGCATCCCTTATTTTACTTAGTCTTCTTATATTCTATCCCCACCACCCCACCTCCCTCCCCGATAAGTACCTGAGGACTTCATCTCCTTCCTCCCTTCCTGCCAGGGAGTTTCTTTTTTGTTGCTTTCACAAGCGTTTCAGCTTGAGGGTGCAATCCCCAGGTTACAACCGCCGTCTCATTGGAACCGCATACTTTGTTTCCTTGTTTCTGGCATCTTCCTGCTGAGGTGCAGGAGATTGCTACCACTTTAAATTGTACTTCTTTGCATTTGACCAGGGTCCCTGCCCCTCCCGTGGGAGGACAAAGTATTAAGGGGTGTGTGTGTGTGTGTGTGTGTGTGTGTAGATGTTGCTTTGTTTTCGCCGTCTGCCTGTGGTGCCGGACCGTCATTTCCAGGAGCATTTCCATTCTGCATTTTGTCTTTTTTACTTTCTCTCTTTCTCTCCAGCTCTGCTCCATAGGCTTGATAAGCAAGTTACTAACTTGTCTGGCAAGGGAGTGAGCAAGCACCTGGTTTATCTAGGGCTCTGCTTCCTCGTGTACAGTCCGAGGGCTAAGCGAGCTCGTTCCATGCCTGGTCATCTGGTTTGTGTGCCTTCCGTCCCGTGTTCTTCCTCAGGGACTCCGGTTCCTATTCGCCGTCACTGTCATCCACAGATCTATAGAAACCATCCTAAAAGTAATTTCTAATGACTTCTCTTCCCCCCCCCCCCGCCTCCCCCTTTTCTTTTGCATTCTGGAGAAGCTTCTTCGTGTTTTACTCGAGCAAGGTGTTAAAATTTTCCGTACTCTCCAATTCCGCTCTTTGCCACCTTTAATGTTTTAGTTCTGGAAGTCGTTCGTTTCTTCCCTTGAAATCATTCCTTCACGGTGTCAGCTTTCGCTTTATTTTCGCCCTCAGTAAGTTGCCTTCTGAGTCCCTCTTATTTTACAGGTTCTGTGTTTTCTACGATTTCCTTGAGAGTCCAAAGCAGATGGTATTGAAAATTTCCCGAGCAATTTTCCTTGAAAATAGGATCTTCCTCTGCCCGTTGGAGGTTATGTTTAAATCCTCTCTGAAAGCGACAAGTGTTCACGAGCCTCTTGTGGTGGTGGAGGTGGTGTTCTCCTTTAAATTTACCCTCAAATGTGGACAGACAGCCGTAGTCCAGCTTTTTATTTGCCCCCAAGTTGCATGGCGTTTCTCTAGGGTTTTCTTTGGGTCACCCTCACGCCGTTGGGATTCTTGTCTTCTGTCTTGTGAGATTGTCCGATGAGGGAATGAGATCATGTGTTTAATGAGCTTATTATTAATTCATTGGCTGATGCTTGACATTAGTGTTTAATAGTTCGTTACAGTTATTGTTGTTACAGTATTTTCGCAAGCTGGAGTGGAGGATGACCTAGGGTGGCACCAGGGGGGATGGGAAGGGGTTCTGGGGACCAAGGCAGTCCTATCAGCTCGTTGATTGCCAGGTGGCAAAGTGGTAGGATCCATAGAGACCCCTCTCTCTTTCTTTTTTCAGTGTATTTATTTATTTTGAGAGAGAGAGAGACAGTGAGTGGAGTAGGGGTGGAGAGAGAGAGAGAGAGGGAAAGAGAGAGACAGAGAGAGGGAGAGAAAGAGAGAGAAGAGGGAGGGAGAGAGAGAAGAAGAGAGAATCCTAAACAGGCTCCGCCCTGATGGGGCTTGAACTCATGAACCGTGAGATCACGACGTGAGCGGAAATCAAGAGTCAGTTGGACACTCAACTGAGTGAGTCACCGAGGTAACCCTCTCTTGACGCTCCTGGCTACCAAATTGGACCCTGCCATACCCCAGCCTCCCATGCTTTGTCTCTAAGAAAGGCCTTGGAGGGGGGTACAGTTCCATTTCTCCCGGATTCCATCTTGCTCCCAATACTTTCCAGAAAGGAAGTTGCCTGTGGTAATTTCTTTCGGTGCCCTCGCATCTGCGGTCTGCGTCACCTAATGTTTCGCAGACTGTTCACAAATAGATGGCACCCTTCCCTGCATTCAGAGCTGGGACCAAGTTCCCCCACGTCGGTTGTGCTGAGGGTGGTTCCGCTATGTATGTGAGTGAGTGTGTGTGTGTGTGTGTGTGTGTGTGCGTGTGTGTCTCCACGTCAGAGACAGGACATCAGTCCACACTCCTCATGCCTCCGTTTTCTTCTCAAATCACTTGTCGGTGTTACTAAATCCACCAAATCCGTGTGGACTGCACGCCCTTGTCCACAGGAGTTAACACACTCAGTGTTAATTATTTCTTTGAACGTTTGTCCTCCCCAGCAGACCACCGGCTTCCATAGAACGAAGACTTCTCTTACTTATTTCTCTAAGTTGAACCTTTTGAGATGATCCTAGTTCACGGACGGGATAAGGAATGACACAGAGAGGTCCCAGCTGCCCCTCAGGCGGTTCCCTCAATGGTAACATGGTGACGTCTTGCAGAACTGTAATACGGTATCGCACCCAGGATACTGGCATTGATAAAATCCACCGGTCTTATTCGGATTGGCCCTGTTTTGCCTGGACCCTTTCAGGTGTGTGCGAGTGTATTTAGCTGTGTGTGCGGTTTTATCACAAGCCTGGGCTGGTGAGTCCTCTCTCTACCGCAGTCAAGATGCAGAATTTCCCATCACCACAAAGATGCGTCCTGTGCCCTTTTATGACCACACCCATTTTCCTCCTGGCACCACTTCCCATCATCCCCCACCCCCGAGAGCTGCTAATCAGTTCCCCGATTCTTGAGTTCTGTCGTTTCAACAATGTCATATTAACGGAATCTTACGCTGCGATGGAACGCTTTGAGGTTGGCTTTTTTCACTCAGCACGATTCCCTGGAGACTCAGCCATGTTGCTGTGTGTATGGCCACAGTCCCTTCCTTTTTATTGCTGATCAGTGTTTGGGGGGAGGTACCCCCATTTGTTCACCTGTTGAAAGGCTTCTGAGCTGTTTCTACTCTTGGCTCTTAGAGAGAAATCTGCTATGAACCCGCCCGTATGGGGTTTTGTGTGAACATTGGTTTCTCTGGGATAAATACCCACGAGTGCAATCGCTGGGTCATATGATAATCGCGTGTTAAGTTTTATAAGGAATTTTCTAACTCTTGTGGAATTCCACTTTCCTCTTCCACCAGCGAAACATGAGCGACCCAAGTTGTCTGCATCCTCACCAGCATTAGGGCCGTCCCTGCGTTTAATTCTAGCCTTTCAGGCGGGCGGGGAGTGATTTCCTCATTGTGGCTTTACTTTGTTTCCTGAATGGCTAATGATGTTGATTATCTTTTCACACGCTTTATTTGCTTTTTGTATATCTTCCTCGAGGAAATGTCCGTTCATGTCCTGTGCGTATTTTCTAATTGGATTGTTTGATTTTTAATCTTGACTTTTGAGAGTTCTTTATGTAGTCTAGATAGTAGTCTTTTGTGGGCTACGTGATTTGCAGATTTTTTTTTTTTTTTTTTTTTTTTTTTTCCAGGCTGTAGCTTGTCTTTTTATCCTCTTCACAGGGCTTTTTGCAGAACAAACGTTTTGTATTTTGATGAAATCAAGTTTATCTGAATGTCCTTTTTTTTTTTTTTTTAAATTTTTTTTTTTTCAACGTTTATTTATTTTTGGGACAGAGAGAGACAGAGCATGAACGGGGGAGGGGCAGAGAGAGAGGGAGACACAGAATCGGAAACAGGTTCCAGGCTCTGAGCCATCAGCCCAGAGCCCGACGCGGGGCTCGAACTCACGGACCGCGAGATCGTGACCTGGCTGAAGTCGGACGCTTAACCGACTGCGCCACCCAGGCGCCCCTGAATGTCCTTTTATGAATCATGCTTTTGGTTCCTAAGGATTTTTTTTTTCTTGGTCTAGCCAAGATTGGGGAAATTTTCTCCTGTTTTTTTTTTTTTTAATATTTTTAAATGTTTTTAGTTATTTTTGAGAGAGAGAGAGACTGAGCACGAGCGGGGGAGGGGCAGAGAGAGAGGGAGACACAGAACCGGAAACAGGCTCCAGGCTCCGAGCCATCAGCCCAGAGCCCGACGTGGGGCTCAAACTCACGAACCGTGGGATCGTGACCTGAGCCCATTGATCTGTGTGTCTGTTCCTCCAACCACAGTTGTGATACTGTAACTGTACAGTGAGTCTGAAAAGGGGTGATTCTTCCCACTTCATTTTTCTTTTCCAAGATTGTTTAAAATATTCGAAAGCCTCTGCTTTGCCATATAATTTTTTTTTAGAATATGTTTGTCGACTTCTACAAAAACCTTGTGTAGATTTTGATAGGAATTCATTAAATCTATAGATCAGCCTGGAGAGACTTGACATCTTTACTGTGTTTGAGTCTTTCCCATTCCTGAACATGATATGTTTCTCCATTTATTTAGATCTTCTTTGATTACTTTCATTAGCATTTTGTAATTTCCAGCATACAGATCCTGTACATGTCTTGTTAAATTTATAACTAAGTATTTTATTTTCTCTGGAGCCGTTGTAAATGATACCGCATCTTTAATTTGGATCTGTACAAGTTCATTGTTAATAGGAACATGTAGTTGGTTTTGTGCATGTTGACCTTGTATTCTGCAACCTTGATGAACACACCTATTGCTTCTGGAAGTGTTTTGGGAGGGAGATTCCTTGGGATTTTCTGTGTCAACCATCATGCCATCTATAAGTAGGGATGGTTTATTTCTTCCTTTCCATTATGTATAGCTTTTATTCTTTTTTTTCCCTTGCCTGAGTGCAGTGGCTAGAACTTCTAGTACTCTCTTGAATAAGCGTGTTGAGAGTGGATATCTTTGCTTTCGTTTCTGATCTTAGTAAGAAAGTACATGGTCTTCACCATCAAGTATGATGATAGCTATGGATTTTTTGTTTTGTTTTGTTTTTGTTTTTTTTTGGTTTTTTTTTGTTTGTTTGTTTGTTTCTTTCTGTAGATGATCTTTGTCAAGTTGATTCAGTTCCATTTTATTCCTAATGTGCTGAGTGTTTTGATCAGGAGTGGGGTTGGAGTTTGTCAAATGGGTTTGCTGTATCAGTTTCTTTTTTTAGCCTGTTGATAATAGGGCAGCTTATAGTGATCGATTTTTGAATTGGCCTCGCACATTTTAATAAATCCCACTTGGTCATGGCGTATAATCTTTTTTATATATAGTTGAATTTGCTAACGTTTTTGTTAAGGATTTTTGCATCTCAGTCAATAAGAGATATTGATCTGTGTTTTCCTTTTTAATAATTGTCTTTGTGTGCACTTTCCTTTTAACAACAGGGTAATACTGGCCTCATAAAGTGATTTGAGAAGTGGAGAAGAGTTTTGGAGAAGAGATTATGTACAGTTGGTATTATTCTCCTCAAAATGTCTTTCTGGAATTCTCCAGTGAAACCATTGGGGTCTGGAGATTTCCTTTTTGGGGAATGTTAAAAATTATGAATTCACTTTCTTTAATGGCTATAGGACTCTTTGGACTCTGTGATTTGTCTTCATTGAGTTTTGATAGTTTGTGGTTTGTGAGGAACTGTCCAGTTCTTCTAAGCTATGAATTTATGAGTGAAAGTTGTTCGTGGTATTATTATCGTTCAGTGGCTCCAAGATCTGTAGGGACGGTTCCAGTTTCATTTCTGCTATAGGTGACTTGTGTCTTCTCTTTTTTTAATTTTTTGCCAGTGTTTTCTTACGTTTTATCCATTTCATTGATTCGCCCCATCCCCCAAAGAACCAGCTTTTTGTTTCGCTGATTTCTTTATTGTTCTCCTATTCTCAGTTTGTTGATTTATGCTCTTCTGTTTATTATTGCTTTTTTCTGCTTGCTTTGGGTTTCTTTTGTCCTCCTTTTTCTAGTTTCTTGAGGTAGGAACTTAGCTTATTGATTTGAGACCTTTCCTCTTTTTATTATTATTATTATTATTATTATTATTTTTGTAATGTTTATTTGTTTTTGAGAGAGAGGGAGAGCACAAGCAGGGCAGGGACAGAGAAAGAGGGCGAGAGAAGTTCCAAAGCAGGCTCCACGTGCTGATAGCAGAGAGCCTGATGTGGGGCTCGAACTCACAAACCGTGAGATCATGACCTGAGCCGAAGTCGGACGCTTAACTGACTGAGCCACCCAGGCGCCCCTTTCCTCTTCTCAAAAGTTAGCAACTAGGACTATAGATTGCCCCGTCAACACTGCAGTAGCTGCATCCCGCAGATTTGGATACATTGTATTTCCATTTTTCATTCAGTTCCCTGTGTCTTTATCTTCTGTGAGACTTCCTTTTGGACTGGCAGATTATTTAGAAGTCTGTTGTTCAGTTGCCACACGTTCAGACGTTTTTCCTGTTGCTCATTGTTATGTTTTAGTTTGCTTCCGTTGTGATCGTAGGGAAGAGTTCACACGATTTCAGTTCTTTCAAATATATTGAGATTTATTTTGTGCCCCACAGTGTGACCTCTCTTGAAGGTTCTCCATTACTTGAAAAAAAAATGTGTTTCCTGCTGTTTAGGTAGAGTGTCCTATATGTGGATCCTGTTGGATCCTGTTGGTTGGCTATGTTCAGATATTCTGTATCCTTGCTGATTTTCTGTCCAGTGGTTCTATCTGTTGCCGGGAATGGGGTGTTAATATTACCAAGTCTAATTGCATATTTTTCTGTTTCTCCTTTGAGAACTACCAGTTTCTGCTTCCGTTTATTTTTTTAGGCTCTCTTGTTCGGTGGGGACACATTCAGGATCATTCTCTTACTCTGTTTTATATTTCTAATACAGTGCCCAGCATGTAATCTATGCTGTCAGTAAATATTCCCTGAATGATTTGGCAAGTTAAAATTAAATTAAGTACATAAGTGAAAGATAGAAAATATTTCATTTTCTCAAGCTATGATTTGATTCCCCCCTGGTTGTATAAATTATGCATCATGTAGTTTTCAATTAAATCTCATTAGTTCTCATTTGTTTTTTTAATGCTTTTAACGATTCAGAAATGGTTACGTTTGAGAAGGAGCAACCCTTGGTCCGAAAAGCACGGACTTTTGGAGGGAGATAGAGTAGATTTCAAATATGAGCTGTGTGTGCCCAAACAGAAAACTTAACCTTTTTAATTTTCTGCTTCTTAGTTGGACAGTGAAAATGAAGGCACTCTGTCACCTAGGAAACTTGGTGACAGTTGACAGAACTGGTGGTTTCAATAACTACAGAAAATTGGTTTATTTAAATAGGAAATTTCAGAGGTAACCCATCCCAGGTGTGGCGTGATCATCAGCCGTTCAAGAAACAAAGTCAAGCCACCGCACACGCTAGCGTTAAAAATAGGCACGCGCTGCGATTCTGTTCCGCCATCACTAGGATGGCAAAAACAACACCAGACTAAAACCCTGCAAAAATTGGCAAAGAAAAGTGTTAGGATGTGGAGCAGCTGCTAGAACATTGCATTGCTTGTTGGGGGAAGTACCAAGTGGTACTACCATTTTGGAGAACTGGTTGTGAATTTCTTATAATGTTAAATATCCGTTGACCCCATGACCCAGAAATTCCACTCTTTGATATTTACCCAAGAGTAATGCAGTCGTGTGTCTGCAAAAAGACTTTGACAGCAATGCTCACAGCAGCTGTATTCATTGTAGCTCCGACCTGGAAAAACCCAAACGTCCATCATTGTGGGAATGGAGAGATAAATTGTAGTATACATTCACACAGTGGCGTATTATTCAACCACACAAGGCAGGCCATTGCTACGTATAAAGTTATGGATGCAGCTTAAACCACGAAGCTGCGCAAATGAAACCAGACATAAGAAGATAATTATGTATGATGCTCGTCATCCATAGTGTTAGAAGCAAGATGTGGTGTTAGAAGTAAGTGTGGAATTGATGTGAAAAGGGCATAAGGGACTTTTCTGGGACACTAGGAGGCTTCTATATTTTGTCTCTAGTGAGGCTACTTGGAAATACGCCGCTCTCGAAACTCATCGAGCTGAACATTTAAGAACTGTATTTTATAGGATGAAAATCATACCTCAGTGCAAATAGTAACGTAATCCACTGGAACATTAAACAAGAAAGAGAAGGACTTGAAGGACAGGAATCAGCAGAAGATGCTCACTGCTGTCATTATGTCCATTTATTTTTAATTTATTTTATTTTTTTCACTTGAAATGTCACACTTTCTTATTTTTTAACTGAAGTAAAGTCAACATATCCATCATGTCTGTTTTATTTTATTTTATATTTATTATTATTTTTTAATGTTTATTTTTCGGAGACAGAGAGGGAGAGAGAGAGGCAGAGCGTGAGCCAGGGGAGGGGCAGAGAAAGAGGGAGACACAGAATCCGAAGCAGGCTCCAGGCTCTGAGCTGTCAGCACAGAGCCCGACGCGGGGCTTGAACTCACGAACTGCGAGATCATGACCTGAGCCGGGCAGTTAACCAACAGAGCCATCCAGGTGCTCCTCCCTCATGTCTGTTTTGTAGTCGAGATAAATTTGAACTCAAGAGAGGTCAAATGGCTTGCGCAAGGTCACATAGTAAGTGTATGCCAAGATTCCCAACAGCTACCTTAACTACTCTGTTACCCAGTCTTTCTGGTATCTACCACAAGCTCTGGCTCATAGGGGGAGTACAGTACCTGGGTGTGGAGTGAATGAAAGCATTTACAATGAGTGCTGGTATTGTTCCTCACCCAGATAATGGAGCCACAGATTCAGGAAGATACGAGGAATACAGAGGTGTGTCCTTGGGCTAAGGTTGGTGCAAGGGCTGGTCTTGGGGTTCCTCCTACCCGGGAATAGTTGGTTTGTTCTGTGAGTGAAATGGGCCGGGGGGGGAGTTGGACTCACTGATTGAGCATGATGGTGGATGGACCACAGTCGCGTGCAGGGACATGTCTGGGTCCATACGTGGACCGAGCAGAAAACGGGTCTGAACCACATGGCCTGTCTCACTCCTATGGAGTGGGACACAAGAAACAAGAACATTTTTTCAGCTCGAGAGGGGAGTGCCCGAGGGTGTTTCTGCACAAGGGGTGTGTCACTTCCTTGCTTCGACATTCCACGTGTTCCCCATCGTCGAAGCCTGAATTCATCCAAGCAAGATTGTCCAGAGTTTGTGGGGCCCTCTGTGTGCAATTTGGGGGAACTTCTTGAAGCAAAATGGAAATAAAAATCGACTTCCAATTTAAACCTCTACTTCAGATTTTTTAACTGGCTGTAAGTCTTCTCCCAAGGTCTTGCAGTGGCCCCGAGCATTCGAGGGGCTTAACTGAAGCTGCTCCTTCATTAGCTTCATAGTACAATTGCCCCTGTGCCCAAAGACCTTCGCACATCCCGCGTTCCTCCTGTGTCATTCGGCTTGTCCCCTTCCAGCTCACGTCTGGTCCTCCATCTGGCTCCAGCCCCGTGGAACTTGCCCCTCACCCCCTGAATTTACCAGGCTGATGGTTCTCGACATCTATTTGGGCCCGACGTTCCCTTCTTACAGCAAATATGTTGTAGGACCTCCGGATATGAACTTCATAGGTAATACAACCAATCCACACGCATAATTAAAAAAAATCTGTATGTGACCTCATTGTAATATAAAGGAGAAATACAAGTGAAAGGGATTTTTATAAAAGAATATATACATACCAATAAGTAAATGCTTGGTCACGACTATACCAAAAGGCTAAACCATGGGTCCGTGAATCTCTAACTCCCCGACCTCCCCCTGCCCCTGTAGGACTTAGTGCCTTCAGTGCGGCTAAGTGGACGAGAGCATTTCTGACTCTGGTTTAAATTTTTTTTTAATGTTTATTTTATTTTTGAGAGAGGGAGAGAGAGAGAGAGAGAGGGAGACAGAGCATGAGCAGGGGAGGGGCACAGAGAGAAAGGGAGACACAGCATCCGAAGCTGTGCTCTAGGCTCTGAGTTGTCATCACAGAGCCTGTCGCAGGGCTCAAACTCATGAACTGTGAGATCATGACCTGAGCCGAAGTTGGATGCTTAACCTACTGAGCCACCCAGGCAACCCTCCCCCCCCCGCCCCGCCCCGCTGACTCTGGTTTTAACATGCCCTGTATCCCATCTCTAGACGGCCTCTCCCCCCTCTGCCCTATTTCCTAAAATCCACCAAGGCTCAAAACCGTGGTCCTTGATGAAGGAGGACACTTGTTATGATGAGCACCGGGGGTTGTATGGAAATGTGGGATGGCTAGAGTACAAGCTAACATTACACTGTATGTTAACTGACTGAAATTTACATAAAAACTTGAAAGAAAAAAATAAAAAAAGACAACGGCCGTCATCTCACCGCTTCCAGAAACTTCCATTGACAGCTAACCGCTCTAGAGGCAATCAATACCTACTGATGTCTGATCTGATTAATATTAATAATCATTTATGTCCAGAGTTAGAGATAATAGTAGACCTAACAGGACTTCAGGCAGAGATGAGGTACAAGAACCTGTACTTAGGATGCCAGGGGCTGGACCAGAAAGAGAAGGAAGAGATACGTCGACGTTACGGGTCGTGTGTCATTGCTCGTGAAAACCTAGTTTGAATCTCCTCTTCTTTTTAAAAAAATTTTTTTTTTTAATGTTTACTTATTTTTGAGAGAGAGAGAGAGAAGAGAGAGAGAGAGAGAGAGAGAAGACTGTGAGTGGGGCCGGGACAGAAAAAAAAGAGACTCAGGATGCAAAGCAGGTTCTAAGCTCTGAGCCGTCGGGACAGAGCCCGACGCAGGGCTCGAACCCACCAACCCTGAGACCATGACCTGAGCGGAAGTCGGGCCCTTAACCATCTGAGCCACCTAGGCGCCCCTGACTTCTTCTTTGACTGGCTGTGTGATCCCGGACACGTTCTGGAATCTCCGAGCACCTGAGTTTCCAACTGTGTAGAGTGAAGTTAGTGGCGGTACCTGCCACATAGGGCCCATGAGGGAGTGAAATCAGAGGTGCCCGCAAAGAGCTCACGCAGGGACGGGTGCCTCGTAAGTGCTCGCTTAAGGCGACTGTGATTTCAGAACAGTCATGCTCCCGGATTCCTTCCTGGACGGACCGGTGCAGGAGTTGGCAGCCTTTTTCTGTAAAGGGCCAGAGGGTAAATATTTTAGGCTTTGTGGTCCTACAACGTCTGTTGTAGTTACTCAGCTTGCTGCTGTAATGTGAAAAGGAGCCCCGGACGATACGGAAGCGGATGGCTGTGTCTGTGTTCCAATAAAACTTTATTTACACAAACAGGCTGGGCTGCGTTTGGCCCATGGGTTCTAGTTTGCCCATGCCTTTGCTAAAGGACGGGCTACCAGGGGGGTGGGTACATAGAAGAGGGGCAGCATAACGTAGCAGTTAGAAGCCTGGGCTTTGTATACATGTTCTGTTTTTCCTGTAAGGAAAATAGAATCATACTTTATAATCTGTCCAGTACCCTGTTTCCTTTTTCTTCTTCTTTTTTTTTTAATTTTCTTTTTCTTTTTTAAAATTTACATCCAAATTAGTTAGCATACAGTGCAACAATGATTTCAGGAGTAGATTCCCTAATGCCCCCTGCCCATTGAGCCCATCCCCCCTCCCACCACCCCTCCCGTAACCCTCAGTTTGTTCTCCATATTTATGAGCCTCTTCTGTTTTGTCCCCCTCCCTCTTTTTATATTATTTTTATTTTCCCTGCCCTTATGTTCATCTGTTTTGTCTCTTAAAGTCCTCATGTGAATGAAGTCGTATGATATTTGTCTTTCTCTGACTGACTAATTTCACTTACCATAATACCCTCCAGTTCCATCCACGTAGCTGCAAATGGCAAGATTTCATTCCTTTGGATTGCCGAGTGATACTCCATTGCATATATATACCACGTCTTCTTTATCCACTCATCCATCGATGGACATTTGGGCTCTTTCCATCCTTTGGCTACTGTCAATAGTGCTGCTATAAACATGGGGGTGTATGTGTCCCTTCGAAACAGCAGACCTGTATCCCGTGGATAAATGCCTCGTAGCGCCATTGCTGGGTGGTAGGGTAGTTCTATTTTTAGTTTTTTGAGGAATCTCCATACTGTTTTCCAGAGCGGCTGCACCAGCTTGCATTCCCAGATCCTGTGTTATTTTTCCGTACAACCTATAGAAGATGTGTGTTAGGTAAATAAATGTATTTATGCAAACCCATTTTTACCGCCTGTGGCAGGAATTTATTATATGTAGACGAACCATCATTTAGTTGGCCATTCCTCTGTTGCTGGACATAGAGATCCAGTTTTGGCTCTCATGGTGTATAATAATGTATCTGTGATGTCATTTCTACTTTTCCCCTGCCCGATTGTATGGTGCATGAAGGCAGGAACGAATGTATCCTGCTCAGTTCGTGTCCGGAACTTGGGAGTCCTAAAACCATCACTTTGACCCTTCCTGCCATCTTGGGGAACTCCGTTGACTTCTTCCAGCCAAAGTTTCTGCACCAGTAAAATGAGGACTCAGACAGCGGTGTGGGGACCCAGGGCTAACGTGTGTAAAGGACTATGGAAGGTGCACCGTAAATGCTCTGCCAGTCTGAGAGATGTTCCGCGAGCATCTTTTCTGGCTTAATATGCCATATGTTTTCTAGTTGGCCAAGGAGAGAGGGTGCTCATTTTCCATGAGAGATGTCAGTTCCCTATCCAGAGACGGGAGCGAACGGTGCTGCTCTAAGGATCTCCGACAGAGAAATGAGAAAGAAAATAAAAGCAAGAAGAGGGAAGCTACCTGGGTGTCCACATTGAGCGGCCACGCAGCACTGTGCACGCTTCCTCTGTTACGTCTGATGGTTCGACTAAATCTTGATTTCTTTCCGTTTTCACTCTCACTTTTCTATTTTTATCGTTTCCATCCAGAGATGATTTCAGGAGCGGTAAGACCTGAAGGCAGGCTTCTGCCGGCATCCAGGCGTGTGGCAAGAGGGGATAGATTTAGAGCGAGACAGGCAGGATAAAGTCCAAATTTACTGTAAAAGGCGACTTCAAAGAACTATGTAGGGTGTGCACAGTTTTATGGAGACTGGGCTTCCACGTGCAGGACTTCAGACCCTACAGGGCCTGCACGAGAGGCAGGAACCCTGAGGCAGAAGGAAGGATTGGCCCAGGCTCACCCCGCTAGCTCATGGCCGGACGGACCATCATCCTCCCAGGAGGATCTGGCTGAAAAACACGGCAGGCCTGATCCGCTGGTGGGGCCTTAGAGCCTGCACCCTGCAAGGTTGGGAAAATCCTACCTCCTACTAAGGGTAGTCCGGGCCTTCCCTCTCCTACAGCATTCAAGGCGAGTTCCCCCGGGGTGAGGTCTCAGACCACGAAGGGCCGTGATTCTGCCACAGCCCTGGGAGGTTTCTGTTGATGCATGTCCGGTGTGCAACGAGGCAGCCTTCCGCAGATGAAATGCGCGAAGAGATCCCAGGTTTCGGGCCTGGAAGTCTTGGATGTATTTCTTCTTAATCCCACTGGGCTCCTTGGACTTGACTTCTGTCTGCACAAGCACACGGCCCGTCTGTTTTGTGCAGGTGGACCTGCGGTCCTTGACCCACAGGATCGAACGATCACTCACAGAGCTGTGTTCCCAGGTGAGATCTTCAACCCCACTAGACGCGTGCTCCCGAAGATGCTCTGAGAGGAGGTGATTTGTCATTCACAACGCAAAGACTCTTTACTAAGGGGAGCGGCCTCTTTCATTCATGCCACGGGTTGGCTGTTTGTAGGAGGACGGACAACAGGCCCCAGGGTCTCCCTCCGCCCCCCCCCACCCCCCGAATGTTTAGATCCCTAGAAGCGGACTATTCCCTTACTCCTACCGGCGCACGAGGATTCCCCTGGAATGTGCAGCGGGTGGGATGGTCAAGGCCCTGAGTTTGACCAACTGCCATTGCTTCCCGACCACCTGTGTTGTGTTTCTCACTTGCATATAATTGGTGTGCCTGCCTCGGGTCTCTGAAGAAGGCCGATCTGGGTTTAAACACCTGTTCTGCGACTTGACAGTTAAAGAAACTTAGGCAAGTTAGGAAATCTTTTTTTTTTTTTAAGTTATTTTTTTAAATTCACTTGCCTGATGATTTTTTCAAGACCCGTGTAAATGGTTAGAATTGCTGAATGAGAGTTTACTCCATTTAGAGTTTTTAAAAAAAAATTTTTTTTTAACATTTATTTTTGAGACAGAGAGAGACAGAGCATGAACGGGGGAGGGTCAGAGAAAGGGAGACACAGAATCTGAAAGCACAGAGCCCAATGCGGGGCTCAAACTCACGGACCTCGAGATCATGACTTGAGCCGAAGTCGGCCGCTTAACCGACTGAGCCACCCAGGCGCCCCATCAATTTAGAGTTTTGATACATACTGTCTTTTTGCCCTTTGGAAAGCTCCTGTCAACGTATAGCCTTACCAGCAGATTTTGAAAGACATTCTGATTTCCTTTTCTTCTACAAAACCAGGGATTAGAATGATTTTTGTGTTCTCTTCACAGATGATAGATGAAAAGAATTTTCTTATCATTACGATTTGTACCTTGGAATTTTTTTGCGTTGCGAAATCTGTTGTTACGCACTTGATTTTGACATTTTGTGGTTTTAGGGGGCTTGAGGGCCCACTTTAAAAAATGTATTTTCCTCTTACTGATTTATAAGAACTTTTTACATAGTACTACTCTTAGCTCTGCATCTGTCTGGTATGTTGCAAATGGATTTTCCTTGCCAGTCACTTTCTTTTGAGAGCTATTTGTTAGTTCGTAGGGGTTTTTTTCCTTTTTATGCGATCCTGTCAATCTCTTCAGTACGCTTTCTTTCTTTGTAAGTGCCGTTAGAAAGACGTGCACTTCTTGGCAGTTACGGCTGAAGAGCTTTGCATGTTTAAGATTTCTTCTGTAGTTTGATAAATCCAATGCCTTATTGCCTGGCTTTCTAGATGCACCTGTCTCGTTTTTTTGTTCTCCTTATATTCCTGGTACGTAATATGTCTGGGTCCAGTCTTTTCCTTGGCGTTTCTGCAGGTCGGAGGGGGAGTGTCTTAGGGAAGCTCTGTTACTCCTAGACTTTTTTTTTTTGGAGGGGATGGCTCATGGCCTTTGGCTGGGGCTTTCCAGCACAGCGCTTCTCAATGGCAGGATTGGCTTCACGGATGTGCACTGGGGGTCCTTTCACAGGGCTCCCTGCTTAGAAAGACTCTGTGCTTGGCTATTAAGCCAAACACCATTTAAAACAGCTTTTCCGTAAGGGGACCTACATTTGTATTTGGCACTGACCTGTGGTTCAGATCACTCTTTGTGAGGGGCTGTCCTGGGTGTTGCAGTGCAGGCCCCGGTTTCTTCTTTACATTCTTCTTTACGTTTCTTCTTCTGCCCCTGCTACGTCTCGAAAGGATTCCTAGGCATTTGTGCCAAACGGCCATATTTGTGCCATTGATTTCTCTGTCCCGGGATCTCCTATTCAGAGGATATGCTTCTCCAGGTTGTATTTTGTGCTTGCTGATTTCCCTCGGGGTCCCGAGGTTTCCGAAATTCAAAGGTCTAAACTTTTCAAAAGACCGAAGCGAGAGAAAGACTCCTTGCCGCTCCGTTTCTCCACCCCCTGGTCACGAAGAGCTTATCTTTCCAGTAGGAGGGAGGGCCACAGGTAGAAGGAAGCACGGGAATGAGCTGTGCGTCTCCTTCCCCAGCCCAGCCCAGCCTTGATTATCTTCTCACCGTGCGGGACGACTCATTATTTATTGGATTAATATTTACATATTTACTTACTTTTGGCTTTTCGGTTTTCGTTTAAGTCAGAAAACAACCCAATTAATTTACATACAGCTTGAAAAACCAGTAGAAAATGTGAGTCTGTGGTCCATCTGGGAGGGGACAGGCGTGGACTGAGCTGTCACTGCCCGGGCAGTCTGGTGCGGCCCAGGCGGGCCCTGGGGGATGCAGGGCCTTGGCCACACGACGCAGCTCACTGAGTTGGAGGCCGGGGAGGCACTGGCTAAGCCACGCGTCCCCGCAGGGCAGACACAGTAACAGGCCTGCTGACGAGTGGCCTGTGTCTGGCAGGCTCCTGATGCTTCCCGGGAGAGCCAGCGCCTGGCCTGGATACTCTGTGAGCAAATCCAGCCCCACCCGTGGCTCCTGAATGAAGCCAGTCGGCCATCCTTCCCAGTTGCCGCAGGGGCTTGTGGGCAAATCACGCTGCCCTTTTCCCAGCGGGCCCGGGGTTGGACATACTGAATGCTTGAGTCTCCTCCGGTGTAAAGAGGCCACGGTGGGGGCCAAGTGGCTGTGAGCTCTGCACGCGTTCCTTTTGTTTGCTGTTTCACACGTGGGTGAGTATTACAGGTTGAATTGCGTCCTCCCCTCCACCCCCCAAAAATGTATGTTGAAGCCCAGACTCTTGGGACCTGTGGACGTGATCAGTTTTGGAAACAAGGCCTTTGCAGACGTAATCAAGTTAAGATGAAGCCATACCTGAATAGGGTGGGTCGTAATTCAGTGACAGGTGTCCTTCTAAATTTGGACATAGACACGCAGCGGAATGCCGTGTGAAGACAGGAGACAGGGAGAACGCCGTGTGGCAACAGAGCAGAGGTTGGAGTGACGGGTGTGCAAGCCAAGGAACGCCTGCTGGCAGCCGGAGAAGTGAGGACCAGAAAAGGAAGGGTTGTCTTCCTCTGGGGCCTTCAGTGGGGAGCGTGGCTCTGTCTTCACCTGGATTGCAGACTTCCGGCCTCTGAACTGCGAGAGAGGGAAAATTACGTTGTTTTCAGCCACCCAAGTTTGTGATACTTAGTTACAGCAGCCCCGGGGAGCTCATGCAGACTCAGCATGGGTTTGTGGTGGCAGGGGAGTGGACGCTGTTGCTGGCTGTCTGCAGGATGTGGAAGAAGGAGGGTCTGCGTGTCTCAGACCTTGGTTGTCTGGTAGGAGCCGCTGTGCAGGTTGCTTTGGGCCCCCACCAGCTCCTGTACCCACTGGTTGAGGCTACACAATTCCTTCTTCAGTTCCGTGCTGGTGTTCGCGATGCCCACAGCTTTTAGCGAGAGCTCAAGAGCACGTTGGGTGGGGATAGCATTGTGAAAAAGGGACTGTCACGGGCCTGAACTGTGTTCACCTTCTTCGACTTCTGGAGGTCCCAGATGATGATGGTTTAGTCTGCAGAGCTGTTCTAGAGTTTCACCCCTGGATTCGGAGGTCCATCGTGTGCTGCTGGTGACTTCCAGTGGATTCTGTTGCCAGTAGAGGGTAAACAGGTCCCAGACTTTGATGTTGCGGAGAAGTCACTGACGAGCAGGCCGGTGGTAGAGGAGATGTAGAGGTAACCACCGGGGTGTCACTTTAAGGGAGCACTCTAAGATTGCTGGGGTCTTGGGGCCCCTGGGTGGCCCAGTTGGTTAAGCTTCTGATTCTTGATATCAGCTCAGGTCGTGATCTCATGGTCGTGGGATTGAGCCCCGTGTTGGACTCTGCACTGAGAGCACAGAGCCTGCTTGGGACTCTCTCCCTCCTTCTCTCTCTGCCCCTCCCTTGCCTGCTGGCTCTCACTCTCTCTCTTAAAAATAAGTAAATAAACTTAAGAAAGATTGCTGGGGTCTTAGGATCCTAGGATCACCCTGTGTAGATAGGTGTGGATGTGAGATAGTTCATCCTTCATCTTGAACACGTCCCACCACGCTTTTTGTGAGGTCCTTGCTGAACTTGTTTGGGATCTTGTCTAGGATGACAGACTTGGAGCTGAAGTTCTGCAGGTGGCTTGTCTTCTCTGAGAGCCCATCTTGGAAGAGCTTGCTGGCATAGAGCCCCGGAAGGTGATCTGCTCTCGGCCTGTGCCATGTTCATCTTGTAGAAATGACTTCTCCGTTGCAGAATTCCCATCAGGACCTCAGGAAGATCCTTAGGGCCTCAAAGCAGCATGTCTCCAGGCATGTGTCCAAGTGCCTCTTGTAGATATCCAGGTTCCTCATGAATCTGCACCCATCCGTGGAGTGGAGATGCCCGGTGAGCCTGTTTATCTGGAGATAGACCTCAAACTACATCTTAGGGAGAGAGGTGGGCATCTGATGCTGTTGGGAGAGAGCATGGACCATAGCTTCTTTTGTGGTCCTTGCAGGCACTGAGCTTGAAGGTGAAGAGGTGTTTATGTGGGCCTACCTTCCATACCCTGGTTGACATGTCTACGGTGAATGGAGAGCTCCTCAATCTGCTTGGTCATTGTGATGTTTCTGCCTCACCAACATCAGCCTGGTGTCCTACCGAGACATCTCTCTGACTTCAAAGAATACCCCGTGCAGAACGTGTGCCTGCAGTGGTGACCCACCGGGTCCCTGAACACACAGCCACACGATTGGCCATTAAGTGTGGCTTCACCGATGGCTGCTCAGCAAACACCAGGCGCTCCTCCCCCTCCTTGGGCATCAGGGCTCAGAGGCAAAGAGTGGTTAGGCTGACCATGTCACAACAGTACTGATGGGTGGTAGAGGGCACACTGTCCTCATCCAGTGGAGAGTAGGTGGGGGCAGAGGGCATCCGTGGTGACATTTGTATGGGCTGGTCCCCTTGGCTTTCGTGATGATGATGGCTCGGGGCTCCAAGGTTATTTCCATGGTGACGATACCTGGGCTTGGGGACTGATGGTACCCTCCTGGAACAGTAGTTGTAACGGGGACTGTCCCAGAGCAGCACCTCTCACCTCCCTTGCCCGCATGCTCCCTGTATGTTGCCTAGAAAAGGACCCGTACTCTATTTTAACCAAGGAAGCATTTTCTTTATAGGGTCAATTTCTGCATGTAAATCACTAAACACTGTGCCAGCAGCCTTACTCGTTTTGTGCTAAACAGCTCGTTCTGGCCTCTTCATGTGACACTGAACGTGTTTTATTCTCTGGGGGTCTCATCAAACACAGTCTACATCAGAGTGTCAGAGTTTAGAGATGAAAATAATTACTTTTTTTTTTTTTTTTAAACTTTTTTTTTTCAACGTTTATTTATTTTTGGGACAGAGAGAGACAGAGCATGAACGGGCGAGGGGCAGAGAGAGAGGGAGACACAGAATCGGAAACAAGCTCCAGGCTGTGAGCCATCAGCCCAGAGCCTGACGCGGGGCTCGAACTCCCGGACCGCGAGATCGTGACCTGGCTGAAGTCGGACGCTTAACCGACTGCGCCACCCAGGCGCCCCGAAAATAATTACTTTTAAACTTCCTTAAATACTTACAGGGGGAAAAAACTCTATTCTCCCTCATCTGCAAAATCTATGAGATACTCTTTTTCTATATGGAGATATATATGTATATATATATAATATTTTAAATATATATAAAAATAATATATATATTCACAATATCCCATATATATTCTTGTATTTAGGAATATGTAATAAACACATATGTTATATTTACATATTATATGTATGATATATATACTATAGATAGATATAGATAGATCTACATATAATAGATATATATACGTATATCTAGATATACAGATATAGGTAGATGTAGCTACTGCATATAGTAGATATACATTGTATTTACATATTAGAATATATAGCATATTTATGTAAAAACATATACATTTCTATAGGAATATATAGTATAGTGAGGATACTATATTCCAGAATACAGGAATCTATCGATATATCTCTGTCTCTATCTCTATATACATACGTATATTAGCAAGTCTTTTCTGATTGGGATTTAAATGTAAGTAAGATCATATATGTCTGTGGTGTTCGAGATATGTGCTAGCTATTTGTAAGTAGCGCTCATAATGGCCCTTGTGAAGGTAGCTGTAATTAGGTCTGTACTCTAGTAAGGGAGCCTGAAATAACTTGGAAGAGACTGGAGCACTGATGGAAATAAGCTGATTGAGGTGAAGTAATTGATAACAGAGGAGAGGAGATTCTAAGAAGGCGGGGGATGGGGGAGCTGGGGAAATGGGGACCAGAGCGTGAGTGGGGGGAGGGAGTAGTGGGGAGACGTACACACAGGTACGATTGTAGGTGTCGGGGCGGGAGGCTGACGGAATTCACTCCCAGTGGCTTTTGTTTGAGTGTGACATGGGAGTCAAGACCGTCATCCAGAGGAATGGGAAGTAAAGGGGGGGACATTGGGAGACTGGACGAGATCGAAAGGGAATGACGGACAGGGGGAGAAGAAGCAGGGTGCCCTGAGAGTTGTAGCGGAATTTCTAGGCGATGCCAAGGGCCCAGTTAGGGCTGGTGATTATACGTTTAGACTGAAACCGTTCTGCCTGGTTGTGTAATTTCCCCCAGCAGCTCTGGGGTCTTCAGGTGCGTGCATGGTGAGTTCATCTTGCTGCCGACACCATAACAAAGGGCCAAATGCAGCGCAGTTTAAATAGCAGAGGTAAATTTTCTCCTAGTTCTGGAGGCTGAAAACCCAAGGTCAAGGTGTAAGGTTGGTTTTCCCCGAGGGCTTCTGTCACTGGCTTGTAGAAGGCCACCTTCTCTGTGTGTCTTCACACAGTCTTTCCTTTGTGCGTGTCTGTCCAAACAACTCTTCTTACAAGGACCCCAGTCATATTGGGTTAGGACTTACCCCAATGACCTCACCTTAATGGCATCTCTAAAGACCACGTCTCCAAATACAGTCACATCCTGAAGGATTGGGGGTGAGGACTTCAGCATACGAATTTGGGTGTGGGTGTGGGGGATGCAATTCAACCCATAACACACGGACAGGGTGGGGATATGGTTCATTCAGGACTGTGACTTTGTCCTCGTTGGGGTAGTGACATGAGAAAGAGGTAAGGCGGCAAGGATCCTCTCAAGGAATTGGTAGAAATAAGCACCGTGGACTGACCGCACCTGGAGACAGAAAGGAAGGTGTCGGGGGACAGTGTCGGGGCCAAGCGACGCCATGTCTCAGGTCAAAGGCGAGGCATGGAGTGATTGAGACAAGTTGGAGGGGTCAGAGGCTGTGGTTGGAAAACAGCTGATTATATTAGTGATTTCGGAGGTGATTTTCATACCATCCGTGGTGTAGAATTTCCACGAGTGGTTTACCTCTTCATAAGACCTAGACATGCCTGCTCTTTTCAGGCCTTCTCGAATGTGCGATTTTCAAGGCAGGGATGATCCCTCGCATTTCCTCCAACCTCAGCCAAAGCCGCCTCTGTTGTGATGCCTTTACTTGCAAAGAGCAAGAGAGCATTCAAACGAGGCTGAGGAAGAGGGAGATTTATTATAAGGATTCACAGATACAGGATGGAACTTAATAAGAAACAGAGCCAGACCTCTCAAGAGGCTAGCCCCAGAAATTGCAAAGTCACTCGGAAAGAGGGAGCTGCGCTGAGAATCCCCAAAGCCACTGGGATCCAAGGTAGCCTATATTTTGGAGCCCCCCGGGTCTTTCTGTGTGTCAGCCGCACGGAGAGCCACACGGCCGTGCAGACTGGCTTTGTCTTGGCCAAGCAGGTGCAGGACTCGCCCCGTGGTAGTCTCTGAGCTCGTATGCCCGCCATGTGAGCAAAGAGCAGAGGCCACCATCATCGCAGCACAGGTGTGTGGGACAGAGGCAGACGTGATCCAGGTGGAGGGGCGTCAGTTTGGTATAAACACGAACACAGTTTTTACAATCAAGATCCCCGAAGATGCTGCATTTAGCGCTCGCGAGAGTGAATCTGGCCTACTGTGTGCCACGTCGACGCGTCTCTCGCTTAACTGCCACTGTGCACCCCTGTGAGATTAGTGTCCTCATTTAACCCATGAAGAACCTGGCTGCAGGCTTCAGAGCTAGCAGTGGGCAGAGCTGGCATTTAAGCTAAATTGGGGATTCGTGGGGCGCCCGGGTGGCTCGATCGGCGCATCCGAGGCTCGATGTTGGCTCAGATCGTGGTCTCGAGGCTCGTGGGATCAAGCCCCACGTTGGGCTCTGCGTTGACAGTGCAGAGCCTGCTTGGGATCCTCTCTCTCTCTCTGCCCCTCCTGCTCTCTCCAAATGAATAAATAAACTTACGAGAGGAAACTAAGTCGTGGATTCAGAAGATGGCGATTCAGAGAAGGGTTGTCACTGGTTAGCTTTGCGAACTTGGACAAGCGATAGACCTCCTGGGACATCAGGTTTCTCGTCTTTCAGGTGGATCGTAGGAATGAAGGTGCCAGGCTGGTGTGAAAAAAAATCGAGGGAATGTGCCCCTTGGCTGCTGGGTGGGTGGCCAGGAAATAGCATCCCTGCCCTTTGCCTGAGCTCTGAATAAAGACCAAGGACTGACCGGTGCCCGTCCTGGCACCTTGTTAAGGGGCAGATGGGGAATGTGGCTTTAGTGGGAGACAGATGGGTCCATTGACATAGATTGACTTACGCACTCCGTCACGGATAACACTTGATTGGGACATGCCTGCCTTCATGGGGACTTGCCCGGGAAGGCGGTAGTGCACGCCAGGAGCAGAGGAGGAAGCTTCCGAGCCGTGGGCAGCTGGCTTCCTAGGAGACACGGGGCGTTTTGCCTACGTGTCACTGTCCGGAAAATCACTCCATCTCTCTTCATGCGGAGAAAGCCCAAGGGTGGAGAAGGGGCCTCCTTGGCATGGAAGGAAAGCTTGGCGGAGGGATAAACATTTACCCTGTCTGGTACCACTGCACGCTCTTCCGTCGTTTTGGTTGGCGCAGATTTTTGTCCCCTCAATGAAGATTCCTTCCTTGGGGTGTCACGCATCCCATGTATCATAGCTTCTGTTTTGCCACGCTCCCTGCCAAACATCTTCTCCCCTCCGCAGGTAGAGGAATGGCCTCTTCTTCACCAGTCCCCGGATTTATGTCTCTGGTTCCTCTGACCACTCCTCTGAGTTCATACCTGAACATCCAGTGACTTGACCTTCACACGAGAGCTCTCACAGCATTGCCAAGTCGATGGCTCGATTTCTCCCAGACCGGCTTCTTTCGCTGTCTGTAAAGGGGGTCCCCGTCCCTTGACCTGCTGACGTCAAAAAGACCCGTGAGTTGGTCTCGATTGCCTCTCTCCCTTCACGTTCCATTTCGAGCCCACCAGCGAGTTCCGTGGTTTGGATTTTCTTTGGCTCTCAAATATATCCCAAGTTGGCCCCCGTGTATATGGCCCACTGCTACATCCCCCCTCCGCCCTCCTAGCTTCTCTCATCCCGTGTACGGGACTTTCAATCCGTTCCTCACACGGTGACGTTTCAGAATGGGTCAGTGCCCTGTGTAAGCCCTCGGCGGGTTTCTCCTGCCTTGGGACCAACCCCAAGCTCCATGCCGTGGCCTCTGGGATTCCACCCGGCCCGGCCCGCGCTCCCTGTCTGCACCAGCCACGTTCACCTAGCTGCTTCCTTAGCCAAGCCTCTCGACTGTCAATCCTGTGAGCGTGTGGGCCTTTTCTGGCCTGCCCACCGCTCCCTTCCCACTGGCAGAATTGTATTCTGATGTGTCCGGATGTGTATTCTGTAGGTGCCCGGTAACTGTTTGTTGAATGGCTAAATGCACGGGTCCATGAATGAAGATGCGGCTGGGGTTTGTATCCATGACCCTCTTCAGTCACGTGTGTCTTCTTCTTCTCTTGGGTCTTGTGCATGGATGTCTGTAACAACAGCCTCCATCAGGGACTCTTCCTGCTCCAGCTGCGATTTAGAAATCAGGGTGGATTTCCCAGGGGCTCCGTCGGTTAAGCGTCCGACTGGGTTTCGGCTCAGGTGGTGATCTCACCCCGCGCGCGGAGCCTGCTTGGGATTCTCTCTCTCTCCCTCTCTCTGTCTCTCTGCCCCTCCCCTGCTCATGCTCTCTCTCTCATTCTCTGTCAAACTAAATAAATAAACTTGAAAAAAAAAAAAAGAAATGAAGGTTGATGCTCACATCTTCAAAAGTTGCCTTGGTGAATGGTCCTCATTATTAATCCATGATAAAGCAAGTCCGTCCTCACATATATCCGGCAGTAAACACGGGACCCGGTGCCGTGAGCTCAAGAGGACCCCTCGGTTGGCTGGGGAGCCGGGGCCCCCACTGGTTAGGAGCATCCTGGTGAATTCCTACCAGGGAAGGTGTCAGCTCATTTTGATGTAATTGAAAAGCGCGCAATGGCGGGACTTCTTATTTTCCCTGTAATTTTGCTGACTTTGCCATTTTAGCAAGAAATAATTTATTCTAATGTGATTTGCATTGCATAAAATTATAATAAATGTTTTTAAGAACAAGGTGCTGTATATTTATGAAATCGTTGTGTTTATGGGAGGGAGAGGTTTAAAATGTATTGGCATGTGTTTCCCAGAAACACTTCTATACAAAGCTATAGCCTCTGCAGCCTTGACATTAACATATATGATTTGCATAAACCATAAACAGTGGGCAATTTCTTTGTCAAACAAAAAGTACTGATTACCTTAGAAAGGATATTAATATCTTCCCTTTCTCCGTATTTTTAAATTTTGCTGACTGTATTTTGACGATCATTCGTCTTGTCTCATAACACAGCCTGTAGCAGAGAGGCTCTCAATACCTCCCCCCAAAAAAAAAAAAAAAAAAAAAAGTGAGAGAGGCAACGGCTTCTGAATGTGAATGGTCTGTGATATAGTAATTGTGACTGGTGACAGAGAGCCTTTCTTCAGCTGCGGTTCACGGCTGTTAGACCCGGGTGTATGCCAGGTGGACATCTGATTGACAGAGGGGTGTCGGTAAATATATTTTCAAATTAAATTTCATGTTTATTTTCAGCCCTCCTTAACAGCTTTCCAGTTGGAGTTTTGGTCCGCTGAACCTAGCTAGATTCCTCTG
This sequence comes from Lynx canadensis, assembly GCF_007474595.2. Taxonomy (NCBI): domain Eukaryota; kingdom Metazoa; phylum Chordata; class Mammalia; order Carnivora; family Felidae; genus Lynx; species Lynx canadensis. The sequence goes on from NC_044318.1 coordinate 20,602,977, forward strand.
GAAGCAAAAAACAAACAAACAAAAAAACAAAAAAAGAGAGCTCGTTCAAATGATCCGCTCTTTGTTTCTTCTTGGTAGCTGGGGATTTTTGAGGTGAATTTCAGCTGAATTGCCAGAAACAAGGCTGAGGTTGTGGCTCCCTGCCCCAAAGTTGGGATTTCGTTTTCTATGTGAAGATACTGACTGATCATTAAAGAAACATATTTTTTAACGTTTATTCATTTTTTTGAGAGACAGAGACAGACAGCGGGAGTGGGGGAGGGGCAGAGAGAGAGAGACAGAGAGGGAGACACAGAATCCGAAGCAGGCTCCAGGCTCCGAGCGGTCAACACAGAGCCCGACGTGGGGCTCAAACTCACAAACCGCGAGATCATGACCTGAGCCAAAGTTGGACGCTTAACAAACTGAGCCACCCGGGTGCCCCCTGACTGATCGTTAAAAAGAAGGAAATGTTGGGGCGCCTGGGTGGCTCAGTCGGTTGAGAGTCGGATTCTCGGTTTCAGCTCAGGTCATGATCTCCCAGTTGTGAGATCGAGCCCTCTGTTGGGCTCCGTGCTGAGCGTGGAGCCTGCTTGGGATTCTCTCCCTCCCTCCTTCTCTCAGCCCCCCTCTCCTGCTTGTGCGTATGGTGTCTCTCTCTCTCTCAAAAAAAAGGGAATGTTGATCTTGGGGTCAACCAGATCTGGAGGTCATTGAATGCTGACATGGTTGGGATCAGATTATATAACTGCTTGAAATGACTCAGTCCGGTAAGTGGCGAGAGTGGTGGTACTTCCAGCATGGATCGGAGTGAGGATTCAACGAATTGATTCACAAAAGGAGCTTAAGATAGTGCCTGATACACCGTAAGCACTCAACAACTTCACTGTTACTGTTACTCTAACCACGTAAATTAGAGGCGGTGACGCCGGCAGTGTGGACTTCTGTGGGATCTAGTGCCTAACACAGAGTGGTAACTCAGCACATGTGGGTGTCTGCCCCTCCCCCAGCGATAGACGCCCTGAGTTAGCATGTCATAGGAACACTGAAGGACAGGTGGGACTTCGGCCATCAAGAGCGCCATTTTGGTTACACAGAGAGGATGATTGGACAAAAGAGGAAGAATTTGAAAATCGAGGAAATGAAGAAGTAGGGTCATCAAGCGTATCCTTCTCCCAGAAGCCTTGTCTTAGTTTTGGCCATGGGGACCAGAACCGTCCTCGTCCCCAGGGTAAGGAGGCTGTAGGTGAACTGGGTCAACCATTCACATGTTGGTAACCAACTTTTCCGTGTGTGCATGTGCTGTGTATGATGAAACTAATAAGGTATGAAAAGCTTGAAAGACTGATGGGCGACCTTGACACAAAATGTCTCGGGTGGATGAGATTTTGGAGAATTGGAACTCCTCTACACTGTCAGTTCAGTCGCTTTAGAAACCAGTTTGGCAATCTGTAGCAGAGCTGGAGGTGTTTACGCTCTGTGACTTACAACTTGTCCTCTTACATACAGCCCAGAACAGCGGTTCTCAAAGTGTGGCCTCTGGACCAGCAAAGCCACCATCATCTGGGAATTGGCTAAGAGTGCAAATTCTCGCGTCCCATCTCAGACTGAATCAGAAACTCTGGAAGAGGGGCCCAGCGATCTTTGTTTCAAGAAGGCTTCCACGTGACAGAGTGTCAATTTTGAGAGCTACTACTGTCTTAGAGACACTGGCATCAAGGCACCAAGGAGATGGGTGACCGACTGTTGGAATTGTCCAACAGTTGTCCGTCACCAGGGGCGCCAGGCTGGCTCAGTTGGTGGAGCATGTGAGTCTTTGATGCCGGGGTTGTGCGTTCGAGTCCCATGTTGGGTGTAGAGATTACTTAAAAATAAAATATTGAAAAAACATGTCCATCACCATCGAATCGTTACGGCGCGCTCCTCCAAAATCATCCTAGTCAGCACGAACAAGACTGCGAACAACGATGGCTGTATCTCACAAACATAATGTGGAGAGAGAGAGAAAAAAAGGCAAGTTGTGTAAGAATACACACAGTATGCCATCACCGTTTGTCCGATTACTTGGAAATTGGCAAAACGAATTCTACATATGCATATATAGTTACATGTTGTTTAGAGATGAATGCCTATGTAGCGAAAGGAGGGGAGAAGGAAAGGATTTGTTTCTTGAGTGCTGGGTGTGTCGGTTTCCATTAGATTACTCTTTATGTTTCTTTGACTCGCTAAAATATATCACCATGTTGATCACCATTCTTAGCTGGAAGAAAGGACGCTTTCCTAAAATACGTCTCCTGGTCCCCAGGACAACTTCCCTTCCCCCACCTTTGTTTGAACGTGACAATTCTCAACTGTCCGCTAAGCGTCCCTCAGCAGAGGAATTTCTGGACAAACTGCGCCTTGCTCTATAAGCCAGTTGAGTGCTGTGTCTGACGGAGTCAGAGGGCAGCCTGTTTTTTTTTCTGGTTTCATATTTGTAGGCTCTTTATATATTGCAAAGTATTGTCTCACACATTTCATCCTGAAAATAACTCTGAGAGTGAGTGTGGATATTATTATTTCTTGGTTGACAGACGATGAAAAAGAAAATCAAGGGAGGGAATCAACATTTATTAAGCACTGTGCTGTGGGCCGTCTACAGAGACAGGTGCTTGCTACATGTTTTCTCCGGTAGCCATCAGAGTGACCCCACTTGACAGATGAGGAAACTAAGGTGTAACGCAATTAAAGTAACCTGCTTACGGCCGGTCAGTGCAGGGTCAGAAGTCCCAATCAGATCTGCACGGAGGTCAAGACTTTGCTTTAATGACTATGCTTTGCTAGCTTTAAAAAAAAAAAAAAATTTTAATGTTTATTCATTTTTGAGCGACAGAGTGCAAGCAGGGGAGGGGCAGAGAGAGAGGGAGACACAGAATCCGAAGCAGGCTCCAGGCTTTGAGCTGTCAGCACAGTGACGTGGGGCTCAAACTCACGAACTGTGAGCCATAGTCTGATGCTTAACCAACTGAGCCACCCAGGTGCCTCTGCTTTTCTATCTTTATTTTTTTTAATGTTTACTTATTTTTGAGAGAGAGAACGAGCAGGGGAGGGACAGAGAGAAAGGGAGACACAGAATCCCTAGCAAGCTCTAGGAGCTGTCTATCAGCACAGACAGCCTGATGCGGGGCTCAAACTCATGGACGGTGAGAAACGGCCTGAGCTGAAGTTGGACACTCAACCGACTGAGCCACCCAGGCGTCCTGCTTTGCTATCTTTAAGCAAAAGTGTGGTTTCATAACTTGCCTAAGACTGATTGGGTTTGGCCTTTACGTATTCTTTCTTTCTTTCTTTTTTAATGTTTATTTATTTTGAGACAGAGAGAGAGAGCAGGGGAGGGGCAGAAAGAGAGAGAGAGAGAGAGAGAGAGAGAGAGAGAGAGAGAGACCGAAAATCCCAAGCAGGCTCTGAGCTGCCATCACAGAGCCCGATGTGAGGTTTGATCTCACGAACTGTGAGATCGTGACCTGAGCCGGACTCAAGAGTAAGATGCTTAACGGACCGAGCCACCCAGGTGCCCTGACATACTTTGTCCACCGGCTTATGTCCACGCTGTTCTTTTTGTTTTGATGCTCCGTAGAAGACAGGCGTCTCGACTGCAAGCAACAGAAATGGATGCTGGCTCATGTCAGCAGAAAAGTTGGGAAAATATCAAGGGGACCAAGGAATAGAGAGGACGCCTGGAAAAAACAGAAGTGGACGGAAGCACTTCCCCAACAGCCGGGCGACAGAGCCACAGCCCTGTCCAGACCGGGAAGAGGGAAGAGTGGTCTCTTCTGTGCTGGGAGACCGGCGTCCTGAATGCTTTGCCATGAAGCCTGTCGAATGGGAGAGAGTCCCTTCCCACTCTCCCCTCACCACCCTCACCTCCCCACCTGCATCAGAATGCTCTTAAGGAGGGGTGAATGGGTGCCGGGGATGCAGTCCGTGTGGCAGACACGAGGACAGGAGGTTCCTGTCCCTAAGCAGGCCGTCACATTAGACAAGGAACGGAAGAGAGAAATACATCTGTGCTGCCTGGCGTCCCCCAATGGGTAATTAAAACGATGGTACTGCTGTTTTTACTACATTCAAAAGTGTTTTAATTTGTATTTAGCCAGAGGCTTTCTGGCAACAAGAACATTTTTACAAATCTAACAAATAATTATAAATAAATAAAGTCTCCATTTCTGCTATTTGGGGGACCGTTTCCTTCAGGTAACGCATTTATAAATCCACCTGTTTGACAATAAGGAGCTAAAATAACAGTAGAGCTTGAACTGGTTGCTTAAGTGACAGTCGAAATGGTATATTTGTCAGCGTAGAAATGAAAAACAATATCATGCAGGGAGGTAATCTGGTCCCAGAGGCACCCTGGACTGTAAGCGCTAAATTACCATAGACCTAGAATATAACCTTGCATAATTCTTGAATAAAGGGTATAAAGGAACAGAAAACCCAAGGTAGCAGGAATTCATATTAAAGGAAGCCGACACGATTTGTAGTTAAGGTGACTTCAGGACTATTGGTATGGTCTCTCGGTACTCCCCCGAAAGTATTTGACAGTATTCATCATCAGTAACACCGGGTATAATAATAATCGCGAGACAGAGCACGTAAGCAGGGGCTGCTCTGTGGTTATGTGTTCGCGTCTCCTCTTGGGGTCTCACGTCTTCTCGGCTCCGTGTGGGATGATGCCAATCATGCTTGATTTTCCAATCTTCGGTTTGTGGAGGATTTCAAATGGAGCTTCGGTGACAGCAGATTTCCTTCTTGAGTATGAGAGCTGACCTTATTTTGGAGACCGCAGCCAGCTAAGATATTTCCACTACAGAATATTACTGGCTCAGAAAATTCATTGGATGCCAGCCAGCTAACTCATGTTAAGATGAGACACATACGGACCTTGCATGTGAACATCTACCCATAGCCTACTTTTTTTTTTTTTTAATTCTGGATGGCCAAGGCCTTAGGTAGACAAACTGGGGTTCCATATGGCCTCAGGAGGAAACAGTGTTTCAATAAGGACTATGTCGGGGCGGGGGGGGGGGGGGAGGGGGGGGGGCGGGAAGGACGCACTTTCCAGATACTTTCCAGGAACTGTTAAGAAATGAGAAAATCTTTTTTTGTTTGTTTTAAGAAATGATATAATCTTGTTCTTAAAAAGTTTGGGGGGACGGCAGAGGAAGGGAGAACCTATCCTGGCGAAATATGCTGAAATTATAAACAACACATTTCTTTGGGGCTGGGCTCAGCGCTTACCAACATCTGTCTGAAGGGCACGTGACTCGCCCAACTCCGACAGCCCATGGCATGTGTCCATAAGGGTTAGATTCCGTCTGTGTAACAGAATCACCGAAGAAATGTGTGCAAGTCGTATTTTCAGTGCAGTAACAGAGTTCCGCCTTCAAAGGAGTCTTGCCGTAAATGAAATACTTCTTTTGCAACGTAACCACCTGCATTGAAGAGAGGCAGCATGGCACGATGGTGAAGAACAGGGATGCTGGGAGACGGTTGCTTGGGGGAGAATTCGCAGCTCTGCAGGTCCCTCGCTAGGCAAGTGTCATTTGGCTTCTTGGAGGCTCAGTGGGGATTCTGAGAGAGCACTGGGTCCGGATGGCGTCCGGTGAGCGTTCCCTGGGTGTGAACCACTGCTACTCGTTCTTAACTACGTCAAGTTTGCCAAAAGCCATCTTGGCTTTAGAGGAAGTATGTTGCAGGTCTCTTACCTTAGGCCGTCTTCCCAGAAGCACTCATCTGACTGACTCATTCTCCTTATTACTCTCCTTCTCGTTCATTCAGCATGTACAGAGCACCTGCCATTTGTCAGACAGAGGTAGCTGGTTTTCACAAAAGGAAAAGATAATAGTTTCTGCTCTCAAGTAGCTCACAGTCTAATGGTGGAAAAGCAATGAAGCTGTGATGATGATTCCTATTTGTAGTTCTTTTACGGTCTGTCTGCTTACTGGTAAAATGTCCTCGGTATGCCATTTACTCCAGAATCTTTGGGTAGTTGTCCAGTGTGCTCGGTTGGCTTTTGGGGAGCTGTGGTGCCCTGTTTGCTCCCTCCTTAGAACGCCAGCACCTTCTGTGGTCTTTTCGTAGACCATCCCAGTCTTGAGCGTTGCTCTGGGTTTGTATCTTCCCAGGGAAGCTGGAGTCGGTCCAGCCCGCTGAGATGGCCCTTCATTTTAAGCCCCTGGGTGGCTTCAAAATAAGGCTAGTGCTCAGCCAAGAAAATGCTTGAGCCATTTGGGGGGGTCACTTTTTTCACGAATTCCAAGGAAGAATGAAGGATCCCTTGAGGGGGGTAGGAGGTACCACCGGTGAATTCTCTTTTGTGATTTGCCTTCCCTGCCACTAGGTGTCACTGTTCTACATAAATAAAATGGAACCAAATTGGCCTTGGCACTGAAATTTGGCCTTTGGTTAAGAGGATCTGGCATGTTTAGGTACCTCCTCATTTTGAGGTTCTCAAGTAACCAGCCCTGCCGCCTAAAGACTGGCTGCAGTGCAGGAACCAACCCTGCATAAAAAGCCTTTGAAATTAAAGCATCTGACACATGTAAATCCAATATGCTGTGTGTATCCTCTTTGGTATTGATCCTTTTAAAACAGATCTTTAAAGATTAACTTCTTGGAACCAAGATAATGTATCTGTGGAATGTATTATTTATGTTTTCTGTTCGGGAAGAAGTATCTGTTTGCATCAAGACGTCATAGAGAAAACAAAGGAAATTTCACAAAAGAAGACTGCCCTTCCATAAGTGACCTCTCTGTGATAGACAAAGGGTGCCATAAACTCACTCAGAGATAACATAGGACATTACCCACTTGACCCTTCCCTCATTTAAAAAGAATTCTTCCAGGATGTTCTATTGTTAGAACAATTTCTCAGCAGTTACGAGAGGTTATCGGTAAAATAAAAACACCCCCCCATACACAGAATTATTATTGAATCAGTGATCTGTAACACACAGGAGACCTCTCCTTGAGTTATTTGAATGATTTTTTTTTACACGAGAGTATTGGGTTATGTTCTAGTGTTTAATAAAATACAGGGACCTCTGCAGCAACTGCAGAGGTCAACGAACTATCACTCTTCTTTTTGTCTGTGACGAGTTGGTGGACTGAGGTTCTAGGGTGTCCATCATAGGAAACCCTAGACAGGATTTTCTGCCCCTGTCGTGTCCCTCTCAGAAGAACGTCGCATTTTATCGGTAAAGTCATGTTCATGAAAGCCAGGTGGTGCTTTGAGCTTTATGTGGCATTGGGCTTATGGGCTCCATGTTAAGACAGGTTCAGTTCCGTGTGAAGAAAACAGGCAAACACTGTTGGTTAAAAGGAGGAAATTATAGGCAAAGAAGAAACCAAACCAGTTATTTTCATCATGAGATGTTTGTCTTACGAGACCTGGGTTAAGTCCGGAACGTTATGGTTGAGTTATACTGCCCATGGTGTGTTGATTGACAGAAGCCAGAATGTTCTTTTTGGTTGATCTCTTCTTACAACAACATAAAGTATCTTGATAACCTGCAGGTCTCTTTCATATGGATAACTCAGTGGAGCCTGATGGAGTGTGGTGAAGACAGGTCTAGGTTCCCGTCCAGAGTGCCTCAAGTCCCTTTCACACCAATGTCCTGAAAAGCATTCCTGGGAAGCCCTGGGCAGAGAGCTTTGGTTATGGCAATAGAAGCTTGAGATTGGTGTAGGATTCCTTTGAACCATCTTGAGAAACAATCTACCATAATCCAGAAGTTTCCTCATGTAGTATGGATGTGTGGAGTCAGCATGATATCTTGACCATTCCACTGGGGAGTGTTTTGATAAGTAATAGGAAGTAACTTTCATATTTTATTTTACTGTCAATCCCAGATAAATTGTTGATCACCAGATAATTTCTAGTGCCTAGGCAGTGCCTCCATGTAAATAGTTCTTAGACGATAATCACATTATAATTATGAAGAGAATGTAATGTCAGCTTCCTGGAATAGAAAAGTGATTTTTTTCCATAAAGGGCATTTTTAAATGGGTCATTAACTCATTTTATGAGTACCTTAATGCTCTGAGCACTGTGAGGAGATAATGTATCAACCTACTGGGACCAAAATTGATTCAGAAAAGAATTTCATCACCATGGAATATCCTCTTATAAGGTATTATACATCCTAACAGCTTGGAACAAATAAACAATGGAGAGTTTTTATTGTTACAGACAGCCATGTAAATACTACACATGGGTGAGCCTGTGATTCTAGACCCAATCCATACGCCATTTGTAGTTAAATAGGCTTTTTGTCTGACGAGGAAGAGGGTCATAGTTGGCCAAATGAAATCCAGTACTTAAATCTTCTAATATTTTATTCCGTCACATTTAATTCAAAACCAAGGTCAATCCCACGCTAACATCTTGTGTCGTTAGATTAGCCTTCCCGACAGTGGGTCTAAATCGCCTCTAGTCTTGTGCGTTTCCCGCGAAGGTGGCGTAACGCAGATCAGGACCTCCACCAGTGAGAGGCACACAGAGTATTCATTCATTATGTTTCTCCCGTTCGTAGAGCTGAAAGTATAGTCCGAAACCCAGAGCTGTAATGAAGAGGGTAGGATTATCCACAGATAAGAGTTCTAAACACATTCTGATAGAGGCTTCTAATCAGTACAAATCGTAACGGCCGTAGAAGGAGTTGTTCTGCAGATGGCTTTATTCTTGAGTACTCAGTACCATCTGGCACTTTGGGGCTGAGCCCAGCCCCACCACTATGAGGAACCATATTTGCGATGTACTGGCACAGATACGGAAGTCAATGGCTCCTTGACATTTTGGACTCTTCATCATATGGCAGGTCCAGCTTCAGAGCATGCCCTTTTGCAGTGGGCAGAGAAGTGACTCAGATGAGGTTGCTCTTTGTTGAAGAAAAGGTCCCCTCGAGGAGTCTTGAAGCTTTGGCTTGTGTTCGAGGACTACATATGGCACCATGTGCCACTTCTTCTAGGTTAAGTGACATACTTGCAGTATTGATGTAGGAATCTAACAATTTCAGGCTGAAAGATCTGAGTTTATGTTAAAATAAATTTAGATAATTGATATACTGAATCAGTGTGGCATTGATTTTAAAACACTGCTTTTAAAACACGTCATACAGACTTAGATTACTGTACGTACTGTGGTTTCTCTCTTTCCTCCCTCCCTACATGGGCTGTGATGGTTTTGAAGGCAGGAGCGTGTCTTTTTCATTTTTTTATTCCTGGAACCTGAGACCCGGATGGGCACGTTTTAGATACCCCGGAAGTTCATTGAATTAGCCCTGAAAAGATAGTGTTTGTGCCTTGCTGATTCCATTATGAGAAAGTCATTGAAATACGGTTTTCCCCCCCCCCCCCCCCCCGAGTCCTAGAAATCAGGATCTTTAGGGACCAATAACAATTTTGAACGTAAGGGGTTTAGTGCCCTTTTGTAGGTACCTGATCATTCAAGTGCTCTATCGGTATTTCCGGAGAGAATAAGTAATTTTGTGAATTTGCTGGCTCCCCCGATAACTAGCTGCGTGATCTTGAATGAGTCATTCTGACTCTCTAAAGCCTTAGTGTCTTCATCTATCCTGCGGATTAATCTGGCCTGGCTGGGCAGTTTTCATTTGTGTCTCTCATGCACGTCCGGTAAGATAGTGGCTTCCGAAGGCTTGCCTCGTGTCGCTCGCTCTGCTGGCGGGTGATGCCGGTGGTCAGCTGGGAGCTGTGCAGGGAATCGCCTCTGCTGGGCCTCCCCACATGCTGTTGGGATTTTCATGGTGGTCTCCAAGAGTCTGCTTTGTCCAAGGAGGTGAATTTCCAAGAGTGGGCGTTCAGAAGACCCAATGGAAGCTACAAGGCCCCTTGTGACGTAGCCTTAGCTAGACCTGAGTCATTTCCGTAGTATTCTGTTGGTGAGAAGTCAATCCCAGGGCCAGTCCAGATTTGAGAGGAGAGGGCTGTATTAGGATATGAGTCCTGGGAGGCATGAGTCACTGGGAGAAGTGGCCGTAGAAGGCCGTCTTCAGAAACGAGCTACCAAAGTGAACTCGGCTTCTCTGGCCAAGAGTCTGGAAATAACCATGGAGGGCGAATCTGTGTAATGATCGTCTACATTTAACAACTGTAATGAACTTGAGTCGTCCAATCATGACTGTTAATGAGTCTGGTTACCTATGTGGCAGCCGCCTGTGTCTTTGCATCCGGGATTGTCTGATTATCATGCAAGTCTTGGACTGCATTATCATTTGGAGAATCTGTATCGCCTGATGCAAGGTGATCTGTGATGACACTGCCTGAACTTCATTCTAATGGGTTTTGAATGGCTTCTCTCCAGTTGGTCCAGCCCCCTGAAGTTTGTATCCTGGATTCTTGAAATAGTATTTTGTTCCAATTTAAGCCGTATGTTGATATTCTTGAGATCATCTGCAGGTGGCTTAAATAATATTTCCCAGCCTCTAAACGGGTCTCATCCCCAACCTGGTCCATCGTTATTCTTCTGTTACGTATCCGTTTTTGACAACTTGATGTCCATCCTCCAAGATGGTCCTCCGTAGTTTTGTTGCTTCTTCAAGATACTTGGGATCATTCACTCATTCAACTAGACATTCGTATTTATTCATCCAGAAATTGTGTGCTCAGTGCCAGTATGTCTGAAATTTTATTTTAAAACAACATATCGGGGCGCCTTGGGTGGCTCAGTCAGTTAAGTGTCTGACCCTTTTTTTTTTTAATCTTTTTAAATGTTTATTTAATGCAAGAGGCAGAGTGCAAGCAGCGGGCAGGATAGACAGAGGGAGACACAGAATGTGAAGCGGACTCCAGGCTCTGAGGTGTCAGCACAGAGCCCCACGTGGGGCTCGAACCCACAAACGGTGAGACCATGACCTGAGCCGAAGTCGGAGGCTTAACCAACTGAGCCACTCAGGCACCCCTAAGTGTCTGACTCTTGATTTCGGCTCAGGTCATGATCTCACGGTTAGTGGGATCGAGCCCCGAGTTGGGCTCTGCTCTGACAGCATGGAGCCTGCTGGGGATTCTGCGTCTCCCCCTCTCTCTGTCCCTCCTCTGCTCGTGCGTGCACTCTCTCTCAATCTTGCTCAAAAAAAAAAAAAAGCTTAAAAAATAAAGCAGCGTATCTTGGCAGTTCTTCTCAGTGCATAGAGTTGCTGTCATTCTTTTTAATTGCTGCCTGAGATCCTTCATTTATCTCTTCCTTTACTGATGTTCATGTAATAGTGCCACTTTTCGATATTACAAACAATCCGACAGTGATCCTCCTTGAAAATGTATCTTTGGTCATGCACAATTTTTTTTTTTTTTTTTTTTTGGTAAGGTAGATCCTTAAGAAGTGGAAATGCTGGGTCACAGGGAAAGGTCATTTACAATTTTGATTAAATGATGCCGAGAACACTGACTTCCAGAATGACTGTGCCAAGGTATGGCATTTGACAACGTTAGTGGCTCCTGACTCAGGCAACATTGGCTCTTGTGCTCCTCGCTTTATGGCTGAAAGCTGAAAAATGGCATCTCGCTGTTCAACGTGCCCTTTCTTACGAGTTCGTTCTTGAGAGTTTCATGCACATTTGTTTGTTTCTCCTTTTCCCCGAAATGACCTGTTCTGACCTCTGCCTGGTTTTTGGTGCCTTGTTTGTCTTCTATCTCGGTGACTCCTCTGGTGCTGCTTTTATGGTATGGATAGTATTTGGAAGCGTCCCCTGCCAGGAACAGGCAAGTGGATCGACAACGACTTTCACGAATAAGGGTTTATTTTTTCTTACACGACGAGAAACCGAGAGGTATGAGACTGTCGGCGTTCGGTCTGTGGCTTGGTGTTGGCATCACCGGGGTCCCCGTAGCGTCTTGGCTTTTTCCTCTCGATCACAAAATAGCGCTGATGGCATCTGTCTTTTTTTTTTTTTTTTTTTTTTTTTTTTTTTTATCAGAAAGCTACAGCTTTCCCAGAATCTGCGAGGAAGTTTATAATGTCTGGAATGGAGATGGGAAAAGACAGAAGAATTGATCAGGAGTTTTGGGTTAACGAACCAGCACCATCTGCCGCTTCATCATTAACACTTTGTGTTACTTGCTGTTTCAATGGTATCTTTTCCCGTTTGTCATGCACAGTGTCTCAATTCAGTTTGTGGTATCTTCCAGCTTGCAGGCGTTTATATTTTGAAGGTAGTAAGTGCTATCATTTCATTTATGATCTTACTTTGTATTTTTTCCATTATGAAGTTTTTTTCTGGGTTCTAATAGATTTATTGTTTCGCTTTGTATGTTTTTAAAAAAAATCAATCTGAAATTAATTTTATTTATGGTCTAGTATGGGAAAATACTCTTTTCTCCACCTACCCCCACATAGTGAGTTACTTTTTTTTTCTTTAACAGGTAGAAGGCTTATTTTTCTTATTAATAAAGGTCTCCCCAGCTTTATTGAGGCATAAGTGATAGGTATATAATGTGATGCTTTGATGCAGGTTTCCATCGTGAAGTAATTACCACAATCAAACTAATCACCATATACATCACCTCACTACCTCACAGTTATTATTAGAGTGTGTGTGTGTGTGTGTGTGTGTGTGTGTGTGTGGTGAGAACTCTTATGATCTATTCCATGCATACAATACAGTATTGTTAACTAGAGTCACATTGTTATACGTTAGGTCTTCAGAATTTATTCATCTTGCATGATTGAAACTTCATACCCCTTGACTAACATTTCCCCATTCATTTCCTTCTCCCATGGTCCGTATAAGTGAGATCATGTGGTATCTGTCTTTCGGGGTCTGGTTCATTTCAGTTAGCATAAATGTCTTCTGTGTTCATCTTGTTCTTGCAAACAGCAGGATTTCAGTTTTTAAAAACTGAGTAATACATATAGCTCTATGTATGGATATGATACATAATGTTTATTACAATCAGATTTATATTATAATATATAACATATATGTATAATATCGACCTAATACCACACTTCCTTTATCTATTCATCTTTCTATGGATATTTAAATTATTTTCATATCTTGGCTATTATGAATGCAGTGAATATGGGCGTGCAGATATCTCTTGAAGATACTGATTTCATTTTCTTTGGATATGTACCCAGAAGTGGGATTGCTGGATCCTACAGCGGTTCATTTTTTAATTTTTTGAGGAAACTCCATCTTGTCTTCCATAATGGCTGCGCCATTTTATAATCCCACCAGATGTGTACAAGAGTTCTCCTTCCTCCACATCCTCACCAGCACTTGCTATCTTTTGTCTCTTTGTTGACAGCCGTCCCCTGGTTGGTTTGCTTTTCACTGGTGATTAGTGATACCAAGGATTTTCATACAGCTCTTGGCCATTTGTATGCCTTCCTTTACTTCTTTTGAGAAACGTCTATTCAAGTTCTTTGCCCCTTTTTTAAAATCAGGATGGGGCGCCTGGGTGGCTCAGTCGGTTAAGCATCCGACTTCAGCTCAGGTCACGATCTCGCGGTCCGGGAGTTCGAGCCCCACGTTGGGCTCTGGGCTGATGGCTCAGAGCCTGGAGCCTGCTTCCGATTCTGTGTCTCCCTCTCTCTCTGCCCCTCCCCCGTTCATGCTCTGTCTCTCTCTGTCCCAAAAAGAAATAAAATGTTTAAAAAATTTTTTTTTAAATCAGGTTATTAGGGGTTTTTTTTTGGTTTGTTTGCTATTGAGTTGTGTGAGCTCCTCATATATTTTGGACACTAACCCTTTGTCAGATACATAGTTTAAAAATATTTTCTGTCGTTCCATAGGCTGTCTTTTGACTGTGGATTGTTTTCTTCCCTGTGCGGTTTAGTTTGGAGGTCTCATTTGCCTATATTTGCTTTTGTTGCCTGTGCTTTTGGTTTCCCATTCAAGAAATCATTGCCTAGATCAGCGTCAAGACCATCTTTCCTAACTTTTCTTTTAGTACTTTTGTGTCAAGTCTTCCCTCTGAGTCTTTAACCTATTTTAAGTTGATCTGTGTATATGGTGTGAGATCAGGGTCCAGTTCCATTCTTCTGCACGTGGATGTCCAGTTTTCCCAGGACCATTTACTGAAAAGACCATCCTTTCCCCACTGTGTGTTCCTGGCATCCTTGTCAGAGATCACTGGACAGCAGATGTGTGGATTTAGTTCTGGGTTCTTGATTCAGTTCTTTTGGTTCATGTGTCTTGATTGTACAGTTTTGATCATTGTAGCTTTCTAGTGTATTTTGAAATCAAGAAATGTGATACCACCAGCTTTGATTTTCTTGCTCAAGATTGCTACTTGGGGTCTTTTATAGCTCCGTATGAATGATTGCATTGAATCTGTAGATCACTTTGGGTGGTATGGACATTTTTAACAATAGAAATTCTTCAGGACATGAACATGGGGTGTCTTTTCACTATGTGTGTCTTTAATTTCCTCTGTCAGTGTTTATAAGATTTTCAGTGTACAAATCTTTCATTACTTCGGTTAGCTTTTTTTTTTTTTTTGAACGTGTATTTATTTTTGAGAGACAGAGTGCGAGTGGGGGAGGGGCAAAGAGAGAAGGAGACACAGAATCCGAAGCAGGCTCCAGGCTCTGAGCTGTCAGCACAGTGCCCGACATGGGGCTCGAACCCATGAATCGTGAGATCATGACCTAAGCCAAAGTCGGATGAATGTTTAACCAACTGAGCCACCCAGGCACCCCGACTTTGGTTAGGTTTATTCCTATTTGTTTTGTTGCTACTGTGAATAGGATCTTTTTTTTTTTTTTTTTTACTTTCTTTTTATTTATTGCTTTATAATATATTTTCTCCCTAGCCTTGTTGAGGTATAATTGGCATTTTGTAAGTTCAAGGTATACAGTGTGATCATTTTACACATGTATATATTGCAGAATCTTTACCACTGTAAGGTTAGTTAAAACATCCTTCACCTCACAATATTAATATGTTGTTATGGTGAGATCATTGGGAATTTAACCTTCTTAGCAACTTCTAAGTATACAAGACAATCATAGTCACCATGCTGTACAATAGATGCCCAGACTCCATTCCTCTTATAACTGGAAGATTGGTCTCAAACCAACATCTCGTTTTCCTCACTCCCTAGCCCCTGGCAACCACCTGTCTATTCTCTGTACAAACTCAGCTTTTTAATTTTGCAGTGTAGCTTAAAATCAGGAAGCCCGATGATTCCAGCTCTGTTCTTTCTCAAGATTGCTTTGGCTATTCAGGGTCTTGTGTGGTTCCATAGGCATTTGGTTTTTTTCTGTGAAAAATGCCAATAGAATTTTGATGATTGTACTGAGTCTGTAGTGGATTTGGGTAGTATGGCCATTTTAACAATACTAAATTTTCATTTCATGAACATGGGATACCTTTCCATTTGTTTGTATGTCTTCAGTTTCTTTCATTAATATCTTGTGGTTCTTAGAGGATTTTGTTTTTAGGTCTGGAATTAAAACACGTGCAAGTAATGACAATTTGTGGTTTTCTTGATCCTTCTAACTCATAGGATTTTGTTTTTTTTGTTTTTGTTTTTGTTCTTTTTGACTCCATACAAGGTGGACAGTATCCCACCCAATTTTGAGTCATAACAATGATAGTTAACTTTTAAATTTAGTCCTTTATTTTAATTGGAATGTCTGTAAATGTTTCACTCCAAAGTGTTAGGTTTGTAATAGATTTCTTCTAGATGCTTTTTATCCGATGAAATAAAATCTCTTTCTAGCTTGCTGTGGGTTTTTCTTGGGAATTTAGGTATGTATTTATTTAAATTATTAGTCTGTATTGAGGTGGTCATGTAGGGTTTCTCCTTAATTTCAGGAAGGTGGTTCATTTCAGAAATCCTAATGATGAACCATCATAGCATTCCTGAGGAAATTCTACTTGTCTTGTTGGCGTAGATGCTGCTAGATGGAGATCACTGTCATTTGTTGTAATTTTGGGCATTCCTTTTTATGGATTAAATTAGTGTGTTCTCTTGAGGGCCTTTGTTTCTGGTAAAATACAGTCTGTTTTTTCTATCACTTTCATGTTTGTCTTTGAGAATGAATTGGGAAGTTTTCTATCTTTCCCAGTGTCCTCAAGTAATCAGGACAAAATACAAGGCTATTTGTTATGAGAATGTTGGTTGAACTCACCCATAAAAACTATCTGGGTCTGCAGATTGGGGAGGGTTTCATTCTTTGCTAACTTTTTTTTTTTTAATTTCTCTTTGCTTTTTTAAAACCCTTTTTGAATTGAGTTTGGTGAGCTAAAAATCCTTAGTAATAGCCTATTTAATGTAAGTTTTCAGATTTATTGATACACATTTGTATATAGTACAAAGCTCCCTTTCATTTGTAGTTACACGCTGTTTATCATTCTTAAAATGGTTATTTGTACTCTGTTCCTGGATTGGTTTTGCGGGAAGTTTATTTTATTGTTCTTTTTACAGAGCTAGCTTTTGGTTTTATTGCTGCAGTCTCGTATTTTTCTTTTGTTTTCTATTTCATTTATTCCTGCTTTTATCTTTATCATTCCTTCTTTTCAGTTTCTTCAGTTTTTTTTATTGTTGTTTTGGTGGTTCTTTTCCAGCTTTCTGAGTTGAATGTTTAGCTCATTTATTTTCAGTCTTCCTTGTTTTCTAATACGAGCATTTGAAGTTGTAAGTTTTCTTTAGGAGACTGCTATGACATTCCATAATTTAGATATGTAGCATTCTAGTTCATTTCTAAACAGGTCATTATTTCCGTTTCTAATTTCTGTTTAATCCGAGAGTTACTTAGAACACAGTTTTAAATCTAAAGATGGGTAGTTTTAGTGATGCTGTTACTTAGTCTTGCTTTTTGGCCATCTATTTGTTAATAATTTCTAAGTTTACCACATTAATTCCTCCATGCACATTTTAGAATTTTGTCTTTTTTTTGAACTTGAGATTTTTTTTAATGGTCTGTTAAAAACATTGATTTTTTTGGTCAGGTTATTTGTTTATTGTTATTTATTTTAGAGAGAGAGAGAGCATGAGCAGGGGAGAAGGGCAGAGGAAGAGAAAGAGAGAGAATCTGAAGCAGGCTCCATGCACAGGGACCCTGGGATCATGACCTGAGCTGATATCAAGACTTGGGAGCTCAACCCACTGAGCCACCCAGGCGCCCCATTGGTAAATTTATTTTCTCATTTTTTTTAACATTTATTTATTTTTGAGAGACAGAGAGAGACAGAGCACAAGTTGGGGAGGGGCAGAGAGAGAGGGAGACACAGAATCGGAAGCAGGCTCCAGGCTCTGAGCCGTCAGCACAGAGCTTGATGCGGGGCTTGAACTCACAAACCGCGAGATCACCGCCTGAGCAGAAGTCGGACACTTTAACCGACTGAGCCACCCAGGCGCCCCTTTGATAAATTTATTTTCAAAGGATGTATGTCCTCCAGGTGCACAGTATATGTAAAGTGAATACCTGAATATTTACATACATAGAAGTGTATATGAGCACATATCCCTGTTTACTCAGACTTGCTCATTATCATCATGGAAATCCCTTCTGTATTTTCCTTTGATCTGTGAATATCTGAGCCGGAAATGTGTTACTGTCTCCTTGGAATTCAGAAAGATGTTGGTATATGTATTTATTTTGAAGTTCTGATAACTGGTGCATAGCATTTCATGACTTTTATAGTTGCTTAATTGATCATCTTTTATTAATAAAATATTCTTCTCTGTCCCTTATGATAGCTGTCACCTTTAATTCTGTTTTATTTTCCCCTGACATTCAAACTACTAATTCCATGTTCTTTTTGTTCCACAGTTGACTGACATTTTGCTTTTTTATTTTATTTTCAATCTTTTTGAGTTACTTTCTTCCAGAAGTATGTCTTGTAATGAGCATATAATTTAAAAAAAAAAAAAAAAAAAACGTGTTACTTGTGGCATCAGAAATGTGAAAATTCTGTGTGGGCTGAAAAATCCCCGCATCTTGACTGCTTTGACAATTTCTGCTCAGCCTTTGGGATGATGTTCAAATATTCCCTCCTCTAATGAAACCCTTCTGGAAATTCCTCACCCTGAAAATAAGTGGATTTCTCATCTCTTTTCCTTTTTTATTATTTTTTTAAGTTTTATTTACTTACTTGGGAGAGACAGACACAGAGCGCCAGTGGGGAAGGGGCAGACAGAGAGGGAGAGAATCCCAGGATGATGAGGTGCTGGCCTGAACCGAAACCAAAAGTCAGGCACTCAACCGACTGAGCCACCCAGGCACCCTTTTCCTCTCTTTTTCTGTGTCACTTTATGACATTTAAATTCTAGCTCTTAGTACATTGTATTATAAGTATCTACTCAACTAATTTCCTCCAGGATTCATGAATAAGGAAACAACATTCATATTTCTTTGCTTCTTTAATCTTCCTACTCCCAATACGCCCTCCCCCCACCCCCCCAAACGCTTACACTATGTTGTTTTTGGTTCTGTACCTGCCAGCAGAGACCTTGGGGTCTCTGGAGTATTGAGAAGTTATGCCTACTGCATGCAGAAGCGTTTCGAAGTGCAGAAGGAGAAGAGTGCTTCATATAGAGACACAGAGACAGGAAAGCACTGGTCCTGTTTGAGACTTTCCCAGAAGGTCATGGGCTGGAAACTGTTTTGCGTGAAGCAGGGAGCAGGGAGTGGGGGTAGATGAGGATGGAAAAGGAATAGATGTTCCCGCAAAAACATTCTTTCCCTGCAAACGGAGACACTGCGTCTATCATCCTGTTGTAAAGTCTTTGGGACCCAACGTGGAACTTTGCTTTAATAATTTCCCGTTTCACTCCTAGAATTGAACAGCTGGCCATCCTTGGCCTCCTGAAGAGTGCAGCTTAACTTGGGAGAAATCACTCAAGGAAAACTTGGCCAAGGGAACTGAGACCTGGCCAAGAATTGCAGCACTCATAAATAATGCAGCACGGTCCCATTTTTCTGTCCCCACCCCCGTCCCCCAACTTGATTCTATTGGGGGTTTATATTATGTGCTTGCCTTTATGTACAGAAGCCTGGCACGTTGGGCACCGTGCCCAGTTTGTTTTATTTTATGCTTATTCTTTGCTCACTGCCCCTGACTCCACAGGGGATGGCAAGTAGCAAATGGCTGTCGCCTCGGTTTCCCCGTTGTCCCCATTTCTAGGAGCATGAATGCTTATGTGAGTAGGTTGTTTGAGTACAGAGCCCCCCCACCCCCGTTTGCCCTTTGCCATTTTCCCCCCGTCACGTTCACCCTTGCCACCGAGTGACCTTCTTTTTCTTCCAGGATGACTCTCGTCACTGCTCTCTTTTGAACCTGCCCGGTACCCCCGACACAGATTCTAGTGGCCAGAGGTGGTAGAAACACAGCTTCCTCTGAAAGAAAAGCTATATGGGGCAGAGGGGTGGGACTTGGACAGACAGCTTGTGTTGCTTAAGCAGAGAGACATGGGGTTGAGTGGGAGAACTGAGGTCACGGACAAGCTGGTCAGGAACTAGTGTGTTTGAAATACTCGCACTAAATGTAGCGAGCCACCAAGAATTTATCACATGTTGACACTGTTGGCAGAAGGTACCATTCCGTGCAATTTTGGTAGTGACACACGATCTCTTGATAAGAAAGACCTGTCATCACTTAGAAAAGTCAGCGATGAATCTGGCCATGATAGAATCACAATGGCAGCTAGTTAAGGACCACGTGCTACATGTCCTGGAGTGTGCATTTTATCGTTAATCATCAGGGACAGTAGCATCGAGTGGGCGTTCTATACCATCGGACTTTATAGAGGAGGAAGGTGACATTTAGGGAGGTTAAGGGACTCCTCCAGGGTCGGGTGAATAGGTGGTGGGGCTGGGATTTGCCTCACTATGCCTAAGTGAGATGTCTCAAATGAGAAAAACAGTAAGGCCTCTCCTGGCAAATAGACTCTTAACTTTCCTTTAGTGTTTTTACTTGTTTCTCTTTGGATCCTCTTTGTCTATTTCTTTTCCTTAAAAAAAGGGTTTTTTTTAAGTTTATTTATTTTGAGAGAGAGAGAGCGAGCGAGCGTGAGCAGAATAGGGACAGAGAGAGAGAGAGAGAGAGAGAGAGGAGAGAGAGAATCCCGAGCAGGCTGTGCGCCGTTAGCACGGAGCCCGATGCAGGGCTCGAACTCCCAAACCTTGAGATCGTGACCCGAGCCGAAACCAAGAGCTGGGCACCCAACCGACTGAGCCTCCTGGGCGCCCAAGAGACTGAGCCACGCAGACGCCCTGTCTATTTCTTTTCTGAATCCTTTTCCTCTGAAAGTCCTTAAGTACCCTTGAAACTCTGGCCTTTAGTTATTCTATCAACTCTGATGTGCTTCTCTGCTCACCTCTTTGTTGACTCTCTCATACAGATACCCCCAGCCCAGACCTTTCCTCTAACCCTTTTGGGCACCCTTTTGAGTGATCCACAGAGCCTCAAGTCAACATCTTGGTAACTCTTGATGAATGAAGTCTCTTAGCTGGACGCTTGAAATTCATGCTAGAGACCTTACACCTTTAACACCAAGGTATATACACACACATCACAGAGGACAGCCAATTCAGTCTTTACCTGATATCCACCGTATCCCCTTCCAATCCATTTTCCACAGCATAGCCAGAATAAGTTTTATTGTTAAAACGAGTAAAGTAGTTGTTGTCGTTCCCTATCTAAAGCCCTTAAGTGGTCTCGTTTTCGTTACTTTTTTTTTAATTTTTTTTTTTTAACATTTATTTATTTTTGAGACAGAGAGAGACAGAGCATGAACAGGGGAGGGTCAGAGAGAGGGAGACACAGAATCCGAAACAGGCTCCAGGCTCTGAGCTGTCAGCACAGAGCCTGACGCGGGGCTCGAACCCACGGACCGCGAGATCATGACCTGAGCCGAAGTCGGCCGCTCAACCGACTGAGCCACCCAGGCGCCCCTTGTCCTCGTTACTTTTAAGATAATATCAAAGACTTACACAGGACATGTTAATTTGCTAACCATTGATTCATTGAATCTTCATGACTCTCTGAAGTTGTGATATATTATTACTCCCTTGTACCGATGAAATGAAGACCGGAGACGTTCAGTTGCCTTCCCAGAGTCATAGAGATAGTAAGTGATGGAGCAGAGTGAGGTCTACACTGTGTGGCTCCGGAGGCCATTGTTAGCCATTAGTCTTTGCAGCCAGTCTCCTCGTGGCATATCCCACATGATCCCACTGGAAATGTTCAGACTCCCTTCATTTTTCTCGGCCAAGTTGACTGGTAGGATCCTGGAGAGAGGAGGTGTAGGATAGAGCCCCCAGCCGGCCAGCCAGCCAGCCCATAATGCACTTAGAGTAAAAGCAAGAAATAAACCCCAGCTCCTCAAGGTTGTGTATTATTGTCATTACTTCCAAGCTAATGTGTTGGTGCATTGTCGGGGCTCTACGAATTCTGGTGAAGGATGGACTGAAATTGTTGAGATTCCACAATGTGAGAACAACAGGAGGCCTCCATACCATCCATGAAGGTTATATATGGCCCTGGAGAGAAATCTCTACGCATCATCAGGGACTGAACCAAGAAGTATGCATTACCTGTTACGTGCTAGGTATTTTGGGATGCAAGGAGGATAACATGGTCTCTGGGCAGCCCCAAAGACAGTAATTCTGATAGGAATGGAAGGGTCAGATCCTTGCAGATTTGTCTGGAGCAACAGATTCCACATCTGAGCTGTATTAATTACATCTAAATAGCTCAGTTTCACTATGGCCACTCCCCCCTCCCTGCTTCCTGCTTTTAAAAAAGAAATTCTGTGGCTTGGTAGGATCGACTCTACAGTCATCAATTTGTGAGGTATATGATGAGTAAACAATATTGCATTACGGTTCTCAATAGAGGAGAAGCTATCAAATCAAAGGCTATACATGAAGAGCTGGGAATATGTCAGAACCATTTAGTTCTGCTGAGGGCTGATTTTATGAGGCAGAAACAACACAGGATATGATTTTAGTAAATATTTGGATGGCCCTCAAAACACCAGCCTTTTTGCTCTTTGAGTACAGAGTCTGAAGGTCCCCAAGCATGTTAATTTGCAGCCTCTTTGAATTTTATTTCTTAAATGATACAATAGCAATCACTTAAAAAATTTTTTTTTTAAGTTTATTTACTTTTGAGAGAGAGAGAGAGAAAGAAAGAGAGACAGAGTACACACAAGCGAGGGAGGGACAGAGAGAGAGAGGGAGACACAGAATCCGAAGCAGGCTCTGGGCTCTGAGCTGTCAGCACACAGCTGGATGTGGGGCTTGAACTCACGAACTGCGAGATCATGACCTGAGCCGAAGTTGGATGCTTAACCGACGGAGCCACTGAGGTGCCCCGTGTTTTTAAAAAGCATCTTACATTTCTGTTTATTTTGACGCATGTGAAGATTCCTGTGGCCACTGCCACAAACCAGGATCCAAAACAGTTTCTGTCACCCCTCAAAACTCTTATCTGCTTCTGCCCCCAACTCCTACTTCTCGGCAACTGTTGATAGGTTGATAGGTTCTCCATCATGTAGTTCAGGTTTTTTGAAACTGTTGTATAAAGGGAATAACACCATAGGTTCCCTTTTGAGACTGTTCAGCATGATATCTTCGAGGCCCATCAAAGTCAGAGTGTGTTTGTTAGATTCCTCTTTCTAATGTTGATTTATGGCTTGAATTGTGTGCCCCCCACCAAAAAAAAAAAAAAAAATATTTGTTGAAGTCTTGACCCCTACTGCCTCCAAATGTGACTTTATTTGGAAATAGGATTATTGCAGATGTAATTAGTGAATACGAGGTCATGGTGGGTGGGTCCTTAATCCCATGTGACTTGTGTCCTTATAAGAAGAGTAGAGATGATGGGGTTTGGAGCGGTGGAGGTCTGGAGCCGGAGGCCAAGAAAGAATTCTGTGGAGTTTTGGGGGAGGTAAAGGCCGAAGGGAGGCCTCCAGAAGGACTTTGATATGCTAAAGAGGACCCCTAAGATACCCAAGGCCTTGCTATTGTCAAACTAAGGTTGTTTACCCTCTTGTAAGGCTTTAACATTAAGAAAGTTGGGGGTTCCTAGAGAAATGATACACTCTGTGTATCTCAAGTATTTGTCAATGGGCTGCAGGTCATAAAGAAATTCGATTTTACCTGCCTTTTCCTTCTTGCCTTTGTTTTCATATCACTATGAAGGGGAGGGTGATGTTGGGGCTCCAGGAGATGAGTCTATAGGTTTCTGGAGATTAGGCTATTGATAAGATTGCCTTTTTCTTGTCATTTACTAAAGTTTTTGTAAATGGATGGAGACTCGTGTCCTGCAGGATTGCCATCTCCATCAGGCAACCATTTGTTTTCTTCCCTTTCTTTGTTCTTGGGCAGTCAGGAGTCCATGAGGAAAATGACACGTGTCCCACCCGGGGAGGGGGCGGGGTCTGCTAGTTTGTGCTCGGCCGTCAACTTGCCTTATGCTCCGTCATCGGAGAGACACAGAGAGGAGAACGTCATGTGAAGACACAGACAGAGCACAGTCATCCGAAGACCGAGGCCGAGATTGACGTGAGGCTGGCACATGCCAGTGATCTCCCAGGGCCACCAGAAGCTAGGAAGAGGCAAAGGAGGATTCCTTCCATTGTAGGCTCTGGAGGGAGCATGGGTCTGCGGACATCTTGATTGAGACTTCTGGTCTCCACAACAGTGTGATGCTAATCTCTGTTGTTTTACGCCATCCCGTGTGTGGTACTTTGTTCTGGCAGTGCTAGGAAACCAGTACTTAGAGAAGATGGGACTCCGAATTGCTAAAAATTCCTCAACATTTCTATGATCTAAGGTACAAGGAACAGAAAATGAGCCTAGAAAAACGTAAGGGCAAGTGCGGTGGAAAGACATGGGATAGTTTGTGGGATTACGGATAATTGAATAAAAAGGTAGCAGAAAGAGTGGGGAGTTCTCCAGCCGTTCTGGAGCTTGGGTACAGGAACTAATTGCCAGTCTCTCCTGGGTACAGTGAAAATGACTCTGCTCCAACTGCTTGCGATTGAAATCCGTTTCCCTCATTACTAGTAAACGTGAATGTTTCTTCCAATATTTGTCAGCTTTTTGTGTTTGATCTTTTCTAAATTTCCTATGTATATTTACTCCCATTTAGAAATAGGGGTAATCTTCTTTCTTTCAAAAACCTATTGTGGGAGTTCTTGAAATATTCTGGATTTCGATCCCATTGCTATCATATAGGATGCAAATAATGTGGTTTAGAATGTTCCTTATCTTGGCCCTGTACCTTTCTTTAAGAGTCTGTTGCCAAACAGATGTTTTAAATTAATCACAAGGTCAAGCCCCAATCAGTGTTTTCTTTTATTTAAAAAAAATTTTTTTTAACATTTATTTATTTTTGAGAGACAGAGAGAGACAGAGAACAAGCAGGGGAGGGGCAGAGAGAGAGGGAGACACAGAATCTGAAGCAAGGCTCTAGGCTCTGAGCTGTCAGCACAGAGCCCAATGTGGGGCTCGAACCCACAAACCGTGAGAACATGACCTGAGCCAGTCTGTTGCTCAACCGACTGGGCCACCCAGGCACCCCAGTGTTTAATTTTATTGATTCTTTCTTTTGTTTGTTGCTTAATGTCTTGCCCCATCCCAAGATTATAAAAGTATTCTCTTATATTGCCCACTAACCTAGTTTTTAATGTCTGGGTCTCTAATTCATCCACAGTTTAATTTTGTGTGTGCAGTGTGAAGAAGGAATATCATTAAAATTTTCCAAATGTATAGTCAGTTATGGCAACTTCATTTTTTTAAAATAATTTTTTAAATATTTATTTTTGAGAGAGAGAGAGAGAGAGAGACAGAGCGTGAGCAGGGAAGGGGCAGAGAGGCATATAGAGACACAGAATCTGAAGCAAGCTCCGGGCTCTGAGCTGTCAGCACAGACCTCGACGTGGGGCTTGAACCCACAAACCATGAGATCAAGACCTGAGCCGAAGTCAGACACTCAACTGACTGAGCCACCCAGGCGCCCCCCCCAATATTTTTTGATAGCAGATAGAACATGTATTCGTCATTATTTTTTACAGAATTTGTATGATTTAAAAAAAATATTTTCTTTAAGGATAACTTGTTAATTTAGATAAAAATATCGCTGAGAATGTAATTGATAGAGTGCTGAATTTGTAGATAGTTTTAGGGGGAGATTTTAAATACTTGCCTTATTGAGTTATTAAAATCTTCTTTCAGATACTTCCATAAGTTTTAAGACACTTCCATACATTTATACAATTTTCTTTATATTTGTCTTGTTGATTTTTTTCCTGTGTATCTCATTTGTTTGAAAAAGATATATCTTCTCAATACTCCTTAAAGAATTTTTTTAATGTTTATTTGTTTTGAGAAAGAGGGAATGTGCATATGCACACACATGTAAGCATGTGAATGGGGGAGAACAGAGGCACAGAGAGATAGAGAGAGAGAGAGAGAGAGAGAGAGAGAGAGAATCCCAAGCAGGTTCTGCACCATCAGCACAGAGCCTGACGTGGGGCTTGATCTCATGAACCACAAGATCATAACCTGAGCCGAAATCAAAAGTCAGATGTTTAACCACTGAGCCACCCAGGTGCCCTCAATAATCCTTTTGATGTGCTCTTCTTTGTGTGCAGCCGAGGAAACAATTTTTGTGTATTTATGAGGTATCTGGCCACCTAA
Organism: Lynx canadensis; assembly: GCF_007474595.2. Classification (NCBI taxonomy): domain Eukaryota; kingdom Metazoa; phylum Chordata; class Mammalia; order Carnivora; family Felidae; genus Lynx; species Lynx canadensis. Next base: position 20,628,613 of record NC_044318.1, read on the forward strand.
CCGGATTGCATTATTACTTAGAATAATTTTTCAGTTGATATCCTTCATTTTTCCAGGTAGCAATCATCTCTCCCACTAAGAATGACTGTTTCCTGTTTTCTTTTCTAATATTCCTTCTCCTTTACGTGTCTGCTTGCATTTATCCCAACGCTAGAAGAATGGGATACAGCAGCTCTGATATCAGGAATTTCGTCTTTTCCTGACTTCCCTGAAAATATTTTTTACGCTGGCATTTATTTCAGATTTTGGTAGATATGCTTTCTTGAGTTGGGAAGTAGTTTTCCTTAAAAAAAAAAAAAAGCAGAAGTGTATGAAATGCTTTTCTGGTGTCTGTTTGAATGATCACGTAAATTTGTGTTCTTGGTCTGTTAGGTGGATTCAGTGAATAGAAACCCCGACGTTCGTCAGTCCCGTCATTCTTTGTCCTTAAACCTGCCTTGTAATTTTTTGTTGAAAGCTGGACGTGATGTATTGGGATATAGGAACTGAGGTAAAATAGACCTTTAGCGGGAAGCTGTGGTGGCGGTTTCTTCCGGTTCCTGGAGGGATAGAGTGCCCTTCCCTCAGGTGGAAAACAATTCAGCCACCCTTTCTTCCTCTGGAGAGTCATCCTTTGTCACGGAGAAGACGGAGGTATTGGACAATGGCTGCCTTCTTCGCTTCCCTGTCTCCTCCCCAAAGCCCCAGGCTGATCTCCCTCTGTGCTTCAGTGTGAAAACCTGATGGGGTTCCCATGAAAACCCGTGAAACCCATTGTAAAACCCATGAAAGTGTGGGGGCCCCCTGTGGTATAGGAAAATAGAAGTATTTGCTCTTGTGTCCCCCCGTTCCCTGGCACAGAGTTCCTAAAATCCTTGGAATTTACTATCTTTGGCATGCTAACGTGATGACTCCAGATTGGGGGGTCACAGGATCGCTTCAGGCTGGGAAGTGGTTACCGGGAAACGCAAAGTTCTGACTGGAGGGTTGGAAACACCCTCTCACCCCAACCTCCAGGAGAGATGGGGGCGCTGGAGATTGAGTTCAGTCACCAGTGGCCAATTATGCCTGTGAAAGGAAGCCTCCGCAAACACCCCTAAACTGCAGTGGGGTTCACAGGGCTTTTGGGTTCACGAACACAAGGATTCACTGAGAGGGTGTGTGTGCCCCCCATTGGTGGTTGGCGTTTGAAGTGGGGCAGTCTTGTTGGACTTAATTAAGCCCCTTAACGTTTGGGATCTGCACTAACTCTGGGTAGCGTCAGCACTGGATGGAATCATCAGACACCCAGTGGGTGTCAGAGAATCAGAGACACCCTAAGACTGGGGTGACCCCCCCCCGGAGTTTCTCAGCCTCACACAAGTCCACACCTGGCCTCCAGCAGCCCATCTAGCTGACCCTGTAGGGGTCCCTAAGTCTGTAGCTTCAAGCAAGCAGATCTTGACTGTAACTCTGTTTCTCCAGAATCCAAGATGGAGGTCTGCTGTTCAGTTCTTTCACGGATCCAAGAAAAGTCACTGATTCTTCCATCTGTTCGACTGGAAGAAAGGGTGTTGGAAGGATGGGAGTAGCGACTTTCAGTCTCTTTCCGCGCTGGAACCGAAACCTGAAGTCTCCTCACATCGTTTGTGTGAGCCCGGCTTCTCCAAGACGTGTTATTCTTTTGCACACTCTGGGTAGGATTGGCTCAGAGGTGGCTTCTGTGTCTGTGAGTGGGGCTAGGCTACAGTTTTTCATTGGTACGTGGATCGTGCTTGTACGGCTTTGTCTTCAGGATTCACAGAACTAGCTGAGCAACTCTCCGCCTTTTCAGTTCTGGGGTTTTTATTGTTATCTGAAAGGTTTGGCAGAACTTGGCTTGCAAAGCTTGGGCGGGTGTCTTTCTTTTATTTATGTTTTCCTTTTTCAGTTTCACTTCTTGTACTCATGAATGCCCACAAAACCCAAGCGTACACATGCATATTCAAACATACACGTATATAATTATGCATAAAAGGAATTGCAGCGTGAAAACATTTTGTTATGGAATCCTTAATTTACACGTAATCTCTCGTGTCTTCTGTTTTGCTAACTTTTCTTTCTTTCTTTTTTTTTTTTAACCTTCCCTCCACTTTCCTTCCCAGCTCATTACCCAGACACTCTGTAACCAGGGCTTACAGCCTGGCATGCGGCTCTCTGCAGCCTTTGCTGTGCTCACAAAATTATACAAATGCATGGGCGTGTGTGCACGGGCAGACGCACAAACACACACGGAGGGAATCATTTTGATTTTGTTCTGCAGAAATCAGAACGCACGTATATTTGCCTCTCGGCTTCTTGCCCGTTTCACTGTCAATACATTGTGCAGATCACTCCAGATCAGCTGTTTAAAAATCCAGCTTTTTTTTTTTTATGACTATGTAATTTTCCACGGTAGGGTATTCACTGTTCCCTGCTTTTTTCTTCTGCAAATGATTCTGCATTAACAACCCTCACACATTTCGTAGATACTGGTGCTTTCATTTCTATTTGATAGGCTCCCGGGAGTGGGATTTCTCAGTTGAAAGGTACGTGTGTTTTTAATTTTAATAGCTCTTTCCAAATTGCTTTCGCCGGTCCCTCGTTTGGAGTAGTTTTTTGACAGCATTTCCAATTTCTTCAATGGTTATTGGTCTACTCGAGTTTTCTACCTCTTCGTGAGTCAATTTCAGTAAATTATGTTTTCCGATGGAGTCATTCATTTTGCATGGATTTTTAAGATCGGTGGTATAAATTTTACATCGTGTTCTCATATAATTTTAGAAGTTCTTCCTTGTATCTGTAGAGCTTTGAACACTGTGTCTGTGTCTTTCCTCTTTTTTGACTAGCTGTGCTCCATGTCACTCCGTAAGTCTTTAATTTGAGAGTAGCCTGGAGACTTGAAATATTTTGAATTTGTTTAGTTTAGGCTTGAATGTGTCAACCACTCTTTACTCTGCAGCCGCCATTCTCCAAAGCATGGGGGTTACTCCAGCATTTTCCTCCCATAGATTTGCCATACTGTCTTGGTCTCTTGGACTTACTCTTGAAAAAATGTGGGCTTTTGGGGTCATTTCTTGGAATTTTGGGGGGGGAGGAAAGCAGACACTGTTTCTAAAAATCCCATGTTTTTAAAAAACTTACTTTGAGAGAGACAGAGACAGCGTGAGTGGGGAAGGGGCAGAGAGAGAGGGAGAGAGAGAATCCCAAGCAGGTTCCACACTGTCAGCGCAGAGCCTGATGCGCAGGCTCACCCTCACGAAACCGTGAGGTCATGACCTGAGCCCAAATCAAGAGTCGGACGTTTTAATCGACTGAGTCCCCCAGGCGCCCCCCTAAAATCACATACTCATCCAGGGTTCTCTGTGTATATTTCTAGCGGACCAGCCGTTTTAACAAAAGTATGTTTGGAAAGACAGGATGTACAGATACAAATAATCCCTGGCAACTCTCTACAGAGGATAATGTCAAAAAAATAAGCCAAGCCTACTCTATCAGGCTATTTCGCATGCGTTGCCTTTGTTAATCTTTACAGCCGTATGGCAAGGCGACTGTATAATCATTCCCATTTTATCGTTGGGAAAACCAAGGCTTAGAGAGGTAACCGTTTTACCTAATAAGTGTCGTCAGGACTCACAATCAGTTTTCTGGCGTGCTTGCTCTTTTTTTTAAGTTTATTTTTTTTGAGAGACAGAGGGCACACGAGCACGGGAAGGGGCAGAGAGAGAGAGAGAGAGAGAGAGAGAGAGAGAATCCCAAGCAGGCTCTGAGATGTCCGCGCAGAGCCCGATGTGGGGCTTGAATCCACGAACCTTGAGGTTATGACCTGAGCCAAAGTCGGATGCTTAACCGACTGAGCCACCCAGGTAGGTGCCCCTTTCAGTTTTTTTTAATGTTTATTTATTTTTGAGAGAGAGAGAGAGATAGAGAGAGAGAGAGACAGAGCGTGAGTGGGGGGAAAGACAGAGAGACAGGGAGACACAGAATCCGAAGCAGGCTCCAGGCTCTGAGCTGTCAGTAGAGAGCCCGACGCGGGGCTCGAACCCACAAACTCCGAGACCATGACCTGAACTGAAGTCAGCCGCTTAACTGACTGAGCCACCCAGGCGCCCTGCCCCTTAAACTTTTTTATTGTAAAAAACACATGAAAAAGTGCACCAAAAATATAACGAACACAAGAATGTGAGCTAATCCTGTACCACTGCCCAGGTCAGGGAGATAATAGCCAGCACCTTTGAACTCCCTTTTGTGTCCCCTCTAATGGCCATCTACACTATCTAAAGTTACAGTCATGTATTCTTCACTTTTCTTTTTCATTTTACCACCCATCCTCCCTGAACAGGAAGAGTTTTGCCAGTTTTTGACATTGGCGTGGATGAAATTATACTCGGTGTATTTTTTTTACGCCTTGCGTATTTCACTCAACACTCTGTTTGCGACGAGTCTCGAAGTTTTGTGACAAGTCCTGTCAGGGTGGCTGAGGTTTGTCTTTAGCTCTGTGGGGCACGCCGTTGTGCAACCATACCATTCAGGACAGGTAGACATTTGCGTCGTTTCCAGTTCAGCACGCTCCTGGGCGATGGCGCTGAAGAGAGAGCGCTCTCGTATCTCTCCTCTGCTCCTCACACGGGACACGTTTGGGACCAGATGCGTGGGGGTTCTTGCCACGCCAGTTCTCGCATTCTCTGCAGACCTCAACTGCATATCCCACAGTTCAGCTCAGCGCTGACTGTTGACTTGGAGACCGCGTTAGATCCCGAGGGTCGAGACCTCAGTCCTACAACCCTGCTTCCTCTTCAGACTCCACTTTCAGGGCCCTAATGGTCACCTGTTCTTTGACTGACCTGCTATAAATCGGGGCTCCCACAACACCCTCCTTCGACTTGATAATTTGCTGGAACAGCTCCCAGAACTCAGGGAGACACATTTGCTGGCTTATATGATCCAGGATATATGATAAAGGGATACGGATCAACACAGTCGGATGAAGGGATCTGTAGGGCGAGCTCGAGAAGAGTCTTGAGTTCGGGAGCTCAGTCCCCGTGGAGTTGGGGTCCACCGCCCTCGTGGCACCTGGATGTGTTCACGAACCCAGAAGCTCTCTGACCCCCTGGTTCAGAGATCTTATGGAGGCTTCATCACGTAGGCGTGATGGGTGAACTCAGTCGCCAGCCCCTCCCCCCTTCCTGGAGGACGGGGGCTGGACGGTCCGAGCTCCTGATCATGGCTTGCTCTTTCCGATGACCAGCCCTCTAAGGACCTGGAACCAGTTTTGACACACGTGCTCTGACACACAGGAGCTCTGCACTAGAAACGGGAATAGAACCGAATCTGTTTCTTAACTATAAATCGCAATGTCAGAAGCCCTCGTCCAGGAAGCTATCCAAGAGCCCGTCAAGGATCACCTCATTAGAAAAAAAAAAAAAAAGAAAGAAAGAAAGAAAAAGAAGGAACGAAAAAGGAAAGAAGGCAAAAACAAGAGATGCTCCTGTCACCCAGGAATTTTCCAGGGATTTAAGAGCTCTGTGTCAGGCACTGAGGTCAAAGACCAAATAGATAAGCAAAAGGTGTGCTCCTACTTCCTTTATCACTAAGGAACTCACAGAGTTGTTTTTTTTTTTTAATTTTAAACGTTTATTAATTTAATTTTGAGAGAGAGAGAGAGAGAGAGCAAGCAGGGGAGGGCCAGAGAGAGGGAGAGAGAGCATCCCAAGCAGGCTCCGCGCTGTCCGCGCAGAGCCTGATGTGGGGCTTGAGCTCACGAACGATGAGATCATGACCTGAGCAGAAATCAAGAGTTGGAGGCTTCACCGACCGAGCCACCCAGGCACCCCGGAAACTACAAAGATTTTATGAGCTGTGGCCAGGAGCCAAGGGTGAAGACCGAAAGACGTATTTTTTATTGTATCGCAATGACTACGAACGTTCTTTCTACCCGTATTCGGTAGGCGCGTGCGTGGCTTTCTCTCGTACTTTGGTGTGCGTGTGCATAAATGTATGCAGAGGGAGAAATGCTGGATTATTGGGTATTTGTATCTTCATCTTTGGTGAGTCATGCCAGACTGCTTGACAAAGTGGTTTCCCTGATTTTCACTCCCACCTGCACTGTATGGGAGTTACTGTTATTTCCTCATATTGCTTATTTTCGAGACTGCAGTTTTCATCTCTGCCAAAGATGTGTCGGGGTAGCTCGCTGTGGTTTTGATTTGCATTTCCTTGATTCTCATGAAATTGAGTACCCTTTCTTTTTTTCCTTTGGCTGTTTGGACTTCTTCTTTAGTGTTGTGTGATCTAGTATTTTACTCGTTTTAAAAAACCACGTAGTCCGTTTTCTTAGAGAGGTGTTTATCCTGGGTATGAATTCTTTGTTAGTTTTATGTGTTTGAAGTATATTTTCCACTGTCTGCCTTGACATCTCTCTCTCTTAATGATGTCTTGTGATGAATAGAACTTCTTAAGTTTAATGGAATCCAATTTATTATTGTTTGCTTTTATGAGTCAAATATGTTAGGTCTTATTTCAGGTTTCTCTCTCTACTAAATGACGTGGAGGTATTCTCATATAGGATACTCTAAAAAGTCTGATAATTTTGACCAATTGAATTTAAAAAAACCAAACTCGGGGCACCTGGGTGGCTCAGTCGGTTAAGTGGCCGACTGAGGTCAGGTCATGATCTCGCGGTTTGTGGGTTCGAGCCCCGTGCCGGACTCTGTGCTGACAGCTGGGACCCTGGGGCCTTGTTCGGATTCTGTCCCCCTCTCTCTCTGCCCCTCCCCCATTCATGCTCTGTCTCTGTCTCTCAAAATAAATAGATGTTAGAAAATTAAAAAAAAAACACCTCAGTTTTGCTTGAAAAGATTAAGTCATCCATTGGAATTAAACATTGTTTTGATTTTATAGAGAGGTGTCATATGGTGTATTTTTCTGGAAAAACAGATTTAATTTGGATCATTACAGGTTTAAAAATCTTTCCTTTAAAGTCGCCCAAACGCGGAAACTTTGTGTAGACAAATTCCTGCAGCTCTGCCTCATTTTACCCAATATCTCTGTTGTCCGGATCAGGGTGTTAGTCTGCTCATGCTGCCCTAACAAAATACCACAGACTGGGCTACTTAAACAATAGAATTTATTTTCTCACCCTTCCGGAGGCCTAAAGCTCAAAACCAAGATGGCAGCAGCATTGTTTTTATTGAGGCCTCTTCCTTGGCTTGCAGATGACCGCCTTCCTGCTGCCTCTTCACACGGTTCTATGGGTGATGCCCCTGGTGTCTCTCTGAGTGTTCTCATGTCTTCTTATAAGGACACCAGTCACATTGGGCTAGGGCCCATGCTGATGGTCTCGTTTCAACGTAAGCCTCCTGTCTCCAAATTCAGTTCCTTTCTGACGTATTGGGGGTTAGAGCTTCAGCGTGTGAGATTTGGAGAGGACAGGATGCATCCCATCACAGTGGCACATGATCTCACATTTCATGTGTGTCACATACATGTATGACACACATGTGTGCTTGCTCTTACTTCTAAGTGATTCACGGACCTAGGGACTTGCCTCACACCGAGAGGGCTTGCATGGGAAAGGTAGCGTCTCCTCCTGAGGAGACAGTTGGGTTCCTTCTTCCGTTCCGTGTCCTGGCATCTTGCAGAGGAATGTGAGTGGTCAGAACGTCCATTCCATTGGCCTCTGTGAGCCTCAAGTTCATTCTTTGGGAGTCTTGAGGGAACCCCGGTCTCCAGGAAGGGTCCCCCATTCAATCCCACTCAGGCTGTCTTCTCTTTGATCGAGTTAAACCAAACCGTAGACTAAACCCATCCTTAGAATCCCAGCATCCAGAGGGGCGCCTGGGTGGCTCAGTCGGTTAAGTGTTTGACTCTTGATTTTGGCTCGGGTCATGATCTCACGGTTCATGAGTTCGAGTCCCGCGTCGGGCTCTGTGCGGGCCGTGCGGAGCCTGCTGGGGATTCTCACTCCCTCTCTCTCGGCCCCTCACCCGCTTGCGCTGTCTCTCTCTCTCACAAAAATAAATAAGTAAAGATTAAAAAAATCCTGCCATCCACTCAGAATAAAGAAGACCTGTCAAACCATAAACTTCATGTCCGCCCTGGGTCCTAGGACCCAGCTTGTAGAATAGTGGCATGTTTAGGACATTCCCCAGACGCCTAAGGAAGAGTCACAGAGGATCATCGTGGGAGGGGGGTGGGGGAGGAGGGGAGTGGGAGAGGAGGGGAGTGGGAGAGGAGGGAGGTGGGGGAGGAGGGGAGTGCTCCCCGTTGAGAGGAGCAGCAAATGCGATTTTCCCTGTGTTGTTGATTAGCCAGAGTTGGGAGGGGAGAAATTAGGATAACCCCTAGATGTGAAACTCTCGTTGAGAGAATCTGCTGTCCCTGTAGTGCTCCCTGCTTGGTTTTACAGGATCCTATGCTAGTAAGACTGACTTACTTTCATCTAGCCGAACATTCTGCTGCAGCGCAATCCCTCTGTTTTAGATTCGCATAATGTCTTTCTTCACCTTCAGTATAAACACGCACATGCACACACTCACATGCACACATGCACGCAAGTGCTCAATGCACACAGAGCTACTAAGGCATTTTCTGGGAGGGTTTTAATCCCAAGGACGCAGCCAGTATCTTATTCCGTAGCTCTAGGGGCTGGCACATAATAGGTGCTCAAATAAATGCAGGTTGCATGAATGCTGGAACCGTTCACGGTCAAGATGAGGAATTACTCAGTCAGTGGGGTCCTAATTAAGAACATCGGAAGGGCAGTGGGAGAGCTGAGTTAATCTCCACTCACCGACGTACAGGCACACTCAGTTTACCCAGCTGTGACATATGCCCACAGACGGGTAGATAAGTAGGTCCTAGATGAGTGGGTAGATAGGTACATTGAGACGGGGAGGTACAGAGATCGGGGTGTGTATGTGCCTCCTTCAGCTGTCCTTTAGAGATTGTAGAAACGAAGACAGTGGAGGTCCTGGGGGAGAGTCTGTCAGATACACGCGGATGGACCAAGTCAGAATCTGTACCCGCTTCCTTACCTTGTTCCACCTGCTCCCTCTACCTCTGCCCGCCTCCCACCTGAGCGAAGATGCCTGCTGTTAAGATGGAAAAAAAAAAAAAAAAGCCAGGATCCAACCACTTTCCTTGGAATCCTGTAAGGGGAGTGGAACAGATTTAGAACTTTGGCGGTGGCCGTGACTTCTATGCCAAAAAGCTGATTTTTTTTTTCCCCCTGAATTGAAGATTCATTGTAAGGTACTAAATCCGGAGGAAACAGTAGGCAGTGCAGCCTGCTTTTCTGTTCTTCTCCTTCCCCCTTCCCGCCGTAGGAGTCCGCAGCCCCGACAGCAGATGTCCCTGCTCTCAGCCTGCCGCGGGCTCCCAGGAGCACCTTGACATAGAACAACAGCCTGCTAGATTTCAGGGGCGCCTTCAGAGAAAAAGAAACGCAACCCCGCTGAAGTGGGAGGAGAAAATATTTCATAAACAGGGACCATTTGGTGAGCCCTCACGCTCTGAAAGGTTCAGGATTCAAAGAAACAGAAGAAAAAGAGAAAAACCTAGCATTTCATCCGGAGGCTAGTCAACTCCTTGGGAGTCATTGCCTTGAGGAGCAAATGTTGGAATTCTGATCGTCAGCGTTAGAAACTGGCTCGGAATCAGGGGAAACAGGGACTGCCCTTGTCAGCCGTGGCCGTGGCCTTGCCCCCGCCGCGTTCCTTGTTGGGAAGCTGGGGGTGACGTGGTTATTGGCAAAAGCCCGTCTGTCTGGGAGAGAAGAGCAGATGAAAACAAGGGCGTCTGCGTGGGGGCAGGTTGTCTTGTACGATGATGCTTCTAGAGTTTCTTGGGGGTGTGTCACAGCCTCTAAGAATTCCTGTGGCATGAAGCGCGTGTATGTGCACGCATGCGTGTGCATGCGTGTGCGTGTGTGTGTGTGTGTGTGTGTGTGTATTTACCTTTTCCACCCTACCTTTGGAATCCTGATTTCCCTGACTCTTAGTTCATGTAAGAATAATAGCAGTAGTTGCTGAACGTTCCTGGGGTACCAGAAAGGAGCAAGGTGGATTCATCCATCTGCTGCTGGGAAGGGGGAGGGGCGTGCATCCCTCCGACTCACGGCCCGTGGGACCGGGCTGCTGATTTGCTGTCTGCGGAGAAGCCACATCAGCGGTTGTGTGGTCTACACGAAATTCTGGACTGTGGAGAACTGTCAGCCTCCTAGCAAAAGCGGCGAAGGACAGGTTGGAGCACCTTTCCCCGTGCAGCGTGGGCTCGGTCACGGTGGCCCCGGGGACCTGGGGTGCGGAGAGGTGTCGAAGGTGGACACCGCCTGCCCCCCGACCCCGTGGGTTCCACGCGAACTTTGCCACCTGGGGACTCCGTGGCTTCGGGCAAGTTACCTGACCTCCTCGGGACGTTGTTCCTCAGATGCAAACTAGGGGGCTATGAAGGGAACACTGTCATTCCGGGGAGGTCTCCGTGGTTCAAGGGCGCGTTCCCGTGAAGCCGCGGGGGCTCGGGCACACGGCTCGTGTCCTCAGAGCTGATCCTCTCCCAACAGCCGAGGCGACGGCACTGCTAACATCGATTGAGCCGTCATCATTCTGAGCCCGGTGTCATCGTCCCAGAAACCCCATCAGTGGGTGCTGTTAGGAAGTCCTTCCTCCACGCGAGGAAACGAAGGCACGGAATGACTTGTCTCCGGGAGGAACACCAGCCCTTGTTAAATCCCACGCTCTGTGCTGGGCCCTGCGCGTGCTGTTCTCGTTGAATTCTTCTAACACCCTTGCGGGCATCTCAGTATAAATGTCTCGTTATCTTAAAGTTTAGAGATAAAGAAGAGAAGGCTCAGAGAGGTTCAGTGACATGGCTAGGACCGCACAGGACCGGGGTTCAGATCTCTGCCTTCGTCTGCAGCTTGGGGCCTTCCTGGAGGGTTCATCTCTACCTTTGGGATGTTAACGGGTTGAAGTCTCAGGCCATCCCAACTTCTGTGGTCCCACTCCACTCAGAGCCCGAAGGGATAAACTAATTAAATCAGAGCTGGATATTTTCCAGGTCAATCCATGGATTCGATCTCCCTGGGCGTCATCACGTCCTTGCTGGTGGCAGTTTACTTCTCCCTGCTGAGTCTTGTGGGCATCTCCGGCACCTGGCCAGCCCGTTCTCATCCCTGCTTCTCTCCTTACTTCTCCTCTTGTCCTCTCTTCCGTCCGTCCATCTGTCCATCCATCCATCCCTTCCTCCCTCCCTTCCCTTTCTTACTTCACCTCTCCCTCCTACCCCCTCTGCCCTCCATCCCTCTGTCCATCCCTTCCTCCCTCCTCCCCCTCTCCTGAACCAGACAGCGTACTAGGTACTGTGGATACGACAGCGGACAGAAATCACGCGACGTCACGGAACTTACATTCTGTCAGGGAGAGGTGAAACACGTAAAATCTAAACCATGTTCTGTGGTGATGAGCGTCAGGACACCACAAACAAAAACAAAATAGGGGAAGGGGAAGTTTGGAATGTGAGGCAGAGTAACCAACGAGGGCCTCGCTAGGAAGGTGGCGTTCGAGTAAAGCCAAATGAAGTCAATGGTGGTCTCCGGGAAGAGCTTTACGGACAGACGGGCAGGAGCAAATGATGAACCCCTGAGATGGGAGCACCAGAACCAAAAAGAGGCCAACGCAGAGGTGGCAGAATGAGCCAGTGGCAGGTTGGAGCGGGTCGGGCAGGGCCCTTCCGTAGCCTGGCGAGGACTTTGGCTTTCGGTCTGAGTTAGGTGGGAATCCGTCAGAAGACATAAAGCAGGGGTGCTACGTCATCTGACTTCGCTCTGATGGGGTTGCTTAGTTTTTTTAAATTTTTTTTTTTTTCAACGTTTATTTATTTTTGGGACAGAGAGAGACAGAGCATGAATGGGGGAGGGGCAGAGAGAGAAGGAGACACAGAATCGGAAACAGGCTCCAGGCTCTGAGCCATCAGCCCAGAGCCCGACGCGGGGCTCGAACTCCCGGACCGCGAGATCGTGACCTGGCTGAAGTCGGACGCTTAACCGACTGCGCCACCCAGGCGCCCCGGGGTTGCTTAGTTTTAACAGTACAGACCGAAGAGGGGCTGGTGCAGAAACAGGGAGGTCAGCTGGCATACTATTGCAATGGTACAAGCAAGAAAGTTTGGCGTCCTGGACCGAGCGGGTAGTTGTGGACGTGGGGAACGTGGTCAGGTTCTAGCTGTAGTTGAAGGTGAAGGCGCCAGGACGCGGGGACAGGCCACTCTTTCCTGGTCTGTAGAGAAGGCAGACACGTCTTCTAGGTCTGGAAGTCTGGCCATTTGGGAGGATATTACCTGTGGTAGCACTAAGCAGAGGAAATCAGACAACATAGGTGGGACATAGTCGCAAAGAAGACGCTAGGTTGGGTCCTTCCAGAAGCAGAAGCGCATGCCAGTGTGAGGTGAGGGACACACGAGAGGTTTTGGGGACTTGATGAAGGACAGGTGGCAGCGAGGTGGGAACGGCAGGCCGACGCCCGCAGAGGAGAAGGCGGAGGAGGAGGGTGGGGAGAAGTTGTTGCAGACACAGCTCTAAAAGGAACCCGGCCAGGCCAGTGGAGGGAGGGAGGCCTCAAGCCGGAGCTACCCGTCAGTGACGCCCCCTGCAGCAGGGGCCTCGAGATATATCGTGACTTCCTCGGAGAGGGTGCCCAGATCTAAATGGGGGAAGGCAGATCCGCACTGGGACAAACGTGTCAGAGCCAGGTGTCAGGAGCCTCACTGAGCGGGAAGTAGGGGTGGGACCAGGAGCAAGGAAGGAGGATGGTGACAAAGTTCCATAGTACTCACCCCGGGGAGCCGGGTATTTCTGTGTTCTAGGTATCCTCTCGCTTAGTACTCGCAACAACCCTACGTACCGATTTAGCCAGAAAGACAGGAAGAAACCAGGTTTCACGAGTGCCGAGGGAAGTGTGGGATGCTAAGGGGGGTGCTGGCCAGGGTGGGGATTAGCTTCTCCACCTCGATGCCCCCGTATCGCTTCACTTGGGTTGGCTACTGCTGTATGCATCTGTCTCCCTTGTCAAACACGGCTTTTATAGAGATGCCCACACAACACTTAAAAAGGAATCCGTTGCACCAAATGGATACAAGGGTGGATATAAGGAAGGAGAGATGGATGGATGGATGGATGGATGGACGGATAGATGGATGGAAGGAAGCTGAGAGAATGGTCCACAGGGGAACAACCAGGACGAGTATGGATCCCAGTTTTTAAATAAGAAAACAGAAGCACAGAGAGATTAATTAACATAAATAGTGTATCTTGAATTCAGACAGCGGGACGCCAGAGTGTGTCCTCTTAACCACTGTGTGAGGAGCAAAGACAGCTGTAATTCCTTCATCCTGGAAGCCATCAAGCAGCGTGTGGTTGGATTTTCTGGCTAAAGCCCCAGGATCAGGCCGGATGATTGTCATAAGGCCACTTCCTGCTCAGAGCTCTCTTCCGGCTCGAAACCCCCATCCCAGCCCTGGTATGATCACTTCGCCGTGTAGGGACACGACCCAAGTCTGTCTTCCCTTCCACTTTATTTGCAGAGCTTAACCCGTATCGGGGCTCAATCAATGTGTGTTGAATAAATTATTCAACAGTTAAAAAAAGTAATCGAAGAAATACATGCAGGCAGACGGCCTTTCAGGTTCCACAGTGTGGTCAGCTCATCATGTGCCCGTACCGATGAGTAGTGTTTTCGCTGAAATTATTTCTCCGCCCCGAGGGCCGGCAAACGGAAAGGAGTGGCCTCGGGCACCCCAGCTTGTCACCCGGTCTGCTGGAGTGCTCGTGGTTCTTCACCATTCCCCTTTCCTCAAGGAGCTTTCAGAGCAGAACGCTCCCCACCCCCGGCCCCAACCAACGTAGTGTTTTTGTTTTTTGTTTTTTAATTTTTTTAACGTTTATTTATTTTTGAGACAGAGAGAGAGCATGAACGGGGGAGGGTCAGAGAGAGGGAGACACAGAATCCGAAACAGGCTCCAGGCTCTGAGCTGTCAGCACAGAGCCCGACGCGGGGCTCGAACTCACGGACCGTGAGATCATGACCTGAGCCGAAGTCAGCCGCTTTACCGACTGAGCCACCCAGGCGCCCCCCAACGTAGTGTTTTAAAATGGTAACCATTCTGATCATTTCTCAGGATTCCGTGGCTGGTGGGGTGCTCCTGATTGTGCCACGTTTGCTCATGTTCCATTGACCAAAACAAGTCCTGTGGGCGAGGCCAGGTTCAAAGAGTAGCCGAGTATGTTTCATCATGATGATAGGAGCCACAAAGCCGAATCGTGAAGGGGTGCATCCAAGAGGGTGAGAGACATTTGTGACTGTTCTTACAACATACCACCCTTGACCTTCTGGGTCCAGCTACCCGCAAAGGATCCTTTTGGCTGGTGTCCTCTCCTGCAGCTGGGCCCTGTTTTTCATCTTTTTCATGTTAACCCCGTCGAAGTTCCTGGCTTTGCCCCCGATCTGCGTCTGATGCAACCGTTCCATCCAGTTTTTAAATACGTGGACATCAGCTCAATGTAGACTGGGTTTTGCCCCTGGACTTGGCTTTTGTGAAGTCCTGATTGTTCTCGTGTGGACCATTCTTTCAAAGCTTCCTTCCATCCATCCGTCCATCCATGCATCCATCCATCCATCTCTCCTTCCTTACATCCACATTACATCCATTTGGTGCAATTGATTCCTTTTTAAGGGTTGCGTTTGACAAGGGAGACAGATGCATACATTAGTTGCCAACCGATATGGGGGCGGCGCCCCCCTCGCATTCCACGCTTTCTTCAGCACTCACAAAACATGTTTGTTTGTTTTTGTCCTGTCTTTCCTGCTAAACTAAAACTTCTTTGAACGCAAGGACCGTGTTTGTCTAATTTACCGTCGTATCCTTACCCTCAGCACAACGCCTCCGTAAAGGACACGTTTCATAAACATCTGTTGAATTGAACTGAAAGCTGCAGAAAAGAGATGACGTTTGAACGAGGCTCCAGACGATAGCGAGTAACATTTAATCCGCAGCAACTGTGTGAGTGGCTGGGGTTGTTCTCATTTCGTAAGTGAGGAAACAGGTCCAGGAGGTTAAGTGAATTGTTCAGGATCACGCGGATGTTAAAAGGGATGGGGCCGGGCTTCTGGTCCTACAGGCTGCGTGCATTCCGCTGACAAATTACTATCAAATGCAGGGGGAAAAAAACCTGGGGAAGAGAGACTCGGCCTCTTTTACTGACGACTCACTAGTGATAGTCAGCAGATCCTTCCCACATTTCTGAGTCCTGCCTTGCTAGTCACCCACCCATCAATTCATCCATCCTTCTGTCTGTCCGTACATCTGCCTGGTCATCCGTCCAGCAAATGTTTAATGAGCTCCCGAATTCGTCTTATTCGTAGCTGAATCCCCAGCACCCGGAAATGTACTTGGGGTGCAGTCGATGCTTGTTAAGGACTGGTTGAATGAATGTTCCGGGCAGTTGGAAGGCAGTATGGGCGTGGCAATAATTAGAACTTGGACTCTGGAGCCGGTTTGTCACGGGTTCAAGGGTTTAGCTCTGCCATATTTCAGCTGGATGAGCTCGTGCAAGTTATCCAGACTCTGCCTCAGTTTACTCATCTGCACGCGGGATTAACGATCGTGCCTACCTCCTGGGATTATTGAGGTTCAGACACACTGATAGAGCACCGATGCTCGCACCCGCGCGATAGTGCCTGACCCGTTACAGACCCCTCGTGGTGTTACTGGTTTATTATCATTAAATAAGTCGGATAAAGCATTGATCAAATAAGACAGAGTCACTGCTGTCCTAGAACCTACATTTTAGAGGATTAGACAGATACCTACGAAGCCAACACCTCTGTAGCTACACTTTTGTCTGAAATTGTTCGCTTGTCCTTGTCATCGCTTCTTGGATACCGGGGGTAGGGAAGCCTTGCTGGCCTTTTTACTCGGCCCCGTTAGAGGAGGGAGGGGACATTGCCTCTTGCGTGCGGCACTGGGCATCTCTTGGCATCCACGCGGCCAGCCCGGTCCGCGTGTCCGCACTGAAGGTGCGGATCTCATCTCCTTCCCGGACATGGTCACACGCACCCACGTGCCCACCGTGGAGCGGGCAGAGTGAATTTCTGGAAGTAACCTGGGAGCCTCACCCTTCCGTGCCCCAGCTGCTGAGACCAGTGTGAAGCTTGGGAACTGCGTGCAAGTGAAATGTGACTTGAGGCTTCAGCTCTGTTTCCCGCTCTTCCAAATGCTCTGGAGCCCGAGAGTGGAAATTTCTGGCATCCTTAAACGTGACTGCATCGCAAGTATCTGGGCACGGGGAGACTTGGCCATGGGGGTGTAGCTCATGGCACCTGGGAGGGTTATTGCCAGGCTTGTGATCAGCACACCCGGGGCTCACGGGCTCCAGGAGCCAGAGCAGTAATTTCTACCCCTGACTCCCCACTTGGCTGCAGATTGATGGATACAGATAAAATACCCAACAGCAGGCACATTAGGACCTAAGGCGGTAACTCAGGCAAGGCTGCTCCTCTTGGACTAATGTTCCCTTTCTCTTGCAAAGATTTCTGGAACACGGCTCAGAAAACCAAAGGATTTCAGGATTGGGAGGGATATAAAAACGCCACAACGAAACCCAAACCCAGCTTGATCGAAAGTCTCTTCCGGCGAGACCTCGGCCGTCTCTTCACTCGCTCACCAGCTGCACTAAATTCTCACCCCTTTCTAGAAAACACCCCATTCTTCTTGCCTCTGTGACTTCTGACATGCTGTTCGCATCCTGGACTGCCGTTTCAGTGGAGAGTCATTCGGTCGGAGGTACCAGGAATGCAATTCATACCGGCTTAAGCAAAATAAAATATGTCTATTGACTCACGTAACGAAGGGTCCGTACGGTCTGCCTTTCAGGTACGGTTTGATTCAGGACGTAAATAACGCTAACAGGATCCAGCCTTTGGCCGTGCTTCTTGTGAGTGGCTCTGTTCCCAGGATCTGCTGTTTTTCTTGGCAGTTTCAAGATTCTCCCCTTAGAGTTGCAAGATGGTTCCAGCAGCTGTAAGCTTCACATCCTTCTAGCACCCAATGTAGTGCAAGTGATACCTTCCTGCACCCCCCGGCCAGTGTCCCCTTGTCTCCCGTTGGCCCTACTTAGACAAGGCCGTGGGATGTCCTGGCTGGCCAGGAACCCCCGGAGCTGTGGGCAGACTCGTCCTATGCACTCAGCCGTGTTGAGAATAGACAACAGGTTTCCCAAAGGAGATTTTTGTGTTTTTAGCAGAAGGAGGAAGGATGGACTCTGGGCCGGGGACAGTGTAATTTTGCCGTCGTTTTTCTGCCTGGAGAAGGCCACTCATCGTTGAGCCTTTAGTTACTTTTCCGTCTTCTCTCCAGGCTGACTTAATAACCTTGACCTCTATGCTTCCACGGCTCTTGAGAGTGAACTTTTTTTTAATTTTTAAATCCTCCTGTGGTTGTCCTTTGCACGTTTGCCTCCCCGCCTGGGCTTTGGCCCCACCAAGGGAACTCACGTTGGAGTAGTCCGACCGTTAGGATTTTGTACTTGGTATACAGTCGGGATCCAAACGTTTATTGAACGAAAGCGTGATCTCCCAGATCCACCCTTCGTTTTAGTGTCCGAGTCCTCGCTATTAAATACTGAAGCCCGTACGTGATCATTCCTGGGGTCGAACTGTGCCCTACCCGACTCCTAACAGTGCTTCTCCTATTCGGTGATTGCCCTCGGTCGAACAAGGTCGCCCTCCAGTATTTGGAATTAGGGTCTTCCTAGACTGGGGTGGGACCTCATTCAGCGGCTGGTGTCCCAATAGGAAGAGATGCACCCCGAGGGGAGGAAGACAGAGGCGGAAATAAGCCAAGGAACCCTGAGCATTGCCAGCAACCGCCCGAAACCAGGAAACGGCGGCGTGATGCTTATTTATTTTTGAGAGACAGAGACACAGAGTGTGAGCAGAGGAGGAGCAGAGAGAGAGGGAGACACAGAATCGGAAGCAGGCTCCAGGCTCCGAGCTGTCAGCACAGAGCCCGACGTGGGGCTCGAACCCACAAACCGAGAGATCACGACTTGAGCCCAAGTCGGAGGCTCAACCGACGGAGCCACCCCGGGGCCCTGAAATTTCTGTGGGTTTAAACCACCCCGTTTGGGTATCTTGTTAGTGGGGCAGCCCCGGGACTCGACTTCCTGGAGGGAGTCGTTCCACTCGCTCCCGTACAGTTTGTCCCTGCCCAGCAACTCGTTTCCTCAGCAAATGCTGGTCAGATATTTCCCTCGTCTTCAATGCTGGGTGACATGGAGTTGGCACGGGGGGCTGGCGGAGGCGTCCCGGGCAAAGCGTTCGGCCCGTTGCCTGGTCCGGATCGGCAGCCATGTTTGTGGCCTCCTGAAGAATTTGGAAATAGCGGTCCCGCAGCCCCGAGTCAGTTTAGCCACAGCAGGTGTGATTGGAAGTCCCTGTCACTTCCCTGGTTGCATGTATTCAGTGATGCTCACGAGCGCTGATGCCTGTCAGAACGACGCCCAGACCTCCCACAGAAACATCACCTCCCTTGCTCTGAAAGCTCTGCCTCGAGTAATGCAACCGCCCAGAGACGATCCGACTGGCTTCGAGAGCCACGTTACGCTGTCGACCGCGATGGAGCTCGTAGGTAATGAAAACCAGCCAGGTGCTTTCACACCTGCTTTCTCTGTTAAGGGCTTGTCCAGATGGTTGCTGGGCCCCGAGGGCAGGACCTTGTGTTTATCTCTGTTACATTTCATGTTGCGTGATTCAGCCCTCCACACCAGCTGGTGGAGGTCTTCAGGGATCCTGATTCTATTATGTAGCATATTGCCTACAAGATCAAGTCCCAACTTTGTAGCACACACAGATTTCTATCAGCCTTTCTTTGAGCCCTCGATAGAAATGTTGAATATTGGGCCAGAGGCCGAGCCGGGCCTCCCTCCTGGCTGTCACGTAAAGACACTCTTCCGGCAATGTCTTAGGGCCCCTGGTGGCAGGCTCCGGAAAGGGCTGCCAGGATCCTCTGTCCCGTCTTGTCTGCTGCAGGAAGACACGGCTTCCGAGTGGTTTTCTGTCCCAGCTCTGTCCTGCTCTCAGAAAAGCCCCCGGCCACTGGAAGGGGACATTCGGGTACCACGGTGTCGGTGGCTAAGCCGAGGCCCCTGGGGTTAACTGAGACGCCTCTGCATTTTTTAGACCTTCGGGGGTCCGTGTAATTCTGGAGGATTCCAGAATTTCTTACAGGTTTAACTGGCGTGCCTGTGGATGCGTGATGAACCCGCAGTGTAGGAGCCTGTTGGGGAATAATACTCGTAGCTGTAACTATTCATCTTTGTTAGTAAGCACTTAGATTTTGGGGGGACAGGCCCATGCACTGACTCACTGGGTCCTTTCAGCAAACGTTTGATGTGGACACTATGGTAGGTGAGGAAATGGGAGCCTCAGAAAGGTTAGGAAAGTTGTCTGAGGCCAGGGAGCTGACGAAGTCATTGGTAATACAGGGCCGCCTGGGTGGCTCAGTTGGTTAAGTGTCGGACTCTTGATCTCAGCTCGGGTCTTGGTCTCAGGGTCGTGAGTTCAAAGCCCGCGTCGGGCTCCGTGCTGGGCGTGAAGCTTCCTTAAAATAAATAAAACAAAATAAAACGATAATCAGTAGGACAGGTGGTCAAGCCCAGACCCAACTTCCCTGCGACTCCAGGCCATATACCAAGCCCCCGTCTTAGTTGCAGGTAACTTTCCCGTATCGAACTCAGCAGGATGTTTGTGTGCTTAATCCGTTAACGAAATATAGTTGCTTCGTGGCTGTGTCATTCGTGAGACCCTCAGATCCACTGGGTCAGGGACCACGTCTGTTCAGCTCCCCCACAGCCCAGCCGGGGCCTGCCTGGCGTGTGGCTAACACTTAATAAACATCTGTCCGAGGGGCTGACGGCTCCGTGCAAATGTGCTTTAAGCCACTTCTGTAGAGTGTAAGGTGAACTCGACTGAGGGTATTTACATGTTGACGTGCACACGTCCCCGTGCCACAGGGCCCAGTGTCCCAGATGGGAGTAGATGCTTGCCTCCCAGGGCACTGAGAATGAATTAAGGTTCGTGACACCCTTTAAAATTCCTTACAACGTATGGCTGCTTTCATCTGGCTAAGCGCAAGGCGGCATTATGGGGCCATTACTGGGCCCGACGCTAATGGGAATTTGTCAACCTCCTTCCCGTCCACAGCGTGTTAGACCTGTACCTCCCCCAGTAATTGCGAAATAACTCACGGAGCGCTTGGGTTGCTAAATTAATAGATGAAATAATAGGGTGAAGATAGGAACAGGCATGTGGAATGAATAGAGACATCCCCAACGAGGAGGCTCTTTCCCTGCTCGTAGGTCTCTTAAATAAAGAGGATGCCTCTAGTCAGGATTGCAGGAATGGATTTTTATAGACTTGGGGACAGTTCAGTGGGTTTGTGGGAGGATGTGGTGGCTGTATTTGAGGGGCGGTCTCCTGTAATTCTGCCCGAAGTCCTGTGAGATGAGGGAAGTGCGTGTGTTTGCGCTGTGAGTTAGCCACAGACGGCTCACCCGTCAAGGAGGTAAGTGGGAAGAACCAGCTGGCTCCTTCGAGCAGGAGCAAAACAGACAACGGGGAATGGCTTTTCTACAACGATCAACACACGAGCAGGAAATTTCCAGGGGCCGGTCCAGAGGAGAGGAGGAGGAAGCGGGAACAGTTGAAGCCAGGAGACGGGGGGAGGACCGGCTCATCCCGTGAAAGCCCCTTAGAGACAAATGTGTCTAACCCATCCCGCTTAAAGACCAAGGCGTTCAGTTTCGTTTTGTGTGTTTTCACATCCTTTTGTCTGTCGGCGCAAATTAAAATAGACTTCGAAGGAAAGAACATAACGAAAACTTAACTCTAAATTTAGAAATTTGAAATTAAAAAAAAAAGAAAAAAAGCAGGAAAAGTGAAGCAAAAAAAGTCCCTGAGGATGTAGAACATTCCTAAAATGTACTTGATATTCGTTCAGGGTGTATTAGCTAAAATTAAGATTAAATTGTCATTAGAAAAAAAGTTTTTTTTAATTTTTATTTTAAAGTTTATTTATTTTGAGAGAGACTGCAGGCGGGGAGGGGAGAGAGTGAGGGAGAGAGAGAATCCCAAGCAGGCTCCGCACGGTCAGCACAGAGCCCCACGTGGGGCTCGAACTCAGGAACCGAACCGTGAGATCATGACCTGAACCGAAGTCCGGCTGAGCCGCTCAGGCATCCCCAGACAAGTTATTCTGTAAAAATTCTTGGGGGTCAAAGACTGGCAGTAAAGAACACCTGGATAAATGGATAGACACTCAAAAGGAAATCGAATTTTTTAAAAAAAATGTTTAATGTATATTTATTTTGGGGAGAGAGACAGAGCGTTAGTGGGGGAGGGGCAGAGAGAATGAGACACAGAATCGGAAGCAGGCTCCAGGCTCCAGGCTCCGGGCTGTCTGCACAGAGCCCAGCACGGGGCTCGAACTCACAAAACACAAGATCATGACCTGAGCCGAAGTCGGACGCTCAACCGACTGAGCCACCCAGGAGCCCCAAAAGGAAATTGAATTTTGAGGGGTGAGCTGGGTCCAGGTGACGTGGTGATTTGGGAGGAAGGCAGAGGGAGCTGCTTCTTGGTGTCCAGCACCCAGGCGGAAGGTTCCTAGGGTCTGCAGTTGGGGCGGGTTTCATTTTTTCAGAAGGACTTCATGTGGTAGTGACAGCTTTGTTGAGAGATGTTCCTGCATCCCTGCTGGGTGGGCCACCACTGGCTTTCTGGGTGGTCCTCAGAGGTTGATGAGGGACTGACCGGCGTACGGGGACATGAACGAGAGAGTGCTGGTCCCCAGGGGAGGGGCCGTGCACAGCAGGGAAGTTGAGGGCACTTTTGGGAAAACCGATGGGAGTTTCGGTCTGAGCCCTGTCTCTTCTCAGCACTGTGATTTTGGATAAAGAGCTTCCCTTCTCCAATTTTCTCAGCTGCAAAACGGGGCTAAAACAGCACAGACCGAGAATGTTTTTTAATGAAAAGATTTGATTTCATGTGTTAAAAATTCATCTCCGTACCTGGGACACTGTCAGTGATCGTTACACGATAGTGATGATTGCTCTCATTGTAATTGACATGATTAAAATGGCAATATGATCACAACAACACAGGGCTCAGAGCTCCACTGAGGACCTGGGGTGCAGCCCAAAGAAAGACAGGACCCCATTTGGATGGTGTCCAGGTGGCAGGGAGGGGGCGGAAACAGCTCTCTCGTGCCTCTGAGTGTCCAGGATTAGATTTCGAGCAACGCCTTAACGTTATCATTTGTAATAACTGTTACCGTTTATCCTAATGCGTGGCAAAGTGTCTGACCTTGTGTAAGATACCTGGTCTTTGTCCTTGGTTATGGGTGGATGACCTGACGTGCCTGATCGGAGTGGGTTTGCTTGGAACCTTGGGTCTCACTGGACGGTCTAACACTGTGATATACAGTGAGGGATGTCGGGATGAGGGGGGGCCATGCCAGAAAGATCAACAACGATGCGCTTTGGGGTGGAGGCTTTCGGTCACACCCAGAGGGCTGAAGACCGGAGGCTCCGCTTTCCCTCGTGGGCAGTCAGGCATGTCTACACAGCTGGGCTCCCGCAACAGCTCTAGACCCGAGGCTCGCAGGGCATCCTTGGTTTGCAGTACTCCCTATGGGTTGTCACAGGTGGGCGCAAGGAGAGTTGGGCGCTCTTACCCCGCGGAGAGAAGACGGCAGAACTCTCCCTTTGCTACTTTGCCTGGGCTCTGCCCCGTGTCTCTCTCCCTTTGGCTGAGTTTCACCGGTAGCCTTGCCCTGTACCCACGGGCATCCCAACCCACGGTGAGTGGGTTTTCCTAGCAAACTGTCAAACCTTAAGGTGGCTTGGGGGAACCACCCCCTAAACGTGCAGTCAATGTCAAGAGTGAGGGCAGCCTCGGGGTCTGTGCCTTCTAACTTCACGGTTGGAAATGAAACCCTCACACAGAGGAAACTTCAGTTCTCCCAGAATCCCACCGTTCAGTGAGACTCACTGTTTTTTTCCTTTCTTTCTTTTCTTTTCTTTTCTTTTTCTTTTCTTTTCTTTCTTTCTTTTCTTTCTTTCCTTTCCTTTCTTTCCTTTCCTTTCCTTTCCTTTCCTTTCCTTTCCTTTCCTTTCCTTTCCTTTCTTTTCCTTTCCTTTTTTTCTTCTCTTCTCTTCTCTTCTCTTCTCTTCTCTTCTTTCCTCTCCTCTTCTTTCCCTCCCCTCCCCTCCCCTCCCCTCCTCTCCCCCTCTCTTCCCTTCCCTTCTTCTCTTTCTTCTCTTCTCTTTTCTTGATGAACCTTTGATGCATGTGAATATTTGCACACATCAACTATACTGACACATATTCGATATTTAAGCTCTTTGCACTCTTCGTTATTTTTTTTTTTAAGTTTATTTATTTTGAGAGACAGGGGGCAGAGAGGGAGGGAGAGGGAGAGAATCCCAGGCAGGCTCTGTGCTGTCAGCGCAGAGCCCAATAATGGGATTCGAACTCATGAACCTCGAGATCGTGACCTGAGCCAAAACCAAGGGTCGGATGTTTAACTGACGGAGCCACCCAGGCACCCTGAACTTTTCATTATTATAATTAATCTCAGATGAACATCCTCATAGTCAAACCTCCGTGCGTGATTATTTCCTTCGGATGCGTTCCTAGAAGTGTAATTGTTGGGGTTCACGTACTCTGCCAAGTTCTCCCAGACTGGGCAGTGCTGGCCCGAGGGCTGGGGCTTCAGCACCTGGTGCTGGGTCGGAACAACACATACCGCCTGGAACAGTAGAGTATCAGAGGGTAAACCAGGAACTCAGACCTGAGCAAAGTCAGTGACACGCAGGGCTTGCTCATGTCAACTCTAAGCCATGTTGACTTTGCACCTTATGGCACTAAAAGTGACCGAGGCCTTCAGATTCATAGGCCAGGCTCTAAATGTTCTCTGTAGGAGCAGTCTTGATCACTAATTCTTTCCGAGCAGAGTTAGCCATTTTGCTCTTGGTATCTTCTGATACCAACAAGACTGTGCCCCCTTGGGAAAACTGAGGCAGGTGCCTTCCGACCCCCTCTCTCGTTGCTCTAAATGTAAACAGAGCCACTGTCAATTCAGTCAGGGGGCTGGTGGCTTGTCTCCACCTGCTGCAGAGCTCAGAGGGCAGCTCAGGACTAACACACCGTTCCTGAACTGAGTACACTTCCGAGAAGTTTCCTCCATTGGCCCCACCCCATCAAGATAGTGTGAGCCCTCCTGTGAACTTCTGGAATGTGGAGTCTGGAGGGCGAAAGGAGGGAGATTGGGAGACCCTGGGGGGGTGGAAGCGGGAGGGGGTGCAGGCAGGCCTGGTGCCCCTTGTCTGGCTCTACCCCTGCAGGAGAATTTGTTCCCGAAATTTCGTTTCAGTTCTAGGAGGGAGGTGAATAGAGAGAGAGTGGGGAGGAGCAGAGAACTTGGCCAGCTTCCTGTCTGGCAGTTTCTGGCTCCTTTTTCTCTAGACCAGTAGTTTATTGACAGTGGCTTGTCTTCCCGGAGAATCTCTTGACTGCAGGTGTATAAGGAAGGCATGTTTTAGTGTCCTTCCAGCTCCAGGGAAGAACCCAAGCTGGTTCATTCCCACCGACGTATCCGTGCTGAGGTTGGTCCTTCTGGGTTTTGAGAGCACGGTTCCATCTCGAGGGCTTAGCGTTACCCTGCACCACCGTCAAGGGGATTGGGCCTCGTGGGGGGTTCAGATGGGGTGCTGAGGTAAGGCCCAGCCAGGAGAAGAGCCGTCCCGTGGTGGCTTACAGGGCTCCCCTGAATGGTGGAGGGCAGCCACCGGCCTGATCCGGAGCTCGAGATCCAGAAACTCAAGCCACCTTCCCTCCTCAGTGACAGCGCTCTACTGATCTGACCCTTCTGAGGGTGCTGGAGAACTCTCGGATCTCATTCCCTTTCCTGGGAAGTGAGAAGTTCCCCTCTATCCTCGTGTGCCTGATTTTACTTATTTTTTTAAATGTTTTTTTAAAAATTTATTTTTGAAGGGGTGGGGGGTGCGGAGAGAGAGGGAGACACAGAATCCGAAGCAGGCTCCAGGCCCTGAGCTGTGAGCACAGAGCCCGATGCAGGGCTCGAACCCACAAACCACGAGATCATGACCTGGACTGAAGTCGGACGCTCAACCGACTGAGCCACCCAGGCACCCTGGTCTGATTTTACTCTTTATGCTCCCGCCAGACTGGGTCTCACAGAGTCAGTCCTGATGGGACTCGAACCCTCCTGTTCCTCTGCGGCTTCTGCCCAGCCCTTGGGATTTTTTTGTGGCAGAGGGAAAAACCTCATTCTCCCAGATCGGTGAGCACATTCTTCTCGGCCTATTGTTTAGCCTAGGATTTGGGTCTTTTGCAACTCAAAGGGTACAGGCTCTTGAAACTCAAAAAGGCCTTTTGCTCAAGACCTAGTTCTTGCCTCGAGTTTCAAAGGCCTGTTTTGAACCTCAAAGGCCAAGCAGTGAGTCTTTCTCTCTTTGGATCCCTGTTAGAAAAAACTGTAAGGAAGACGGTGGGCACGGAATCCTCTAGCTATTAAAGGGGGAGCAGGGAACACCTGAAACC
Organism: Lynx canadensis; assembly: GCF_007474595.2. Lineage (NCBI taxonomy): Eukaryota > Metazoa > Chordata > Mammalia > Carnivora > Felidae > Lynx > Lynx canadensis. The sequence goes on from NC_044318.1 coordinate 20,654,265, forward strand.
AAAAAAAAAGGGGGGGGGAGGGAGGAAGGAAGAGAGAGAAAGAAGGAAAGAAGGAAAGAAAGGAAAGAAAGAAAGAAAAAGAAAGAAAGAAGAAAGAAAGATTATGTTACATCGGCTTTTATTTGGCAGTGATCAGTTCCAAACTCATTGAAACAAAAAGAGACTCAGAATTCAGATTCAGGGCAGCCTGTGTGACCCCAAGTGCCTTCTGGAGTTTGTCCAAGGAAAGCAATAGAATTAGAACGATGAGCTACCCGTTGTTGGGTGTTTAACCAGGAGGTAAGTGGAGCGTTTTAGATACACCATTGTTTTTCGCAGTGATCTCGTTAAATGGGTGTTACCAATCTTGTTACCATCTTACCAATGAGAAGACGGAGACTCCCGAGATTAGTTACGGGGTTGGTTAGCGATGGAACTAGCCATCACACCTGCTTCAGAACCACATCTCTCAGCCATGTGAAAAGAAGGAGAGGCGATGTAGACAGGGTCGGTCCTTGAGGAAGCGGGATGAGGAAGAGGTAAATTCAAAGAGTGCCATGGGCATGACTGTTGCACCCGTGTCTCCCTTTACCAGGGCCACCCTCCCTCAGCTCCTGTAAGGCTGGCTCCTTTCATTACTCAAGTTTCAGATCAAAATATCATAGACATCATCACCGATCGCCCCTGCTAACCCACCCACCATGTGGACGCATGTGACCCACCCCCCCGATATGTTTTGATCAGTCCTCTTCTTTATTTTTTTTAATTACCATCTTAACCATTTTTTTTAATGTTTGTTTATTTATGAGGGAGAGAGATGGAGAGCTCAAGCCGGGGAAGGTCAGAGAGAGAGGGAGAGAGGATCCGAAGCGGACTCCACGCTGTCGGCACAGACGTCGACATGGGACTCGAACTCACGAGCTGTGAGATCGTGACCCGAGCCGAGGTCAAACGCTTAACCGCCTGAGCCACCCAGGCGCCCCTCCTCTGTTATTGTTTAAAGAGCCTCACCTCCTCTGGAACTATCTTTTCATTTATTAATGTTCGGACTGTCTGTCCCCCCTTTCTAGAATCTCTGGAGTACAGGCTGCTGAGGTGCTTCTGGTTTCTTGATGGTCCCCGCTGTGAAAACGGTGCCTGGCTCATAAAAGCTTGCTTGATAAATGCATTTGAACGAGGCTGGTTGAGTGACGACAAGGGATCGGAAAGGTTAGGAAGGGAAAGACCCCATCTTGCATATCTCGAAGCCACATTTCAGAACCAAAAAACGACAGGCTTTACCTGTTCGCTGCTTTTCAGCCTCGACGTCAAAAGCGGCTTCGTGCCAGGTCTGTCTGGTTTGCTTTGGGGCTGCCTCTTGAAGGGAGGATCAGAAAATGACTTTAATCTTTAGCTTCATTTGTTTATCAAAGACCGAAGAGCCTTTGTCCTACATCACAGCCGGGATTCTTCCTCTGCCTTGAACTTCAGAGGAGCCCAGCGCAGGTAAAACAATGGTTTCTGGACTCTGAAAGAAACCAGGAATGTGAAGTTCCACTTGGACACCCCAGGAAGAAGGGAACAGGCCAAGTTCAAATGATTACCTGGTTTCTGAAGGCCTTTATTGATGAGGCTGTTTTTGGGGGTGATAGTGGCGTTCGTGGGATCTGGGGCTGATGACCAAGAAAGAATTCTTGAAGAGGTCTTCTTCGGTGCAGACAGGTGGTTTTACGAAAGCACGGGGACGGGACCTGTGGGCAGGAAGAGCTGTCCCAAGACCATGAAGAGAGACTGGTTATAGACTGGGGGCAGGAGGGTGGGGGGGTGGGGCGGTAGGGAAAGTCCTGGAGAAGTTTCCGGTGAGATTTTCTTGCACTAAAGAAAACTGGATAGTGGAGGCCTAGCTATTGTCCAGCTAAGGTTTTTTCCCTCTAGCAAAGCATTAGCATTAAGACAGTAGGAGGTTCCTGGAGAAACATTTTACTCTGCCGGCCTCAAGTATCTGTCAACGGGCCGCTGGTTATAAGGAAATTTCATTTTATCTGCCATTTCCTTCTGCCTTTGTTTCCCACATCATTTATGCAGCTGGGAAGACCAGCCGGAGCCAGGGTCGCAGGGTTTGCTGCCTCGGGATATCTGGGGGCCCACCTGCTTTGGACTCTGCCCATGGGACACTCCCTGTGTACCCGGGAAGGCAGGCATCTCAGAGGTAGCCACCGAACCCTATTCTAGTTTTCAATAGAATGGTTCACTTTATTCTAGTTTTAACTCGTATGAGTTAACACTTTCGCAAATTTTGGTCCTGTCCCAGCAGTGCCTGTGGTGAATACACACGCAATGATATATCGTGGCGCCTGGGTGGCTCCGTCGGTTGGGCGTCCGGCTTCGGTTCAGGTCGTGATCTCACGGTTTGTGGGTTCGAACCCTGTGTCCGGCCTGTGTTGACAGCTCAGAGCCTGGAGCCTGCTTCCGATTCTGTGTCTCCCTCTCTCTCTGCCCCACTCGTGCTCTGTCTCCAAGATAAATAAACATTAAAAAAATTTTTTTAAATACAGGTTAATTCTGTGTTTACAATTATAATATACATAAATATCATGTGATACATAGAATAGTACATATCTCACATGTATATGCGTGTGTGTATGTATGTTTAAACATATACTTAATAACTTTATTTGTTTAGATTTATATGAAAACTTGACATTGGGGCACCTGGGTGGCACCGTTGGTTGAGCGTCCAACTCGATGCTGTGTCAGGTTATGATCTCGTGGGTCCGTGAGTTCGAGCTCTGCATCAGGCTCTGTGCTGCCGGTGAGGAACCTGCTTGGGATTCTCTCTCTCCCTCCCCTGCTCGCTCTCTCTCTCTCTCTCTCTCTCTCAGAATAAACAAACTGGAAAAAAATTTTAAAAGAAAACTTGGCATCATTGATATCAATGCTAAAGAAACAAAAGGTATCATGACCTTAAGTAGAAGGGAATTATAAACGTAATACCACGAGAAACCAATACTGTTTTTTCTAAGCCATTTAAAAATGAGAGATTAGCAGATGTTAGGTGTTAAAGACCTATGAATAACAAAAATTAAGCCTTCTTTCTGTCGCCAGAAAGGATCAAGGGAAATTGAGAAAAAGCATCTCGCTTACTGTGAGTTTTAATACGACTACGGCTGTCGTTAACGTATCACCTAAACACGCCTGGAAAAACACCTGAAATAATGCGTGTGCCTTGTCGGGGACTTTGGGAACCACTTCAAATCTCCAGCCCCATCTGAAGCAGCTGGCCCCTCTTGATCATGTTGAGGTCTTCTGGAGAACGAAGCTCAGTCTTCGGAGGCAGCCCACTCCCAAGCTCGCTCTCTTTAGGGTGAGAAAGGCCTAGAACACTGGAGTTGGGATGGAGTGAGAAGCAAGTCCTCAGGAGCCCCTGCGAGCACAAGATATTTCAGGCGGATGGAACTGCGTCTAAAAAGGCAGAAGGAAAGAGACGGCCTGGCCTATTTTTAGGGAAATCGCGAGCAGTTAATTCAGTGTTGCTGGATCCGCATAGAATGCCAAGGGAAGGCAGAGAGGGGTGAGACATGAGCCAGGTGGGGGCCAGATCCTGGAGAACTGTGGGCCACACGCCTTTGGCCTTCAGCTTTCACACCAGCAAGGCGGCTTGCTGCTGTACTTGGCCCTGGTATTTATAGGCACATCATATTTGGGTGGCAACAGCATTTCCTTCTGGAAGAAATCTATTTTTGCTGCAGGAATGTATTGATACGTTTCGGGGGTGGGTGGGAGAGGTGTGAGAGCTTCTAGGATTTTGTTTTGCTTCTTGGGATCTGCAGGCTGAGGGGAGAGATGAATTTCTAAGGATCATGAAAGGGGATTTGTGAAAGGGTGGGTGGCCCTAAGGAAGGAAAGCTTTGTGGGGAGGGTGGGGCGGCGGGGAATTGCCATTAGGGCAGTAAAAGGTGGCTTATGGGAAATCAGGTGACCCAGACAATGACTGAATATATGTAGTTTACTTAGAAGGGGCAGGGACACCACAAGAGAGCGAGGAGGGGGTGCAGGGAAGGAGGGGCGCAGGTGGTTGGGGGTTCATTACTAAGCCAGCTATCGCGGTGGGTGCCTAACACTTAATCCTGAGTGGGTGTCGGGGGGGGGGGGGGGAATCTCCGGGAAGTGGGATAAAGGAAATCCCTTCGAATCATCCTTGCCAATGGTGAAAGGCTACCCCCAGGGACATGTTAGTTTCCAGGCACCACTGGCTGGTCGTGGGCACAGGCAGAGCAGGAATCTGAATCCTGGGGCCGCCTTCCCATAAAGATGGCGGCTGTGAGGCTGGAAGTCAGAACACAAGGCCCAGAGGTGGTGAGGGGTCCCGAGTGGGTATGTGGACCGTCATCCGCACCTGCTCCTTTGCTCTGGGATCCCAGAAATCGTGTGAAATCTTCAATAATATGCCCATAAGGGCGTACCTTGGTCTACTACTCCTTGTTTCATTGTGCTTCCCAGATCCTGTGTTTTACACACTGAAGTTTTGTGGCAACCCCTCGTCCAGAAAGTCTGTGGACGCCATTTCTCCGATAGCGTTTGTTTGCTTCGTGTCTCTGCGCCACGTTTTGGTAATTGTCTCGAAGTTCCAGACTTCTTTATGATCATATTCGTTGCGGCGGTCTGTGATCAGGGGTTATGATTTGCTGACAGCTCACACGATGGGTAGCATTTTTAGCAATAAAATAATTTGTAATGTTTATTTTTGAAAGAGTGAGAGAGACGGAGCAGGAGCAGGAGAGGGGCACGGAGAGAGAGGGAGACACAGACTCGGAAGTAGGCTCCAGGCTCCGAGCTGTCAGCAGGGAGCCCGACGTGGGGCTCCAACTCACGGACTGTGAGATCGTGACCAGAGCTGTAGATGGATGCTCAACCGATGGAGCCACCCAGGCACCCTGGCAATAAAATATTTTTAATTAAGTTAGGTATGTTGGTTTTTTAAAGATATATTGCCTTTGCACACCTAATAGTCTATAGTATAGCGTAGACATAACTTTCACGTGCTCTGGGAAACCCACAAATTCATTAGACTCTTTTATCGCAATATTTGCTTTATTTCGGTGGTCTGGAATGGAACCCGCAGCGTCTCCGAGGTGTGCCTGTGTGTTGTTAATACATTGGAAAGTTGGATCCGATTGGTAGATGTGACTAATTGCTGAGGGTGGCCTTGACTTAGGCCCCACAGAGAGCTGGTGCTGTCCAAACAGGCCTGCCTCATCCAGGTTATACAGCTATCTCGGAACTGTTGGGTCTTGTCTTGGTTGAAAAGACAGAAACCCAACTCAAATTGGTTTAAAACCAAGAAACATGGAACTTAATGGGTCTTGGATCCGAAAAGTGCAGGTGATGGTTCTTCAGATAATCTAATTCTAGGAGCTCAAATAATCGAATCAGAGTTTGGATGATCTCTGTCCATCTCTTAATCTCTTTTCTCTGGGCTGATTCCGTTCTTATTATGATAAGATGGCTTCCGGACGCTTCAGGCCTTAATCCTGTCTTCCCAACCACCCCGGTAGAAACATGACTATTTTTAACAGGCAGTTGCAGGAAATTCCAAGATTGAGTAGCATCGGCTCTGACTCATCTTTCCTGGGTGCTGTGAACATCCCGGAAGCTGAGGTCAGGGTTCTGCTGAGCTCTGGCTGGGCAGGCTGAACTCACTTGCCTGCCTCTCCTTAGAGCGAGCGGTGGGCTGCATCTCCCCCAAATCTCCTGGACTTCGACGTAGACGAGGAACTGTTCCCCGAGATAAAGTGGGTACTGCCGATCGAAAAAGAAGAGCGGGCAAGCAAAAGCCAGAGACAGCCACCGCAGCCAAGAAAAGCCGCCAAGATGCTCGGAGGCCTGGAAACTCAGGCCCGTTTTAAGGACCTCGAGCAAAAGCAGCATCTCAGGCTACCGTGGCCCCAGATACCCAGTCTCCATAACTGCCCTCCCCCTTCCTGAGCCAGACCTCCGGCTTCCTTTTAAAGCTGCTGACTCCAGCTGATGGATGAGGGTCTCAGGGTTTCCGAGGCACTGGATTTCTGTTGACTGCTGTAACCTTGAGCTACAGGCTTTATTGGCAGTATTTAACACAAATCTGTTTTCCATCCTTGTCAGATCCCACTTCAATATGCGCCACAGGAGGAGAAGTCGAATGCTAAATTGATTTCTTTAATGGGGAGTGCTCAGCGGCAGATAGCAACCCTTCTGGAGATGCATTAGTCGGATTACAATTGAATCTTTTCTCTCCCGCGTTTATGGACTCTCCTGTTTGCCGGAAGGATGGGACTCTGATACCATCATTTGGTTAACCTTTTTTTTTTTTTCTTTTTTAAGACTGGGGGCTAAGAAGTTCGGGCCTTCCACCTTCAGCCTCTGGGTCAGCAGCTGGGTCTTTCAGACTTCCCAGAGAAGACTGAAACCCCGAGCAGGGTGAATAAGCATCTTGAGATGGCCAGGAATGATTAGCATCGAGATGCTTCTTAGCAACTTGGGTGCAATAAAGGGCTGGGATCGTGTGAATGAAACACTTGGGGATCTGGGAGGTGGCATTCTTGCCTCTCTGTGCAATTTTAGAGATTGTTTGTGCTGTAGTTGGAGACCATTTGGTGGCTTTTCTAGAATGTAGTGGAACTCTGCTTCTTTCCCGTTTGATAAGGATCCATTCCATTTCCGCTACCCATTCCATTATCACTATTATGATAACAATAATAATAGTCCTTTTTTTGGAGGGGGCTTTTATTATGTTCTAGTTTGTGTGCACGTTTATCTCATTTGGTCCTCACAAAACCCCAGGACATGAGTCCTGTTATCACTGCTTTGCTCATAAAGGAGACTGGAGATTTTGCAGCTTGCCTCAGGGCCTGTGTTCTACGTTTGTTTCACTCCAAAGGCTGTTCTTGGAACCACCGTTCTATATTTCCGTCCAAGAAAAGGCACTGTCCGCTCATCAAAGATGGATTTGGTATTGTCTCCTACCCTAGGATAAGAACGCAGATTTAAAGTATTACATTCTGGGGGCGCCTGGGTGGCGCAGTCGGTTAAGCGTCCGACTTCAGCCAGGTCACGATCTCGCGGTCCGTGAGTTCGAGCCCCGCGTCAGGCTCTGGGCTGATGGCTCAGAGCCTGGAGCCTGCTTCCGATTCTGTGTCTCCCTCTCTCTCTGCCCCTCGCCCGTTCATGCTCTGTCTCTCTCTGTCCCAAAAATAAATAAACGTTGAAAAAAAAATTTAAAAAAAAAAATAAATAAATAAAAAATAAAGTATTACATTCTGGAATGTGACGCATCTGGAGGACCTGCCCACCGTGGATCTTCTTAGCCACACCCGCTGCGCCAGCTCACCAGGAAGGGCCATCTTTGTTTCCTAGATGTGTTGATGATGGGAGGTGTGTTTTCAAGGCAGAGGAGATCTGGACCAAGGCTGTTGTAGGAGGGGGAAATCAGGTAGATCTCTGCCCAGAGAAGAGCTCAGTGGTGTTTCCGTCTTGGAATCCATGATATAGCTAGTCTACAACCTTCCAAAATCTGACCTTGCAGAGGGACACCGAGGCAGCTTAATACGACTGTGTGACCAAAAATGACTTACTCTCTTATTCTCCCTACAAAACGGAGTCAGTTAATATTACACAGGGTAACATATGAGGGTTAAATCCAGTAATGTCCATCAGGGATTCAAGAGATGCCAGTTGCTCCCATTTTGTTTCATTTTGCGGGGTCTCTATTTTTTTTTCCATCTTGCAGATAAAGAAGCTGGATTAGCTCCATTTCTACCGTGACTGAGTCACCTGAACATGGATGGGGCTGGATGGGAGAGGAATGAATGAGACAGAAAACTGAGATCTGTCGGTCACCTCGAGGGGTCAGAAACAGCTTCAAGAGGTGAGAGCAGGTGCAGTCTAGCTGGTGACGTTTCGGTGTCGTGACGATCTGGCTACAGACAAGAAGTGGGAATTGAAGCTGGCTGTTGGCACTCAGGAGGTCCACCAAGAGATGATGAGGTGACACATCAGGCTAGCAGCGTATGATGAACCTGTCATTGGGTATTAGGGACTGAACCGGATGCTGTTCAGAGGCAGAGCTCTGTAGACCGGCTGCCTACGAGGTTGTAGACGGGGGTGATGTCCCCTTACTATTGCTGTGTAACAAGCCACTACAAAGCCTAGGGGCATACCACGGCCATTTTATGAGGCTCATGCATTCTGCGGGTCAAGGAACTTGGGAGGACTTGTCTGTGCTCCCCGAGGTCTTAGAGCTTCATTTGGAAAGACTCAAAAGGCTGGGGGTGGCTCAGGGACCCCAAGCAGGAAACAGCTGGAAGCATCCCCACTCGCCCATCTGAAGGTGATGCTGGGTACAGCTGGTACCTCAGCTGGCGTGTCAGACGGAACATCTACGTGCATGTGGTATCTCCATGAGATCCCTCCATGTGGGCTAGTTTGGGCACGGTGCTAGGTATGGAGACTAGGTTCAAGGAACCTAGAACATATGAGCCACTCCTCAATGGGAGGGATGTCAGAACGGCATTGTGAGAAAAGCGTGTGGGATGGGAGATAAGGTTGTATCCCTCTTTGGGAAATCCCATCAACCACAGATGTTTACAGTCTTAACTAAGTTGTTAGAGGGTGAATGTTTAATGGCACAGGCTCTGGGGCCGGGCACCTTGGCTTCACATCCCGATTCCACCACGTTCCGGCTTAGCGACGTTGGGCAAGTCATTTAAACTCTCTGTGCCTGGGGGCAACCTGGGTGGCTCAGTTGGTTAAGCAGCTGACTCTTGATCTCAGCTCAGGTCTTGATCCCAGGGTTGTGAGTTCAAGGCCCTGCCCTGCACTGGGCTCTGCGCTGGGCGTGACGCCTACTTAAACAAACAAACAAATGAATAAATGGACAGACTCTCTGCCTCGGCTTCCTCACCTGTGAAATGGGGCTGCTAATGGTACCTATCTTGTTAGATCATCGTGAAAATGAAATAACCTAAGAAACATGAAAAGGACTCAGAGCAGAGCACGGCATATGATAAAACACCAACTAAAGGCAAGCGTTTACTACTTTTATCATCACTAAGAAGGTTCAGAGACTCAGGCCTAGGGAACCAGCCAGGAAAAATCCCGAGACCCAAACCAAAGAACAAGGTTCAGGCCAGCCTATTGGCAAGCAGGGCCTGATGCTGCGAGCCTAGAACTGACTGCTTCTCTTTTGGGTCAGAACTGATCCAAGAGATCAGACCTCTCTGTTTTAAGGGCAGGCAGGAGATGGGGCCCAGTGGTTCCTGTAAAGGTGAGGTGTCCCCCACCTTCACCCCCTGCCCCCCCCCCCGCCCCCCCACCACACACACCTCCAGGCACAGGGTGAATACAGGCCAATTCAGTCACATCTGATAAACGTCTGACCCCACCTTTCTGGACACAGGCCCCTCTGTGTCTCATTGTACCTTATCTTATTTGTCACATACTTGTCAGATAACGGGCCATGTTAAACGGCGAGTGATACACGAAGGAGGCCTTCACCACTGTGACCAAAGCTTCCCCAAATCTGTTTGGTGGAGAGTTGAAACGGAGGAGGAGAGCAGTCACGTGGTCAAGTTCCACCATTGGCTGTATGAACCCCCTTGGTGCAAGTCAGGGTTCTTTGGTCACAGGTGACAGAAACCCAGTTCAAGCCAGCTTAAGCTAAATATGGAATTTATTTGCCTGGTTAACTGAAAAGTCCAGGAGGAGACAGCCTCAGGTGGGTCCATATGCTCAAACGATGGCATTGGAAGTCCTGTCCCTCTTTCAGAGATACTTTCCTTTTCAGTTAATTAGTTAACTAAAAGTTTATTTACTTTATTTAGAGAGAGACGGAGGCAGTGCGAGTGGGGGAGGGGCAGAGAGAGAGGACTCTGCTCGTGCAGAGCCCGATGTGGGACTCGAACTCCCGACCCGCGAGACCGTGACCTGAACTGAAACCAAGAGTCGGACGCTTAACCGACCGAGCCACCCAGGTCCCTATCTTTCAAAGTTTAGGTCCTGTTTTCAGTTGATCGATGTGTCCATTTGTTAATTCATCCATCAGACCCATCTTAGGGGCTTATTGTACGTTTTAGGCACTTGGGGATACGGTGGTGAGTAAGACCGTGAAGGCTTTGAGCTCTTAGTCATGCGAGAGCAGGTGAGAGATACAGACAGTACAGGGATTGTGGCCATGATCAGTTTAGGTTCTAAGTGTCATGAGAAGCCATCGGTGATTTTTAAATCGGGGGACAGTATGATCTCGTTTGCCTCTTTAAAAGCTCGCTCCTTCAGGCTTCACAGGGAATGTGGTGGCAGATGTGGATGGTTCTTGGGTCAAGGTTGACGTCCTTCTTGATCAGCAACCCCTCCAGAACAGAATCCCAGGGAGGGATCTCATTGGTCACCCTTGAATCACATGCAGGGTCATGGACCAATCCCAGTGGCCGTGGTGATGGGGTATTTTGAATGGCTCTGCCGTGGTCACACACCCACTTGTAGAGCCTGGAGATGGGGGTCAGCTCCACTGTCTCCACCCAGGATGAAAGAGTAAGTCCTTAAATCAAAATTGTGGGTACATTGAACCATTGAGGTGATGGGCGTTGGATTGGCAAAGGCGATAGAAGTCATGTATGCCTCTCGGTGGCATTCTTGAAGTGTGGACGCTCAGCTCTGCTTGGACACATTCAGTGATATCCGGGGTTCCTTCCGCCACCTTGCCTTCCCTTGCTGTCATTGGCCAGAGCAGTGCAAGGGAAGGGCTTCAGTGACAAGGTATTGCTTCTGGGTTTTAAGCCAGCGCAATGTCTGCTCATGTGGTCCTTGTTCTGTCTTCTGAAGCTGTCCAGTGAGCCCAGATATGTTCCACATGGCCCTTCTGAAGGGCACGGCAGCGCCTCCCTCAAGTGGGTAACGTCAGCTCGTTCCGTTTTGTTCCTGGTCATAGTTTCTTTGCCGTTCTAGTTGCTTCCCTTGGAGTGCTCTGGACTTCATCAGATAGATGTTCAAAGGCTCTGTTCTGTGAATGCAGGTCACTCCTAGCTTAGCAGGAGTGATTGCTTTTTTTTTAATGTTTACTTTAGAGAGAGAGAGAGAGAGACAGAGAGACAGAGAGCCAACAGGGGGGTGGGGCAGATAGAGAGGGAGACATAGAATCAAGAGCAGGCTCCAGGCTCTGGGCTGTCAGCACAGCACTCGACGCGGGGCTCGAACTCACAAACTGTGAGATCATGACCTGAGCAGAAGTCGGATGCTTGACCAGCTGAGCCCCCCAGACGCCCCCCAGCAGGCGTGATTTCTTATTTTAAGCCTGATTTCGGCTGAAATAAAGCAATGCAGTATGCAAACGAAGTTGTCCTCCGCTCTAGACAAAGAAGTCAATAAATCATCGATGTTGGAGGACGCATGGTAAACCCAAAGCAGCTCGAAAAGCAGAACGGGCAGTTTCCAGGAGGGAAATATTCCTGGAGTCCTTTCCATTTTTTGTGAAGTTGTGATAATTCTGTAGATTGGAGGCCTCTGTTTTACCTACAGAAGGAAAGTTGGAAGGGCTGCTCCTCCCATACCGTCCGTATTTAACTCCAGTACGGAATTCATCGAGTCTCATGGTCACGTGTTGATTCAGCGAGCATCAATTTTGCACCTGCTGCATACCGGCTTATGGGATAATAATAGGGATGTAGAAATGAGCAAACAGATCTCCTGGACTCTGTCTCACGTGGGAGGCAGAAAAGAAGATCAGTAATGTGGGGAAGTGGGATCAGGGCTGTGACAGGAGAATATGCTGGTGAGGATCCCTCTAGAAAGTGCCTGAGACCACAGCTGAGGGGAAGCAGACGTGGGTGGGGCAAGGCACGTGTGTGTTCCGGGCGGCGGAAACGAGCTGTACCAAGGCAGGCACCAGGGCCTGAGAAAGTAGCGTGATGTGGGTGGATATGTGGCCAGAAGGAAGGATAAATGGGCTAAGGCCGGATATTAAGCTTGGCCGGTAGACAGTGCAGGTCTGGGGATGGCATGTGAGGGTGGCGGCGAATGATTGAGAGTTTCAATCACGGGCAGTGACATGATCGGAGCCGCGCTTTAGAAAGATCCCTGATAAATTGTGTCGACGGTGGGTGGAGAGCAGGACGGTCAAAGGACAAGAGACAGGACCAGGCGGTGGACCGGGGAGGGATGAATATCAGAGCAGAGACAGTGGCTGTGCTCGTCAGCTCAGGCAGTTACAACAGAATACTGTTTGTGACTTCGCAGACACAGACAAGTATTTCTCACAGCTCTGGAGGTGGGGGGAGGAGGCCAAGGTCAAGGTGCAGGCAGATTGGGTGTCTGGTGAGAGTCCTCTTCCTGGTTTGCACATGGCTCACTTCTTGCTGTGTGCTGACGAGGCAGAGAGAGAGAGAGAGAGAGAGAGGGCTGACGAGGCAGAGAGAGAGAGAGCGAGCATCTCTCTAGTGTGTCTTAAATTTTTTTTAATGTTTATTTTTTGAGAGAGAGAGAAAGAGAGAGAGCGTGAGTGGGGTACGGGCAGAGAGAGAGAGGGAGACACAGAATCGGAAGCAGGCTCCAGGCTCCAAGCTGTCAGCACAGAGCCTGATGTGGGGCTCGAACCCATGAGCCGTGAGATCGTGACCTGAGCCGAAGTCGGACGCTTAACCGACTGAGCCACCCAGGCGCCCCCAGTGTGTCTTCTTACAAGGGTGCTCATCTCATTGGTGGAGGCTCCACCCTCCTGAACTAATCACCTCCCAAAGGTCCCACCCCCCCAACCCCCCCCAAATGCCATCGCACTGGCAACGGGGCTTCAAATAACGTGAATCTGGGGGGACACAAACATCCAGTCCAGTCCCTGGCAGGGACCAAGGAGACCGAGGGACCCGAGGGAAGGGAGGGGGTGGGACTAACACTCGACAGCCCCGGTGAGTGATTTGTCTTAGGGGCTGTGGGGTGTTGGGCTCGGCTGTGGACCTCACGCCCCTCGGCACCCCGCTCCTGACCGGCAGCATTTCAGACTCTTGTTAGAGATTCTCGTAGGATTGAAACACGTAATCGGACTCCTGGACCCTGCTGCTTGTCTGATGTACCACACGCTCCATTAGGAAGATGCTAACGATGTTTTGACCCTTAGAGATGAAGCGATGTGTTTTGGGTGAGTCAACATGACGAAGTCAAAGGCAGTATGTGGTGGGGTTCAGCTCTGCCTTCGAGACCTCCTTTATCCGATCTTTAGTGGCACTAAATCTCGGCTCGCAGGTGCCTCTGGACAGAATGTGGGCTGGTTCAAAGCCTAGCTGGGCGGCCTCTGGCCAGCTACCTAATTCCCGTGGGCTCTGGCCTCTTCGCAGGACCGTGGTGGGGTGTGGGGGGGGGCACCCACCGAGTTAGGTTTCTTCCCTCCTGTTCCCTCCTGCCTGGATGAGCTGCCGGAGTCTATTCCTGGAAAGGCTGGCTCGCTCAAGGGGCTCTGTGGCTGATATGTTCCTCAGACCAAGGTTTGGGGTCTCTGTTTTTTTTAAAGTTTATGTTCAAGTTCTTTCCTTTTTTTTTTTTTTCCTCCTTCCCCTTTCTCATTTTAGCAGATGAGAACTCTCGCTGTGTGTGACAAGTGGGTATTCTGAAAATGACAAGGCACCTCGTTTGGGACCGAATGTGCTTGGGGAGTGTTATCTGTGTGTGCACAGCGTCCCTCTGAGTAAGTCTGTGCAGGGAAGAGCTGGCATTCTGTCACGGTGAGCCTGGGGCTCAGACAGCTTCAAGCCTCAGCAGAGGGAGGGGAGGCGTTCGCCCGGGCCTCTGCGGCACGAGGACCCGCAGATCCTCCTTTCTCAGTGTCCCCAGACGTTTCTCGTCGTTTCTGCTGCCCCTAGATTCTGCTGAGCTTATATCACACTAACAATCTCTTGACCCATCTCCTGAATTCAGTCGCCTAGCCTTGAACTCACCGTGCCTCCAAGCTGATAATGCTGATTGCACTCGGATACTGAATATTCATTTATGGGCCAGGCACGATTCTAAGCTCCTTGCGCGTGTCAACTCCTGTACTTCACGCGCAAGTCTGTGTAAAACAGATGGGATCGCCCCTCTCTGGAGAGGACTGACTCCCTGTGTACCAAACCGAGATTTCCCCAACGTTCCCCACTCGCACGCCACCCTCGTGGTTGTACGACGTAAGGACGTCACCGAGGATGGTCTCAGTCAGCTCTGTCATGCGGTGCGCCACCTGTGACGTTGCTGACCCCAGCTTTTTCTGCAAATTACCTCCCAACTTGGGAAGATTTGCATAAATCAAAGTAAGACTGCGCAGTGCCATTCAAATGCACGGTGTCCTTTGCCATCAGTAGAAGGTAACTGTAAGCACACGTATAATGCAAACAAAAGAGAACAGAGTTAGGAAGTTCCTGACGGGGGCGGGTTGACCAGGCTCTTTGTCGACGTGCTTTGGCCCTGTGTTCGTCTGTCTTCCCAAATCCTCCCAGATTCTCTGAAGACAGTCTCTTGTATTGAAAAGGACTGTTCAGCAAGACCGAGTGGGGTCCCCGATCTGTTTGACTGCTCGACCCCTCTCTGTCCCGCACTTTCTTCCTCGACCTTCTCCCGGCTCGCCCTTCTGACTTAACGACCTTCTTCCCACCTCCCTGTCTTTGCAATTTGCCGTTCTCAGTGAGCCGAGGGTCCCGTCCTTCCGCCTCCGGGTGACACAACCGTTCATTTCTTTCACAGAGTGCTCCGGTGTTGCCTTCCCTGTGATCTTTCTGGAAATCCCAAAGCAGACTAGGGCATCCCTCCTCTGTCCCAGTGTAAGTGTGCCCCCCTCTGTCTCAGCTGCCGCCATATGCTGGAAGTTTCTCGGGGAGACACCGGTAGTTGGCTCACCCAACACATTCTGTCACCTACCCTCTGTAGAAGCCAAGAAACTCGAAGTGGACTTGACCAGCCTCCCCTGAAACTATGTGGGGAAGACCTACGCCCTAGTTCTGTCCAATGAGGTGTATGTTGAGAGATAAGTATGTTGAATGACTCCTAGAAAGGTGCTTTGCTTCTTTGTGGTAAGGGCAAGCCTAGGAGAAGACCCCACTCAAATTGTCCCTTCCTCGTTTTCCTGTCTTGAAGGCAAAATTGGCCCTCCCTCTTCCGGTGGCAGCCTCCTTATGGTCACACATAGCAGCGTGCATAGAAATTACATCCTGTGGACGGAGTCAACGCACTTAAGGAGGCGCAGAGTAGAGGGGCACCTGGGTGGTGCAGTCGGTTAAGCGTCCAACTCTTGGTTCGTCTCAGGTTCGTGAGATCAAGCCGCACATTGGGCTCTGTGCTGACAGCTCAGAGCCTTCTTGGGATTCTCTCTCTCCTCTCTCTGCCCCTCCCCCACTCGTGCTCCTGCTGTCTCCCAAAATAAATAAATAAATTTTTCAAAAAAGAAGGAGTGGAGAGATGACGCGTGTTAACGGAGATCCCGCAGCTGCCAGACCAACCCCAGGACCACGTATTTTCAAACTCCTTGCTGAATAAGGGATTAGACGTTCTCGTGGTCTTGGCCACGCATCACGAGAAGTGCTGTCACGTGCAGTGGAAAGAATTCTTAACGGAGCTTCCTTCTTGGATTTTGAGCAATTCTGAGGTGGGAGGAGAGTGTATATCTTTATAATATCCTCACTCACAAAGGGCTTGATGCATGGTAGTATTTATATTATTATCAACAGAAACAGCTGATATTTATTCAAACGCTGTGTCTGTCTGGTTCCAGAGCCCAGATCCTTCACCGCTGTGGTATAATTCTGGTCATTGATCAAAGTGGAATGAGCGAATAAATGAATAAATAACTTATCAGCAGGGGTATTTGCAGAAATTGGTTTCTATGCCAATTGTACCTCACCACTTTATTAGAATTTATATTAAGATTTAAAAAAAATGAGGCTCTGTCATTTGTTCTGTATTTTGTTTAAAATTTCTTTTTCTTTCTCTCTCTCTCTCTTTTTTTT
The DNA here is from genome assembly GCF_007474595.2 of Lynx canadensis. Taxonomy (NCBI): domain Eukaryota; kingdom Metazoa; phylum Chordata; class Mammalia; order Carnivora; family Felidae; genus Lynx; species Lynx canadensis. Next base: position 20,670,212 of record NC_044318.1, read on the forward strand.
TTTTTTTTTTACTTCATTTATCCTAACCCATGAAAATCTGCATTCTTGACTTTTCGGGAGACATCAGAGGGAGATGGGGGTCGGGTGTTCTGTGCCGGGTTTGATGGGTGTGTGGATTCATGTAACACAACCCTGGGTTGCAGCTGTTTTCTGGGGAAGGATCGGCTCAGAGAGGTTGAATATTATAACAGTGTCCTGGGACAGTCTGGACTCCGTGTTCTTCCCGGTCTGTCACCTGAGTAACAGCTGCTTGAGAACCACTAGTATACCCCACCTTTGAAATCTGATCTGCTTTTTAAAAGTTGTTTTTTTTTTTTTTAACGTTTATTTCTTTTTGGGACAGAGAGAGACAGAGCATGAACGGGGGAGGGGCAGAGAGAGAGGGAGACACAGAATCGGAAGCAGGCTCCAGGCTGTGAGCCATCAGCCCAGAGCCCGACGCGGGGCTCGAACTCACGGACCGCGAGATCGTGACCCGGGCTAAAGTCGGACGCTTAACCGACTGAGCCACCCAGGTGCCCCTGATCTGCTTTTTAAAGGAAGTCAGGACGGGGACCCCGTGGTGGCACCTATGTGGTGATAATGGGGGATCCCTGTCTCCCTGGAGTTCACATCCTCCCTAGCGGGCAGTTTCTTTCCTTCCTTCCTTCCCACTCACTGCGCCCACACGAAAGAGCTTCTCCAGGACGCCTTGTCCTAAACTACATAGTGGTGTTCTTCGGTCCTTGCTTTCCTCCTGCTTTTTTGTTTTTGTTTTTGGGTTTTTTTTTTTCCTTTGGTCTTCTGTCCCTGCTTTTGCTTTTCCCCCCATTTTTAATTTAATTTATTTATTATTGAAGAAATCTGTATACCCAGCGTGGGGCTTGAACTCACGAGCCCGAGGTTGGGAGTCGTATGCTCTACCGACTGAGCCAGCCGGGTGCTTTTCCATTTTAACCCCCCCCCCCACCCGAGTGGCAGGGCAGGGCCTTCCTGAGAGTTTTGAGAAAAAGGAAAAATGCGTTTTGCCTGCAGGAATTAGGGGAAGCTTGGAAGCACAAGTATATTAACATTATTTTATCTTGTCATATAGATATATCTACTGGGTCTGTCACTGAGTCTCTGTCTGTATTCACCTTCACACCATGGTTATATGTTTATATGGCTATCCAGCTATGTTTCTTCTTTCTGCATTTCCCTTTTTCCTTCTCTCTCCTGTCCCAGCCCACCCAGGGAGATTCTCAGCTCAGTCCTTATTTCTTCAGGGGAGGGATCTGGCAGGAAGAAAACTGATATTGCCTACCCAACCCTTTTAGTTTTTTCTGGCTTTTATTCAAAAGCCGAAGCCTTACATGGGGGCGGGGATTTGGTCTGTAGAGTTGCATCATGGGGAGGATGTGGGTCCTTCCTTACCACCCTAGAAGGAAGGTCACTCCCTTCAATGCACCCAGTTGGAGAATCAGTGAGGGAGAGATCTCTGGGTGCAGCAGACAGGGACTGAGGCTACATATCTCCTGGACACATGCAAGGGAGGCCATCAGACTCCACGGGAAAATGTCAGTGTGGTGCTTCTAGGAGGATGGGGTCACAGGCAGCTTTAAAAAAATTGCCAAGTGCTGAGCATGATGGAAGAGAGCCTTTGAGGCAGCAGGGAAATGCTAAAAGTCTTACACTAGGGGGCGCCTGGGTGGCTCAGTCGGCTAAGCATCCGACTTCGGCTCAGGGCATGATCTCACGCTTCCTGAGTTCGAGCCCCGCGTCGGGCTCTGTGCTGACAGCTCGGAGCTTGGAGCCTGCTTTGGAGTCTGTGTCTGCCTCTCTGTCTCTCTGTCCCTCCTCTGCTCATACTCTGTCTCTCTCAAAAGCAAATAAATATTAAAAATTCTTTTTAAATATAAAAAAAAGAAGATGAAGAGGATAGAAAGAGAGAGAGAGAGAGATGCACATAGGTATGTGTATATGTTGTATTTGTACCCCCATATTTGAGTGCTATAATTCATACCTGATTCCTCATTTTATCATTGGCCTATAAAAATAAATGGATGGATATAAATATGAATATGGTTATATTAAGCTCCCTCAACTTAGCACAGTCCTTCCTCAGGGCACCCTTTCTGGATCCACATAGCTACTGACATCCTTTAATTATTAGACGCCGAGAAGGATATTGCGCAATCTTGCCCACATTTGTTTTTCTTTAATTTTTTAATAAGTTTACTTACTTATTTTGAGAGAGAGAGTCCCAAGCAGGCTCTGTGCTGTCAGCACAGAGCCTGACGACGCAGGGTTTGATCTCACAAACCATGAGATCATGACCCGAGCCGAAATCAAGAGTCGGACGCTCAACCGACCGAGCCACCCAGGCGCCCCTCTTGCCCACATGTTTACCTTGTCTTTCTCCCTTATTCCTGTCTTCCTGTACGTTTCTGTTCAGCCATCCTGAGCTCCTTCGATGCCTCGAGCATGCTGGGATTTCTCGCCCTCACGCGGGTCTTACACGCATGTTGTTACCTCCTTTTGGAACGGCCTCCATCCACCCCTATTCATTACATCACACACGCTGACCCACCATTTTGCCTGAATAAATTTTGTATCTCTTAGTATCAGTTGAGAGGTAATTTTTTAAAGTTTTGGGGAACAGTCTTGTGACCCTGCTAACTTGATCATATGGCTAGCACTGAAGCAGTTCCCAAAACATACAAAGGCTTCATAAATATTTGGTGAATGAGAGAATGAACATTGGGATGGATCAAGGAACGGATAAACGAATAAACAAATGGATCGTGAGTGACAGGAAGGATGGATGGGTGTTGGATGTCTGGGATTTCTGGTCTCTCGCACCTCAGCGATATCTGGAAGTAAAACATACTCCCTGCTCTTCGACTTTCTGGGGTCCGGCACATGCCAGTCGGGCTCATCTTCACGTTCTTCATTTCGACATCAAGGAGTGAAGTGACAGTTGGAGGCATTTGCTTTTTTTTTTTTTATTAATTTTGTTTAATGTTTATTTATTTTTGAGACAGAGAGAGAGAGACAGAGCATGAATGGGGGAGGGGCAGAGAGAGAGGGAGACACAGGATCCGAAGCAAGCTCCAGGCTCTGAGCCATCAGCCCAGAGCCCGACGCGGGGCTCAAACTCACGGACCGTGAGATCGTGACCTGAGCTGAAGTCGGATGCTCAACCGACTGAGCCACCCAGGCGCCCCGGCATTTGCTTTTTAAAATCAAATCTTGGGGCGCCTGGGTGGCTCAGTCAGTTAAGTGTCCGACTTCGGCTCAGGTCATGATCTCACGGTCTGTGAGTTCAAGCCCCGCGTCAGGCTCTGTCCTGTCAGTTCAGAGCCTGGAGCCTGCTTCGGATTCTGTCTCCCTCTCTTTCTGCCCCTCCACCACTCACACTGTCTCAAAATATAAATAAACGTTGAAAAATTAAAAAAAAATAATAAAATAAAATCTTATTTTGAGCTGCCAGAGGTCAGAGCAGCAAACCAGAGGCATAAATCACCCCTTTTGTTTCTCTATATTCGCACTTGGCCATCTGAAGAGGCTACTTTTGTTGACTTGTGGGGAGAGGTTGCCTGGCTTCACAGATCCCCATGGGCACCAGAAATTCCTTCCTTCCTTCTTTCCTTCCTTCCTTCCTTCCTTCCTTCCTTCCTTCCTTCCTTCCGTCTTCATTCATTTCCTCCGTCAGCCTTTCCAGATAGCCTAACATTTAAGAGAAGGACTGTTAGCATTGTAATAAAACTTGAGTTCCAATTCCATTTTGCCGCTGATTAACTGTCCATCTTCAGCACAGTTAATTTGGCTTTTTGGAGCCTTATGCCTGCTCATGCGTAAAGTGGGGCTCACCATATTTAACTCTCAGGGATGTTCTGAGCATTCAGTGAGTTGGTAAATGGGAGGCATATCGCACAACGCCTGGTACAGAGACGATGCTCGATAAATGTTAGCGCTTATTATAAACTCCTTAATTTATTAATCCCTCCTGCCATCAAGCATGTATTGAACTCTCTATTGACCGGCAGACCCTGAGCTGAGTAAAATATTCTTCTTACTTTTTAAGACCTCACGGTCAGTTGAGATGGACAGATGCATGGGTCAACCACGAGAAACTGTTGACAGAATTAATGGTGGCATATAGAAAGTGGCAAGACTGGGAAGGGGACGACTCACCCTGTCTGTGGGGACATGGGTAGCACGGCTAGGGACAGCTAAAGAATTCTGGCTTCATTGTGCAGGGGAAGGGAACGCTGGGTTACAGAGTGTTTTAAGCTGGTGATACGATCGGACTCGTCCCCTAAAACTGCTTTGGCAACACAGTGAGGGATGAAGCACAAGCAGAGAGGATTGCGGAGAAGCAGATCAAAGGGCAGGTGTTAAACAGGGCGGGTGTGACATGAGAAGGGTCTGCGTTAAGGAAGAGGAGAGATGCAAAGGAGGAGGCACGATGGGGTCTCCGGAGTACCTTGCTCCGCAGAGAGTGGTCCTCGGGACGGCGGCATCGGCGTCACCTGGGAGCTCGTGGGAAACGCGGACTCTCAGGCTCCACCCTGGGCTTCCAGGATTTACTACCTGTCATAACGATCCCCAGGTGATCGTAGGTGCGTTACGACCCAAGACGCACTGCAGGTGGACTCTGTCGGATTTGGTGACCACCTGGACGTGAGCTGAGTGGGAGAATAACTACTCAAGAATCAGGGAGTCTACAAAATCAAGCGCGCGTCCCGGGGTTCGCTCCTTGAGAGATGGGTGAAGGTTACATGCCTCATTAACGATCTTTTCTCCTTGATATCGATTCAGAATCGTAGTTGTACAGGGAGACCCATGGTTTCCCTTGAGCCCATTGGGGGACAGCTCCAGAGGGTTCGCTTAGGCATCTTTGCACATCGGGGCAGTCTTTGTCTCTTTATCACCAAAGCCGAAGCTGAGTGTTTATGGCTGAGTTATAAATCCCCAGAACATGGATTTCCTACCGCAAGTGCTGACTCAGCCGTAACTTTAGCAGTGCAAATGGCGCCACAGTAAAATGTATATATCAAAGTTGTGGCAACTATAAAGGTCTTTTAAAATCGAGTTGACATTGCAGTATGTTTCCTTGAGATAAGGTGAGGATTTACGTTCATAAATGGAATTGTGAAGCTTGAGACGCATAATTGCCAATTTGGGGTGTTGAGATTTGGGGATCTTTTGTCCTTGATCGTCACTGAGGACTTCCCCCCCCCTTTTTTTGTGGTAGGCGGTCTCCCGTTTTAGCTATTAATCTGGCTTTGTACACAGAGACGAAGGCAGTTCTGAGGACCCCCTTGGTAAGTTCCCCCGGCAAAGTGCCTTTCGAGCCAACTCAGTTCAGCAAAGCGCTATGTTTTTGACTCCTGCCCCGTGCCAGGCATTTAACTGTGTACCCAGAATGTAGAATGAATGGGAGAACTTCAGCAAGCTCACAGTCTAGCCTGGAGAGTAGACTTTCACCTAATCATTCATTCGGCAAATACATCTTGAGTGCTTGTTAGGTACCAGGCGCTAATTCTGGGGAGCAGGGGTCAGGGCAGTAAACACAACCAACTCACTGTCCCCAACGAGTTTGGATGTCAATGGGGGAAGACACATGGCCAACAGACAGGTATGAAATATACTGTAATACTGTGGAGTAAATGATGGATAATAAATAGAAGGATCCTATGAGATCACAGGAAAGAAACATTTAGGGGCATCTGGGTGGCTCAGTTGGGGAAGCGTCCAAATCCTTGGTTTCAGCTCAGGTCACGATCTCATGTTTTGTGAGATCGAGCCCTGCGTTGGGCTCTGCACTGGCAGTGTGGAGCCCGCTTGGGATTTTCTCTCTCCCTCTCTCTCTTTCCCTCTCTCTGTCTCTCCCTCTCTGTCCCTCCCTTGCTCACGGTACATCTCTCTCTCTAAATAAATAAATAAGTGTTAAAAAAAAAAAAACAAGAAACATTTGTATCTGCCTAAGAAAATCCAAAAATGAGGACAGAGAGAAAATAGATCTGAATGTTGACAACTAGCTGTTCCCTGTGCAAGACGTGTTAAGCAGCACTGTGACTGGTGTCCAGGAAGTGTTTGGGGATAGCTCCTGGGGAAGGTAAAAATCAAGGCGATTACTCATGAACTGCCCCCAAATCTTAGATTTCAAGCACTAATGAAATACAATAAAGTGCCTGTCTTAGTAAGGTTGTGCTGGCAGTTGCGTGGAAGGTGGCAGAACGTGGCCGTAATGGAGACATCAGCCAACGTCAGAGTGGGGGATGGAGGGGAACCCTCCAGGGAAGCCTGGTGGGCAGACAGCAGCGGGGATGAGGGTAAACGGGGAGATGAGTCCAGAGACGTCTGGGTGAGAACACGTCTCCTATTTTCCCACGTTGGAGGATAACGTTGATCTTGACATTGAACCACTTCCTTTGGAGGTTATCATTCTGTCTCTGGCCTATTTCTGAAAGATCTCATCACACGCTGAAGGTTCATCAGTGACCCACAGCCTTAGCTGCCCGCCGCACGGCCACAGCTGGGCAGCACATGGCACTCGGAGAGAAATCGAAGGGGTTGCCAGAGAAGGACCCGCGACGCCCTGATCCCAACAGTCAATATGTACTCTCTTCCGAGTGCTTGATTAGGATTGCTCCATCGGCATGCCGACCCCTTGAAATGCACGCACGGCGTACATGTTCTGCATTGCAAAGTGTGTATTTTTAATATTGATCTCTCAGTATCCAACAGGCTTCATTGATTTTCACAGGACCTGGGAGAAAGACGGTGATAAACCAAAGGCGCTTACAACTTCATCAGCTCGAAGGACATGACTGTTTTCCCCTTCCTTGAACTTTGCTTGGCTCCCCAAGAAGATAATTTATTTTTATTTCTCTCTTTATTTCTTTATTTTGTATCAGCCTGTATTAAAGTCCTATAAATAACCCTGGAGACACACGAAACAGATTCATTTAATTTTCCTTTAGTTATCCTAAGTCGGAACAGATGTGTGTTTGTGATAGAAAAGGGGAGGGAGAGAATGAATCATAGGTGTGGGTAGAGGGAAGAGAAACCTACTGGCATTTGTGCTAGAAGGTCTGACTGATTTGGGAAGGTCGGCAAACAGTGCAGGCTCAGCCTGGCTGCGTCTGCTTGGGCGTCGTGACATCTGACCCCGCCAAGTCCCTAGGGATCCAGGACACCAAATAATACGGGGCTCGATCTCGCGAACCGTGAGACCGTGACCTGAGCTGAAAGCAAGAGTCAGATGCCAAACCAACTGAGCTCCCCGGGTGCCCTGATCGGGCATCTTTTGGTGCTGAGCCTTGGGCTAGAAGCTGGGGCCGTGGGAGGCGTAGTCCGGACTCTCGGGGACAGGGCATCTTCACCTGAAGGTGAGGGTGAGTATCTTTTGTGTTGCCCATAAGGATTTCCTGAGTGTCCCGTCTCAGGCAGGAGGCTGGCTGGGGCATCAGGAATATGAGCCAGGATGAGGATAAACGCTCAAGGTCAGACACGGGAGGACAGCAATAACTTACCTCTGTGAATGTTCAGGGGGCATACGTATAGTATATGTACTACATGTACCTGACATGATATACTAGGATATTCAGTGCCAAGAGCAGATTGTCATGGGAGCGGTAGAAATCACATTGCAGAAGGTGCGGAGGATATAGGGAAAGGTATAGAGGACGCATCCTGAGGACGGAGGGCCCCAAGAAGCAAGGAAGGCGTCCGAGTCCAACCACATAGTCTTGGGAGACAGAATGGGGTGCCTTTTTCGAAAGGATGAAAGAGGAAACCAGCACGGGAGTCCACTTGGCCAAAAGGTGAGGTTGTGGAGATGTTCCACGGCACCGGCACAGTCTGATGGCATCGCCATCAGGATCACCAGAGCCGGGATTAGAGCGGGGCGTCCCTGACCCTGGTGTTCACCCAGTCACCTGGGGATGTTGTTAGCAGGCAGAACTGAATCACTAGGTCCGAGGCTGGCCTGAGACTGTGCACGTCAGACAAGCTCCCGGGTGGGCTGCGGGCCACGCTTGGAGAACTGAGGGAAGCCAGAAGCCCCTGTAGGGTGGATTCAGCCAGGGAGGCATTAGTAGACACAACCCGCCATCTGCATACAGATGGGCATCTGTCACCTGGGAAGTAACCACTGGAGGACGTTTCACGGAGATTCCGTGTGTTTCCACCTGCCATCCTTCATCTAACTCAGCACGGCACTGCCGAGTAGGTTTGCTCATGCCCCGTTTGGCACAAACACGCACCATGAGGCAAAGTGACATGTCTCATTTAACAAAGTTCCGGGGCTCGTGAGGGTCGGTGCACATGGTTCAGATCTCAAGAGGCATACGGAGGCGTCAGTCGGACACAGCCGATGCCAGCTAGGCTCGGACCCGGACTGTGGGGCCGTCCCTGTGAGTCCAGTGGGATCTTCCCAGGATCCCCTTGGTCCCCTTGTAGGACCCAAGGCACGTAAAGGATTTTGCACCGGACTTAAGCTACGGAAACCTGAGCTATTACGCAGAGGTTGGCGATCCTTGTGCGTAAAAAGACCTGATAGGACACATTTGGGGCTTTGAGCGTTGCCTCGTCTCTGCTCCAACTGCTCAGCTCTGCCGTTTTATCAAGAAAGCAGCAGAGACGAGAAGTAAACAAACGGGTAAGGTCGCTCTCCAGTAAAATTCAATTTAGAAATAAAGCAGGGGGGCTGGCCGGAACGGCCCCCAGGCCCTGGTTTGCTGATGCCTGATAAAGATCATTATTATAATAATACTCTCAGCAAGGAGGCAGATAGCGAGAAGCCCGATGAGACGCCCAGGCAGGGTTGTAGAGAAGGCTCGTGCTCTGGGGTGGAAGTTTTGTTTAACTCACAAACAGATGGCAAAAGATGCTTCGGCCTTGCCCGGTCTGAATGGTTTGTCTCGCGAAAATGGAGAGTGAAACAAAGTAATTATAGGTAACTTAATGCCTGGTAATAACGGACTCCGTGATAGTGAAGCCGTTAGGGCCAACGAAGAGTGACCTCGCTGCAGTTTATTGTATTGAAAAATACGAAGACGTTCCTCCTCTGAGGCCCCCAAATTACAGAATGAATCTCTCTGAGGCTGAGTCGACCAGCTAAGCGCTATCCGTCAGGGAAGGCAGCTCCATCGTGCCCGATGGCACCGGAAAAAGCACGAGTACCGACGCCCTGGACAATGCCCACCCACCCCGATTTCTGGTCATGCGGAAGTGGGGCATCACCAGAGTGGACTGGAGGAGGAGGCGGGGAGGTCTGAACGCCCTGGCTGTGGATCTGTGGGCAGGTGGGGCACCCGGAGAAGGATTCGGGTGTAGGGGCCAAGCCCAGCCTGTGAGGCTCCCCTGGGAGCTGTCCCCTCTTATGTCCCCGTCTCCTGCGCCCCAGCCCCTGGCAGTCCAGAGAGAGGCAGATTTGGTTTGGTTTTGTCCTGTGTGTGTTGCTCACCTCTGCGTCCCCAAGGTTTGGCCTGCGGAAGGACGGGATACCTACACGGAATGAGTACGTGAATGAGTTGGGTGAATGCGTGAGCAGTGTGAACGACCTCACGGAAATGAGCAGGAGACCGTAAACGATGGGGCTCGGGAACAGCAGCGACCAGCCTCCTAGAGAGCCTAGAAAGGCCCTCTGAGCCTTGGCTTAAGAGGGCTGTCCATTCAGGGGCACCTGGCTGGCTCCGTCGGTTAAGCGTCCGACTCTCGGTCCGGCTCCCAGGTCACGATCTCACAGTCCGTGAGTTGGACCCCCCGCATTGGGCTCCGCTGTGATAGCCCGGAGACTGCTTGGGGTTCTCTCTCTGCCTCTCTCTTTCTACTCCTCCCCTGCTGCTCTCTCTCTTCTTTCAAAATGAATAAATAAAAATTTTAAAATATTAAAAAAAAAAAAAAGGAGGGCCGTTGATTCAGGAGGTCTCAAAACCAGCTAGGAAAGAAAACGCTAGTCAAGCAAAGGATATCTGAAGGCGGCCGAAGGGGGTCCAGAGGATCGTCATAAGGAGATCATCCGTGCATTTCTATTTCTATCACAAAATACCACGAGTTCTGTCAACTCATTACATCTCTCTTGCCTAATTCCTGTTTCCCCGTCTCTCTTGCCTAATTGCTATTTACCCTTTGCCCCTAGGCTACAATGTCACTCCTTCAAGGAAGAAGGCTCCGTGAGCAGGTGCACCACCCAGCCCCACACATCGCACCTGCTCCCGAGCGCCCCAGGCCTCCCCTCTGATAGGACTCTGCACCCTGTGACTACTGGCTCATTTCTCACTCCATATCCAGAATATCCGCCCCGGCCAGAGTAGGGTCCAGGCATGTTTTCTTCATGGCTGCATCCCCAGTGACAAGTATAGAACCCGGCACGGTGGAAGCTTCATTGGGATTTAACAGGTTGGGGCGTGAGTCTTCTTTATCCTAAGCACCCACGGACGGGGTTGCTGAGATGTGATCGTATCCCCGTGGCTGGCACCGGACCCACTCTGGACTCGGCTGTGTGGAGGAGGAAACCGCCTTTCCATCTGGCAGGGACTGGGGGGGGGTGGCGGGGGGGGGATCACGGATCGATCGACTGTTCGTTGGTTTAGCTGTAATATATGGGGTGTCTGCTAAGCGGCTGTTCTATTTTGATGCCAGTGATATATTCATAAATAAAACATCCTTCTGCAGATCAGGGTCACCAAGTGGAGAGAAAGACAGACACACGCGTAGACAGTTGCCGCACAGTAAATAATCTGTGAGTCTGGGGGTCTGGTCGGGACGCTGTGCGAGCGTAGAAGCTGCGGCAGGCAGCTCACGCTGTCGACAAGAATTCTTTCGCACTTTAATGGGCACACGGGACTCCTGGGACCTCGAAAGGCAGAATCCGCTTCCCTAAGTCCGTGGCGTGGGCCGGAGATTATGTTTTCCTAATAAATCCCCCAGTGACGCTGTTGCCGTGGGTGGACGAGCCCTACTCTCAGAAGTGAAGGTTTCCAGAAGGGTGACGAAGGTGACACGGTAAAGCCCTGGGGGGTGCAGAGAGGTTTGCAAGGTAGCGAAGAGAGGAAAGGCTCAACCGGGCTGGGCGAGGATGGTGTGGGCGATGCGGGAAGTCCGGCAGGACTGGCTCTGAGAGGGGGGACGGGGATGGCCAGGAGAAGGTCGCCGGTCCAGGTCCCCGACGTTCCTGCGCGCTGTGCTGAAGGCTTCGCACGGCTCTGGAAGGGGCCGGGAGCTACGGAGGCTCCCCCAGGAAGCAATCTACGGGAGTATGTTCTAGAGACAGCATTTCACGGACAGGCTGAGAGTTAGTAATGTCGCTTTTCCAAAGATAAAATTAAAAAGAAAAATTCGAAACCAGAGGTACTCCTTTGAAAGCAGGGCTTCTCGACCTCACACTGTTGACTTGTATCCAGAGAATTCTTTCTTGTGTGCGTGGGGTCGGGGTGGGGGGTTCCCCGTGCACTGCAGTATACTGTAGCATCACCCCACCAGGGGCCGGGAGCCTTCTCTCCCCCCGCCCCCAACCCCAGCTGTGATGACCAAGAATGACTAGAGATGTTGCCAGATGTCCGCAGGGGTGCGAAATCGCCCACGGTTGAGAACCACTGCTCTGCGGTATGAAATGCTTTATTCTCTCTGTTTTGTTTTTTGTTTTTTTTGGTTTTTTTTTTTGTATTCTCTTCATGGAAGCCCGTACCCTTCAAATATTCAGTAGCCCCCAAGATTCCTGGAATAGGTTCTATTGAAGAGCCTCACCTCTGAGCCAGATCGATCTGGCAGGAGAGGAGCCTGGCCTAGGGTAAGAAATACAAACGCACCTGCTTATAAATTCTGTTTTAAAAATAATAAAGTGACCTGCCTCTTTCCTCCCCTTCTTGGCCTTCCCCCCACCGTTCTGGATGTGCAGGCGCCGTTGAGGAAAACACAGTCATGTCATGCGAACGACAAATCCTTGACATCTGTGGATGGGCTTGGAATTCTAAGAGTACGTTTAAGGTAAAATCATGCCTAAGGTAGACTCCCATAGATGACCTTGAACTTCTCGGAATTTCTTGTCCATCATAACGTCAGATCAGGCTGGCTGATTTTTACATGACCTGAGCAGATGTCCCCTGACCTTTCTGCCTTTAAATTTTCCCCGTGGTTGTGAACAAACGCAGGATGCCCGGTGAGGGAGTGTTGTTGCGGAAAACAACGAATGAGCAGAAAAAGCCTGTACTTTTTTTAGTATGTATCATCTTGGAGTGCAGGGATGGAGACTGTGGAGCCTAGTGGTTAAGTAGCTTGAGCTTCGGCTTAAAATAGGCGGGGTTCGGGGCGCCTGGGTGGCTCAGTCGGTTGAGCGTCCGACTTCGGCTCAGGCCATGATCTCACGGTTTGTGAGTTCAAGCCCCGCGTCGGGCTCTGTGCTGACGGCTCGGAGTCTGGAGCCTGCTTCGGATTCTGTGTCTCCCTCTCTCTCTGCCCCTCCTCCGTTTGCTCTCTCTCTCTCTCAAAAATAAACAAACATTGAAAAAATCAACGAGTCGGCCACTCAACCGAGGCGTCCCCTCCGTAAACATTCTTAAGTGCAGGCGGGTTTGATGACTGGATGCAAGTTAAGCTACTTGCTCAGTTTCCACGTCTCTGAAAAGGGAGAACGGTCCCTTCTGAGTGACGGTTAAGTCCGTTGTTGGAGGATGCCTTGCCTAATTCTGGTGCAGAGTAGAGGCTCATTGGACATTCGCTCTGCTATTGCTCTTTCCCGACACACCAAGATGGAAGATTGGACGGGAGAGCCACAGGTCGACCGTGTACGTGTACGGACTCGTGGGGGCTGCAGTCCCGTGGGTGTTCATGGTGGTGGAGGTGATGTCGGGAGCCCTTCAGACAAATGTGAGCATCCTTACCCAGACCGCACCCCCCGGGCCAGCTCTGGGTCGTCCCTGCTCACCGTTCTACATGTTAGCTTCAGCCTCTGGGTCCAGATGAGGCAGATACTTGACTTCTTTGGGTGAAGGCCGACTTTCTATAATGTGCACCTGTTTTCTCTTGCTCACCAAACCTTCAGGCAAGAGGTGTCACCTTTATTGACAAACTTCGCACGCCTTTCAAAGAATGAAACAAACAGGTATGAAACAGAAACTTCTTCTGGGCAAAAAAGAACCACAAAAAACAAAAAACAATCCCAAATCCACACAGGCGCACGCGCACACACACAAAACACAAAAAACTTGGCTCTAGGCTGTGAATTTATTGATTTAGCCCCAACATGCTTCCTTTAAGATTTCTAAACATTAGGATCAGGTCAAAGGATCTTTTTGAGACAGACGGGTAGGAGCATTAATTATGGACTGGGGAACGGACATCAACTCTTGTTTTTTTTACCTTTCTGCAGACAAAGAGTAATAGCAATCCAACCCAACACACACATGTTTTTAATGTTTATTTATTTTTGAGAGAGAGAGACCGAGCACGAGCAGGGGAGGGGCAGAGAAAGAGGGAAACGCAGAATCCGAAGCAGGCTCCAGGCTCCGAGCCGTCAGCACAGAGCGCGACGCGGGGCTCGAACCCACCAACCGTGAGATCATGACCTGAGCCCAAGTCGGCCGCTCAACCGACTGAGCCACCCGTGTCCCTAACACACATTTTTGTTGGACAGTAACTTTATACCAGCTGCTGGCGATCCAAATATGGGTAGAATAGCCTTTGTCTCTTGGGGAATAAAAATGTAGTAAGACAGTGGCTTCTTCATGGTTTTATCTGTTCTGTCAGAAAGTACGTGCACCAAAGATGGAAAACATCATTGTCGTCATATTCCAGATGAGGACACTGACCCTCCGCATACTACAAAGTAGACTGCATTCATTCATTTGGTCACTTAACCAATATCTGTTGGATGTTTGGTGTATGTCAGGCACTGGGTATCTGGTGATGAGCACCATGGGTGATGGACTTCTGGAGTTTACAGCTTGAGTGAGGCCAGATCGCACTAAACCACTAAGAACGCAAGCGAGCAGAATTGGAAATTGTAGGGAGTGCTGTGAAGGAGCATGTGACAGGAGAGTTTCCACGGGGGCTGGGGATGAGGCTAATGGAAGTGACATTTGACTGAAATCTGTGGGATGAGTAGGGGCAGCTTGGTAAGAATGAGTGCTGTCATCCCGGCAGAGGGGAGGTGCTGAGGCAGACAAGAACCGGGCTCATTTAAGGAATGGAATTCAGGCCAGCGTGGAGGGCTCTGAGAGGTACGAGAGGAGGCTGGTGTGGGGGTTCCATCCCAAACGCCTCCAGGAGTCAGGCGGGTGACATATTTGTGTGACGGGAGCCAGCCCGGGATATGAAAACTGGAGCGTGCGTGGGCTCCCCAGAGAAGACCTTCATCCTGTGGGAATGGGGGCCCCGGGTTAACAGATCTTTCCATTTTTTTCCCCCAAGAACTTCGTAACTGTTACAGGTTTTAGACACATCATGTTATGTTATGTTATGTTATGTTATGTTATGTTATGTTACGTTATGTCACGTTATGTCACGTTATGTCATGTTATGTTTTATTTTAATTATTCTTTTTCAACGTTTATTTATTTTTGGGACAGAGAGAGACAGAGCATGAATGAGCGAGGGGCAGAGAGAGAGGGAGACACAGAATCGGAAACAGGCTCCAGGCTCTGAGCCATCAGCCCAGAGCCTGACGCGGGGCTCGAACTCACAGACCGCGAGATCGTGACCTGGCTGAAGTCGGACACTTAACCGACTGCGCCACCCAGGCGCCCCTTTAATTATTCTTATTTATTTATCTACTTATTTATTTTTGAGAGAGAGCACGCAAGCAGTGGAGAGGCAGAGAGAGGGGGACAGAGGGTCTGAAGCGGGCTCTGCACTGACAGCAGCGAGCCTGACATGGGGTTCTAACTCGCGACCTGCGAGATCATGACCCGAGCCAAAGTCGGACACTTAACCGACTGAGCCACCCAGGTGTCCCAAGGTTGGAAACACATTTAACAGGTATCATTACAGGAACTAATTAGAGACGATGGGATATGTTTGGGGGTCGGGGAAGACATCAAGAATTCCGTTTGTACAGTGTGAGTTGAGATGCCTGTTAAAATTTTTTTTTTAATGTTTATTTTTGAGAGAGACAGAGGTAGAATGCGAGTGGGTTGGGGCAGAGGGAGAGGGAGACACAGAATCGGAAGCAGGCTCCTGGCTCTGAGCTGTCGGCACAGAGCCCGACGCGGGGCTCGAACTCACAAGCTGTGAGATCATGACCTGAGCCGAAGTTGGCCGCTCAACCGACCGAGCCACCCAGGCGCCCCTGGGGACGCCTATTAGACGCACAAGTAGGGTGGCTGAGAAAGCAGTTGTATGGACCAGTCTGAGGTCACGGCACAGGTGACTTTGGGAAGTTGCTGACCATAGCTGGATTCACACGCCGTGGGATTTATGCCATCATGTAGGGAGGTCATACGGGATGAGAAGAGAAGAGGTCCAGGCCTGAGCTTTGGCACGTTCCAACATGGTAGGAGGAGGAGCAGGTGGAGGAGAAGGGCCCAGGTTAGGAAGCTGAGAAAGACTGGCCAGTTGATTTGGGGGGAAATTAGGAAGGCTGGTGCCACCAAAGCCAAAAGAGGATAGTGTTCAGAGAGATAGCATAGTTGAATCATGCCTGAATGCTGCTGGAAGGTAGAGTCAGATGGGACCTTAAATGTGTCAAGAGGGTCTGGCAGTAATCTTAGGAGACTGATAAGGAAAGAATCTGTATTTGAGGAGGTTAAAGAATGAAAGGGAGGAGGGAAAATGAATTCAGCACCTAAACAGGTCTTCTAAAAAAACTTGGGATATACAGTTGACCCTTGAGCCAACGTTGGTTTGAACTGTGTGGGTCCACTTCTACCTGGATTTTTTTCATTCAACAAAGGACAGTAGCATAGATGTATTTTCTCTGCCTTAGGATTTCTTTAAATGTTTGTCTCTGAGAAAGAGACAGACAGACAGAGCGCGAGGTGGGGGGCGGGGGGAGTAGAGAGTGAGGGAGACACAGAATCGGAAGCAGGCTCCTGGCTCTGAGCTTTCGGCACAGAGCCCGACGTGGGGCTCAAACCCACGAGCCGTGAGATCATGACCTGAGCCAAATTCGGACGCTTAACCGACTGAGCCACCCAGGCGCCCCTCACCAGCTTTGTTTTCACTGCTCTTGCTTCTTTAAGTTTTCACCACAGTTGTGCAGATCCATACACAGAAAGAACTCCAAACGAGGTTCTCTAGAATGACACTTCAGAATCCAGTTTTCTCTTTTCTGGAACTTACTCTGAGGAGGTGGCGGGTTTCTTGAGAGCTTCTTGTCTTGGGAGGAGACCCCCTAGTTGGAAGATGCTCATAGTACTCAAAACTGTATCTTGCCTTCGTGTTACACAACTTCCATTCAACACACGACTTCGTTTTTTTTCCAGTGCTCATGGGCTCAGTTAGATGGCTCTTGACCAACCCATCCCACATCCAGGGGACCTTCTGAATTCTAAAAGTGACATTGCACCTCTGCTAAAAATCCTTCTAGTCCTTTCCATTGCCCCCAGGATGAGAATAATTATCACTCACTGATAGTAACTAGCACGCATTTTGGATGAGGCAGGGTTCTGTGCTTTATGTAATTCAACCCATTTCCTCGATCACCCCATTTGAGCAAAACCAAAATTGCTGTGACCATGACCCCTGCCCGCTCCTCCTGGTTTGTCTTTGTCTTTGTGATTTCCAGCTACAGTCTTTCCCTCTTTTATAAAAAGCAGTCCCTTCTCAGGTTGGACCTGAAGTAGACTGGCTTCTGGAAACCATCGTGTGAATTCAAAGCAAGTGCCCAGACTGATGACCAAGGGACCCGTGCCATCTTGAGTAACGGACATCAAGGCCCCTGGTCCAGCAGGAGAGAAGGGCTCTCGGTGTTAATTGTGCATTTGTGATTTTGTGGGGCTGGCGTCCTCTGACTCGGTCAGGATGCTGATTCCAAGTGAAAGGAGTCCCTTTACAACTTGTGTTAGCAAGATACAGGAATTCACTGGAAGCATACTGAGCCTTCAGTACATCCCAGGGGTATAATGAGGTGAGCTCCGCCTCACAGGGAACTAGAGCCAGACACGGGGTAATCAGGATGGCGGGGGTAGGTCTCCGCCATCACTGTCTTGGGACCAGAGGTCAGTGCTTCCTGACCAGAGGTCAGGTCTACACAGTGTCCAGTTCTACACGGATGGAGGACCACTGACCAGCCTGGAATAGTGAACATTCCTCAGCTCGGTTCTGATCCCTTTGGAGAAATCATCCGAATGGCCCAGCTAGGACCAGGGATCTAGTTGGAGGTCGGGAGGGTGGAGTCAGGGAATATCACCATGTCTGCTCAAGTGACAGGTGGGACGGTTGGAAGGGAAATGGTGGTCTGGCCGGAAACCCTAAAAGGTGCTGCTCTTGGCCTTAGCTTTGTCATCTTTAAAAGCTTTCTGAACACCTTGGTTTCTCCCAGCCTGCTCCCCGCACGGAGAGTTGAAGCTCACGGTCACAGATGACACCGTGGTACTCTTGAAATATAAACGGAATGCAGCCCAAACTCTCAAGATCTGGGGATTACGCACAGAAACCTCTTGTGCCATTTCCGCAAAGAAGCTACAAATCCCCTAAGTACCCGTGAAGGGGAGGCTTCCACTGGGGAAACCTCAGAGAAATCAAACACTTTGCTCTGCTCTAATGTCCTATGAAGGGCTTTCTGTTTTCTAGCAGTGAACTTGGATTTAGTTCGCAAAGCCAAAGCCCCCCATTAGCACGGGAGATACAGCGTGTCACAGCAGGCGCCAGGCATTGCTAGGGTGTGATAATGCCACTGGGTCTCTGTCCCAGGGAAGCCTCGTGTCCCAGAGTCCCCGTGTCCACAGCGGGTGGAATGTCTCACCCAGCCTTCCGCTGGTTCTCGATCATGTGAGTCCTGCCCGTTCTTCCTTTGCTTCTTTGCTGGTAACCCTGTGTCTCAAGGGGGAGACCGAGTCCTTCCTCCTTGTCTAGTGGTCTACCATCCAGGAGGCTTCGCTTAATGACCCCTCTTCCCTGAATACTTTAACAATCCGACAGGCGTGGGCTTCCCAGAGCAGACTTTTACCCTGTGGGAGTGGGGGCCCTGTGTTAACAGATCTTTCCATTTGTTTCCCCCAAGAACTTCGTGATCGTTACAGGTTGGGAACACATTTTATTATATTTTATTTTAATTATTCTATTTTATTTTATTGACTTACTTAATTTTGAGAGAGAGCTTGCAAGTGAGGGAGGGGCAGAGGGAGGGGGACAGAAGATCCAAAGGGGGTTCCGCTCTGACAGCAGTGAGCCTGATGTGGGGTTCGAACTTGCAAACTACAAGGTCATGACCCAAGCTGAAGTTGGACGCTCAACCAACTGAACCACCCAGGCGCCCCAATCCCTGAATGCTTTTAAATTCTTGGTGCTATATTGAGATGTGATTTACCGTGTATGAAATTCCCTTGTTTTAAGGGTACAGCTCAGTTGGTTTTGGCAAATTTACATAGTTGTGCGACCGTCGACACAGTCCAATTTAAAACATTTTCTCCTCTCCAGAAAGATCTTTCATGCTCTTTTGTAATCAAATCCCCATTCCCGCTCTCAACCCAGGCAACCACTAATCTCCTCTCCTGTCTCTGCAGATTTGCCTCGCTATGAATTCTAGGCTCCTGGCAGAGTCATTCCGTCCTCGAGGCTCCTAACGTTCTTTGTATACACTTGCAGAAATGACCCGGTAATTGTTGTTTATGTGTGTGTTTCTCCAGCTAGAGTTCAGATACCAGACTGTTCTCTCATGCTGCGGGCTTATTAGCAGAACCCCTGCAGATAGTAGGTAGACTAGAACAGTCTATGTATGACTGAGCCCAGGCACAGATTAAGTCTATCGTGTGATCTGGGGCAAACTTTCATACCGTTCCTCTCTTAGAATAGCGTGGCTAATGTTTCCTGAGCATTTTCTCTCGGCCGGATGCTCTGCCGGGTGTTCCTATTGATAGTGAACCTCACGATCCTTTACAGAACCTTCACTTCAATTGAAGGAGTGCTTACTGTTGCTATTGGCATTTGCAGATAGGAAGACAGAGGCTAAGGGAGACTAAGAACTCTCAGAAAGTAAAGTGACGGGGCCAGACCCCCAACCTGATTCTGTTGAGTCGAGAGATCCATTCTCTCTCTTTTGTTTTTTAATTTTTTAAAAAGTTTATTTATTTAGTTTGAGAGACAGAGAGAGAAAACACGAGTCGGGGAGGGAGGGAGAGAGAGAGAATCCCAAGCAGGTTCTGCAGTGTCCGCGCAGAGCCTGTTGTAGGACTTAAACCCGTGAACTGTGAGATCATGACCTGAGCCAAAGTTGGATGCTTAACCAACTGAGCCACCCAGGTGCTGCGAGAGATCCTTTCTCTTGACCACAACGCTGCACTGCCTCCCAGCTGTGGACAGTGTGTCCATAAGACCCACACCGTAGGTGTTTCCTGGGATTGATATAGGTCTACAGTTTGTAGACTTTTAACTTGTGATTTGGTCGGTGAGTGCCCGCCCCCCCCCACCCCACCCCCCCGCCGCCGGTGCATTCACTTCGGGGCCTCTCTGAAAGGGGTGAAGGTGTAGAACACTTTAAGCTCATTGGCCAAATTAGTGTGAACCCATTTGATTTTCCTGATCAGCTAAACCAACTGCATGCTTTCTTTCCTCATTGATTCCTTGCAGGCAATGACCCAGTGGAATATGAGGTAATAATAACAAATTTCACATTGGTAAAGCATTTTACAATGAAACACACACCCACACACACACACACACACACACACACACACAACCTCCCTGAGAGCTTACTGGAAAGCTGGATTCTTTTGAGTTTTGAAGGATTCGTGTTCCACAGTTTTGAAATGTTGGAGGCAAATGGAGAGCAACATGTGGGCTGGGTTTGCGACCGTTTGGCCTTCCATGGCCCACAGACACTGGAAGAAGTGAGGCCCAGCTCCCTCGGGAAGGATCCTTCTAGGGGTTAGTAATATGAGTGAGAACCCGGATTCTCTGGCTGCGCCCTGTTCAGGGACTAGAGTAGATTTCACATGGAAAATTCTCACGTTGGCTTGGGTCATGGTCAACAGACCTAAGTGCCTGCACGCTGGCAGGTGATGATGCTAGGAAAGAAGTGAGTCCAGCACGAGCCGATAGGGGATGGTGGGGATTGCGGTAAAAAGGAGAGAACAGCTTCCGCCTTCAGGGAGCAGGTGCTACTCAGCTCCAGCTCCTTGTTGTCTTAATTCTCCTGATTTTTAGAAAATGTGTGTTTGTTTATATTATTTTTTAAGTTTATTTATTTATTTGAGAGAGACAGAGACGGCATGAGCGAGGGAGGGGCAGAGAAACAGGAAGAGAGAGAGAGAATCCCATGCAGGCTCTTCCCTGGGAGCACGGAGTCTGGCACGGGGCTCGAACTTACGAAACCTGTGAGATCACGAACTGAGCTGAAAACCGAGAGTCAGGTGCTTAACCGACTGAGCCATCCACGTGCCTCTATTTATTTATTTTTTTGAGAGAGAGAGAAAGAGAGAGAGCTTGTGCGGGTGAGAGCGGGGGAGGGGCAGGGAGCGAGAATCCCAAGCAGGCTCCATGCTGTCAGCACAGAGCCCGATTTGGGGCTCGAACTCACGAACTATGAGACCATAACCTGAGCCGAAATCAGGAGTCGGAGGCTTACCTGACTGAGCCACCCAGGCGCCCCGATTTTTCTGATTTTTTTAAAAGAAGCTGGAAATCTGGCCGCAGATCAAAAATCCCATGACTCGGCTATCTGTTCATCTGTCAGTTCAGCCAGTGTTTTTGGGCACTTAACCGTGTGCCAAACTTGCTCCAGGTGTCGAGGATAAGCTAAACAGAACAGACAAAGCCCTTGTCCTGCTCAGTCAGTTAGAAACGTGTAGCACAAATGGATCACGCTAGCTGCTCAGCTTTGGTCCACGGACCACCTGTCTGCAGCCTCTGGCTTAGGCTCTCCAGCCCCCATCGGGGGGGATCCCTGTAGCACTAACTGACCTCTTCCCTGCCACGTCCCTGAGGGCCCCGTGGAGGCTGCTTCTGCTGTTTGTGGCTCTCTGCGTGGGGTGTCCGTGCTCAACCCCAGCTTCCCGTGGACCCTGAGACATCTGCTCTGCGTTTGCTACAATATGTACTTTGTGGGGGGAGAGCTCTCTCCCCACCAGGATTCAGAGCTTATCCTGGCTCCACAGAACTTTGTCTTTTGAATTTCTCATCATATATGTGTGTGTGTGTGTGTGTGTGTGTGTGTGTGTGTGTGTGTATTTAATGTTTATTTATTTTAGAAAGAGAGTGCAAGCAGGGGCGGGGTGCATAGAGAGAGGGAGACAGAAGATCTGAAGCTGAAGAGGGCTTTGAGCTGACAGCAGAAAGAGCCAGATGCAGGGCTTGAACTCAGGAACCACGAGATCGTGACCTGAGCTGAAGTTGAGTGCTTAACCGACTGAGCCACGCGGGCGCCCCTCCTATCCATTATTCTGTTGCCCGCTGGCCACAAATCGCCGACAATGTATGGGTTCACCTTGCAAAAAACATGCCTTTCGGCAGACTCCAGCTCGCACCGTGGACAAATTTGTCAGCTTAGCAGAGGAATTCCGTTCTACAGCTTGGGAAAGTCCACACGCACGCTTAACTTTGCTATTTTGTCAACAGGCATCAAGGGACCCAGTTTTCAGATGCAAGGGATCCCTCACACCAGGGCTGGCAACAAACAAAAGTAAAAATCGCAAACAAAATAACAACTCAAAGAGCCTCCATTATAATGTGGATGCAGAATCCTAAATGGGAGATTTTCGAATGTAACAGACACACCTCCAGATTATACACCACCTCCCGAAGGATTCAGGAGACCTCGTTGTTTCTTTGCCCCCAGAGGGAGCCCTGTGGCCTTACTGACATCAGTGTTTTCCCTCAGGCTGACTTCTCTGGTCTCCCTAGGCAGCTCCTTAAGAAGTTGGCTGCAAAATCGCCCTCTTTCCCGGGAGGTTTTGGTCCCATGTCCCAGGACCCAAGCCCTATTCCCCAAACCCTCTCCTGCTGCCTTTCCCCCAGGGCCATGAGGAATGCACCCAGCGGGGCTCCTCGTGACCCACCCTGGGACAGATGAGCTTTTCTGGGTTCCCAGCCTCCGTCCAGTCCAAGCTCTTCTACCTGGAGCCATGAAGGCACCTGAGAAGGTCAAGTGCAAAGGTGATGGCATAGAGGAGGCGGGGATGGTGGGATGTTTTGCATCGTGTTTGAGCGAAGTGAAAGTCCGAGAAGCCATGCAAGGAGGAGACGCGTGTGGACAGACGAGAGGGTTGGCGGATGACAGGTGAGGAAGCCATCTCAGGAAGATTAAAGGTCATTTCCAAGGGCACACATCAGGAGCCAGAACTATTCTCCAGGTTTCCTGCCTTCTCATCTCCAGCCCTCCACGGTGGTAGCCCCCACCCCTGCCTGGACCCCTTGCCCCGTGTGAACACCAAAGACAGGCAGGAATGCTCTGGAACTGCCACGCCTGGGCTTTCTCTGAGGCCTCGGGTCTCAAGCGACTTGACCTAGCTCCAGGGAAACAGTGGGACCGTCAGGTTTCGGCACTAAAATCTCAAAGGCCTGGCCAGCGTGACCACCTGGAAGGTCGGCACCAGGGAAGGGGAGAAAGGAAACGGCTGTATTCAGCTCGTCCGACCAGGAGGAGGCAGGATGATGTCTCTCTTTGCTGACATTTGCAAAGCCAGGTGGCAGTGGTCAGACCTCAAGAATGTCAGTGCTTCTGGATGGGGCCTGGATGGGGCTCTTTGTCTCCAGAGACCTCGCTAGGTCAGCCCTAACTCCAGCCACTGCTGTCCTGGTCCTTCTGCTGCTTTGAAAGTGAAATTCGGTTCCCAGACCTGCTGTCTGGGCGGCTGAGTTGCAATCTGGGAAATTCTTCACTCTCTTCACAGAACTTCTTTCCTTTTTCTGTGCCTACTACATTCAGTTGTATTCTTTTGTTCATAAGTGACAGAAACCCACTCAGGCTGGCCTAAGCAAAAAAAGTGCTCAGTATTAATTTAAAAAGTTTAAGGTGTAGAAGGACGTCTTCAGGAATGGCTGGATCCAGTCTCATTCAGTGTGACAGCGGCTAAGAAGATGTTAACAGAAATCTTTTCTCCATCTCTTGTCTCTTTTTTCCCGTCTGCTGATACCAGCCTCAGCCTGGTCCTCCATGAATATTGGTAAGAGATCTGTTGGTCACTCCGGGTTTACATCATAGTGTGGTGGTCGAACCTCTCTGCGAAAGCTCCGGCAATCGCCTGGATGCTGTTCTTTGATGGACAGCTTGGATCGTGTGACCACTCCTGAGTCACTGACGGGAACCAAACTCCCGTGGGCTGAGCTTTGATGATGAGTCCTCCTCGGATTTTTAGAGTGGAGTCAACCATGCCTAAGTCGCGTCGGCCAGGTGTAAGTAGGGGAGAAAGGGTGCTTGCGGACACAAATCTTCTATTCTGAACTCCATGGGAGAACGCATAACACCTGGCCTTTCTACCATCGTATTTCCAGTGCTCAGCAAAACGTCAGGTGCACTGTATGCGCTCAATAAATGTTTGCTGAATCAAGTAATGTGCTCCCACAACACCCTCTTACCTCCTCTGCCTTAAATGCCAAACAGACTGTTTTACATTTGCTAACCCGTGGGTCCTCCTCCTTGGCCACACTGTGTCTGAGTCACCGTTTGCCTGCCGGCCACCAAGCACCGTGCCTGGCAACGGCAGGTACTCAGTAAATATTTATAAAAGGAGGAAAAACGAAAGAGGGTCCTTAGAGATGGGGAAGTAATGCTAACCGTGTTAGACGGATGATGATAGTTTGGGAGGTTGAACGAGCAGCGGAGAATAAAGTCTGGGGAAGTCCAAGGCCAATAGTCATCTGCCCGGGTTACCTCCGGGGTGCGTGTTGCAAAAGCAGGGTCCCCCTCCTGCACCTGGCCTGTCAGCGGTGCAGGCTGGTGGACAGAGTGTTCTGGAGAAGGGATCTATCGGTCACAGTGCCCAAGGAGAGCTGCATACCCGCGGTACTGAGGCAGCGCAGGATAAAGGGGGCTCGTGGTGAGCAAGCTACTGTGTGTAGTGTTGGCCACGAGCTGCGTGGAGCACCCACGCGTGTGTCACCGTGATCCCAGGATGTAGGTGCTGTTACTGGTGACCTCCACCCGTTACAGATGAGGAACGCCGTTAGACGTGTACCCAGAGCCTCGTTTGAACCCAGGCAGGTGGCCCCCGCGGCCGGCACTGCTCATCTCCAGGCTGCGTGACTTCCTGCAAGGCTAGGAACTGGAAGAGAAAGGAAAGGAGGCTCAGAGGAGCTCTGATGCTGAGGTCGACGTCGTGGGGCTGCTTCTCGGTGCCGTGCCCTCACGCAGGTGGCTTCTCCAAGAAGTCATTTCCAGTTCTGCAAAGTAGGTATGAAAGCATAGAGGACCTCCTAAGGGAAGAAGGAAGGCCCTGGGCAAAACCGTGAGCTTGGGTTCGGGAGACCTAAACTCAAACCTGGCTTTGCTCAGTGGAGTGGAAAAGCCCGGCCCTGGGGCGGAGCGTCAGGATGGGCGGGGTTATGCCTCAGTAACAAGTAGGGCCCAGTGCCCAGAGGTGTGGGACAGCCAAGGGCTTTTTTTCATGTTTGCTGTGCGTCCACCATGGCTCTGCGGGAGCTGTCTCCTCACCTGGGGACCCACGCTCCCCAGACAGCCGCCATCCAGGACGCTGGTTTCGTCATAGCGTGGAGAAAGTCGCGAGTTGTAGGTGCTCTGGCTCTCAGACCTCCCGCTGGAAGGGACACCCTCTCCTTTGGCTCACTGGGTGTCCAAAGTGAGTCACAGGTCACAGCTGCCTCCGAAAGGGCAGGGGAGGGTGACCTCCGCATGCACCTGTAAGGAGAGAGAACCAGAAACATGGCGGCCGTCTCAGATCCAGAATCCATGTGACCTTGAAAGGGCCCCCTTCCCCCGCTGGTCCTCTCAGTCTCCCCCTTGTGTACGACGAGGCCAATCGTGAGGCGCCTGGGTGGCTCAGTCGGTTAAGCGGCCGACTTGGGCTCAGCTCAGGATCTCACGGTTTGTGAGTTTGAGCCCCGCGTCGGGCTCTCGGCTGTCAGTGAGGAGCCGGCTTCCGATGCTCTTTCCCGACTCTCTCTGCCCCTCCCCTGCTCGTTCTCTCTCTCTTAAAGAATAAATAAACATTTGGGGCGCCTGGGTGGCTCCGTCGGTTAAGCGTCCGACTTCAGCTCAGGTCACGATCTCGCGGTCTGCGAGTTCGAGCCCCGTGTCGGGCTCTGGGCTGATGGCTCAGAGCCTGGAGCCTGCTTCCGATTCTGTGTCTCCCTCTCTCTCTGCCCCTCCCCCGCTCATGCTGTGTCTCTCTCTGTCTCAAAAATAAATAAACGTTAAAAAAAACTAAAAAAAAAAAGAATAAATAAACATTTAAAAAAGAAAAAAAAAAAAAGATGAGGCCAATCACTCGAAACTCTTGTTGGAGGATTGAATGTCGCCCACGAAAAAAAATGCCTTTTTAAAATGCAACGTTGGTGCTCCAATAAGTGATTTTTCCTTCTTTCTGTTGCCCCTCTCCTGCTCCCTGCTGCATTTTTTTTTCTACCAGCCGCGAAACCCTTGCCTCCCTCTGCCCGCCCCCCCCCCCACCACCCCACAGAGAACAGTTCACAAATGTGCCTCCTCTCCCCCAGGGCCGTGGCTTTTACACAGTCGGGTAATACATTTTTATTTCCTTGCAGGAGCAAGGCCTAAAAATAGATAAAGTGCAGGGCACACACGATAACCATGCGATGTATTGACCCAGCCACGAGTTTATCTTGGTGAAATTCAAATCCGCTCTTTATTCCCGAAAGCAAGAGCACCTTCGATGGGCAGTTACGGAGGCATTACCGGGGCCATTTGGCAATAAAATGTGACTGACTTCATTATGTAGTATGGAGACAAGGAAGACCCGGTCTTAAATCACAGGCCTGCCGGCCGGGATGCATTCGGCACAGGCCCGTGCAGATGCGGTCTGTTTGGCGGGAGACCGAGTTGCAGAGAGGGAGGCTCTACTAAAATGCGGGATTATCCTGAGTTCTTTCGTTTAGCTCCGTGCCCAAAGGTAATTTATGTGGACCGTGGAGCGGGGCCGTAGGGTTCTGTCTGGGGCCCGCCAGCACCTCTGGCCACCGTCGCTCTGCCTTCAAGGCTCTCTGTCTCTTAGAGGTATCGTGGCGGACGGCCGCCTCTTCGCTTCCAGCGGGTAGATTGTGGGGAGACGCTTCTACTGGAAGGGTCCCCCAAGGCTGCGTTTCTCTTTAGTCGTGCCTTTTGAAAAGAAGAGAGCGAGACGCTGTTACAGGCGCACCTGGTGTAGGTATCGCGGGTCCGGTTCTGGAACACCACCGTAAAGTGAATCGTGCCATAGAGCTTGTCACGTGCCTCTTTTGGCTTCCCCGTGCACAAAAAAGTCAACGTTTACGCTTTCCCGTAGTTAATTGTTTTTTTTTTTTAATTTTTCAATGTGTTTATTCATTTTGTGAGAGAGTGTGAGCGAGGGAGGGGCAGAGAGAGAGAGGGAGACACAGACTGTGAAGGAGGCTCCAGGCTCTGAGCTGTCAGCACCGAGCCCGACGTGGGGCTCGAACCCAGGCTCGGACGCAAGGTCATGACCTAGCTGAAGTCGGACGCTCAACTGACTGAGCCACCCAGGCGCCCCGATATACCATAGTCTGTTAAGTGTGCAATAGCATTATGTCTAAAAAAAAAAAAAAGACTGTGTCTGTATCTTAATGAGAAAAAGACGGCATTGTTAAAGAATCCTCACTATCATCTGAGCTTGTGGCGCATTGCAGTCGCTGATCGCTGATCACCCTAGCAAATATAATAATAAAACAGGTTGGAGTTGAGAATTACGGAGGCGTGACCCAGAGACACGAAGTGAGCAGGTGCCGTGGCAGAACGACACCGATAGACTTACTCGACGCAGGGTTGCCACAAACCTTTGTAAAAGCTTCTAGAGATAGCAGTATCGACGAAGCGCAATAAATCGAGGGATGCCTGCATTTAAACTTCATCCCCCCAGTGTCTCCTCGCCAGTCCCACCCCATGAATGGCAGCGTATGCACTCTGTAAGACCATTTTCCGCCGTGAGTGCTTGGCTGATGGCCCATTCTCTGCGCGGGGCACCTGGGTGCCTCAGTCGGTTAAGCGTCAGACTTCCGCCCAGGTCATGATCTCACGGTTTGTGAGTTCGAGCCCCACTTCGGGCTCTGTGCTGTGAGTGTGGAGCCTGCTTGGGATCCTCTGTCCCCCTCTCTCTCTGCCCCTCCCCTGCTCACTCTCTTTTGAAAATGAGTAAACATTAAAAAAAACCTTCATTCTTAATCATTCTTCTTCATTCTTGATCATCTCTTACCGACCCCTTGCCTGGATGAGGGGCCCGAAGAAGGGACCCCTTCCAGGTAGAACCGCTTCTAGGTGGTAGAACTGCTCTTAAAATTCTGGGCCTCTGCCACCGTTCCATAGACGGTGGTGAGATTCGGGGGCTGAATTTTCTCGAAAGACGGGACCCGGGGGCCCGGGACGTGGAACTTTTCCCATCTCTCCTGGCCTCGCCTGTCAACGACAGGTGCCTGTCCCCAGCGTTCCCCGTCCTACATTTTGCCGGAGAGGTTCTGGGCCATTCACACCCCAGCTTGTCTCTCATTCCACCTCGCTGTCTGCCTCTCCTGCACTCAGACACCCAGCTCTCGGGCAATCTCATTAAACCGGCTTTAATTACTGATGTGAAGGCGAGGAGAGACTCCTCCGGTGCTCACCCCCGCCACTGCCATTATTGATTGGCTGCCGAGACGTTTCTGTTAGACAGCAGATTAGAAGAGGTTAGTTTCCTAATTCTCCACCACTCTTCCTGGCGATAATTGCTTCCCAGGTGAAGCGTCCTCCCGCACAAGAGGCGCCTCGCATCGGTTTTCCACCTTCGCTTGGTTTTGAAGTCGGGTTCAGCACAGGTGGGCGATCCGTATGGTCCCTGTTTCTCGGGGCAGAAAACAGATGAGAGGTGCCATGGTGAAGGTTGGCCTTGCTTTAGGAACGCTCTGGCAGTCGTCCCCAGGTCAGAGTATCTCTACTGTTTCCTCTGCTCGCCCTGAGGGTGCTGAGTCATACCTGGTTTTCCCAGTGCCTGGGATATATTTGCCATTATCTCACAAAGGACCGGGTGATTCCTGAGGTTTTTCCGATCTCAAGCTTCCTTGATCATTCCTGGCAAGAGGGTCTTGCCTCTGGAGTAGGTCTCTTTCTGGCTTGTTTCTAAGTGTCTGCTCCCCGTTTGGCTGTTGATGCCCTTCTACCCTCCGAACACCGACCGACATGATTTCATAGGCAAAGGGTAGGTGACCAGGCTGATAGGTAGGGTCTGGAAACCGTTACCAATTACAGTGATGGATGGGACTGAGGTTATTCACAAAGACTCATTCTTACCCCGGGTGATAGGAGATAGAGCTCTCAAAAGAGATGCACCAGCGTGTGGAAGAAGGAGCCAGTGAGTTCCAACGTGGCCCCAGACGACAGAATCCCCTCGAATGGGAAAAGAAGCGGGCCGAGGGACCAACTTTATGTTCGCATGGGAAATACCGTTAATGATCAGCTCTTAGAAAAGACAGGGCTGGTGGCGTGGCACTGTGGGCTCCGGGCATGTTCACACGGAGGCTGCTTGCTTTGCTTCCTGAGCCTTGGTGGAGGCACGCGTGTGGGACTCTGGACTTGGCGGTCTTCCTTGGAAGAATACCAAAGAGCAGGGCTCGTGAAATCCCAGCGCCGTTGTGGGCCAGGCACCGGCCAGATGTGGACTGTGGTCAACCGGAGGGCATCTTCCCTTGATACAGACCTTCAGCTGGTGGCTGCCGTTGGGTAACATGGGCTCCATGTCGCCAGGCGTGGGGGATGTTTCAAAAGCCAGGAATGTCGACCTGTATGTAAGATCTGCCACATGATAAAACTGTCAGCTCAAGTTAAACCAGGTGCATTGGGACACCAGGACTCTGGGCTTCTAAGTAACTGATGGAGCCATCTCCATTTCGTTCCTGTTGACATGACAGTGATGTATCTACTTGACGAAGACCCCATTCTGTGGATTTCCGGTGGCAGAAGCCTGGAATGGGATGGATCGTTCTTTGTGCACCTGGACGGAGACTTCCCCTCATGACGCATGGGTCCACCGGTGATCCTTTGTGTTCACTTGTGTCCTACCAAGTCTTTTAATCTTGGTATGCGATTCGACAAGGACCTAGAGGGTCCTACTGATCAGACATGCAGATGATACAAAGCCAAGTATGGTCGTTATTGAGAGGCACGATGCAATCAGGACTCAGGACCATCTGATCAAGTGAGAAAGCTTGAGAGACGCCACTAGGTTGAAATTGAGTAGGGGCTAAGGCAAAGTCTTACATTTGGGCCTCGCGCAAATTGCTTTTTCACGAAATCAGAAGGAAAACCCAAGTTGGAACGCGTATATGTAGAAGAAGGGCGGGGTGGGGTGGAGAATAGGGGTGGGGTGGGGTGGGGTGGAGAATAGGTTCTGGGATGATTTGTTTGACCATCCTATAGCCAGCAGTTTGATAAAGATGATAAAGTTGAGGTCAAAAACGTATAGATGGTCATCCACTCATCATTTCCCACTAAGCATTTTCTCTGTGCCAGCTACGTGTAGGGAATAAAGAGAGGAATATGACTGGGGTCCTGCTCTTGAGGTTTTCCCAGTAACCGATTCGGATACTTTACAGTCCGGCGGAATACATTTTATAGAGATTTCTACGGAGTACTACGGAATCCAGAATA
Organism: Lynx canadensis; assembly: GCF_007474595.2. Taxonomy (NCBI): domain Eukaryota; kingdom Metazoa; phylum Chordata; class Mammalia; order Carnivora; family Felidae; genus Lynx; species Lynx canadensis. The sequence continues at coordinate 20,700,078 of NC_044318.1, forward strand.
GACCGTGCCTACTTTTCTCGTATTCTGTAATTTCACACAGAAAGCAAAATAAGGTGTTTTTTGTTTTTTTTTTTAAGATCAAGGTATAAATGACACATAACATTATATTAGTTTCAGATACACAATATAACGGTTCGATATTTGCGGACATCGCGTAACGACCACTCCAATAAGTTTAGATCACATTCATCCCGATGCCTAGTTACAAAAATTCTTGTTGCTCTTGTGGGGAAGACTTTGAACAAAATGAGGTTTTGAAGGAAGAATAGGAGTTTTTCGTGTGAAAAATGGAGAGTACGGTCACAGGGGTAGCAATGGTAAGTATTTGGGCTTCTTGGCACTGATATTTGGCCCTTGGCTGTATGAGACCTCGGGCTTGGTGCTTTGTATGAAGTTGACTCCTCTCCCGAACCTCAGTCTGGAAAGCAGGACCGGTGCAGACAGTCAGGACATTCTGTCTTTGGGCTACCCAGGTTGGACCGATTAGGGATAAGGAGACACCTTTCTGGCACTCTTCTTTGGGTTGATAGGACGGTTGACTGTCTTTCTAGCTGGTTGCCAACAAGAAAGATCATAGATGCAGGAACTTACTGCAACCGGGTGGTGAGTTTACGGGAGGTGAGAATGGAATCAGTAAGAAGGAAACAAAGGTAAGAGACGAAGCACGGGAAATTCTACCCGACACTGTCATTTGAACCCTCCACCACCAAGTGGTGCTTGAAGTGTCCCCCGTGGACTGGGTGGTCACACAGACCTGTCAATTTACTTTTGCTTTCCTTCTATCATTTTGAGTGGAATCATCTGTCAGTTTCAAATAATGGGAATCCGGTGTGATTTTATTTACCCGGGTGGTCATAGGAAAGAAAAGATGTTCTGGGTGGAGGGACAGCATGGGTGGAACTCAGAGGCGCAGGGGAACGCTGTGTGCTCCCGAGATCCGACTGGTGTGGGACGCAGGGCATACAGAGGTTGCTGTGGGTGATGCAGGTGGAAAGGGTAGAGGCTGCATTACAAAGCCCCTTGGCGACCCCCTAGCTTACACTGTTCCGTGTCGCTTGTCATCACTGAGATGCTAACTACAGCTTAAAAAAAAATTTTTTTTAACACTTATTTGAGAGAGACAGAGTGTGAGTTGGTAAGGGGCAGAGAGAGAGGGAGACACAGAATCCGAAGCAGGCTCCAGGCTCTGAGCTGTCAGCGCAGGGCCCTATGTGGGGCTCGAACTCAGGGACCTCGAGATCGTGACCTGAGCTGAGGTCAGACGCTTAACCGACTGAGCCACTCCGGCGCCCCACTAACTACCGCGTTTAACCGCACAAAGCTCTGATCCCTTGGGTGAAGCTTCCGTGGATATTGTTCAGAACATAGCCAGTGCTGGTACATTTATTTACTTGTTTTGTCCTCCCTGTGACACGGTGAAGTTAGCGAGTGTACCCGTGTTGTGAAAACACCAGCAGGAACAGAGCGATTTCGCGGTTAGCTCGAGATTACCTAGGATCCCAGCTCCGCAGCGTCCGGGGGTCCACTGGTGGGAGCGGGTGGCCCTCCGGCCACCGGGAGGCAGGAGGGGCCAGAAGAGATGGAACCATCACGCCAGCATGGGCTTCCTGGGGCAGCTGGCATTCTGGAGCAGCTCTGGCTGACTTCTCTAGCTTCAGGGATGCTTCCAAGTTCACCTTCCACTACAAGTGTTGAAACTTAACCTTCACCGTCCCTGCGGACCCCAATAACAGTAGTCTTTTCCCACAGCCAAGCACGGCATTAGCGGTAGTCACCGGTGAGGACAGCTGGACCCAGCAGGGCAAGGAGCTCAGTGCAAACAGAAACTAAAAGCCCAATTCTGGACCCTCAGGAGGCCCCGGGGAAACTCTCCCAGAAAACAGCTGGGAGACAGTTGGAGGGCCTGAGGCCATAATCATTTGCGTATGAAAGGAGCATAATCTCATTTTGCAGTCCGGGCCTGATGAGGTCGGGGACTTAGGAGTTAGATATATTTCATTGTCTTTTTACAGGGTCGGGGGGGGGGAAAGAAGTGTGCATTTTCCTGCCAGGGATTCGTGCATTTGTGTGTAAAAACAAGCCGGACCACATTCACCTATCTCTTCCTCAACAATACGGAGTCTATTGGAAAGATCGCCACGGTGATAGGGAGCTGGTGCCTGTTTTTAAGAAAGACACAGTAATAAAATCCTCCCAAGGTTTTATCTACCGTATTAAAAATGAAAAGAAAGGAAAAAAAAAAAAAAGCCCTCTTTCAATTCCCAAGACTTGCCAACCTCCTTCCCGCCTCCAGGCCTGGGCGCCCGGAGAGCATTCTCCTTGTTCCATTTTCCAGGCCTCCCGTTGGCCTCCCTTTGTCCTTGGGGCCTGAGTTGAAGTGTCACCACATCAGAGCATTCACGCCATTCTCTGATCTGGATAAGGCAGATTTTTCTTCTGTTTGTTTGCACGACGCTCTCTGTTTTTCCTTGGCAACGCTTTTTACCTTGGCAATGAGTAAGTAAGGCAGGTAACTGTTTATGCTCTTTGCTCCCGGCTAAACTAGGAGTTCTATAAGGGCAGTTTCTGCGTCGTCCTGCTCGTGACCCCAGCCCTAGAGTCTCGTGGGGTAGCTCACACTGTGAGTGGTTGGTGGTGATTGTTTTCGTTGAATGTGTCGCGTTGTTCCTTCTGACTCCAAACCGGGTGTGTTTGATGGCTTGGCTTGTGAAGTCTACGTGTGGAGATCAGAAACACATCTTGTTGGGCCAGGTGGGGACAGTGGCCCAGGGGAGCTCAGACCTTGACCCAAAGGGGACAGACGCCAGTGTATCAACTGTTTGCTTGCCTTGCAAGCCAAGTGGACCCAATGTGGGCAGGTCTTGCAATTTTGTTAGGAATTTTTTTTTTTTTTAATTTATTTCATTTTGAGAGAGAGAGAGGGAGTGGGAGGGACAGAGACGAGGGAGAAGAAGCGAGAATCCTAAGCAGGCTCTGCGCTGCCATCGCAGGGCTCGATCCCACGAACCATGAGAGCATGACCTGAGCTGAAATCGAGAGTTGGGCGCTCAACCGACAGAGCCACCCCGGCGCCCCTTGTTAGCAAAGTTTTGAAGCCTTGATTTTATGGGTTCCTTCTAAGGTCGACAACATTTTTCAAAAGTGCATGCTTCTCTTGGCCAAGACGCTCCCGGGTGGGAGCTGGACCTGGCCGATGGGCCGTGGTTGGTCTCCTCATGCGAGAAGCTCAACCACAAGTGCCCTGTTGCTCTGCCCAGGCTGCACCCGGAGGGGAGAATTCCAGCCTCGGTACCATTTTAAACACGCTTGTTGAAAACCGGAGGCGAAAATAGGGCAGCCAGAACGATGGAGGGTCTGAAACCATGCCATGAAAGGAGCTGTTGCCCAGAATGCAGATCGGTCATGTGACTTTTCAGCTTTACTGCCCCGGCTCTCCCAGGGTGGTGCCCGATTTATCAGACAAGAACCTGGACCCCAAAGTTTCTGGAATTACGACCAGAAACATGTGGGTGGTAGGTGGGTAATGAGGGCGATTATTAACAAATACGTGGGTGATTGTGCACCCACATGGATGTGGTCCTTCCTCCAAGCAGACCCCTGAGGAGGTCCTAGCGTTATTCCAATTACATGGCAGTTCCCCAGCTATTCTGAGAAGTGCTCTTTGGAAATTGCCATCGGAGCCTGAACATAATTTTTAAATATCCTCAATTGTGACAGATCTCCAGATTTGATTCTTTGAAGCAGCCAAGAATTATTTGGAGCTAAGTCTGCTGAATTAGCCTGATGATTAAGCTCAACCGTACTGGTTAGGGCCACCGTGATGGGCAGTCAAGCCTTAACGAGAACGCGGCCAGGACCCAAGCGTGCGAGGATCAGACACGTGGCCAGTGGGGAAGAGGGAGGACACAGAACCAAGTGGAGCCTCACTTAGTCAGGGTGGGATGTGGGCTTAGGGTGTTCTTACTTCTCCAGAATGCTCAGGCCCGTGGCGTTAAATCCAGAAGGCAAAGCAGAAACAAGCGTGGTTTAGACGGCCTGGTGTGAGCCGGGATTTGCGGAACGAACCAGAATATTGGAGCCAGGTCCTCCTGTATCATGGACTACAGGGTTTGCTCAAGGGCGTGGAGAGCAGAGCCAGGCTCTGGTAAAAAGATTTGTAAGAGTGAGGTACAGGGGCACCTGGGTGGCTCAGTCGGTTGAGCGTCCGGCTTCAGCTCAGGTCATGGCGTCGCGGTTCGTGAGTTGAAGCCCTTCATCGGGGCTCATTGCTCTTGGTGCAGAGCCTGCTTCTCTACATCCCTTTCTCTCTGCCTCTCTCTCTCTCTGTCTCTGTCTCTCTCTCTCTCTCTCTCAAAAATAGATAAGAACATTAAAAAAAAAAAGAGCGATGTCCGATGGTAGGAATAGGGGTTTAGGAGGAACCTCCCGTTCTCTGGGGACAGTGGAGCATGAAGCAGGTTGGCCAGATGGACGAACGTGCTTATCAAGACAGAAGCTCTGTGCCTCAGTGAGCTCTCTACTGAGTCCTTCTCAGCCCGAGTGGCCTGCTCTCTGGCTTTCTCCGCATCATCTCCTTTCCACCCTCCCCCTTGCTCTCTGAGCTTCAGCCAGAAAAGCCAGCCAGTGCCTTTCTTTCTGTTCTTTGAACACGTCTCCTTCGTTTCTGCCCTGGGGCCCGGGCTCTTGGCTGTCATTCTTGTGGGACACGCTTCCTTTGGACTTCCACTTGGCCGGCTCTTTCTCGTGGAGGTCTCAACTCAGATGCTAACATCTCAGCAGGGCCTTCCCTGACCGTGCAGACCAACGTAGTTTCCCTCCGTGCCCCCAGTTACTTTCAACCCAGTACCCTACTTTGTGTCCTTCCTAGCATGTCCGAACTCACGTTGCTTATTTGCTCACTTCTGTATTACCCACCTGCCCGCACTAGAGCGGAATTCGACCAGGACAGGGTCTTTGTTTTCTCTTTGATCCTCAGAGCGGTAACTGGACATGACTCATGACAGGTGCTGCATCCACGGCTGCAGGATGAATCAACAAATGAATGATTGCTTGGTCCATCAGATAGAATTAGCCCCTTTGGGGGGGGGGTGGGGAGGAGGGGCGGGTGAAAGAATTCAGGGAATGAGTAGAATCTCGCCCCCGTGTCACCTGGTCCCACAGTTATTGGGCAGCAAGTTTTAGATAAGGGGGGGCTGTCGCAGTTGCTGGGCTTTAGAATTCGGTAGTATGATAGGTCCTGGGGCCCCAAACTTGAAGACTAGGGGAGGAGAAGCAGGAGCTGCTGGAATGTCCATCAGAGATTGAACGACAAAAAAAGTGGTTCCTGAAAAATCTGGCCAGTAGGAGAATTCCAGACAGAATGGCGTCACCAACAAGTGAGTGCATTCCAAGTGTGTGCTGGGCAGTTCGTCGCATGCGGTTTTAACTACCTGTCTAATTGAACTGGTCTCCTCGTGACAGCCTCAGGGAGAAGGGTCCTCCGCCATCCCATATCCTTTCTCGAAGAGCAGTGAAAGAGCCTTTCGTTATTCCAGCCTGACTTATTCTTTGAAATAATTTGTGCCTCCACAGACTTCTTACCGTGGAGCCTTTATTTTATATTAGAATTTACCATGATGTGTGATCTCTACCTTGGCTCATCTTTAACCTCGGTAGGACCTGGAGAGTGTTTTCTTTATCTTAAAAGTTAAATAAATGAGGCCACCTGGGTGGCTTAGTCGACTGAGCATCAGACTCTTGGTTTCGGCTCCGGTCATGATCTCATGGTGGTAAGATCACGCCCCGAGCTGGGCTGCAGTTCAGCAAACGATCCACTTTATTAACACAAAGTGGTAACAATCGCCATAACCATATACTAATAGTGAAGTCTGTAAAACAGAGCCTGTGCCAACCCCCAGCCATCTCTATTCTAAGCCATCGGAGTCTAAGCGCTGGGACGTTCTCAGGCATTCGGGGCAGGCCAGAGAATGGAACGCTTTGCACCGAGATACCCTCTGCAGAGGGATCTGGAAGGTGCGGTGGCTGTTCCAACATGAGGACTGGATGAAACACATCAAATGGGGGGGGATACCGCCCAATTCTGAAGGCTCCAGAGCGCCATGAGGGACTGTTGGTGAGATCAGCGAAAAGTGCCGGGTGTAAAAGTGAGGAGTGGCCCTGGAAAACATGCTAATGAGAAAGGCGTGGGAGGGAAGGCAGCCAAATGATAGGAGTGGATCCCTTCATTCATTCATTCATTCATTCGTTCACCCGTTCGCGTCATCATGTAGCCAGTATTGTGTGACGTTCTGGGGCTGTTGAGATGATGGGTGGCTTTCTTTCTGTTCTCCTTCCCCAACTTTTCAATTTGGACAGAGTATTTCTATTCAAGAACAAAAACAAAAAAACAAGAAAGCGGAGGCTGATCTCCTTGTAAAAGCAAAATCATTCTTGTAAAGCTCTCGCAGTCAAAGGGACGGCTGAACAGAACACCGGACTCCTTTATGGATCTCATTTTCGAGCTCTGTTACCAAATGCTGATGTAAAGCCGACAGTGACATAATCATCGCAATAAACAACGTACGTGTGCCAGGTTGCAGTTTTCCAAGGCCATTCGTGAGCGATCTTACTTAATCCCCGGGACAGCCTGGATAGACGTAAGAATTTTGAGACGGGGTCAGACCTGTGGTCATTTCTGCTCTGTGGTTTATATATCCTTACCTGCTTGGCCTTTTCCTACCCCCAAGCTCAAACGTACTTTGTACGCAGAGATACTTAACTATAAATCTCTCTCAGATGATTTGTTCAAAGCTTAAATAAGCCCCACGTCAGCAGTGGCGCGTGGGGAACCTTTCTTCATCTAAGAGACGTGATGACATCCTTGTGGCCTGTCCCTTCCTTTCTGTACCCACCCCCCCGCGTCTGTTGTTCCCTGATGGAAAAGCCTTCTTTTCTGCATTTGTGAGATCTTGGTACCTGGAGGTGGCACAGGGCCACGAATGTCCGCAGAGAGACGAGCCATCAGTAAGAGCCCTCGGAGCACCATCTAGGCTCCCAGAAACCTCGGTCTCGTTCTGAGCCTCTCTCCCTTTCTCCTGGCTGCACGTTTGGACGCAATTTCACGCTGCTCCATTCCTTGTTACTTGCTCATCCTTTCGAACAACAGCTTTTTTAAGGTTTCAACTTCACTAGTAAAGTCTGCCCATGTACCACTTACGAAGTGAACAGGACATTATAGACCAGGCTAACGTCTCCACCAGCCCCCACACCAAAGTCCACTTCCCACCCCGTGCCCCCAAGGTGCCCGCTGTTTGGGTGTAACCTCCTGGACCACCCGCTGCACAATTACACACAAACGTACGGCCGCAGGAAGTGCACAATGTACAGTGTTGTTATTTTGAGTGGGTGCGTTTAAGAAAATCACAGCACGCTTGCCGTATCACGTGCCGGCCGACTTGTTTTGGTCTCTCTTGCCCAAGTCCCTTCGAGATATTTACATGTCAGTGCACTTCTCATTGTTGCCTTGTATCCCCTCGATGGCTACGGTGGAGTTTGTCTAGTCCTTCCTCCCAGTCCTGGATAGCTGGGTTGTTCCCAGTTTTTGCTGCGATGAACGTACTGCCCTGAGCTTCTCGTCACATGCCTTCCTTTCCACTTGCGTGAGTTTTTGTCTAAGAATACAGTGAGAAGAATTGTATATCACAGTGTATAAGTGTCTCAGTTTTTTTTTTTGAATTTTTCATTTTGTTTTACTGTTTATTTATTTGGAGAGGGAGAGAGAGCGCTTGAACGGGGCAGGGGCAGAGAGAGAGGGACAGAGAGAATCCCAAGCAGGCTCCGCACGGCCAGCGCAGAGCCTGACGCAGAGCTCGATCCCACGAACCGCGAGATCGTGACCTGAGCCGAAACCAACAGTTGGACGCCCAGCCGACTGAGCCACCCAGGCGCCCCTGAGTGTCTCAGCTTTTAAAAGGCAACGCTAAGGTGCCTTCCAAAGCAACCAGGCCAATTTCTCCTCCTGCCCTGTCCTTCCCATCTTCGGATACCATCACCTTCATTTTTCCGATCCCGCCACATCTGTCCTCTCTTTGGTGCCATTGTGGTTGATGGTTTGGAGTCATGGCGGGTTGTTTATTTATTTATTTATTTGTTTGTTATTTGGGGTGGGGGAGGGGTTGAGGGGGAGAGAGAGAATCGCGAGCAGACTCCACGCTCAGTGTGGAGCCCGAGGCAAGGCTTCACGCCCCAACCCTGGGATCGTGACCCGAGCCAAAATCCAGAGCCAGATGCCCAACCGACCAGGCCACCCAGGCGCCCGGAATCCTGGTGAGTTTAGAGCGTAGTACCCAGGACCCTCCTCACCTCCTGCCGATTTCCCGGTGCCCAGTTTCTCCGTGTTGCCTTCATGCCACCCTGAACTAGCCTTTACTCAGATACAGGCCTCCATCCCATGATCCGATGACCCTACGGCACTGATCAGTCGTCAGCTGAATCACTCATTAATTTCCCAGATGTGGTGAATGACACGATGGCCTTTACCCCAGCACAGACACGTTCAGAATGAAGTCATCATTTGGCCCTACGCACGGCCTCTTTTTTTGCCAGACTGTAGATTTCCAGGCACTCCCAAAGGAAATCCAGGCGGCCTTGGCTTTAATACCACGGAGAGACTTAACCGGCGTGTTCTGCTCTCAGCCGCTGTTCTGCTGTTCGAGAAACTCTCATTTCTCGTGCATCGATTTTTGAAGGTGATGGTGTAGACAACCTGTCGAGAGAGCTTGCGGCATCTAGATGTTTCGTTCTCCTCCAATTACGGGAGTCTTCTGGATCGTAAAATTACGGTGCAGATACGGAGGGACACGGGTGAACACCTGCCACGTAGATTGACCATATTGCCCTGTGCAGAGGTCATATATCCCGGTTGGTAATAACAGATTGATAATGCGTTCCCACCACACTGTTGCTTCATGAGAGATCTGTCTTGGCAGAGTCTCAGGGAAAGCAAGTGGGAGTTGAGAGGGCTGGTGCAAAGGAGAAGGATTAGTTCTGTTCTCGTGTGCTTTAGGCAACCAAAATAATCCTTTGTCCTCATTGCTATCTAAGCTATTATCCCAGAGCATTTTTTCATTCAGCCGATTTTACTGAGCATCAACCTCCTATCAGGGACTGTGCTAATGCTGGTGATACGAAGAACCAGGGTATGTGGGGAGGGGAATAAAAGACCCTGTAGGTGCTTTCAGGAGGTAGACAATTTAGTGGCAGAGATAGACACGAATACCATTTTATGTACGTGTCTCGAATTACAACCGCGTAACTGAAATGAAAGAGAAGTGCAAGGCGTTCCGAACACATAGAGCAGAGGCAGCTACCAAAAGGCTCAGGAGAGATTTTTACAAGGAAGTGACAATAACTGAGAGCTAAGTAGGCAAAGTGTTAGGGAAAGAGCATTTCTAGCAGCAAGAGAAGCACGTGCAAAGGTCCTGGGGCCAAAAAAAGGGAATAGTGCACATTCAGTGAACCAGAGGAAGGCCAGTGTGCTTGGAAGCACAGTACGGTGTGTGACTGGGGAGATTTCTGGTCCAGACAGAAGGACTTTTGAATTCTGTTAAGGATTTGGGGTTTTATCCTAAGAACAAAGGAAAGTCACTGGTGAACGTTAAGTGTGTGTGTGGTCGTGGGGGACAGAGATAGTGACTCCTTGTTTTTTGTTTTTTTGTTTTTTTTTTTGGAAATAGTCTGATGCAACGTAGGAAAAAGAATGGCTATTATCTTATCCCTTTGCATGGAAACATTTGAAGACTCCATCACTCTCAGGATGAAATTAAAAAATCTTTAACATTAGGGGCGCCTGGGTGGCTCCGTCGGTTGAGCGTCCGACTTCGGCTCAGGTCACGATCTCGCCGTCCTTGAGTTCAGGCCCCACGTCGGGCTCCGTGCTGACAGCTCGGAGCCTGGAGCCTGCTTCCGATTCTGTGTCTCCCTCTCTCTCTGCCCTTCTCCTCCTTGTTCTCTCTCTCTTTCTTTCTCAAAAATAAATAAACGTTAAAAAAAAACCTTAAAGATTTCTTTACTGTTATTTTTAGGATATTTCCCCATGTGGCTAATGTCAGCTTTTAACACCTCATCTCCGCCATTCAAGTGAAGCAGCTACCGCTGTGATAATGCTGTGTAACAAACAATGCCCACAGCCCAGTGGCTTGTAATAACGACCGGTATTTTCTCTTTCACGAATCTGAAGCGGCTCTGCTTCAGCCTCTGAATCGGGTTTGGGTCTGGTCTGTTTGCCTCTCCTTCTGGGGGTTCGTGCGGCTATGTGGATCATGCTTTTTCCATCACCAGTCACAAGAGTATGAGAGGCCAAGTCAGACCCCAAGAGGAACTTAAAGTCTGTACACGTGTCACCTCTTATAACGTCTCGTTGGCTAAAGCAGGCCCG